>NW_027555736.1:252333774-252983002 GCF_003287225.1 Phascolarctos cinereus
GATGGGGAGACACTGTCACAAGCTTCAGGTTTTTCATGCTATTTTAAGAGCTAGTTTTGGGGGGTCTGCAAGTTTTCAGTGCTTCCAAGCTGATGTGATTCAAGTAGTGTCATGGTCACTGTTCTTCTGGTTTGTAATCTGGCCTTTACTTAAAGCATCCACTTCCACAGTAGCCACAGGTTCTAGGACTCTTCTTAGTCCTGGAATTGTGACCAGGTCCCCTATTACCCTGCAGTCACAAGCTCTAGTGCTTCTTCTTGCCCTGGAGCTGGGACTAGGGCCCCTGCTCCCTTGTGACTCCTTTGCCGTGGAACTGCAACCCTGAACTGTGTAGGGCAAGGAAGTTGCCAAATAGTGCCAGCTCCTACACCCAGTGCTAGCAAATGGTCCTGCATAATCTCTTTATGATCTGATGTCCAACCACCTTATAGTCTCTGGGTGAGAAATTGTGAGGCTGCTACAGGGCTGTTGCTGCAGCCCACAGCTGGTGTTGCTGTGGTGTTCACTCTGAACTAGTCCCCACCCAGGTAACACAGACCTCTCCTGTGGACCTCTTAAATTGTCTTGGACTGGAAAAAACCTTGACCTTTTGTTAGCTATGCTTCTCCAGAATTTGATCTGATGCATTATTTTAAAGTTGTTTGCAGGGGAATGTTGAAAGAGTTGGGCTGGGTTGCTGCCTCGACTCCTCCATTTCGGCTCCCTCCTCCCTCCTTAACTCTTTTGAGAAGAACCAAAATGAAATATTTTAAAAGCATTTTGCAAACCTTAAAGTGCTATGCAAATGCTATTACTATTAATTGTTATTTTCAAATGTATTTGATGCTGGTTAAAAAATAAAGAGGTCAGTCAGTGGAATGCATTATATATACAAAATGTTGTTATTGTTCAGTTGTGTTTGATTCTTCATGACCCTGTGGACCATACTGTCCATAAGCTTTTCTTGACAAAAATATTGAAGTGACTTGCCATTTCCTTTTCCAGTGAATTAAAGCAAACAGAGGTTAAGTCACTTGCCCAGGGACACACAGCTAGTAAGTGTCTGAGGCTGGATTTGAGCATAGTTCTTCCTGACTCTAGGTCCAACACTGTATCCACTGAGCTACCTAGCTGCCTCCTAGATATACAAAATACAAAACCAAATAAACAAAATAACAGTGTTCAATAAATCTGAAGATTCTAGCTACTGGTGTAGGGACTGGTGTAAGTCAAACCTTAAACTTAAAACCAAAACTTAAAAAGCTGGAAAAGAGTCTGGCCAAACCTATGTGTAGACCAATATTTCACATGATGTACCAGTTTGAGCTGCAAAGAGATGCATGACATCACATAAAGGTAATATCATAAACAAGTTAGAAGAGCAAGGAAAAAATACCATTCAAATCTATTAGTAGGGGAAGAGAGCATGAGCAAATAAAAAGATAGTGACTATCCTAGAAATTAAAACTGTTGTTTTTGAATACATAAAATTTTAAATATTTTTATAGAATCAAAACCAATGAAACTAAAATTAGAAAGGAAGCAGGCTACTGAAAAAAATTCTTTTCATCAAGCTTCTGATAAAGGTCTCATTTTCAAAATACGAAATGAACAGATTCAAATGTATAAAAGCAAATGCCATTTCCTATTATGCAAG
Source organism: Phascolarctos cinereus (assembly GCF_003287225.1). Classification (NCBI taxonomy): domain Eukaryota; kingdom Metazoa; phylum Chordata; class Mammalia; order Diprotodontia; family Phascolarctidae; genus Phascolarctos; species Phascolarctos cinereus. The sequence goes on from NW_027555736.1 coordinate 252,335,411, forward strand.
TGATCAAAGATATAAACAGTCAGTATTCTAAGGAAGAAATCAAAGCTAGCATTTAAAAAGCACCTATTATGTGCCAGGCACTACATGCCAAGTTCCTTACAAATGTCTCATTTTTATCCTTGCAACAACACTGGGAGGTCAATGCTATTATTATCCTCATTTTATAGTTGAGGAAACTGAGGCAAATAAAGGTTAATTGGCTTGCCCAAGGTCATAGCTAGTAAGTATCTAAGGCCAGATTTGACCTTAGATTTTCTTGATTCAAGACCCAGCACTATATCCACCACTTTATGTGCCTCAGTAACCATATGAAAAATGCTCCATGTCAGTAATAATTAGACAAATGGGTATTAAAACAACTCTGTGGTTCTTAGATTAGGGAAAAAATGACAATAAAAGAAAATGACAAATGTTATAGAGACTGCTGGAAAATAGACACACCGATGCATTATTGGTGGAGCTATGCATCATTGTCAAGCTAATTGGACCAAATTAGATAGCAGCTATTCTCCAAAAGTCACTAAACTAAACCTTTTAACTCAATGTTACTACTACTAGGCCTATACCTCTGAAGAAATTGAAGAGAGAGAAAAGTATTTATGTTTACAAAAACATTTATAGCTACTCTTTTGTGCAAAATGAACTAATGAACCATTTCCAAGAATACTGGGAAGAAGACTTATACGAGGTGACTTAGAGAGTATTGAGAAGAATTAGAAGAACAATTTATATGATAACTACATTATAAAGAAAAACCACTTTGGAAAACTTGACTACTCCCTCAATGTAATGAACAACTTATGGGGGATTAGTAATGATGCTTCTCATCTTCTGATAGAGAGATGATGCATTTAAAGTGAAGAATGAGGCATATGTTTTTGGAAATGGTCTGTGTGTGAATTTGTTTTGCTTGACTATGCATATTTGTTATAAGGTTTTTTATTTTTCTCCTTTTGTTCATTATAAAGGAAGTGAAGTTGGGAGGAAGAAAAAATAAAATTGAAAATTAGATTTTTAAAAAAATTATTGGATAAATTTCTTAACCTTTTATGATGTGTATTTCAAAATCACATTATAATATTCCATCTCCATTTTGGAGCTTTTGTAATTGAGGAACAATTCTGCTTCTCAGTATATCAATTTAATTATCCAAGTTCATCCTTTTGACAGGCCCAGCAGAAGTAAAAATCCCAAAAAGACTTTTTTGGGGTGAATGTTTTGCGTTAGATTGCTGCATCTTCCAAAGTCTCTTAGACTTCCACTGACAATGGTTTTGGGATAGTCATTTTTTTTTGTTTTTTGTTTTTTTACTTTTTTAAAATTTTATTAATTTATTTTGATTTATCAACAATCACTTCCATATGCGTTTGAGTTTAAAACTTTTCTCCCCCTTCCTCCCCGCCACCCTCCCCAAGATGGCACACAATCTGATTGATATAGGCTATACATTTACATTCCTATTAAACATATTTTCACATTAGTGAAGTTGTAAGTAAAAATTAAAACCGATAGGAGGAGCCATCAGAAAGAGGAAACAAAGCTCAACAGAAGAGAAAAAAAATGATAGTGATTCAATTTCCATAGTTCTTTCTTTGGATGTAGATAGCATTTTCCAACACAAGGCCTTTGGAGATGTCTTAGATCCTTGTATTGCTGAGAAGGGTTAAGTTTATCAATATTAGTCATCGCACAACGTGGCTGTTATTGTGTACAACGTTCTCTTGGTTCTGCTCACTTCACTCAGCATCAGACTATACAAGTCTTTCTAGGTTTTTCTGAAGTCAGCCTGTTCATTTCTTATATGGGATAGTCTTGAATGAAAATAAGCACTTCATTAGTAAAAATTCCTTTGTGCACTCTTCAGTACTCTAGTTTTTTATTGTCTTGACCACAAGACAAGTTTTCTTTATTTTTATTTCCATTTTAAATAGTAGCAATGTTTTCTTACAGAAATAAAGTCAACCCTCAAACTGAGACTGGGATGTATATATTTATTCCTTTCCCTCTCATTTTTAATCCTATGACCTTTAGTTCACACAGCTATTTATTCTTTTTTTTTTTTTTTGGAGAGACAGTTGGGGTTAAGTGACTTGTCCAGGATCACACAGCTAGTAAGTGTCAAGTGTTTGAGGCAGGATTTGAAGTCAGATCCTCCTCACTCTAGGGCTGGTGCTCTATCCACCGCACCACCTTGCTGCTCCTACACAGCCATTTATTTTAACTCCATACCTCCTCTCTTCCTCACCCGCCGCTATACATAGAAGGATCAGGACCATCAACTCAAGTAAATACCTCTCCCTAGATAATGATCCAAATGCTGCTCCAACCTACTTGGGAATTTTCTTTTACTCTGACCATTCTTATCTCTGGAAATTCAGCTGCCAGGTGCCACTGCCTAAATGTAGAGAAGGAACTCAGCCATTAGTCCACAGAGGTATTCTCATGGAAAGGGCATAAGATTTAGAATCAGCCCGAGTTTGAGTCTGTGCTCTAGCACAACCAACGACAATTGAAAACTTTTAAGTTTCATTAGCAACCTTTTTCCAAACTTCAGTACTCCAGTACTTTGTATTGAAGCATATTACTTAACCTATCAAAGATTGCACCTATCTGTAATATGGGAAATACCTACTTGGCAGGTTTGTTATGATGCTGCACCTGCACACACACACACACACACACACACACACACACACACACACACGGAGGCAAGAAACTTGCAAGGCATTTGAGAAGTATTTATTTATTTACAACTTCTTATGTGAACAAAGAAGTATTTTAAGATTTATATTCTTGCTTAACTTCTTTCCAGATATTTGAAGATATCTTCCATGATCTTAAGCCTGATGATACAATGAATTTGAAAGATTTTTTCTATGGTTTGTTTAAAAATGGAAAACCCCTTACAACATCAGCATCAACTCCTTATAGACAGTTGAAAAGGCAGCTTTCCATGCAGGTAAGGGTCACATAGAAAATTATTTCTCCATGAAGTGGAGTTAGAAAGTTGTTTGACTATTTGCCAGTGATCAATAAGATCAGGAGTAAGAGTCTCCAAAAAAAACCATAATTTAAAGGGAAGGGATAGTAAAATTTGCATAAACCTGACCTGAAGCAGGGGAATACTTTTGCTACAAGTTGGGACAAGTTCTGCTACTAGTTGCTGTTAGTAGCCATTTTTCCAGCTTCAGATAATTTGACAGAGTTGAGAGATATTTCCAATTCCCCTCTCTTTCTGACCCTTTATGCGTCTGATATCATTGAGTTTCCATGAAGATTCCTCTAGTAACTGTTATCAAATTCCCAAAGGATCCCATAACCCTCACTGCCAGAAACCACTCTTGGTTCTTTTGGGAGATAAGAAATTCAGCTCTTATATGCAACATCCTTATTTTATGCTATAATGTCATTGGTATAGAAAGTCACAAATCTTGAGGAGTGAGATAAAAGTTAGGAAAGACAAAAATTGGTTTTCAGATATTTTTGTGTTTTTAATAACCCATTTATTTAGCCTGTTAACATCACCTCTGAATTAGAAGGTTTTGCTTAAAATAGAACAGGCTTCTTTACTCATTTTAGAAAACCTATTGTTAGGTAGGGTTTGTTTGGTTTTTTTAGGAAACTTCATAGTCTTAGTATTCTAAGGAGAAGGAGATTAAAAGGATAGAAGGACTTCTTTCTCAGCTGAAGTATTTTCTAGAATTATATGTCTTTTTCTTGTTGTGGTCACCTAAATAGGACCAATAAATTCCAGTCTTTTAACCAGCATCTGCCAACTGTAGCAGTGAAATATGCAGGGCCAAGCTGAGCCTACAGAATTTCTCTCCCTCTTCTAGTCTTTTGATGAAAGTGGGAGACGCACCATGACTTCTTCAGCAATTACAAGTTCAATTACCTTCAGATTATTCTCTTGCCTCGATGATGGAATGGGGTATGGCTCTGTGGAGCAAATACTTGACACCTGGAATGAAGAGGGCATTGAGAATGGCCAGGAGATCTTAAAGGTAACTCAGCAAATGGAGAAAAAAATTAGCATCATCAATGAAACATCTTAAATAATAATTCTTTTTGAAACTCTACTTTTTGACTCAATTATTTAATAATTTAATTTATTTAATAATTATTTCTTTAGTAATTATTTATTGAGCACTCTATGTACAAAGCACTGTACTGGACATTGGAGATACAAAGATGAAAAGCAGTCATTGCTTTCAAGCAGTTGATAGTTTCATGTAGAAGATTTTAAAAAATGTGCAAATAAGTATAATACAAACTAAAATTGCTAAAGACTAAGAAGAGATTTAAACAAAGTGTGATAAGAAATTTGAAGAAAGAAAAATCTCTTTCACCTAGTCAGGGGAGCCAGGGAAGCTTACATGGAACCAGTGGCACCCAAGGTGTACTTGAAAGAAGATAATTTCAACAGTAGAGTAATTTAGTATATTTCAGGTTTTGGGTACAACTGGTACAAATGCATAGAGACAGGAAAGATTTTAGGAAAAAATTAGCACTAGTAGTCAGTTTGTCATAAACATGTGGAGGAGATAGTATAGGCAGAGGGACTGGACTTATGTCTTCATTAGTATGAGAAACTCCCTGGTAAGGAAACTACTATGGCCAATCCAGGCAGGTACCTTTTCTGCAGCACTTATATTCTTAGATGCCTTACAGCACTGAGTGGTTATGTGCTAGTGCATGGTCATATGTCTACTTTGTATCAGAAGAGAGACTTAAACCAAAATCTTCTTTGTTTTGAGGCCAGTTTTCTATCTGTTATTCAGCACTGCCTCTTCAAAATGAGGATGAAAAGATAAGTTGAAGTTATGTTGTGGAGTGCTAGGCTTTAACATTTTATCCTGGAAACAAAAAGGAGTTAAGTCTTTTAAGTATTCAAGTAACATGATTAAGCTTGTACTTCAGGGAAGTTATTTTGGAAACTGTGTGAAGAATGGATTGGAAGGAGAAAACTAAAGATAGAGTTCAAAACATGTATGTAAGACACTTCATATGTTTAAGCGTTATATAAATGTCATCTATTATAGTGAAGAGGGTATTTCAACAGTGCAGATGAGCTAAATGAATTAAACTGGCACAGTGGTGGCAGTATAAGTAAAGGGAAAAGATGAAAGAGTTATTGCCAAGGTAAATACTATATCTAAAACTTAACAAATATTTGGATATTAGGGGTGAGAGACGGGAAGAAGCAAAAGTTACTAGAATTTTTGAAGTGATATAAGCAACAGAAATAGAGGAGTTTGGAAGAGGGTCAAGTTTTAAGGGAAATATAACGGGTTCATCAATTTCCATGACTGATTATTTCCTTAGAAGGTTTAGAGGTAAGTGGTTTCTGTCTCTTTTCTTTCAAATGGAACTTGAATTAATATACTCTGTTGCTGAATGATTCAATACAGCATACCTTCTAGGACAATAATGAGCAAATATGAATAAGAATACTTTTTTTTAATTCAGTATTCTAATTGATGGTTAGTAAATTTTTTTAAATAATTAATTTACTTATTTTTAGTTTTCAACACTCACTTCCATAAGATTTTGAGTTTTCAGTTTTCTCCCCGCCCCCCAAGATGATGTGCAATCTGATATAGGCTCTACTTAATACATTCATATTAAGCATATTTTCCCATTAGTCATGATGTAAAGAACAATTAGAACTAGCAGGAGGAACCATGAGAATGAAGCAATAAAACAAAACAGCAAAGGAGAAGGGGAACAAATAGGATGCTTCGATTTGCATTCAAACTCCATAGTTCTTTCGTTGGATGTGGGTAGCATTTTCCATCATGAGACTTTTGGAGATGTCTTAGATCCTTGCATTGCTGATAAGAACTAACTCTGTCAAAGTCATTCGTCACGCAATATGGCTGTTATTGTGTACAGTATTCTCCTGGTTCTGCTCACTTTACTCAGCATCAGTCCGTACAGGTCTTTCCAGGTTTTTCTGAAGTCTGCCTGCTCCTTCTTTCTTATAGCACAATAGTATTACATTACATTCATAAACCACAACTTGTTCAGCCATTCCCCAACTGTCAATCCAAACTCTTTTAAAAATTAATTTATTTATAGTTTTCAACAATCACTTACATAAGCTTTTGAGTTTTAAATTTAACTTTGCAAAATTGAGTGAAATCCTGCTGGGGAAAAATGGACATTTAATGAAATTGAGTACTTTAAAGCATTCCTGATGAAAAGACCAGAGCTGACTAGTCATTCAAAGCAAGACTCAAGAGAAACATAAAACGGTAAACAGGAAAAGGACATCATAAGGATTCGGTAAGGTTATACTGTTTACATCCTACATGCAAAGATGATACTGTAGCTCCTAAGATTAATTTGTAGATGCAGCTTTTTTTATCTAGTAAATTTTTACTATTTCTTTTTTTAATTTGATATTTTATTTTCCCCCAATTACTTATAAAAACAATTTTCAACACTCATTTTTAGAACTGAATTCCATGCAATTTAATATAGGTTATACATGGGTAATCATGCAAAATGTATTTTTCATGTTGTAAAAGAAAACATAGACCAAAATAAAAACCCAAGAAAATTAAAGTTGAAAAAAGTATGCTAAGATCTGTAGTCAGACTCAATCAATTTTTTCTCTGGGGATGGATAGCATTTTTCATGATAAGTCCTTCAAAGTTGTCTTGGATAATTTCTGAGAATAGCTAAGTCATTCATGGTTGATCATATTACAATATTGCTGTTACTGTGTATAGTGTTCTCCTGGTTCTACTTATTTCACTTTGCATCAGTTCATATAAGTCTGTCCAGGTTTTTCTGAAAGCATCTAGCTCATCATTTCTTATATCACAATAATCTTCTGTTGTAATCATACCACAGATTGTTCAGCCATTCTCCCGATTGATTGGGCATCCTCTCAATTTCCAACAGAAAAGAACTGCTATAAGTATTTGGACATATATCCAAATTGCTCTATATAATTTTGAATCAGTTCATAATTCCACCAACAGTGCACTAGTGTCTCAGTTTTCCCACATCTTTTCCAACATTTATTCTCTTTTTCTGTCCTATCAGCCCATCTGATAGAGTACCTCAGTATTGTTTTAATTTGCATTTCTCCTATCAATAGTGATTTAGAGGGGCAGCTAGGTGGACATATAACACTCACTGGTTGTGTGACTCTGGGCAAGTCACTTAACCCCAATTGTCTCACCAAAAAAAAAAAGTGATTTAGCGCATTTTTTTTCATATGGCTATAGTTTTGATTACTTCATCTGAAAACTCATAATTTTTGAAAAATTTTTATAAAAATCATACTTTTTGATCTTTTGTCAATTAAGTAATGGCTCTTTATTTTTTTTTAAATAAATTTGACTCATTACTCTATAAATTTGAGAGATGAGGCCTTTTCCAGAGAAACTTGCTCCAAAAATATTTTCACAGTTATGATTGCTAACTCTATTTCCCTCCATCCTATTTTTCCCCATTTATTCTATTCTCCCTCTCCTTTCACCCTGTCCCTCTTCAAAAGTGTTTTGCTTCTGACTACTGCTTTGCCCAATTCACCCTCCCTTCGATGAGCATACTACTACATTGTTGGTGAAACTATAAACCGGTACAAATATATTGGAAAGTAATTCAGAATTGTGCAAATGAAGTGACTAAAATGTCCATACTCTTTGAAAGATTCCACTAGTAGGCCTATATCTCAAGGAGGCCACTGATTAAAAAAAAAGTCCCTACATACAACATATTTAGAGTAGCACTTTTTGTGATAACAAAGAATTGCAAAAAAAAAACAAAAAGGGGGGCGGTGCTCACTGTATAATGAGAAGCTAAATAAATTTTAGCACATGCATGTACTTAATTGTTATAGAATTGTAAGAAATGATGACTATGGGAGTTCAAAGCCAAGATGGTGGAATAAGGCAGGAACTCACCTGAACTCTCCCAAATTTACTTCTAAACAACTATAAAATATGGCATAACCAACAAAAAAGATGGGGTGAAACAATTTTCCAGCCCCAAAACAACCTAAAAGGTCAGCAGGAAAGGTCTGTCTCACTTTGGTAAAAGAGGGGCATGGTCCAGTGCAAACAGCATCCGGGCAAGCTAGCACCAGGCTGCACCCCAGCAAGTCAGTGGGAGGCCCTGTTCCCCATCACAGGTTAGCAGCAAGGGCCCATAGCCCCAGTACAGTGATACAGTAGGCAACTGTGAGGCTTCAAGCACCCATACAGCCAGCAAGTGGTCAGGCCCTGGGCCCCTGGTGCAAGAAGCTTGTGATAGTGCCCTCTCAACCTCAGAAGTATGCTCAACTTTAAAAGTCATGAAATAGGCCCAAAGAATGAGGCAAAACAAAAAAAAAGAACATGGCCATAGAAAGTTACTATGGTAACAGAGAAGATCAAAACACAAACTTGGAAGAGGACAACAATGTTAAAACGCGTACTTGTGAAGCCTCAAAAGAAGGTGAATTGGTCTCGGGCCTAGAAAGAACTCCTGGAAGAGCTCCAAAAAGAATTTAAAAATCATAGATAAAAGAAAAATTGCGAATAGAAATGAGAGTGATGCAAGAGAATGATGAAGAAAAAGTCAACAGGTTGGTAAAGGAAGCACAAAAAGTGGGAACAGCTGTACAGAAATTCACTGAAGAAAACAACTCCTTTAAAAGTAGAATTACCCAAGTGGAAAAGGAGGTAAAAAAGCTAACTGAAGAAAATAATTCCTTAAAAATCACAATCGGGGAGGAATGATATCTAAAAAATAAGGGGTGAGAGAAATTGGGAGAAGGAAAAAGGGAGAGGTAGAATGGGTTAAATTATCTCACATAAAAGAGGCAAGGAAAAGCTTTTACAGTGGAGGGGAAGAAGAGGGAGGTGAGAGGTGAGAGGGAACGAGTGAATCTTACTCTCATTGGATGTGGCTTAAGGAGGGAATAACATACACACTCAATTGGGTATGAAAATCTATCTTGTCCTATAGGACCGTACTAGGGAAAGGTATAAGGAGGTGGGCGAATAATAGCAGGGAGGGCAGATTGGGGGAGGGGGTAATCAGAAGCAAGCACTTTTGAGGAGGGACAGGGTCAAAGGAGAGAATAGAATAAATGGGGGTTGGGGTGGGGTGAGTTGGAGGAAAATATAGTTAATCTTTCACCACATGACTATTATGGAAGTGTTTTGCATGACTACACATGTATACCCTATATTGAACTGCTTGCCCTCTCAATGAGGGTGGGAGGGAAGGGAGAAAGGGAAAGAATTTAGAACTCAAAGTTTTAAAAATGAATGTTGGAAATTGTTTTTGCATGCAACTGGGAAATAAGATACACAGGCAATGGGGTATAGAAATCTATCTTACCCTACAGGAAAATAGAAGGGGAAAGGATTAGAGAAGGGACGGGGTAATAGAAAGAGGGCAGATTGGGGGAAGGGGTAATCAGAATGCAGAAGGGGTAATCAGAATTTTAGGGTGGGGGGAGGGAAGAGATTGGGAGAAAAATTGGAATTCAAAATCTTATAGAAGTGAATGTTGAAAACTAAAAATAAATATATAAATTGAAAAAAAATTAGAATTGGGAAAGTGGAATATGACTCATCAATGAAGCATCAAGAATGAATCAGACAAAATCAATAGGTTGAAAAAGTAGAAGAAAATGTTAAATATCTCATTGGAAAAAGAATTGACGTGGAAAAGAGCTCCAGGAGAGATAATTTAAGAATTATTGGACTACCTGAATGTCATAATCAAAAAAAAAATCCTGCATATCATATTTTGAGAATAAAAGGATTTAGAAACTTCTGCCTTAAAGAATTAGAGGGCTTGGAATATAATATTCTGGAGAGCAAAGGAGCTAAGATTCCAACCAAGAATCATCTACCTAGTGAAACTGAGTATAATCCTGTGGGGGAAAAAATTGATATTCAATGAAATAAAAGACTTTTTGGCATTCATAATGAAAAGATCAGAACTGAACAGAAAATTTGATTTACAGATACAAGACTCAAAAGAACCATAAAAAGGTAAACAAAAAATAGAAAGCATAAGGGATTCAATAAGCTTAACCTGTTCACATCCCTATACAGGAAGATGATACTTGTAACTTTTAAGAACTTTATCACTGTTAAGGCAGTTAAAAGGAGTATACATAGAGGGTGCAGGTATAAATTGACTTTGATGGGATAATATCCCAAAAAAACAAAATTAAGGGGTCAGAAAGATAATTGTACTGGGAAAAGAGGGAAAGGAGAGCTAGAATGGGGTAAATTATTTCACATGAAGAGACATGAGAGACCTATTACAGTGGAAGGAAAGATGGGAGGAAACAGATATTTGTTCACAAAAACAAATTACCAATAATTTACTAAGCTTTCCTTCAATTTGTAGTGCTCTTTAATATTCTAGTTATTAAAGAAGTATAGTCCTCAATGTGCAAACCAAAAATTTGGCTCTTAAAATTTTTATAAACTTCTTTCCTTTTACTCTCTAGAGAAAGGGTATTAGCTGCCTTCAATTGATGATATTTTACTGATCTTTAGGCCTTGGATTTCAGCCTTGACGGAAGCATCAACTTAATGGAGTTGACCTTGGCACTAGAAAATGAGCTTTTAATCACCAAAAATGGCATGCACCAGGCAGCCCTGGCCAGCTTCAAGACTGAGATCAGGCACTTGTCGTGAGTTGATCAAAAATCTATCCTGTTACTGTGTCCTTTAATTCTTTCTTTCTTTTTTTTTTTTTTATTAAAGATCTACCACCAGTATTTATTAAGAACTCCTTTCTTAAACAGCATCTTTTTTTTATGTTTGTAAATTTAATTTGAGGTGAATCCAGTATTGTTAAATGTTCATTTCTCTTAGTGACTTCCTGTAATATTTGTTTGTTTGTTTGTTTGTTTATTTTTATTTAAAAAAATTTTTTTTCCATATGCTTTTGAGTTGAAATTTTTTTCTCCCTTTTTCCCCCCCACCTTCCCCAAGACGGTGCACAATCTGACATAGGCTTTACATTTACATGCCCATTAAACATATTTTCACATTAGTGAAGTTGTAAGTAAAAATTAAAACCAATACGAGGAACCATCAGAAAGATGAAACAAAACTCAACTGAAGGTAAAAATAAGTGATAGTGATTCGACTTCCATAGTTCTTTCTTTGGATGTGGACAGCATTTTCCATCCCGAGGCCTCTGGAGATGTCTTAGATCCTCGTAATGCTGAGAGAAGGGTTCAGTTTAACATTCTTAGTCATTGCACAATGTGGCTGCTATTGTATAGAAAGTCCTCTTGGTTCTGCTCACTTCACTCAGCATCAGACCATATAAGTCTTCCCAGGTTTTTCTGAAGTCAGCCTGTTCATCATTTCTTATAGAACAATAGTATTCCATTACATTCATATACCACAACTTGCTCAGCCATTCCCCAATTGATGGGCGTCCTCTCAATTTCCAATTCTTTGCCACCACAAAAAGAGCTGCTACGAATATTTTTGTACATGTTGTCCTTTAATTCTTATCTAGCAATTTGTTAAGGTAATTATTACATGGCATCTTCTATTCTGTGTGGAGATATGGCAGCTCTTTGGTTGGGTATCCTCCTGTACTAACATACTTTGAAGTATATGCAGATGGAGTCTTTTTTTTTGTATTGTAAATAAAATTCTGAAATATTCTTAATGATGACTTTTTGTTACCAAAACAAGCAAGTATATGAGGTCATTGAGATAAGGGCTTTGGGGTTGGGAAATTGTAAGTGCTATTGGGTTAGGAAATTTGCCTAGGAATGGTCTAACTTCAACTCTGTTTTCCTCCAGGGAGCAAATTGACCAAGTAACCAGAGAAAAAGAGAAGTTGCAGTCAGATCTTGAAAAAGCTGAAAAACTAAAGTCTTTAATGGCCTCTGAAGTGGATGACCATCATGCTTCCATAGAACACCAATATGAATATAAACCTCAGGTAAGACCAGTAGTAGTCTGGAAATTCATTCACCTACCCCTTCATCAAAAGACATTGTATTAGTATCACCAAAGCAAAACTTAGAGAACTGCTGCTTAATTATCTGAATAAAGTAGGATATAATGGTTGCCATTGTAATAATTTATGTGACTGTCTAAAGCAGGGGTAGGGAACCTGAGTCCTCATACAGCCTTCCAAGTCCTTAGGTGCAGCCTTTTGACTGAGTCCAAGTTTTACAGAACAAATTCTTTTATTAAGGGGATTTGTTTTGCGAAGTTTGGATTCAGTCAAAGGGCCACACTTGAGGACCTAGAGGGCCACATGTGGCTTTGAGGCCACAAGTTCCCCACCTCTGGTTTACAGGAAAACAAAGAGATTAGATGATTTATTTCAAGGTCCTTTTTATCTCTTTGATTTTATCTTTTGCATTTACATTATTTTAAGATGATGATGTAAGCATTTTGATAGCAGCTTATTGGTACTCCTACATGTAGGAAACTGGAGGAAGTATACAAGGAAAAGATAGCATCTTTCAAGAACGATATCCAAAAGGAGAGAGAACAGATCCTGCAGCAGGTAGGCAAACAGCATTTGGAACTGGAGCAGGAAATAGAAAAGATGAAAACTGAAGAGAACTACATTCGGGACCGTCTTACCTTCTCCTTAAAGGTAACAAACCAAATTAAATAGCCAACACATGTAGTGCTTCAAGGTTAACAAAGAGTTATATGTATTTGATTTCATTTGATCCAATCTTGTGAGGTAGGTACTATTGTTACTTTAATTTTACAGATGAGGATGAGGATGAGAAGGTCAAATGATTTGCCTAGGTTTGACAGTATGAGTCAAGATTCAAATTCAGGTCTTCTGACCCCTACATTCTATCCAGTATACCACTTAGTTGCCTACCATAATACAGAACAAAATCTTCCTCACCCCTAATTCTGAAATATGGGTACTTTTTGGAGAAGACTTTAAGAAAAAAATACAATCTCTTGCTGTCTTTCTATATCACCTGAATTTCTCAGTGTTCCCTCCCCCCTTAAAAGAGAGAAATCTTTTATGTTAAGGATTAAAAAGGGGCAGAGAGAGAACAGTATAGTCAAATAAGCAGCATGCCAAAAATCTGACATTATACCCATACCCATAGTCCCCCAGCTCTGCAGAGAAGGAAGTGCCTAGTAGAAGACATTTAATCTAGAAGGGAATAATTTTGGATTGTTATCAGTCCAGATTATTTTGAGTTGTTTCATGAGATCTAGTCATCTCTCTTCAGGCTTGAATTGTAGTCACCAGTCTTGGTTCTACTCATCCTTAGTGTTCTGCTTTTGTCTTCTCATTGTTCTCAGATGAAACATCTAGTTAATTCACTGACCTATCATTGTAGTCAAGTACATTTTGAATACTGGGTTCTGGTAGAACCTCTGAATCATACTGTATGACTTTTTTGTTTTGTTTTGTTTTTTAGGCAATTGGGTTTAAGTGACTTGCCCAGGGTCACACAGCTAGTAAGCGTCAAGTGTTTGGTCTGAGGCCGGATTTGAACTCAGGTCCTCCTGACTTCAGGGCCGGTGCTCTATCCACTGCGCCACCTAGCTGCCCCCATACTGTGTGACTTTGTGCAAATCTCTCTACCTCTCATTGGCTTAGGCAACTCACTAAAGGTGAGAAGTTGTAGAGAACCAGGTGCCTGCCTACATTGGCAGAAGGAAATTTTCTCATCCTGAGTTCTCCATGTCAGTGAAATAAAATATCCTGCCCAATATCTTGAAAGCTTGAAGTGCGTTGGTTTTCTTTTCATATTCCAATGCAGGCCTATGAATAGAGCTTCTACACCTTCAGCTACAAAGATTAGAATAAATAAGATTGCCAACAGTGATAATAGTAACAAAATGCGGATTATTACTCTCTTATTTTCTAACCCTTGACTAATGTTTTCAGCTGCAACAAAGCCAGCTGATTTTGTCAGTTCTTTTTTTCTCGAGTGAAGATGTTTTGAGGCTTTATAGGCCACATATATTTTCAACTAGACATGGCACAAATGAATTAGCTTAATAAAGTTCTGTTTGACCTATAGAATCTAGCTTGTCCTGGCCAACATTTATGAATACCATTGTTTCCTGGCCACCATTTACTACTACTGTTACTGCAGCTACTATACATATTCTTGTTATTGATTATAATAATAACTCACATTTATATAGCACTCTAAGAATTGCAGATTGCATTCTTCATAGCAACCCTATGAGGTAAGTAGTGCAAATATTATCATCCCTATTTATAGATGAGGAAATTGAACCTCTGACAGGTTAAGTGACTTCCCCTTGTCAAATAGTTAGTATAAGTATATGAGGCAGGATTAGAATACAGGTTTCATATTTCCTAATCTAGCATTTTTTTTCTTCTACAGCATTATTATCTCTGATGCCTGGTTTTTATTAGGCCTGCTCTAAATTTATTTTGTATTGGGTTTATACAGTGTACTTATTTTTATATTTGCTCTATATCAAAGGTTCTTAACCTAGCCTATAAACTTGGTTTTAAAAAATGTAATTGGTTTCTTTTGTAATCCTTTGTATTTTGTTATTTGCATTTAAAAACATTATTCTGAGGAGGGATCCATAAACTTCACCTTATGACACACAAAAAATTATGAAGTCTTGCTTTGAATAGTACCTAAAGTTCATTATTAAAAGACTGTTGTCATATTATCTCTCCTTTAGGATAGCCAAATATGTGGAGCAACCTTAATGGGTCTCAAGAATCCCTTTTCTGGGTGCCAGATGTGTCTTCTGGATTACTCAGAGATTCTTTGTACACACATATCTTCCCCTGGCTAACAATCTTTGTTTACTACTGGCATCATCTTTTCTAAAAACAAAAACAAAAAAACCCATCGTGACTAGGTTTTATGTCAGTGGTTTTATGTACCTTTAGCTCATTTCAAAATGGAGGAAATAATAGTAATAAGCAGTGTTTTATGCCTTATAGGACATCGTGCAAAAATTAGGGAAACTTTTTATAAATGTGATTTTCAATTTTCTCTAGGAAAACAGTCGTTTAGAAAGTGAACTACTGGAAAATACAGAAAAGCTTGCAGAGTATGAGAGTCTGATAACCAAACTGCAGAAGAATTTGGACAATATGCTAGCAGAAAAGGTCAGATGCTTGTTTAAGATGATATGATTTATTCTTTTTTATTTTTTTCTTAATGTAAAAACAATTAACATTTTAAATATTGATTATTTATGTGTGATCATGTGAAAGATATTTCCATATTGACCATTTTGCCAAAGCAACCCTCTGCTGAAAAAAACCCCAAAAGTTTAAAAAGTATGCTTTGATCTGTATTCAGACTCCATCATTCTTTCTCTGGAGGTGGATAGCATTTTTCATCAAAATCCTTTATAATTATCTTGGATCACTGTATTGCTGAGAATAGCTAAGTCATTCGCAGATGATCATCATACAATATTTCTGTTACTCTGTACAATGTTCTTCTGGTTCTGTTCACTTTACTTTGCATCAGATCATGAGTCTTCCCAGTTTATTCTGAAAGTATCCTGCTCATCATTTCTTTCTTTTTTTTTCACTTAAGAATATTCATTTTTTTTCTAATTACTTGTAAAGATAGTTTTCAACATTCACTTTTATAAGATTTTGAATTCCAAATTTTTTTTTCTACCTCCTTTTCATCCCCCTTCCCCAAGATAGAAAGCAATCTGATATAGGTTATATATGTACATCATATTAAACATATTTCCGCATTAGTCATGTTGTGAAAGAAGAATCAGAACAACAGGGGAAAATCATGAGAAAGAAAAGACAAAAAACAAAAAAAGTGAAAATAGTATGCTTCAATCTGCATTCAGACTCCATAGTTCTTTCTCTGGATATAGATCTGCTTGTCATTTTGTAAAGCACAGTAGCATTCCATTACAATCATATAACATAATGTGTTTAGCCATTCCCCAACTGATGGGCATTCCCTTAATTTTCAATTCTTTGTTATCACTAAAAGAGCTGCTATCAATATTTTTGTACAAATAAGTCCTTTTCCTTTGATCTCTTTGAGAGTTAGACCTAGTAGTGCTATTGCTAGGTCAAAGGCTAGGTCACAGTTTTGTAGTCATTTGGACACAGTTCCAAATTGCTCTTCAGGATGGTTGGATTAGTTCACAACTCAATTGACAATACATTAGTGTCCTTATTTTTCCACATCCCCTCCAACATTTGTCATTTTCCTTTCCTATAATTTTAGCCAATCTGATAGGTATGAGGTGGTACCTCAGAGTTGTTTTAATTTGCATTTCTCTAACCAATAGTGACTTAGAGCATTTTTTCCATATGACTGTACATAGTATTTATTTCTTTTTCTAAAAACTGCTCATTCATATCCTTTGACCATTGATCAATTGGGGATTGACTTATGGTCTTATAAATTTGATTCATTTCCCTATATATTTGAGAAATAAGTCCTTTGTCAGAGAGACTTGCTGTAAAATTTTCTTGCTTTTCTTCTAAACTTGGCTGCATTGGGAATTGTGTGTGTGTGTGTGTGTGTGTGTGTGTGTGTGTGTGTGTGTGCACACGCATGCGCGCGCACAAAATCTTTTTAATTTAATGTAATCAAAATTAGGGCATGTAGGTGGTTCAGTGGTCAGAATGCCAGGACTGGTCTAAGGAAGACTTATCATCTTGATTTCAAATCTGGTCTCAGACACTTACTAGCTGTGTGACCCTGGGCAAGTCACTTAACCTTGTTTACTTCAGTTTCCTCTTCTGTGAAATGAGCTAGTGAAGAAAATGGCAAACTACTCCAGTATTTTTGCTAAAAAACAAAAAATGCCCAAATAGGATCATGAAGAGCTGGACATGACTGAAAACAATTGAGCAGCAATGAAAATTGTCCATTTTATTTGCCTTAATGCTCTCTAGCTATTGCTTTGTCGTAAATTCTTCCCGCATCCACAGATCTGAGAGGTAAATTATTTCATGGTCCTCTCTTTTGCTTATGGTATCACAATTTATGTCTAAATCATGTACCCATTTTGACCTGATTTTGGTATACAGTGTGAATGTTGGTCTCTGCCTAGTTTCTGCCAAACTATTGTCCAGTTTTCCCAAAAATTTTTGCTAAATGGTGAGTTATTGCCACCAAAATTTAGATTATTGTGTTTATTAAATACCAGATTACCACGGTCATTTACTACTGCATATTGTGTATGTAATATATCCCACTGATCGACCACTTCATTTCCTAGCCAGTACCAGATTGTTTTGATGACTATCACTGTGTAATATAGTTTGAGATCTGGTAGAGCTAGGCTATCTTCCTTCAAATTTTTTTTTATATGGATTCTCCTGATATTCTTAACTTTTTGTTCTTTCAGATGAATTTTATTATTTTTTTGTAGCTCTAAAATACTTTTTTGGTAGTGTGATTGGAATTAATTTAGTTAAAATTGTCATGTTTATTATACTGGCTGAGCCTACCCATGAGTTAAGTAAATATTTCTCCCTTTGTTTAAATCTAACGATTTGTGTGTAAAGTGTTTTGTAATCGTCTTCATATAGTTATGGGGTTTTGTCTTGGCAGGTAGGTTCCCAAGTATTTTATATTATCTGCAATTATTTTAAATAGAATTTTTCTTTCTAGTTTTTCTTGCTGGGTTTTGTTGGTAATATAAAGAAATGTTGATGGTTTATGTGCATTTATTTTATATTTTGCATTGTTGCTGAAGTTGTTAATTATTTCAATTAGTTTTTTAGTTGATTCTCCAGGATTCTCTAAGTATGCCATCATCTGCAAAGAGTAGTAGTTTTGTTCCCTCATTTTCTATTCTAATTCCTAAAGTTACTTTTTGTTAAAATTAGCATTTTAGTACAGTATTGAATAATAGTGGTGATAATGGGCATCCTTACTTCACCCCTGATCTTATTGGAATCTCTTCTAGCTTATTCCCATTATAGATAATGCTTGCTGGTGGTTTTAGATAGATACTACTTATCATTTTAAAGAAAGTTCCATTTATTCCTATACTTCCTATATTTTTAAAAGGAATGGGTGCTGTGTTTTGTCTAAAGCTTTTCCCATATCTATTGAGATATATGATTTCTGTTATTGATATGGTCGGGTATGCTGATATTTTCCTAATATCAAACCAATTCTGCATTCCTGCTATGCTCTTCATAATATATGATCCATGTGATATATTGCTGTAATCTCATTGCTAATATTTTATGTAAATTTTTTGCATCAATATTCATCAGGGAAATGGGACTATAGTTTTTTTTCTCTGTTTTTGCTCTTCCTGGTTTAGGTATCAGCACCATATCTGTGCTGTAAAAGGAATTTGGTAGGTCTCTGCCTATTTTTCCAAATAGTTTATGTTTTACTAGAATTGATTGTTATTTAAATGTTTGGAAGAATTCATTTGTGAACCCATCTGGCCCTGGGGATTTTTTCATAGGGAGTGCATTGATGGCTTGATCAATTCGTTTTTTGAAGATAGAGTTATTTAAGTATTTTATGTCCTCTTCTGATAATCTAGAAGATTTATATTTTGTAAATATTCATTAATTTTCCTTAAATTGTCAGATTTATTGGCATATAATTGGGCAAAATAGTTCTAAGAATTGTTTTAATTTCTTATTCATTGGTGGTGAGTTCACCCTTTTCATTTTTGATACTGGAGCTATTTTGGCACCTTTTTAATATCAAATTAGCCAATGGTTTATTTATCTTATTTGTTTTTTTTCTCCATAAACCAGCTCCTAGTTTTATTTATTAGCTCAAAAGTTTTCTTAGTTTCAATTTTATTAATCTCACCTTTGGTTTTCATGATTTCTGATTTGGTGTTGAATTGGGAATTTTTAATTTGTTGTTTTTCTAGTTTTTTTTTAAAAGTGAATGCCCACTTCACTGATCTTCTCTTACTCTATTTTATTGATATTAGAGTTCAGAGATATAAAATTTCCCCAAATATTCTTTGACTGCATCCCATAAATTAAAGTATGCTGTCTCATTGTTGTCATTTTCTTTAATGAAATTATTAATTGTTTCTATGATTTGTTCTTGGACCCACTAATTCTTTGGAATTATATTATTTAGATTCTAATTAATTTTTCATCTATCTTTCCACTGTCCTTTATTGAACATATTTTTATTGCATTATGATCTGAAAAGGATGCATGTAATATTTCTGCCTTTCTACATTTGATTGTGAGGTTATTATGCCCTAATACACGGTCAATATTTGTGTAGGTGCCATATAACACTGAGAAAAAAGGCATATCCTTTTCTATCCCCATTCAATTTTCTGTTGGTTTTATTATGGATATGGTCATTTATGCTGATAGTTTTCCTAATATTGACCTGGCCTTGGTATTCCTGGTATAAGTCTTGCCTGGTCATAGTGCATGATCTTTGTGATATATTGCTGTAATCTCCTTGCTAGTATTTTAGGAAAACTTTTTGCATCAATATTCATTAGAGAAATTGGTCTAAGGTTTTCTCTCTCTGTTTTAGGTCTTCCTGGTTTAGGTATCATTACCGTATTTATGTCATAAAAGTAATTTGGTAGGACTTCCTTTTTGCCTATTTTCCCAAATAGTTTCTATAGAACTGGAATTATTTGTTCTTTACATGCTTGGTAGAATTCAGTTGTGAATTGATCTGTTCCTGGGTATTTTTTCATTCAATTTCAATTTCTTCTTCTGTTAATTTGGGCAATTTATATTTATATTTTTGTAAATATTCATCCATTTCACTTAGATTGTTAAATCTGTTGGCATCTAGTTGGGCAAAATAGCTCCTAATAATTGTTTTAAATTCGTCTTCATTGGTGGTGAACTCACCCTTTTCATTTTTGATATTAGTAATTTGATTTTCTTCTTTCTTTTTGTGAATCAAATTAACCAATGATTCATCTATTTTATTCTTTTTTTTCCCTTAAAAACAGCTACTAGTTTTATATATTAGTTCAAAGGTTTTCTCACTTTTCTTGATTTCTCCTTTGATTTTCAGGATTTCCAATTTGGCATTTAGTTGAAGATTTTCAAATTTATTCCTTTTCTAGCTTTTTTTAGTTGCATGCAATTTATTAATCTGCTCTTTTTCTATTTTTATGTGTCTTATTCAAAATGATAACAACAGTCTCATTTGAAAAAACCTCATGTTAAAGTAGTTTAACTTTGGTTTGGGATCATTGGTAGTGTGGATATGTGTTTTTGCAAATATCTGTATTAATGTCAGTTATGTGAGTTTGGGAAGCAGGAGAAAACACATAATACCAAGAAGTAGCAGTCTGGTTATCTACAGTTGATTGAACATTTTGTTTTCAGTTATTTGATGGTATTTTTAAAAATAATTATAAAACTCCTTTCAGGTGAAAGAGGCTAGATAAAACCTAGAAATCAATGTCTAGCATGTTACAGATGAGGAGGGACATCTGTGAAAGCTCTCTACTAGCTTTTTTTCCTCTTGCAGTTTCATGACCTAGATCCCAACAGTGCTGAGTTCCTTTTGCAAGAAGAAAGACTAACTCGGATGAAAACTGAATATGAACACCAGTGCAGAGTAAGTGTTAGAAGAATTCCTTTTCTGTTGCCTTGAAGCATAATAGTTAGTTGAAGAACCATGCAAATTGCATTTAAAATATAAACGAATTTAGAGAACTTGTGCTGAATGGAGCTTGAGTTACTAGGGCTTGCTAGAAGGTAAGACTTCTATTATATTCAAGAAAGGAATTACCACATTGTTGTCTTGCCCTCAAGAACCAGGGTTTTGCTCTTCATGTTTTATTGTTGTTGCTCTAATGTTACAATTTGAATTTATCTCCCATTTTATTTTGGGCCATTTTTTCCCTCAGATGTTACAAGACCAAGTGGATGAACTCCAGTCTGAACTGGAGGAATATCGTGCTCAAGGCAAAGTGTTTAAACTTCCTTTCAAGAAGTCACTTTCCGAGGAGTTTGATGTTAGACATCACAGTACGGACCTTGACCAAGGTATACACACTCAAGCCTAAAACTTTTGAAACATTCTTTGTTGAGACCTAGGTATGTTTGACTCAAATCATAAGAAATGAAAAAATGACTTGTCAACATTATTTTACTAAGCTATTCAGCTATATCTGGGAAGAAGGAGGGAGTTTTTGAGAGAGTTTTCATTTTGTTCTTTGAAGTCCTAATCACTGAAGAGATTACCTTAGGAACTACAATTGATCTAGGAATTTTTGAAATGAGCAGATATAAAATAATGTCTTTGATTTAATAGCTGGCTGATACTATGCATAGTCCCTTGATTATTTAGACTTAGATACTCAATTACTCTTGGATTTCTCCATATATATTCCAAGAGAATACTTAGGTGTAAAGGATGTATCAAGGACCCTGGGATTTTTCTGCATCTCTATTATGTTGTTTCTTGATGGCCTTGAAGATGAAGTGAATATTTTAGATCAAATTTAAGAACCTAAGGGGTATAGGACAGTTTTAGTGGTAATACTGGTCCTAGAAAAATTAAAGTTTGCGAAGTTAGTTTTTTGTCGTGTTTCCAGATACACCAGAAGCACATGTCTATTATTTCTTTTCCTTTCCCCCAGCATTTTTTTCCTTTGACAAGCCCTTGCTCAGTTGCATCTCCTTTGCTGTATTTTTGCCTTTAGCTAGTTCTTAGATAATCTCTGATAATATTGCAACTAAAATTAGCTGTGTGGTTGCCCTTCCCCCTTTCCTTAGTAGGGCATTTGTATTTTGAAAGGAGATTCTTAGAGATAGAAACTAGTTTAGAAAAATGGCAGGTAGGCTAGGGGAGGAGGGTGGATATTTCAAAACATGAGAGCTGCTGACTGGTAAGATTTTCCTTACATATAGCAGAGAAGGACTAAAGACCCTATCCTGATACTCCAACCTTTTAGCCATTAATTTCGCTCACTATCAAGGCCTGGAATTGTGGGAAGAAATGGTCCATAGACTTTACCAAACTGAGAAAAGTTTCCATGATCTAAAAAAGGTTAAGAACTCCCCTAGATAATATATAAAATTCATTATTTGAAAAATGTTGATGTTAACTTCTTCTTTTGCAATCAAATATGTGGAATAAACCATAGTGGATCTCAAGAATTATATATCTATATCTATCTATCTATCTATCTATCTATCTATCTATCTATCCACACACACACACCCATATATATAGTATCTATCTATCTATCTATATGTATTATATATATCTATATCTATATATTGTATATATCTATTTGTCTGTGTGTATGTGTGTGTATATGTGTGTATGTATTCTGGATCATCTAGAGCTCTATGTACACATCTTTCCTCCTTTGACTATACATCTGCCAAATGGCTTAGCAGTTTAGGAGGGTTAAAGTTGTTGCTACCAACCTCTCTCCATCTTCCTTCCCTGCTCAAGAGAATAAAAGCATAGTGCATTACCCCTGAGTTAAAGGACAAATTTACCCAAATATTCACCTAGTACATAGATGAGGACTTCTTTGACCACAGTAAGTTCTGCATACAGTTATTTCCTGAATTCCCTGAAGTATCATAGGCTGAGATAAAATGTCTTATCTCAGATTACAGAGTTGTACTTTATTGGGGGGGGGGAATGTAAAAAGCAGCAAAATCTAGTGTAAATGGGCTAATTTGTATTTTAGGATTTGGTTCTGAAAATTATAATCCACTAAACATGAGCATAGAAGCAGAATTGATTATTGAACAACTGAAAGAACAGCATCATAGGGACATGAAATGTTTAACGCTGGAACTCGAGGATAAAGTAAGTAGTTATTATTAAACTTCAAATGTATGTCCACCTTCCAAAAGGGTAAAAAGTTTTTGCCATTCAGTCAAAATCTACATCTTTGAACATCAACAGGTCTTTATGAGTTTTTCAAAAACTCTTTTCATGAACAGTCTTCTTTCTCTGAGAAACATTTTCTCAAGTTAGATTGCCCAATGGATTGAGTCCTAGTCTTGGAGTGAGGAAAACCTGAGTTCAAATATATCTGCAGATACTTCCTGGCTAACTCACTTAAACTTTGTCTGCCTAAGTTTCTTTAACTGTAAAATGGGGAAAATAATCATACCTACTTCGGAAAGTTGTTATGAAGATCAAACTAGATCATATTTGTAAAGAACCTAGTACAAGTGCCAGGCACATAGCAGCCACTTAAAAAATGCTAATTTCCTTCCCTTGTCTTCAACTGATGAAGAACTTGTCTTATTTTCCTTAACCCTAACTCCCAAAAGTTAGTTATAGATTATGCTAGACACTTACAAAATTATTTCCAACTGGCATTTTTGGTTTCTTAATATCCAGATCCACCTCTAACTTACATTAAAAAAAAAAAGAAAAACCCATCAACAACATAGGAATCACTTTTGTCATGTAATTTGCTTTCCAGGACAGTAAGTTGCAGATAAATTGCCATTGTGTGAAAAGAATTTCTATGCCAGTAAAATCACAGATCCCAATAAAAAAAGATTGCATTAGGAGGGAGGGATACTTTTCTAAGTTTAAAGGAAGACATTCATTTCAAAGTGCAAAATGTCCTTACAGAGTTTTTTTAAGGTCTAAGAGAGTTAACTTCAGCAGCTCTATAAAATGGAATGAAAACACCAAAACTCACATGCACTTCAGTTTTGACCCATATTGCTTTGTGAGACTAAAATTATGACTTTCTAGGAAACAGGGACCACCAAGGAAACCAGAGTTGTGCCCTGGTGTCTTGATATGTGTCCTGGCAGCTAGATGATATAGTAGCTAGAGTGCCAGGCCTGGAGTCAGGAAGACTCAACTCTCTGAGTTCAAATCTGGCCTCAAACACTTACTGGGTATGTGACTCTAGGCAAGTCTCTTAACCCTGTTTGTCTCAATTTCCTCATTTGTGAAATGAACTGGAGAAGGACATGGAAAACCACTCCCAATATCTTTGCCAAGAAAACCCCAAATGGGATCGCAAAGAGTCAAACATGACTGAAAATGACTGAACAAAATCTTGATATCACCAATGATGGGTTATTTTCTGCATTTACTTATACCTACCTGGACCTCTGAAATTTTACAATTTTGTCCTTTTTATTATTTTAATTTTTACTTACATAATTTAAAATGTAGTCTACATGAAGATACACCAAATTAAAGAATAAGCTTCTTTGAGGCAATCACTAAAACAGTGCAGCATATTGAAGAAGAAATATGACAAAGTTCAGGAAACAGTGTTTCTTATGCCACTTTTAGTCTGGTTAAAATTCCTATACATACACACACAAACACAGACACATACCCAAAGTGTATAATCACAAGGATGATTAAAAATACAAAATGAAATTTTAGTTTGATTTAAATTTTTAGACTAATTTGATCTATTTCAGAAGCAACATGAAAACTTAATTTTGTGCACACTTATATGTTCTGATTTTGATTGTATATTTTCAGTTTTAGCATGGCTATGCCTTGAAAAAAACTGGGCCAAATCCAGATAAATTAAGATGAGATAGGAGGAGCAAGTAAAAATCTTTGAAAAGATTGAAACAGATTCTTTACACAGAAACTACCTCTGGGTCTAGATACTAGGTGACATCCAATGTATCTGTTAGTATGACATAGTAGGATCATCTGGTGGACAGCTGACTTTGGTGGATAATTTTCCTGAGATTCCACTGTGTATATACTCATATAGCAAAAATTTTGGAGTCTCTGGAGGAAAAGTCTTGAAGGAGACAACCATCATCATTTTGTTCCTTTATTTGATTTTGAAATTAAATGACTTCTTCTCTTATTTATGCTGTAGATGATCCATTATGAAAAGCAGTTAGATGAAACCAAGGCCAACTGTGAAAAAGAGCAAGAAAATGTGAAACAAAAGTACAAGAATGAGATGCATGCCTTGGAAAAACAATTAAGTGCCCTTAAAACTGAAATTGCAGAACTACAGAAACAGACAGTTGCTCTGAAGAAAGAACAACAACAAACAGACTGTAGGTATATAAAGGAGAAAAATGAATTACAAATGAAGTTTAATGAAGAAAAGGCTCATCTCCAGGAGAAGCTGAAGTTAGAACATGAAGCAGCTCTCAAGAATCGACTGCAGCAGGTAGAGGAAAGCTTTAACAGAGAGAGGGAGGGTCTCATTCAAAATGGTACCTGGGCTGAAGAGAAGATGAGAGACTTAGTTAAGGCAAAGGAAGAAGAGAAACATAAACTTGAAGAATTTTACCAGGAGCAGCTAAAAAGCCTAATGGAAAAACATGCTCTTGAGAAAGAAGAGCTACAAAAGAAACTACTAGAAAAGCACCAAAACAAACTGCAGGAGGAAAGGTAAGAAACCAAAGATAAGTGGAGTAAGAGTTAAATGAGACTGCTCTGCATGACATTAAAAGTACTCAATCAGTTCAGTAAGCTCAGTAACAATTTAATAGTCTACTGGAAATTTTCCATTTTCTAAAAACAAATTTTGGCATCATGTAGGCACAGTACTAGCTTTAGATTATTAAGACTGCTATGTAAGTGAAGATGAGTTTGTCTTTTTTTTTTTAAGCAAGGCTTGTTGGCATACAATACCACACATGTGACATAGCACATTTAGAATGATGTGAGAGCAGGACTAGCACAATTTTGGCCTATTATTTCAAAGGCCTCTTTCCATTCCAAATATGTTCATAATTGTTTTGCAACTAGGATTAATGTGAGTTTAGCACAAAGGAAGGTCTCTCAGTAGCTTGATCTAATACTTCGTGTTCATTTTAGCTTTTCCCAGTGCAGTTTCAGATGTGTAAGTAGAAATGCTATCATACTGCATTGTTCAGAGTGTAGTCATATTTCATAAGTTGAACTATGAAATAATATTTGGATTCCGTGCTTAATCTTATGCTATTTCACAAAACAAAACAACTAAACTCATTCCTAAATATTTGCAGATAATCTGATTAATATTCTAAAAGTAATTAAAGAATTGTTCTCATTTAAAGTTGACAGATTATATACATTGCCTAACCAAGGTGAGAGTTATGTTAATATGCACTTGTGTATTTAATGTCATTTTAGGTGTTGAGTTCAATTAGTAAGCTCCTTATCTTTATGGCATGCTATTCAGAATTTTATTCTCATGGAGGAGGAAAGTCATTTTTCTATAGAAAAAATAGTTTTAAAAAGCTTTCATGAGGTCAGTGTGCCTTTATGATAGCTTTTTTTCCTGTATTTAGACTCAAACTCCTTTTATATTTTTCACATAAAAAAGTGGCTAATTATTTTTAGAAGTATGCAAAACCTTCACAATAACTTTCATATAGGGAAAAGGGTGGAGTTGGGGAAAATGTTGCTATTTGTTTTATGAGTTGGCAGCAGTTTCAGTAATGCTGTCTGTTAACCACATTTAGGAATAAAATGGAAATTGAGTATAATAGAAGAAACTCTCACATAGAAGCCCATTTTCTGAATGAATGCCAAAAAGTCCCAAGCAAATATGAAGACTTCCTAATAAACCTGAAAGATTCCTATCAGCAAGAGCTGAAGGACCTAATGGAACAGCAATATGAGGAAAAATCTAAGTGGGAATTTGAAAAGGATGAACTCATCCAGGAGTGTGCTGAAGCACAAGAACAACTTAAACAGACACTGAAACATGAGAAAGCAAACTTTCTTGCTTTGACAAGACAGCAAGAGATACTAGAGAAGAAATATAAAGAACATTTAATCAGCTTAGTAGCTGAGAAACAGCAGCTGCAAAAAGACCTAGAGGAACTAAGGAATGTGGCTGAAAGTCAGCAAAACCAAATGTTCAAGCAAATATTTGAGCCCAAGAACAGTCATGAAAAAGGATTTAAAGATGGCGAGCGTTTCACGTCTCAGGTAGATGAAACAGGGAAATTAGATAGGCAGAAACTTAAAGAGCAAGAGATTAAGTGTGAATATGAAAAGGAAGACATAGCTTCTCAATTTCTCACAATGGAGGACTTCAACAAAAAAACTTGTGAGAAAGCAGACAGAGAGAAAGTTGAGCTAAGTTTAGAAATTCCTAGACTTCAGAATAAGATAAAGGAATTGCAGCATGGAATACTTACCAAGCCTCAGAGTAGCTACCAAGTAGAAACAAGTGAAAATGCAGACATGGCTAGTGAGATGTCACTGGTTCAGCAAGGTACACAACTTTTGGAAGAAAATGGTGATATTCTCATAAATCTGCAACGGGCCCATGAGAGGGCCGTAAAGGAAAATGTCAAAATGGCTGCTGAAATCATCAAGTTACATCAGAGGCTACAAAAATTAGATCCAGAGTCAGTGACATTAGCTTCTTTAGAGGAGTCAAATGATGACTTATTCAGAACTTCACTGGAACAAATAGAGATACTTTCATCACAAAACAGAATAAAACAAGGCGAAGGCATTGTTACCCATAGTCTATGTGAATCACTAGATGACAATGTTCAAGAATCGGAAAGGACAGAAATAAGTTCTTTTCAGACACTAGAAACTAAAACGCAGGAGTCTTTAGGATCATTAGAGGGTTTTTCTGAGTTAGAGAATAATGAAGTAACAAGTACTGAGAGTTTGGACCTAAAAAATAAGTTTCCTCATCTTCAGGATAGATTGAAGGTCTTACACACAGAGTCTGATCAAGCTTCTGACAATAAGCAGGATTTAATTTTTGATGTTTCTATTCTAAAAAAGAAAGTAAAAGTACTTGAGAATAATCCTGAGGCTATTGCCAAGTATAGATGTTATATGAGGACGCCAATCGGGAAAATTACTGTCTTCAGGAAGAACTCAAAATGATGGAAGCACAATATAATAAGGAAATGGAAAATAACAGAGATCTCACTTCAGAAGTTTTCAGATTGCAGACTGAGCTGAAGAAAGTTGAGACAGTAACTAAAGCATTCCTCAGGATTAAACAGAGCTATGGTGAAGTTAAAATTGAAAATGAAGACCTGAAGACTCTAGTTTTGAGACTTGAGGATAAGATTGAGAAACTCCAGGAAAGATCAGTGGAGCAGTATGAGTGTTTCTCTTTAAGTGAAGTTGGTTTAGACACCCAAGAACTAGAAGCTGAAAAAAAGATACTAGAACAAAATAAAAGGCTGGAACGATGGGATGAAAAACTTATGAATGTGAAGTCTGTTTTAAAAGAATGTAATCAAGAAAACCTGACCTGTGGGCAGGAAGACACATGGCCTCTAGACAAAATAAAGGTATCTGAAGATTTCTGGCTTCAGGGAAAGATGAATCCTGAAGAAAACTCAACTAGACAGACCCAGCTTAAAAACTGAGGAAAATGCTGTATTCTCAGACCTTCAAGGGAAATTTCACTGTAATGACACAAGAATAGCAGAATTAGAATTGGAGAAAAACAAGTTACAGGAGCTGACCAGGCAATTAAGAGAGAAAGTAACTAATTTAGCTAAACAAAAACATCTACCTACTCGTGGAGAAAAAGAGGAGGAACTGAAGTCAATGATGTATGACTTACAAAACACGTGCAGTGAGATGCAGCACAAAGTTGAACTACTGAGGTAATGTATGCCTATAAATTTTTTTTATGGAACCTGACTCTAACTCCCCTAACTTCTGCTGCTTGTTGTGCTTAGAGAAACTAATCTGTCAATCTTGGAGAAGCCCGAGTAGCATTGTTGATTCCATCTACTTCTGTATTAACAAGTAGAGTAACCTTTCCTAGAAGAAAATCTCTTGATTGCAATTCCTCTTTAGTAGAGCAAAGTATTCTAATATGAGATGTAAAAATTAAAAACTTCTATTTTTGCTATTTAATTATCTACATCACAACAGGCACAAAATCACGCTAAGACAACTTCCAAGTAGCACACCATCAGCCACTCTATTTGGTTTTAAGGTTGTTTTTTGCCAAAGATGTTGAAATTGCTTCATTTAATGAGACATGTTTTAGAATAGCCTTTGTGTATAATTGTCATCACAAATAAGACTTCTTAACACTAACCTAGGATGAATGCATTCTTCTTGATTTTTAGCTTTGTGATCATTTGCTTTCAATATGAGTTGATTTCTTTTAAAGTAAACATTAGGAAATATTCCCTTTTATCAAAGAAATCTTAACCTTAGTGGGGGTGAGGGAAGACTATCAATACCTAGAAATCCATATTCCTGTGTATTTATGACAAATGTAAAGCTAAATTGAACCACTACCCATTTAGATTATATGACATAAAGCTTAAGGTAGCAAATTGTTTTTCTTAAAATTGTTTTTTGGGACTGTTGCCTTAAAACAAATCATAGCCCAATTCTGAATGTAAAGTTCCTCTTCCCTTTCCTTTCTGTTATATTACTAGATATTCTTATTCTCTTCTCTGTCTCTCTGTCTCTTTCTCTCTCTGTCTCTGTCTGTCTCTCTCTTTCTCTCTTTCTTACACACACACACACACACACACACTCACACACACACACACAGAATTAATTTTGGGATTTTGACAACATAGTTCTAAAATTGTTGTGATGGGTCATCTTTTATATCAGCATAGTCTACAATTGAAACAAACACAGGTTGCTTTGAGACACACAAAAGCTAAGCCCCAAAGCTGACACACAAAGCTGGAAAAATTAGGTTTAACTTCCATTTCTAGCCTTATGTTTTAGTTTTCCTCAGCCTACTTTTTCCTGATGTGTTTTTCAATAGTGCTTTTCGTTCAATAGTGCTTGGCAACCTATTGCCAAGTAAAAATAATGAAAATTTTTCTTCTCAATGGCTTTAGAGCATTTGCCTTTTTGGAGGGTTCTAAAAATGTTTTCTAAAAATGCCAGATGCTTGCCTTATTTTAATTCTATTTTTTTCTCTGCACTTTAGACAGGAGTCTGAAAAATTTCAAGAAGAAAACTCTATTTTAGGGAAGGAATTTACCACTTTAAATGGAGAAGGTAGCATTTCTTACCTAAAATTAAGGGAATTAAGGGGATCTCAAGAAGAAATATGGTAAGAATATAAATATTTTTTGTATACTCGTTATATTTACCCAAACATTTAAGGAATCATTACAAGAACTAAAATTTACTGTAATTTTAAAAGATCAAATTTAAAGTTTTCTTTCCAATGTCACTTTAGGAAAAAAATAGAGACTGTAAACAAGGAAAAAATTACTATACAGAAGATGGTCGAAAACTTTAAAAAACAGGTAAATGGATTTTTATATTCTCCAATTTCAATTTTTCTTGATTTAGAAAATTTCTATTTCTGTTAGAAATGATCACATTTAAGTAGCCTCATACAATTTTTCTTTGGATTCATATGTGACACTGAAATCAAAATCAGAGGATAGACTAGAAGCTCTAGGAAAAGTATCTTTTGTTGTTTTCTGTCCTCTTCAGTCCATAAAAGATCTTTAGACACTGAATAGTTAATGAACATTTCAGGATGATGAAAACTTGACACTGGAGAGTCCAAATATGTAAAAGAGAATACTTTGTTACTTCAAGTTGTGCAACTTTGTCTGAAAGCAGATTATTAGAGAAGACAGAGCCCAATAAACACAGACTGCAAAATCAATTACATACCATTACCCAGAATTAGAATTAATGAAAGAGGAGTTAGAGGAAATCCCTATCTCATGATTCTCATAATGCCTACCTGTAATGGGAAAGACTTTTGAGAAACTATATATAGAGGGCTGGTGGGGTGAGCGGCAGAAAGACCCAAGTTGCTATATCTATTCTTTAGGAGAAATGGACAAAGTCGCTTCAGATGACTCAGTTTCCATTTTAACTAGGTTTCAGAATTAAAAGCCAGAAATCAGCACTTGGATTTGGAAAATGCAGAACTTCTCCAAAAGAACACTGAAAATGAAGCAGACCTTCAGTATCTTCATCAACATTTAGCACAAATCCTGTGTCACAAAGAAAAAGAGATAGGAAATTGTACATTAGAAGAATGGGGAAAACAAAGTTCAAAGCTAAAAGAGGAGCTAGACAACTGCACAGCAAAGGTATGATCTGTGGTAACTAAAAGTTTTTTAATTGCAGTTCATTCTTGAGGAGGTCGTAAGCTAAGCTCTCAGTCTCAAGTTTGTCCTATGCATGAAGGGACTTTTAGTGTTTTTATATAAAAGATAAAAAGTATAATATTCAAAGACGATTCAAGAAGCTGGATGCGGGATAATGTTTGGGAAGACCGCAAGAACCAAAGGTGGAATCAATCAATTAGCATTATTATATACTTATTACTGAGTCCTTTTAAAGTACTAGGTTCTATGATGGATCCCAGAGATACAAATATTAAAGTGAGATTCTGGAACTTTACCTTAAGGAACTTGCATTCTAACAGGGATATTCAACTTGTTTGCACCTAAGTAAATAGAGAATATGGTTACTGTCCTTCATTCTTGAAGAGGACCGAAAAATAACATCACTATGTTGGGGTCAAAGTACAGTGTGTTTCACTGTGGCTGATTAGACAAATACGAGTTCAGAATGCTCTACCACAATTTAGGCACAAATAGACCATATGAACATTTGGAGTAAAGATGTCTCTAAATTTGTACATCTCATATTTCTTTTGAACTACTGAAATTCTGCTTTGCTCACAGAGCATAACATCTTCTTTTATGTGGTCATACCATGGGTCCTGTGTCATTGTTTCCTATGTCTTACCATCAATTCCAAATTTCTTCAGAGAGACCTTGAAAGTGTGCTTGTATCATTTCTTCTGACCTCCACGTGAGTGCTTGCCTTGTGGGGATTCTCTGTAAAGTGGTCTTTTAGGTAAATATTCATTTGGCATTTGAACACTGTGGCTTTGTGCTCTCTGCAATTAGAGTTTGAATGCTTGGCAGTTCAGTTCAAGAAAGGATTTCAGTGTCGAGTACCTTTTCTTGCCAGGTGATCTTTGAGAAAATTCAAATGGAAATGATTCAATTTCCTGGCATGGTGTTGGTATACTGTCTAGATTTCACAGGCATACAATAATGAGGTCAGTACGATGGTTTTGTAGATCTTCAGTTTGGTAGGCAGTCTAATACCTCTTCTCTCCCTTCAGAACCTCCCAAACACTGAGCTAGCTCTAGCACTGCATGCATCAACCTCTTCATTTATGTGTACATTCCTGGAAAGTATAGTGCCTAGGTAACTGAACTTATCCACAGCATTCAGAACTTCTCCATTTACTGGTGGAGTACCTGTGTTTTCTTGGTGTTAATTGTTGGGCCAAAATTGGTATAAGCAGCAGAGAATAGATCCATATGCTTGCATCTCAGCCTCAGAGGCTGCATTGAGTGCACAATCATCTGTAGACAAAAAGTGACACCCCAACTTTCCCTCCACTTTAGTCTTGGGTTTGTAGCCTTTTCAAGTTAAATAATTTACCGTCAGTGCTCTAGCTGATCTTGTCGCTGTTTTTGTCCTCATTGAAGGGTCTGACAACATTGCTAAACACATCATGCTGAAAAGCATGGGAGCAATCAATCACGTAGCTCTGCTTCATTCGATTGGGGACTGGGAAAGCATAACAGCATAGTTCATTATCCATAATTTGTACAAGAATGCTGTCATGAAATTGATGTACAGTACTGATAAACTTCTCCAGGCAACGTTATTTTGCCATGATTTTCCACAAGCACACATGACTGACAGTATCAAAGGCCTTGGTCAGATCGACGAATATGTGTACAGATCTCTGTTCTGCTCCTGGCATTTCTCCTGGAATTGATAGACAGCAAATAGCATATTAACCATTCCTCAGTACTTTCTGAAGCCCCACTGGCTCTCAGGTAGATGACCATCTTCCAGGTGAGGGATAATCCTATTAATGAGGACTCTGGTA
Source organism: Phascolarctos cinereus (assembly GCF_003287225.1). NCBI lineage: Eukaryota > Metazoa > Chordata > Mammalia > Diprotodontia > Phascolarctidae > Phascolarctos > Phascolarctos cinereus. The sequence continues at coordinate 252,368,149 of NW_027555736.1, forward strand.
AGAATATTGCCAACAATGACTAAGAGACTAAGAAATGGTCCCCTAGGATAGTCACAGGGCAATCTATTTCCTTTCCCTTTATAGAGATGGACAGTGGAGGCATCCTTGAAGTCCTGGGGGATAACTTCCTCTTGTCACATACTGAGAAGATTTCAGCGAGCTTTTCTTTGAGTCCCTGCCTTGTAAATATCGCTGGAATATAATCAGCACCATGTGCTTTGCCACATGAGAACTTAATGATATTCAAAACCTCTTCTTCACTTGAAAATTTGGCTAGAGAGGGATTGACTTCAACCTGAGGCATACGGTCAGTGGCTTCAGCATTGTAATGGTCTGTTGAGAACACTATGGGAGTATTTAGCCCATCTCTCCAGAATCATGTCCTTATCACTAATGTGGCTCCATCAGCACTAAGTAATTGAGATGCACCATAGACCTTCTGCCCACAAATACCTTTCACAGCATCATAAAAGTGCTTTGGATTGTTGCTATCAGTATAAAACTGAGTTTCATCTACCTTTATATATGTGTGTGTATATACATATATATATATATATATATATATATATATATATAAATTTATTTATTTTTAGTTTTCAACATTCACTTCCACAAGTTTTTGAGTTCCAAATTTTCACCCCATCTCCCCCTCCCCCCACCCCAAGATGTCATGCATTCTGAATATCCCTTCCCCTACTCTGTCCTCTCTTCTATCTCTCTCCCCTTCTCTTATCCCCTTCCCCTTCTATTTTCCTGTAGGGCAGGATAGACTTCTGTACCCCATTTCCTATATTTATTTCCCAGTAGCATGTGAAAACATTTTTTTAAACATATGTTTTTAAAACTTTAGGTTTCAAATTTTTCTCTTCCTCCCTCCCTACCCACCCTCATTGAAAAGGCAAGCAACTCAATATAAGTTGTACATGTGTAGTTATGCAAAATACATCCATAGGAGACATGTTGTGAAAAACTAACTCTATTTCCCTTAATCCTATCCTGCCCTCCCATTTATTCTATTCTTTCTTTTGACCCTGTCCCTCCTCAGAAGTATTTACTTCTGATTAACCCCTTTCCCAATCTGCCCTCCTCTCTATCATCCCCCTGCTCTCTTGTCCCCTTCCTCCCCTATTTTCCTGTAGGGTAAGACAGATTTCCATACCCAATTGAATGTGTATGTTATTCCCTCCTTAAGCCAAATCCTATGAGAATAAGATTCACTCATTCCCTCTCACCTTCCCCCGTTTCCCCTTCCACTGTAAGAGACTTTTCTGTTTTGTTTTTTTGTGAGATAATTTACCCCATTCTACCTCTCCCTTTCTTCTTCCTCGAATATAATCCTCTCTCATCCCTTAATTTTATTCTCCAGATATGACCCCTTAATCTTCAGCTCACCCTGTGCCCTCTATCTATCTATCTACATATACATACATATAATTTTTTTCCTCCAACTACCCTGATACTGACAAAGGTCTCATGAGTTATAAATATCATCTTTCCATGCAGGAATGTAAACAGTTCAATCTTAATAAGTCTCTTATGATTTCTCTTTCCTGTTTACCTCTTCATGTTCCACTTGAGTCCTGTATTTGAAAGTCAAATTTTCTATTCAGCTCTGGTCTTTTCATCAAGAATGCTTGAAAGTCCTCTATTTCACTGAATGACCATTTTTTCCCTGAAGGATTATACTCAGTTTTGCTGGGTAGGTGATTCTTGGTTGTAATCCTATCTCCTTTGCCCTCTGGAATATTATATTCCATGCCCTGCAGTCCTTTAATGTAGAAGCTGCTAAATCTTGTGTTATCCTGATTGTGTTTCCACAGTACTTGAACTGTTTCCTTCTGGCAGCTTGTAATATTTTCTCCTTGACCTGGGAACTCTGGAATTTGGCTACAATATTCCTAGGAGTTTTCCTTTGGGGATCTCTTTCAGGAGGAGATCTGTGGATTCTTTCATTTCTATTTTGCCCTCTGGTTCTAAATATCAGGGCAGTTTTCCTTGATAATTTCTTGAAAGATGATGTCTAGGCTCATTTTTGATCATGGCTTTCAGATAGTCCAATACTTTTTAAATTCTCTCTCCTGGATCTATTTTCCAGGTCAGTTGTTTTTCCAATGAGATATTTCACATTGTTTTCTAATTTTTCATTCTTTTGGATTTGTTCTACTGTGTCATGATTTCTCATAAAGTCACTATCTTCCAATTGCTCTATTCTAATTTTTAAGGAAGTATTTTCTTCAGTAAGCTTTTGGACTTCCTTTTCCATCTGGCCAATTTTGCTTTTTAGGGCATTTTTCTCCTCATTGGCTTTTTGGACCTCTTTTGCCGTTTGGGTTAGAGTATTTTTTAAGGTGTTATTTTCTTCAGTATTGTTTTGGGTCTCCTTTAGCATCACTCTCAGTTTTTCCTCTACTTCCCTTCCTTGCTTCTCAAAATCGTTTCTGAGCTCTTCCATGGCCTGGGACCAATTCATATTTTTCTTGGAGGCTTTGGATGTAAGGGCTTTGACTTTGTTGTCTTCTTCTGGTTGTATATTTTGGTCTTCTTTTTCACCGTAGTAAGATAACGTAGTCTGATTCTTTTTGCACTGCTTGCTCATGATCCCAGCCAATTACTTGAGTTTTAAACTCTTTGTTAAGGTACGAATCTGCTTCCAATGTGGAGAATGTACTGTCCCAAGCTTTGGGGGTTTGTGTAGCTGTTTTCAGAGATACTTGTAGGGACCTGTACATTTTCAGTTCTTCCAAGTTGGCATGGTAAGGGGCAAGGTGTTTACTCCTTTCCTGGCCTGTGACTACAAGTACTCCTTTCTGTCCTGTAACTTTGAGAAGGGGCTCCTCTCCACAATCATTACAAGCTCCACCAAGCCAGCTTTCCTCCTCACCCCAGCACCGTTGCCCAGAACTGTGGCCCGGATCCAAACACTGGCAAAGCAAGAGATTCCTGCCTCAGCACTGGCAAAGAGATCCCTGCAATCCCTCTCTGATCAGCCACTCGGATCAATTCCCCCTCAGTCCATGGGCCGGAAGCTCGGGAAGCAGCTGCCCCCCACAGGGCCATGCTCTTGGGGAGTGGAGCTGAAATCCCACTTTCCTTTCTCAGAATCCACAGAAACAGAGTTTTTCCACTGACCTTCTAAGTTGTCTTTGGCTTTGGTGAATTGAGGAGTCTGGAAACCTCCACAGCTGCCCGAGATTCAGTCCTCTGTGGCCTGCTCCAGGTTTGCTGCGGCCCGCGCACCCACGCTGCGCTGCACTGCGCTCCCAGCCCGGCAGGATACACCTTTCTGATCAATCATCCAGGTTGTCTTGGGCTGGAAATTTGTTTCACTCTGTCTTTTTGTGGGTTCTGCTGCTTCAGAATTTGTTTAGAGCCATTTTTTATGAGTATTTGGAGGGGTTTGGAGGGGTTTGGAGGAGAGCTCAAGCAAGTCACTGCTTTCACTCTGCCATCTTGACTCCGCTTCTCTCATCTACCTTCTTACTGAGCTAAGAATCCTACAGCCTCTAGGCTTCACTTTCACTTTGCTTTTGATGGACTCAAATACTGCCTTCTTAGTTGGTGAAATTCTGTGAATTTCTTATTTTTCATTTAGTGGCTTCTGAATTTCCCCATTATTTTCATCAAACTAATCTTGATGTTTGCAAGCCTTCTGGCCCAGATGAGTAAATGCAATGTTATATACCAGATCTCTGAAAGCTACCCACTCCTTTTCTGTTCCATTGTTGCCAACCATTATGGGCTGAGCTTTTCCTCCAAGCAAGCAATGTTCACACTCAAGAAATATTTTAATCTGTTGACATTGTCTTGTGGTAGTCATCTTGCCTTTTGTTGAATGCAACATTTATTGTATTTAGATAAATCCTAGTGGAAGAATAGTCAGGGATGGGTAATCACTCCCTCTCTTATTTGCCTGAACTTATATCTTTACACATCAGCTATTTGAATTCTAGGGGTATAATTCTTTTGGGATTCAAGATAAAAACCATTTTCCATAGTCATTCTCTGGTGAAGTAATGTAGCCCAAGACCTTAAACTTGACCAGCTTAGCTTCCCATCCCTACTATGTGATTGTTACAGAAAACGCAATCATTTTTAGATAGCAAAAGCTTATCAAAGCAAGCAAATCAGTAATTATGGAAGTCTTATGTATTAATTTAGACAGTAAAATACACAGAAGTTAGGTGTTTCTGTAGCCTGAGAGTGAGATGAAATCTCAACTCCATCTGTAAGGTTTCCATTGAGGAGTCTACCCTTAGTGTTATCTTGGGGTGTAGGCATCGAAAATCAAGTGGCATGTATGGGTACTGGCTTTTCCCTACATACCTGTGGCTCACTCTGATATACTATTCAAAGTTCACTCTTTGACTTATTCCCCCTTATCTCTCTACAGGTATACAACATGAAAGGAATGTTTTTTCAGGGGAATTTCCAAGCTCATCTGGGAAGGGACCATAGTTCTCACTGGGCTTAAAGCTTTTTCAGCTCCTTAAAAAAATAACCAGGGTAACCTTGAAAGTTGTACAGCACAAAAACATAATCAACTCTTCAAACAGGAAGGGAATTTTCCTGGCATCCCAAGCAACCAATCTATGCTAACATTGAAATAAAAAGAAAATGAACATTCATGAACAATACATGCAATAGACATGGCACTATACAATGTATTCTTGGACTGGGTGTTTTATTGATAACATGCCTAAGTTACATGTGGGATAAAGTACATTCACACAGATCAAGAGTAGAAGACAACAAAAAATGAAAAAGCAAAGGATGGCTAACTACACAAAGTTATAACGGCAACACAATCAATATGCCTATATAGCATAACAGTTATTTTGTCCTTTTATTCAAAGAGGACCAATGACATAATGAATGAATTGGATTTAAATGAGGCAGAGTTACACAATGTCCTCAGCCTAAGTCCCTCTTCCTGAGTCATCAAAGTCAGGACAAAAGTCAAGATAACTGGCAATGGCCTGGGATGTAGTGGCAACTTCGCTTCCTGAACAAGCTCTAGGCACTTCAAAGTGCCTCTTAAGCCACCTTCATGGCTATAGAGACAAATTGTTCTCATCTGCCCTTTCTGCTGAAGAAAGTCTTCACATGCTTGAGGTAGACATCCTTCTATCTCACTGACAGGTTTGAGGCCTATTGGTTACCTTCAACCTGGTTTAGCCCATCTGCCAAGATGGTTTTCTGGGCTGTGGCCTCTGTGCAGGCCACAGCTTCTTAGAGCCACAGATGAGAGTTGGGTGAATCAAGTGGACACCAAAGGTGGATGAGCAGCCCTGAAAAGGTCTGGGTGAGCCCTCAAACCAGAGATGCTAGTCCTCCTGAACACCACATACAACCCAACATAACAGCCATTACCATTTACAAATACATTGAGTAAAAACAATTAACAAACATTAATGTGGATGCTATAGTTGGAGGGAGAATTAAGATAGTGGAGTGAGAGGTAGCACTTTTTGTCTTACCTCCTCTACGGCTTCAGATGAGCTTCCTCCAACCAATCTAATAATTTCTTCGGTCTTCCCACACTATCTTTCCAAATTATGTTATCAGAGTATACCAAAACTTTCTGGTGATGGATGTCTCTCATTACTTTGTCTGTTGGAAAGTGGCACGTGTCTTGAGACATACATCCAAGCTGATACAATCCAGAGAGATGAAAATAGTCTTTTGCTTTTCTTTCTGAGACACGGGGCTCTGACAGGATTCACATTGCAGGTCTGAGGCTGAAAGCTGTTGGGTGCCCAGAAGACAACCCAGTGCATCTTGAACATATGCCATAGTGTACTAGTATACTTCGATTCTTCTGTTTGAAGTCTATTCAACACACATTCTTCTTTGGTGCCACTCCTACTGGTAATACATCAGGGCTCCTTTGTTTCTGTGATGATTCCACTAACCAACATTTCTTTGAGATAGATTCTTAAATCTTTCAACGTGAAGACTACTTGTGACCTCTGTCTTTATAAGATTTCCGAGAAAGTCTCAGGTCCAGTCTGTCTACCTGTGACCTCTTCAGTTTCATTCAGAGTTTTGCATTAGCCCTGGATCTAGGGCCCAGGCCTCTGGCCTATATCTGTCTGAGGCCTTCTTCAGTGGTCTGGAGGCTCTTCCTGGATCAGAGCCTCCTCAAATTGCCAGTTCCTGACTCCTTTCCAGATTTCCTCGGGTTTTACCTTAACCTCTTTCTGCCTGCTCTCAGTTAGTCCTCCTGGACTTCATGAGATTCATCATCAACACCTCCCAAAAGTTTGGGTATTGAAGGAGGATCCTGTACATCTAATCACTTTTAATGGACTTTATTCCAATCACTGATAATCTGAATTAATTTCTCAATGATTATCATATTCCTACCCCATAACTCATCTCATCTTACTGATTCTGAACCCCTGTCTATCATAGTGCAAATCTTATTCCCCATGCTCTTTTTCCTTCTCCCTCATTCTCATCCCTTCAATTCTACCCCTTCCACCCATCCTGTATCTCTCCTTTCTTTCATGGCTAAACTTGAGAAAGCAGCCTACAATTCTTGCCTCCACTTTATCTCTCCTCAGTTCTAATCCTTCTGCAGACTGGCTTGTAACCTTATCATTTAACTTGAAACTATTATTTTCAAAGTTACCAATGTCCTCTTAATGCCAAATCTAATGGCTTATTCTCAATCCTCATTCTCTCTGACCTCTGCAACCTTTGACACTTTTAATCATTCTTTCCATCTGGATACTGTCTTCTCCCTAGGATTTCATGACATCATCCTCTCCTAGTTTTCCTCCTATGTGTCTGACTACTCCTAGGTCTCTCTCTTTTTTTTTTTTTGATGAGGCAATCGAGGTTAAGTGACTTGCCCAGGGTCACACAGCTAGTAAGAGGCTGGATTGAACTCAGGTCCTCCTGACTCCAAGGCTGGAGCTCTATCCACTGTGCTAACTAGCTGCTCCAGTCTCTTTTTGTTAGATCTCTCTAGGCTACTTTTATTAACCATGGGTGTTCCCTAAAGATCTGTCTTTGGTCCTCTTCTCGTCTCCATTCATATTATCTCAGTGATGTCATCCCCAGTCAGTAAATATTTATTAAGCATCTACTATTTGCCTTGCACTGTGCTAAGCACTGGGGGTATAAAGAAAGGCAAAAGACAGTTCTTGCCCTTACAGGGCTCTCAATCTAATGGGGGAAGATAACACATAAAAAGAAGCTGAAAAGAGGAGGGGAAGATGAGGGAGCCCCCATGCCTGGGGACATGATGAACTGAGGAGTGCTGCTGATGGTGAATAATGAGATAGTTATCTTCACATTGTTTATTTATTAATTTTTCTCTCCCCCCCCACTTCTCTCCCCAAGATGGTGTGCAATCCGATATAGGCTATACATATACATTCCTATTAAACATATTTTCCCATCAACTCACACCCTCTTTAAATGAAGTATCTGGGAGGAACTCTCCACTATCTACCTTCCGCCCTCTACCTTCATCACTTTACTTGGATTCATTTATCTCAGTTGATTCTCCTATCTATTTATAAGTCTTGGAGCACATTTCTTTGGGGGATCAGCATAAAAGCCCCTTTCCCTAATCACCCCAAGGAGAAATGGAATGATCTACCCTAGATCTGTAAGATAACAGCTTAAACTTGGCCAACTTAGCTTCCCATTCACGTCATATGTTTATTAAACAAAAGACAGTCACGGATAGCTTGCAACTATCTTTATCAAATTAAGCAAGTAAGACAGTAATTTTGGAGTCCATACATAGTATTTTTGGCACTAGAATATGCAACAGTTATGGGACTCTGCAGTTTAGGAATGAGATGAAATCTCAGCTTAACTAAGGAGAGATCTGTCTGAGAACTCCACTCTTAGCAATATGTAGGGGCAGGAGGAGAATATGCACTAGGAATTAAGTGATATATTATGGTACTGACTTTTACCCACATAGATTATGGCTCTTTGGAATCTCTTGTTGACCATTCAAAATCTGGGCTTTGCCTCTTCTTCATCAATCTCCATTTTTTAAAAATTTCTCTATCATTTAGCAGTATCTTAGCCAATGAGGAGCCATGTCTCCCTCAATATATGCATTGTCACAGATCTGTCCTTCAGGGGACTGTTTAGCCCTTTTAATGAGGATGGGATTGTTCCTATGCTTTTTAGCATGTTTTCAGCCATTTTGTCAAATGCCTTCAATGAGGATGAACACAGCATTAGCTACTGCACTGATGGCAAATTATTTAACTTGAAAAGGCTACCAGCCAAGACTAAAGAGGAAGGAGTGTTGGTGCATGATATTTTGTTTGCAGATGATGGTGCTCTCAATATAGACTCTGAAGCTGAGATGCAGCAAAGTATGTATCAGTTCTTCGCAGCTTGTGCTAATTTTGGCCTCACAATTAACACCAGGAAAATAAAGGTGCTCCACCAGCCAGCACCATACTATTCCATACATGCAACCACTGGTTCCATTGACAAATGGAGAATTTTTGAATACTATGGATAAGTTCACTTAGCATGGCAGTATACTTTCTAGGGATGTACACATTGATACTGAGGTTGAACATGCATTGCCAGAGCTAGCTCAGGGTTTGGGAGATTCAGAAGGAAAGTGTGGGATAGATGAGGTATTAGACTGCCTACCAAACTGAAGGTCTACAGAATCACTGTGCTGACCTCATTGTATACCTGTGGAATCTGGACAATGTATCAGCACCAGGCCAGGAAAATGAATCACTTTCATTTGAATGGTCTTGTGAAGATTCTGAAGATCACCTGGCAAGATAAGGTACCAGATACTGAGGTCCTATCTTGAGCTATACTGCCAAGCATTCAAACTCTGCTTGAGAAAGTACAACTCAGATGGACTGGCCACATTGTTCAAATGCCAAATGTATGCTTGCCTAAAAGACCATTTTATGGAGAACTCACACAAGGCAAGAACTCACATGGTGCTCAAAAAAAGTGATATAAGGATACTCTTGAGGTTTCTCTGATGAACTTTGGAATTGATTGCATGACGTGGGCGACATTGGCACAGGACTTATTAGCCTGATGTGCCTTTATCAGAGAAGGTGCTGTGCTCTATGAACAAAGCAGAATTGAAGTAGCTCAAAAGAAATGAGAGATACATAAATTTAGAGAATCCACGCCAAATATTCACATGAACTATTTCTGCCTGAACTGTAGTAGAGCATTCTGAGCTTGTATTGGTCTGATGAGTCACCATCAGACACACTCTAAGTTGACTTAGATGTCATAGTGATGTCATTTTGGTCATGAGAATGAAGGTTAGTTTCTTAAGGTTGGGGCTACATATACAAAATAAATACAAAATTATTTTGGTTTGGGGGTGGGAGACCTAACACCTGAGGAAGTCAGGAAAGGCCTCTTGAAGGAAGTGGAAGAGACTTTAAAGATTATGTAATTTAATCTTTTAACTTTAAAAATGATGAAGCTAATGATAGGTTAAGGGTGTTGTCCAAGGTCATAAGTAGTAGAATCATCATCTAAATCTAGATCTTCTGACTCTTGATTCAGTACTTTTAGAAACTATTCTGTGCTGCCTTTACATATTGATTCAGCCAGTATTTTTAAATGTCTATCATGCCAAAGAACTTGGACAGTCTTTTACTTTTTGTACCTCAAATGATGATTTGGAAAATTCCATGGTAGACATGGTCAAGAGACCAAAGCACAAAGATTTCAGTTCTAGTTCTGCTGCTAATTATGTGGCCTGGAGGAAGTCAACTGATATTCTGAGTCTTTGTTTATTCAACTGTAATATGAAGATATGATCTCACAGACTTGTTGTAGAGATCAAATTAAATGTGCTAATACATACGATAGCTCCTAATAACCTATAGAGTGCTCTCTGCAAATATAAAGCGTCATCAACTTCAGTTTATGTGTAATGGTTAAAGAATGTTATGTTGTTAGATTTGTACTTCCCAGACATTTATTGTAGTGCTTTACAGACAGACATTGAATAGATTTAGCATGTTTTTTTCTGTCCCTAGAGTGAATTACATCATCATTTAGCATTGTTCTCTTTCAGTCATCTGATGTGGTGTCTTCTCTGGAGGCAGAACTATCTAAAATAAAGATTCAAACCCATGCTGTGGAACAGGAAAATTTCTTTCTCAAAGATGAACTGGAGAGAATGAAACAAGTAGGCAGCTTGCTGATTAAATGACTTCATAGAATAATTGTATCAATTTCTTTTTCTCTTCCTTTCTTCCTTTCTATCTTCCTTCCTTTCTTCATTCCTTCCTTTCCTTCCCTCCCTCCTTCCTTCCTTCCTTCCTTCCTTCCTTCCTTCCTTCCTTTCCTTCCTTCCTTCCTTCCTTTCTTTCTGCAATGGCAGCCACTGAATGGTCCAGCTTGTGACTCGGCTTTTAAGGAAGAAAAGGTAAGGACATGAAGAAGTTAAAACAATTATAAAGGCTGCAAAGTATTTATTCTGGATTTATCAAGTTTTGTTTTGCTAATGTGAAAATAAATCATCCCTAATTCTGCGTTTGGCTTTTCAAGGACTCTTATTCCAATTTAAATTTCTCCTCCTTCAGTGACAAAAATGGTCACTGAATTTATCTTAGGAGAAAAAGTTTTATAACTTGTAGCTTGTATTAGTGGTTTTTCTCCCACTTATGAATAAATTAGCTGTTCCAATCCATTATGCTTCTTCTATGGGAAATTCAAAACCTTTGTTCTAGAAATATGTCAATTATAGGATATTCTTGATTATACTTTACAGATTCTAAACAAAGCAGCATAGTATAGTGAATAGAGCACTGGAATTGGGAATCAGGAAGACCTGGGTTCAAATCCCACCTCAGATACTTACTAGTTGTGTAACCCTGAGCGAGTCACATGACTTGGGCTTTAGTTTCCTCATCTCCTCTAAGATCCTGTCCAGTTTTCCGTCTCTGACCCTATGGTCTTTTGATGGGAGGGAGCCTAATGTAGTATAAAAACCCTGGACTCTCTTTTCTGTTCTATCATAAATTTTTCACTTTGCACGATACTTAAGCTCTTTTAATGCATGAGGGTACTGTTAAGTCAGTTATTAGGGACCAGAAAAACACACGTCAGTGATTATGGATAGGTGATGGAAACTGGACCTGATTTCATTGGTGTAGGGTATTCCCACGTAAGGAAATTGTTTCTACTAATGAAGATTGTCACCTTCTCTGTAATTTACATTCTTAGAAGATAGCATAGAGTTTTGAAAAGTTATGTGATTTGCTCAGTATCATATAGCTAGCATGTGTCAAAACTGTGACTAGAATTCATGTCATTCTGGCTTCAAGACTGGCTATCCAGTATGCTACATTGCTCCTCACTGCAATTATAGAAGCTATTACATTGAAAACAAACAAGTAGAAATAGCATTAACAGGTTACTAATGAAACCAGAGTTTACAGTGGACATGAGAAAAAATTGCAAGCTACTTTTAGTGAATCAGGCAACCCGCATAGCAGGTTCATGTTACTTCTTTACTGGATTGCTATTTTTATCCAGTGGATATTGTACATTATGGTGGTCTTTTACTCTCCACCTCCAAAAGGCTTTGTTTGTTTGTTTTTTCACTCTATCAAGTATACAGGATTTGTCTCCATTTAAAACTGGAATTGGTTCTGTTTTCTTCTACTACTACTACTACTACTACTGAATCTAAATGTGGGAAGAAAATCTTTAAGAATGAGGTATCAGTTTTGTTTTTATTTTTGAAATTTGAAGGTTGGAAAAAACAAAAATAGGAGAAGAAATACCAATTGTGGGTTGTGAGATATGTATGAGAGATAGAAAAAATAATGCTTATCCTTTAAAATAGATTCTGGCAGTCATTAAGACTATTTTGGAGGCTATGTCTTGCTTTCATTGAATTCTTAGGGGAGGTGATACGCCATCACCATCACTGTTTAATAACAAGTTGATTTGGGCATACTCTCAAACATACTCCAAACCTGTACATGGTTAAAAAATGTTTTGGCTTGATTTTATAACAAAAGTTAATATTTAAATCATACAGTGGTACTGGTCCACACTCATCTGTTTTGTTAGTGGCTTATTTTGAAAGAGTTACAAATTTTGAAATCATGTAGAAGCAACATATATTCCATTACAGAAAATTTATTTGACTAGATATAAAAAAAGAAATTGTTTTCAATTTTATAATTTAAAATTGACTTATGAGAGAATTATAATTTATGACTGTCTTCAAAGTCTAATAAAACCAGAGCCAAAGGATATGGAGTGATATATAACATGATACTATGCCCATGGGGAAGGTGTTTGTTATTAATTCTTCTCACACAGAACTCAGACACACACACATACTTAAATTTTTAGTTAATTTTAAAATATGGAACAGTGGCACAAATGTAAAAAAAATGAACATAATTAAAAATAATGACTCTTAGACGTCAAAGGGGCACGGGGAAACAATCAGACAAGTGACATATCATTTCTGACCCTAGAGCAAAGGATTATTAATAGTATTAGGAAAAGAATTAGCACAGATAATATATAAAATGGACACTACTAGAGGTTTTTGATGCTTTTACACTTTTTTCCTGTTGTTTCAAGTGCCAAATCCCAGTTTCTCAAGTCAATGTCATGGTAACAAAACCCAATTCTTTCTTCAATCCTAGTGCTGTCCTCTTTCCCCAATGCTTGTATATAACACAATGCCCAATATATGTTCACTATTCAATAACATTTTACCAGTTTCGCAGAGTCATAGAATTTTAGAGTTGAAAAGAACCTCAGTAACCATCCAGTCTAATCTGTAACCAAAAAATTGAGTACAATTCCTATGCTTATACTTTAAGCTAGATTTCAGAAAACATTCTTTAAAAATACTTATTGAGGGCCACCTCGGTGGTGCGGTGAATAGAGCACTGGTTCTATAGTACAGGAGGACCTGAGTTCAAATCCAGCTACAGACACATAACACTTACTAGCTGTGTGATTCTGGGCAAGTCATTTAACTCCAATTGCCTCATAATGAGAAATATATAAAAAAATAAAAATGCTTATTGATATTTTTAAATGTTCAGTTCAGCAGTTTAGAGAAACAGGAAACATTTTGTGAAAGCTAATTTTAATCTCCTAGAGTTTGTGTACAGCCTGAAATATTACTATCCATTAAAATGTTGTATTTATAAATACTGTTTTATAAGTGCAACTTGATATGTCATAAAAGAATTTTGTTCCTTTATCTTTTTCAGATGTGTAGACATCATTTTCTCTAATTTTCAGGGTAAAATTTCTAGTGTGCTAAGCTATAATGAAAAGTTGTTCAAAGAAGAAACTCTAGGTGACAAACTAAATAGATGTATTGATAATGTCGTAAGAACAGTCTTCCACATCATAATGAATGGAATTTTCTCTGTTACTTTGGAAGGGGCACCTAATATGCTAAGCTAATTTCTTCAAATGGAATAAATATTTCTCTACAAAAAATATTTCAGGTGCCATTATATGTCATCAGATCTATTGAATTCATTCTGACTCTACAAATCTTCGCATTCTTTGCAATAATGATAACAACGACTAGCATTTACATAGTTCCTACTATGTACCAGAAATTATGCTTTACAACTATCATTTTGTTTGATCCTCACAACAACCCTACAATGTAGGTGTTATCCCCGTTTTACAGTTGAGGAAACTGAGGCAGATAGCAATTAAGTCGATTGCTCAAAGTCACCCAACTATTAAATATGTGAGGCAGGATTTTTATCATACAGGCAACAGAGAGGCCTTGGAATTATTGAGAAGGGGAGTGATGTGGTCAGAATGACACTTAATGAAAAATCTCTTTGGCAGACTGGGGAAAAGACTTAAGGCAGGGAGAACAATTAGGAGGCCATTGCAATAATCCAGGCAAGAGATAATGAAGACCTGAACTAAGGTAATGGCTGCATGAGAGTAAAGAAAGAGTAGATACAAGAGAAGTCATTGAGGTAGAAAATATAAGATTTGGCAACTACTTTTATTTGTGAGGTGAGGAGAGTGAGGAGTCAAATATAAACACTGGAAGACTGGAAAATGTTGATGCATTCAGCAAAAATAGGGAAATGTTGAATTTGAAATGCCTCTGAAATTTCTAGTTGAACATGTCCAATAGGTGATAGAGGATTGGATTTCAGAAGAGATTAAAGCTGTTATTCCACATAAGAGAAGATAAGCCCATGGGAGATGATGAATTTGCTAAGGAAAAGAGTATAAAGGGAGAAGAGAAGAAAGTCCAGAGCAGAAATTTACGGAATAGCCAGAATTAGGGAGCATGAATGAATGATAAGCTTACAATGGAGACTGAGGAGTACTCACATGGGTAGAAGGAGAATATAGGGCAAGAAAAGAGAACTGCAAAAAAGGATGGAAGAGAAGTTTTGTATTTAAAATGAAGCTGAGGCAGGGCTTCTGTCCATCTTTCTTTCTTATACTTCCATTTTGCTAACAGTTTACTATTTTCACATGCATAATAGCCTTAAAATTTGGGGTAAGTTAATCTTTTGTATTTTTTTTTTGCCCTTCCTCCAATATCTCTATTCCTATAATAGTTAGCAAAATTAAACTTTCTAGAGAACAAAATTGCAACTATGAAGCTACAACAGAAGTCTTGGGAGGACCAGAGTGAAATACTGAAATCACAGCTTGCAGCTTCCCAGGAAAAGGTAAAGATTTCTTACTTTTTCCCCCTTTGTCACTGTGTCTTCTATATGTTGTTTTATTTCATTCACTAAAAAGAAATAATGCAGATAGGTCAATTAACATAATAATACATATGAATACTTTCCCACAAGAAATGTATTTAATTACATATTTCTAAACCTTTTCCAATGATCTATTTAATTTAAGTAGGATTTGGCATGGGTACAGTACAATGAAAAAATTTGAAACCCCCTTCTTCAAAATTTCTTGCCCTAGGGATCCTAATTATCAAAGTATGAGAATAATAAATGCCATACATGTGCTTATTCCCTGATTTGAACTTCCACTTCGCAAGGATGGTTTACAGTTCTACCTTATACTTCTTATATTTTAAGTTTTCTCTATTGCAACTCAGGCTAAAAATTTAATTAATTTTGTTTTTGTTATTTTATATAAATATTCTAATGTGATAATATATTGAGAAATCTATTAGGTCTTAAAGAAGGCATATGATAGCTCTTGTTACCAGCAAATCAATTTAACTCTGAATTCAGCCAATAGATGCTCAGAACTATTAAATGTAAGATTATGTGTTGTTAACATAATTTTGCAAGAATATGGAGTTAATAAGCAAAAGTGATGTTTCTTTTTTAAATTATCATTTCGTTACCTCTTGGTCATTGATTATGTTTCTAGCTTCAACCTCTCTCACGAGCATCATACCATTGTTTCAACTCCAGGTGTACATCTCCACCTGTATAGTCTGGCCACCTGGATGGTTCATCATCTTTACCCAAAAACCTGCCCCTCCTGTTGATTTCCCTCCTTCTATTAAAAAGCACTATGTGAAAACTTCAAAATAAGTTTTTTCTCCTCCCTCTCCCCTTATTTTTAATCAGTTACCAACTCTCATTACTTCTACCTCCATTCACCTCAGTTCACTCCTTTCCTTTCTACTCCATTTGACACCATCCTAGTTCAGATCTTAACTGCCTCTCGCTTGGACTGTTGCAATAGCTCCCTAACAGGTTTCATTAATTCATTTTTCCTGCATGGGATTGCCAAATTAATTTTCATGCTACATGGCATGATCACAGATCTAGTCATTGCTCAAAAATCCTCATTGGCTCCCCATTGTCTACTGAGTAGTCTAGCTTCTTTTTCTTGAAACATAGACTCTCCTCATTATGGTTTTCTAGTTCTAGTTCACATTACACTCCTTCTTAACCTACATGCCAGCAAAACTAGTCTATTTGCCATTTCTCCAATTATATTCCATGCTTTTCTGCCTGAATATTTGTATTGAGTTTACTTTCACCTGAATAACCTTCCTATTTGTCTCTATTGAATCCAATCTATATTTCAAGGCCCAGCTCACATTCTACTTTGCTCATAAAGCCTGGTCCCTCCCCATAGCTAAAAGTGATCTCTCCCTTCTCTGAACTTTTAATACTTTTGTACATTATAAGTTTCTTGAGAGTTGAAACCATGTTATATCTTAATATTGGTTCAAGTGCCTTAAACATCATAAGTGCTCAATACATGTTTGTTTAATTGATTGTAATTTTGAATCTATAATAGATTGAGGTTGATAACCATGCCAGACAGCTGAGCAATTTTTGTAATGCATTGCTCCACATGTTCAACATGTTATCATCGTTAAAAGTCATTTAATAATGCCTAATTATGTATAGCATCAACCAAGCATCATACAGAAATCTGTTTCTAGTCTTCAGTATCAAATCTAGCATTGACAATGAGTAGAAATATTAAACTGATGACTGAATAGCATTATGTTACATAAATCATCCTAGTAGCAAAAAAAAAATTACTAAAAGGACTCAGTTAGAATGTCATCGAGCCACTGTATAAACTTTCGGTTCTCATCAGAGTAAACTAATGCACTAAAAGGCACATCATAGATAGCCTGTTATGTTTCTGCCTGTGTTTATCTGGTTCTGTAGCACAAAGGACTATCTCTCTGGACATCCATGTAGCACATTATGTGTTGTGAGCCACATTTATATTCAGGTTTTAGGTGTTTATGACATATTCACTTAGGAACCTATGAAACTATGTTATAATTCCTTTCTTTAGATAGAAAGATATAATATATGAGCAAATTAGAGCTTATTTCCTAAATTCACTAAAATGTGGCACATTCTTGTCTTCCACTGAACTATAAGACAAAATGAAGGTACCAAATTATAATACAGACAATTCTTGCTTTATGTAAATTGACTTTGTGTAAAGAATTCTGAAAGAAATCCACATTCTTAGAAAACACCTATGGTTAACTTTATTGTACAGTACTGATACAGTACAGTATCTTTCTTCCCACATCACCCACCACCACCTTTGTGCAGCCCCTGGGTGTCCTTCTATGCTGGGGTGCCACGTGTCTGTCCCTAACCCCCCCGCATATCTACTGTCCTCTCCTGTTTGTGTCTGGCTACCATGTGTCTGCCCCCATGTTCTTTCTCTCCTTTCTGGCCAGGGCCCCATGTGGCTAGCCCTGGCCTCCGTGTTCTTCCTCCTTTTGCTCTGACTTTTCTGTCCCAGGCTCCCATGTGTCCTTTAACCATGTGCTGGCTCCCTCCCTCCACGGGTGGGCAGCCCCCTTCCTGCCTCTCTCCCTTCCCCAGATCTGGGCAAGTTTTCGTTACATAAAAATCTCTTTACATAGACATCTGCACAGAAAAATCCACTTACATAAAACAAGTACTGTGTGTACTTTATAGAAGTGGAAGGAACCTTGACAAGTTATCATTTCAATCCCGTTGTATTCATAGCTATGTTATTGAAATGCAGAAAGATGAAATGTCAAAAAAGAGTATATGGCTTGTCAATGAATATAAAACTACGTATTTATCCTTGGAATTCAGGTTCAGAATTTAGGTCATTGTCTACAGAATGCTAACACTCAGATGTCCCAAATGAAGTCAGACCTGCAGATGACCCAGCAGGAAAATGAAGCCTTAAAGGAGGAAGTGATGTCACTACACAAGCAATTACAGAATGTCAGTGGCAAGGTAACTTGTTCAAGGGAGACCAAATACTGGGCTTAATTTAAGAGTAGTAAATGAGGGCATTTTCATGGTGAAATGAAGTATGGAAGCTGGCTAAATAATTCAGGGTCTAAATAATGTTAGATCAGGCTTGGAGGAAATTAGGTTGTAACAAAGTGAAAATCTAAATAAAAATAGAATCTACAATTCAAAATACAAGTCAGTAGTATTAATAGTAAGCTCCTTAGACAATTCATTCTCATTGTTGACAGATACAATATAAGTATGATATAGTGGAAAGTGAAGATAGGATTGTTGAAATACTTTACAAACTGGAAGATTATTTTAAGTTCTGCAGCATTACCATTACCTTCAAATCACATATTTGATAGAAGATGTAAATAATTCAGGACAGAGATCATGCCTGTTAGCAATATGTATAGAATTTTAGAAGTGAAAGGGAGAGGCAGCTAGGTGCTCAGTAGATAGAGCACCGGCCCTGGATTCAGGAGGACCTGAGTTCAAATCTGGCCTCAGACACATAACACTGGCTAGCTGTGTGATCATGGGCAAGTCACTTAATCTTATTGCCTAGCTAAAAAAAAAAAAAACAACCCGAAAAACAAACAAACAAAAAAAGAAGTGAAAGGGACTTGAAACAATAAAACTAATGTTGACTGGATCATTTTACCTATTGATGGTAATTTTAACTGGCTTGTTTTGATTTGAGTTTCTTCTCTCTGGAGGTTTGGATACCAATGATATTTAATAATAGTAGTTATAGTTTTTAATGACTTTTTCACTTTTTCAAGCTGTAAATCTTGCTTTTATTTTATGTTTTAGGGCTTAGTTGACTCTGTGTGTATCTGAGTTTCTAAAATAAAATTCTGGAGTCAGAAATTCACCTTTAATAGCTTAAAATTGTGTACCTGAATTCTGATCTCGATTATATGACCGACTTGTTCACTGGATTCTTTAAATAAATTTGCCTGTATGAAACAAAGCAGAACATGCTAGACCTTCAGTGATTATTATCTTTCATACTTATAACTTTTTAGAGTTCATTTTATCAACAACTTCTATGCTGAGCCCAAAATAATAATCACCAAAGTTCTCAGAATTAATAAGTTCACAGGGACCAATTATTCTTTCAGAACATTTACCTATAAATTGATATTGTTATGAAACTGAAATGTTTCTGTGCAATAATATTTAGTGTTACACTGAAGGAATTATTTTGCCAAATAATATTTTCAAACAGTGAATTTTAAAACTCCCCGTGCTCCTAAAAAACTATGATACGATGAAATTACTATAATATTCTTATTAGAAAAGAAAGGTAACCATTCAAAAATTTTAAAGTAATGGTTACTGAGTAACTACAGAAATTTTTACTAGTTAATTTTAAGGTCTAATACTCTTTCTTTTAAAGAACTGGCTTCCAGAATTAGCCATATGTCCTTCAGGGTTACAGAACCGGCAGAAACTGATGTCCTGGAATAAGTTGGGTCATCTGATTAACCAAGAACAGCAGCTATTAATGCAGGAGGATGCAAGACTTCAAATTGTGGTGCAGAGCTCCACAGCAGAACTCATACACTCCCAAGAAAAGGTAACTAGAAAAGCTGCACATACCAGCAGCTTATGACCACAATTGAAAAACATTAAAAGAAAAATTTTCAAATCTTCCTAGAATAAAGATTTGAGTAACTTGCTATAGAACATCAATCATTTTATAGAACTGGAAGGGAATTTAAAGGCCATTTAGATAACTTGTCATTACTTTCATGTAATGATTTTAATCATAAAATATTTATAAAATATTGGAGGAAGGAAAGTAATCTTGTTAAAAAGTTGTTTATGGTAAAAATATTAAGAAAAAATATGGATTTCTGAAAGTTAGTTTAAATCTGATTCTTCATAATTAAACTGTAAAGCACTATATAAATGTCAGTTATAAATTTTTAAAAATAATATTTTATTTCCCCCAATTACATATTAAAACAATTTAAAACATTTTTTAAAAAGATTTGAGTTCCAAATTCTACCCGTCTCTTTCTCTACTACCCCCTCTCTGAGACAGTAAGCAGTCTGATAAAGGTTATACATGTGCAATCATGTAAAACATTTATGAGTTATTGGGTACAGTATTATAAAGGAGTAAAATTCTACTCAAAGTTCTGATACTTAAATGGTGTTGGTATAGTACATTAATCAAATAATAAAATGTGTCAGATATTAACTACATGCCAAGCCCTCGCACTGATGACACAAATACAAAAGTGGGATAGTTCTTGCTCTAAAGGGGCAACTCATGGCTGCTAAAGAGGAAGTATTTGCTTTATGTTAAATAATTGTCTAGAAAGAATCTTCAGGAATATAAAGATAAATTTCAGAAAGTAGCAAGTGAATACTTGACTCAACTGAACCCAAGGACCGAGAATGGATTTCCTTTTTCCTTTTGATGACCACATTAAAAGTGTTCTTTCCTCTTATTGTTTCTGATTAGGTCCACCAGATAGAATCTTTACTTTTCCCCTCCAGAATTCAAAAAAATATCTGAAGCCATCAATTGCTATAAAAATCTCAGAACAATCAAAGTTGAGTTAAAGAGAGAATGTGAATAGTTTCAGAAAAGTGTCCCAGTGTTCTGGCCATAATATATTGTGTGAATGCAATTCCTTCTGTGTTTATAATAATAATAATAACAACACAACAACAATTAACATTATGTGCTAGGTCTTGTGCTTTACAAATGTTCTCTCATTTGACCTTCACAACAACCCTGGGAAGTAGGTATCATTATTATCCTCATTTTACAGATGAAGAAACAGTCTGAGAGAGGTTAAGTGATTTGTCCAGAATAGCATAGCTAAGTTAAGTGTCTGAGTTGGGATTTGAACTCAGGTATTTCTAGACTCAAATTCCAGCACACTCTATCCATTACAAGCTACCCTTTACCTATATATTTTAAATATCAGACTTTTCATCAAAGACGTTTAATTCAAGTGTTTTATCTTTCCTTCTTATTCTGGCTGCATTTTCTTTGTGCAAAAGCTTTCTAATTTCATGAATCAAAATATTTTGTCATTTATAATCTCTTCTATGTCTTGAAATATATGGCCACCCATTCCTCCTCAAATGTCTTTATGACAAATGTCTTTATATGCAGAACATTTATCCATTTGAAATCTGTGGTGATGATCTGATTAAGATGTCGATCTCTGCCTCAGTAGTTTGTGTTTTGGGGTTTGTTAAGCACAAGACTGGTTGTATTTATATGCTTTTGAGTCCTACTTATTTAATTTCTTCCACTGAACTATTTTCTTATTTTGTGAGCATCAGGTAATTTTGATAAGTATTGCTTTGTAATATAATTTTAGATTGTGTAGTTTTAAACCTCTTTCATTTTTCCTGTTTTTTTCTTCTATTATTTTCTTTTTTTTTCATTTCTCCCTCAAAATTCTCAGCCTTTTGTTTCTTAATAGGAGTTTTGTTATTATTATTTTGTTCTATAAGATAAGGCAGAATGGGGTGGAGTAGATCTGGTTTCAACTCGTGTCTCTAATGCTTATTATTTGTGGATATTTCATTTAACATTAATCAACTCCTAATGATTAAATAATATATGGGTTGTGATCTTCATTGGTGGAGGGAGTTCTCACACTAGGAATGCTTTATGCTGACAAAATCAGAGGGTTTTTGTATTCTAAAAATTAGGCCTTTGATAATTTGATTATATAGCACTAAATATGAATGCTAATTTAAATGATATCATTTTTATATAATGACATACGCAATGGATATTGACTCCTTATTAGCTGTATGACTTTGGACAAGTCACTTAAATTCTTTGAGCCTCAAATTTCTTACCTGTGAAATGAGAAGATTGGACTCAATGACCTCTAAAGTTCCTTCCAGTTTTTGATCGATGATCCCATGACTCTTTCTCTAAATATTGCTTGGTAGTTGTATTTATTTAAGCCATGTGGGTCTTAGTAGGCTAACTTCCATGTATTTTATGTACTTTGTAGTTATTTCAGTGGCTGTTTTTAAGAACATTTCCGCTTTATAATAGGTTAGTCAAATGAACAAACTTGAAGAAGAATCGGAAGCAATTCATTTGGAAAATCAAAGCCTGAAAAATAAACAAGTAAAAGTAGATGAGGAGATGATGGAGGTAAGTTTTCCACTAACTGGCTTAGCCCTGAAAAGTGTTTTATCTCATATCCCATTTGTGAGCCACAATATTAATTATTGTGTAGTACAAATTTGTATATGTTTATCTAACTGAGTTATTCAGAGCATTCTACCTATAGAAGAAAATTTTGTATCCCTACACACACACAGAACCTTAGACATCATCAGATTGTTTGCTTTGAAAATACCCCATATGGCAGAAATAAAAGAAAAGTAAACAATACAGCAAACAAGGGAAACACAATTACCAAAATGTATTACCACATAGGGAAAAAAGCCAAAAAGAAAAAGACACTAAGTTAAAAATAGTATCAACAAAATAATAACAGAGAATCTATATAGAGATTTCTTACTAAAAGTACACAAAGAGATAAGGATGAAAGCAAAATCTTAAAAGAAGTGATGTTGGAGGAACAGACCTGAAATACCATGACACCCTGCCTATGAGTAAGTTAATATATGCTGAACTAAGATACAGAATGAGAGAATGCATAAAAGGGGAGAGGGAAGAAGAAGATAAGGGGGAATATTACAGGAGTTAGAAAAAGATAAATAAAAGCATCAATTGATCTTTTCATATAAGATATAATAGATATAGCCATATATTTGCCAGTATATCAGCCAGGAATAAGTTGTGACAGTTTCAGAAACCTGGGAAGACTTTTATTAACTGATATCGAGTGAAGTAAGCAGAACCGTAAGAACGATTTATACAATAATAACGCCTTCATAAAGACAAAGAACTTTGGAAGACTTAGGAACTCAGATCAACACAATAACCAAGCACGGTTCTGCAGAACTTATGATGAAACATGCTGTCTACCTATTGTTAGAGAGGTAATGGACTCAGAGTACAGACTGAGACGTTTTCTTGGGCATGGGCATTACAGAAATTTGTTTTTTCTTGATTATACATGGGAAAGTAAAATAAAATTTGTTTTTAAAAATGCAAAATAAAATAAATATATGCTAGTTTTAAAGAGAGTACTGGGATCATCTAGAAGGTGGTGCCTAACCTGCATCTTAAAGGCAGAAAATTACTTTATAAGGTAAACATAAGAAGGGAGTGCATTCTGGGAATGAGGGACAGAGATGAGAGATGAGGTATAATGAGTGAAGAACAGACAGAAGGCCAGTGTGGAATGTGGGATGGTGAATAAGGTCCAGTGAGGCTAGAAAGATAGATGGCAGCCAGACTGGTTAGGATTTTAAGAGCTGAACAAATGAGTTTGTATTTTATTCTGGAAGCAATAGGAAGCTACCGGCTTTGGTCAAGAAGAGGAATCACAGGGGCAGCTAGGTGGTACAGTGGATTGAGCACTGGCCCTGAAGTCAGGAGGACCTGAGTTCAAATCCAGCCGCAGATCAAACACTTGACACTTACTGGATGTGTGACCCTGGGCAAGTCACTTAACCCCAATTGCCTAAAAAAAAAACAAAAACACAAAAGAAAGGGAATCACATGATTAATTGAAGAGGTAAGAGACTTGAGTTAGGAACACCAGTTATGATATTGTTGCAATAATCTAGATAAGAGGTGATTAGAGCCTAAACTAAGATGATAGCTATGTGAATGGTGAAAAAGAGTCAGATGTAGGAGATGTGGTGAACATAGGAATGGCAAATATTTGGTGGTTGATTGGAAATGTGGATGAATGAAGAATCAAGGATAATGCCAAAATTATGAACTGGAGACACTGGAAGTATGATAGTTCCTTCAACAAAAACAAGGGAGTTTAAAAGATGGAGAAGTTTATGGGGAAAGATAATGAGTTTAGTTTGAAATATCCAAAAGGCAGTTTTTGATACAGGTCTGAAATTCAAGGGAGAGTCTATGGATGGATAATGCTTATTTCCTTAATTTCTTCGCATTTTTCTATTTTTTTTTGCATTTCTAGTACTATATCAAATAATAATGGTGATAGTTGGCATCCTTGCTTTAATGATCTTACTATGAAAGCTTCTGGTGCTTCTCTTTAAGCAATTGTTTTGGTTAAGCATTTTTATCTTAATAAGGAAAAGTTTTTTCCTTCCTACGCTTTTCAGAATTTTTTAATATAAATGAGTGCCATATTTTTATCATAGCCTTTTTTCTGCATCTCAATACAATCGTGTTGTTTTTAATTTTGTTATTAGTATAATTCATTAGAATAATTGTTTTCCTAATGTTGAACCATCCTGGAATTCGGATAATTTTTATTGTAATCTCTTTGCAAATAATTTATTAATATTTTGGCACCATTGTCCATTATTGATATTGGTTTATGGTTCTTAATCTCTATTTTACCTCTTCCTAGTTTGGGAATCAGGACCCTGTTTGTCAAATGCAGAGTGTTTGCTCTAGTGTGAGATATTAATCTGGATTGTCTTATTCTTAGAGTAGGAATTAATAAACCTACCTGGTCGTATTCAAAGGACAAACCAGTCAAATTCATTCAGGCAAATGACTACACATGTACAATGATTATGGAGTCAGGACTGTTCTAACATATTTGTTTCCAAACTTTGTATTTAATAAAATGCAAGATGTTGTCTCTCACAACTTATTCCTGGCTGATATGCTGGCAAATATGTGGCTGTATCTATTATATCTTATATGAAAAGATCAATTGATACTTTTGTTTCTCTTTTTCTAACTCCTGTAATATTTTGATCTTTGTTCTTTTGTTTGTGGCTAACTGTGTCTAGAATTCAATGGCTGGAAATAACAGAGATGGGTACAGTTCTCTGCCTGATATAGTGGGTGAAGGTAGAACATTCCTTTTTCAATGTCTTACCATAGCATGATAGAAACATGTCATGTTCTTTGTCAATAACAGTTTTTACTTTGTTTTATACTGTATTAAAGATGAGCCATTATTCATTTGATTATGCTGGGGCAGAGGGAAGAGGGTTTAAATTTTGAATTCACAGAGGAATTTTTCTCTGAGTTACAGACATTTAGGCATAAAGAAAATTATATCAATGACAGGGTAATCTAGTCTATAGTCTTTAACACGAAGAGGGGAATTGAAGTTTTGTGGATTCCCCCCCCCCCCAAATTTGTGTTATTAGTTTCAGGAAATGGACAGTGGCTCTAAAGTTTCATGTTACCATTTTTAAAGTTATGTGTATCACAATGACCATTGACTTTTTCACTAGCCTGGGTCATGACTTCTGATTTTAGTGCATCATATGTTTGCATGCCTTCTGTCAAACCCTGATGTTTGTTGAGTTTGTGGGCAAAATTGAAGTGACATGCTTCATGAGTGGTAAAACTTAAACACACTTTCCTCTTTCATCCCTCCTGTGATCATATTTTTTTTTCTTTCTTATGTTCATTTTTAATGTTTTTTTTTCCATATGCTTTTGAGTTGAAAATTTTTCTCCCTTTTCCTCCCCCCACCCTCCCCAAGACAGCGCACAATCTGACATGGGCTTTACATTTACATACCCATTAAACATACTTTCACATTAGTGAAGTTGTAAGTAAAAATTAAAACCAATAGGAGGAACCATCAGAAAGATGAAACAAAACTCAACAGAAGGTAAAAAAATAAGTGATAGCGATTCGACTTCCATAGTTCTTTCTTTGGATGCGGACAGCATTTTCCATCCCGAGGCCTCTGGAGATGTCTTAGATCCTCGTAGTGCTGAGAAGGTTCAGTTTAACATTCTTAGTCATTGCATAACGTGGCTGTTATTGTGTACAAAGTCCTCTTGGTTCTGCTTCTGTGGTATTTTATACATATATATGCTACTTCTTGGATTTCTTAACTATTTTTAAATTCAGTATGATTTGTTTTCTTGTCTATCTTCAAACATCCTAGAATGTCATATCCCATCTTTCAATTTTCAAGAATGTTATATCCTATCTTTCAGTTTTTACTGTGTACCTAATTATGCTATTAATTTAATGGTTTAATTCTAATTGGTTAAAGTGAAAAACCGTTCTATGGTTACATCACCTCAAGGCACATTTTAAGAATTTTTTTGAAACCTTTGTTAAGGATGGCTGTCAGGAAGAATATAACCTTTTAATATTTGCTTTTCAGTGGTCTGTTTTGAACTCAGGTCCTCCTTATTCTAGGGTCAGTGCTCTATGCACTACACCACCTGAGTACTCCTCCAGTGTTCTTTTTTTTGCATGTGTGTTTGAGGTGATTGGGGTTAAGTGACTAGCCCAAAGTCACACAGCTAGGAAATATTATGTGTCTGAGGATGGATTTGAACTCAGGTCCTCCTGACTCCAGGGCCCAGTGTTCTATCCACTGCGCCACCTAGCTGCCCCCAGTGTTCTTTTTGAAAATCAAGGAAAGAAAATCCTAAAGATCCTTCCCAGCACTTCCCCCTACCCTCCATTAAAGGGGGCATTTCAGATTAATGTCATTGTATTATTAACTCTCACACCCAAAAGATTAACTTGAATTAAGGTTTTTATTATGTATATAAATAATATGCCTACCCTACAAGTCAAGCAGGAAATGCTTTCTTTTTTTTTAAGGATCTGACTTAATTCAAAAAGAAAATTTCAGCATTGGGTTGTCTTCTAGAATTTTTTCCCCCTTTTTGTATCATATTCTACTAAATGGCGTATGTAATGACTTAAAATAATGCTGAAGCATTTTTCAATTTCAGTATCTTAGCATGTGTTTTTCCATTTCATTTTTGAAATTGGAGGAAATGTTATTTTAATAGAAGGGACAGAATTTATTTCCTGTCTTCTCACAGTGTCTCCAACAATGAGATTTCCATCCCTTAATAACTTTGTTCATTTGACAGATGTGTGGTGATGTCTCAGAGCTGAGTTGTTTTAATTCACATTTCTCTGATTATTAGTAATTTTCATGTTATTTTAAAAAATAATTTGTTTTCTTTTCTTTTTAAACTTCTTATT
The DNA here is from genome assembly GCF_003287225.1 of Phascolarctos cinereus. Classification (NCBI taxonomy): domain Eukaryota; kingdom Metazoa; phylum Chordata; class Mammalia; order Diprotodontia; family Phascolarctidae; genus Phascolarctos; species Phascolarctos cinereus. Next base: position 252,394,894 of record NW_027555736.1, read on the forward strand.
TTACCACTTAACTATTGGGAGAAGTTCTTAATCTTTTAGAATTATATGCATTCCCCATTTGTTTTGAATGTCAGGCTTTTATAAGAAATATTTAATACAAATACATATTCAAACTATCTTATTCTTTCAAACTACTTATTCTAACTCTAACTGTAAGTTTTTATTCATTGAAAAAATTCAAATGTGAACCAGTTTCATAGAAATAGCTCCTCTCTACCCCACACAAATGCACCTAATATAAAATATATGGAGGAAGGCATAATAATTTGGGAGGAGCAATAACAAGCATAAAACTAATCATAGACTCATCTCTAATGAGCTAAATAATTTTGTCACATATCTACAAAGAATGTGACTGACTTCTGTAGTTTATACATGCAATGTTACTGTATGTCATTATCAACAAAGATTTAATGAATTCCTTTAATCAGTACACTATGCTACATAAAAAATCGTAGCAACGTGGCGTTGGAAAATCATCCAGGCACCACCAATTCCATCATATAAGAGAAGGAATGGAATTTGTTACTTTCGGTGATGATTGTACTAGGATCCAAAGAAAAATTAAGTTCATAATTAACTATTGGTTGAGTTGAGTTGGTTTGAATTGAAATAAATGCCTTATAAAGTTAATGAACTGAGGTCCCTTACAATAGTCAGTTGCAACTTGTTAACAACATCATTGTTGTATTTAAATTATTTTTATACTTGTTCAGATACAAGACTCGAAGTTCAATTTGATGCTTAATCCATCCTCACACCATCAGAATGTGCTGCTCCTTCGGCAGCAAGGTTGTCTTGTGGTGCCCAGAGAGCAATTTCTGCAGCTTCAAAAACAGTTATTACAGGCAGAATGGAGAAATCGACTCTTACTGGATGAACTTGAAAACAGGACTTCTGAAACCAACATGCCACAAGTAAAAGTTCTATTACTATACATTATTAGTAGTCTCAGGTAGCATAGCTTGATGAACTCATTTTTCTCTTTGCCTTTTCCTTTTCATTAATTAATTAATAGCTAACATGTACAGTGATTACTGTGTGCCAACACCATGCTAAGTACTGTGCAATTATTATCTCATTTGATCCTCACAACAAACCTATGATGTAGGTGCTATTATTACCCCCATTTTACAGGTGAGTAAACTGAGACAAAACAGGTTATATGATTTGCCCAGGGTCACACAGCTGGTAAGTGTTTGAGGCTGAATATGAACTCAGGTCTTGCTAACTTCAAGCCCAATGCTCTGTCTACTTTGCCACTCAGCTGCCCAACTTTATGTGAACTTGCCATTTTCTTTTATTATGCCAGTTCAGAAAGGGGATAAAAAATCTCTTCCTAATGAAGAAATACAAATAACCTTTGTTCTGTAAACAAAGACATGTCCATTGTTGCATTGGAACATTTGGCATATGTTAAATACAGAAATTTATAGAGCATTAAATGAGTTCTCTAGCTGCTTCAAGAGGCAGCTGGCGACTAGAGCACTGGGCTTGGAGTCAGGAAAACCTGAGTTCAAATCCAGTTTCAGATGCTTATGAGCTGTGTGACCCTGGACACTTAATCTTCTTTCCCCCCCTCAGTTTCCTTACTTGTAAAATGAGAACAATAATAGCACTTCACTCACAGATTTATTGTGAGGATCAAATGAGATAATATTTGTAAAGTACTTAGCACAGTGTCTGGAACATAATAGGTGTTATATAAATGCTAGCTTGTTGGTGCTGTTATTATTATTATATTAATAAAATACCAGTTTCCCTTTAACACACAACAGACCTGAAGTTGTCACTGAAAAATTATCAGATGCCAAAAGCCCAATAAAACAAAGAATTTCTTCCTTGAATGGCCACTCCTAGTAAAGCAGCTTAGATTTTCCTTTACAGTCTGTACGACAATTTTGTTAGACTCAGTTGAATATTTACAACTAAGCTCAATACTGGTGAGTCAATAGAGATTTGTAGGTGGAGGAAGACTTAACAAGCCGTATGCCTATAAATCACTGGATATCAAAGAAAATAAATCTTCAAAACATCTAAGAAAAGTAATGGCTGTCTGTGTTCAGTTACTGAAAAAAGCCATGAGGATGGCACAACTGTTGGAGATTCTAATTTTACTTATTAAAAATTGATTCTAGAAAGTCTTAGCTGTGTTCCCCTCAAGAAAAGGGCCAATGATTCTTTAAGGTGTGCTGGCCATGCATACTTAGTCCATGTTTTATGCATACCACTGTTAAAGACAATTTCTAGAACATTAAAAATCTTGCCACTTTTTTCTTTTTTACATACAGATTATCTCCTCTTATTAGTTAGTATAATCTCACCTTTCCTGAGATTTCAATAAATGCTATCTCTTTTCAATTTTTTTTTTGCCTTTTGTTTTTTAGTGAGGCAATCGGGGTTAAATGACTTGCCCAGGGTCACACAGCTAGTAAGTGTCATGTGTCTGAGGCCGGATGTGAACTCAGGTCCTCCTGACTCCAGGGCTGGTGCTCCATCTACTGCATCAAATATTATTTTTTAAATTTTATTTTTAGTTTTCAACATTCACTCCCATAAGCTTTTGAGTTATAAATTTTCTCTCCCTCTCTTCCCTCCCCCCTCCCCAAAGATGGCATGCAATCTGATATAGGCTGTACACATACATACCTATTAAATATATTTTCACATTAGTCATGTTGTAAAGAAGAATTAGAAGCGATGGGAGAAACCACGAGAAAGGAGAAACAAAGCAAAACAACAACAAAACAGAGCAGATAGTATGCTTCATCTGCATTCAGAGTCCATAGTTCTTTCTCTGGATGTGGATAGTATTTTCTATCATGAGTCTTTTGGACCAGTCTTAGATCCTTATGAAAGTTAATCATTGCACAATCATGGCTGTTACTATGTACAATGTTTTCCTGGTTCTGCTCATTTCACTCAGATTGAGTTCATATAAATCTTTCCAGGTTTTTCTGAACTCCACCTGCTTATCATTTCTTATACTACAATAATATTCCATTCATAGACCACAACTTGTTCAGCCATTCCCCAGTTGATGGACAGCCCCTAAATTTCCAAATCTTGGCCGCCAAAAAAAAGAGCTCCCTATAAATATTTTTGTACACATGGGTCCTTTCCCTGTTTTTGTGATCTCTTTGGAATACAGACCTAGAAGTGGTATTGCTGGGAAAAATGGTATGCACAGTTTTATAGCTGTTTGGGCATAATTCCAAATTGCTCTCCAGAATGACCGAATCAGTTCACAACTCCACCAACACATTGTTCTAATTTTCCGACATCTTCACCAACATTTATCATTTTCTTTTTTGTCATGTTAGCCAATTTGATAGATGTGGTGTGGTACCTCAGAATTGTTTTGCTTTGCATTTCTCTAATCAATAGTGATTTAGAGCATTTTTTCATATGATTATTGATAGCTTTAATTTCTTCATCTGAAAACTTCCTGTTCATATCCCTTGACCATTTACCAACTAGGGAATGACTTGTATTCTTATAAATACGACTCAGTTCTCTATATATTTTGGAAATGAGGCCTTTATCAGAGAAGTGGTTCTTAGGGGAAGTTTTATATTTCTAAATGCTTATATGAATGAAATAGAGAAATAAGAGATCACTGAACTGGGCATGCAACTAAAAAAGCTAGAAAAAGAACAAATTAAAAGTCCCCAATTAAATACCAAATTAGAAATTCTGAAAACCAAAGGAGAGATTAATAAAATTTAAATTAAGAAAACTAATGAACTAATAAATAAAAGTAAGAGCTGGTTTTATGAAAAAAACAATAAAATAGATAAACCTTTGGTTAATTTGATTTAAAAAAAGAAAGAAGAAAACCAAATTACCAGCATCAAAAACAAAAGGATGAATTCACCACCAATGAAGAGGAAATTAAAACAATAATTAGGGACTATTTTGCCCAACTGTATGCCAATAAATTGACAATATTAGCGAAATGAATAAATATTTACAAAAATATAAATTGCCCAGACCAGTGGAAGAGGAAATAAAATACTTAAATAACCCCATTTCAGAAAAAGAAATCAATAAGTCATCAATGAACTCCCTAAGAAAAAAATCTCCAGGGCCAGATGGATTTACAAGAGAATGCTATTAAACATTTAAAGAACAATTAATTCCAGTACCATATAAACTATTTGGGAAAATAAGTGAAGGAAGAATCCTACCAAATTGTTTTTATGATACAAATATGGTGTTGATATGTAAACTGGGAAGAGCCAAACCAGAGGAAAAATTATAGGCCAATTTCCCTAATGAATATAGATGCAAAAATTTTAAATGAAATATTAGCAAAGAGATCACAGCAACTTATCAATTGAGGATAATACACTATGACCAAGCAGGATTTATCAACATTAGGAAAACTATCAACATAATTGATCGTATAAAAAACAAAACTAACAGAAACCACATGATTATCTCAAAAGATGCAGAAAAAGCTTTTGATGAAAATACAATATCCATTCCTATTAAAAACACTAGAGAGCATAGAAATAAATGGAGTCTTCCTTAAAATGATGGGTAGCATCTGTCTAAAGCCATCAGCAAGCATTATATGTAATGGGGATAAGCTAGAAGCTTTTCCAATAAGATCGGTTGTAAAATAAAAATGTCCATTATCACCACTATTGTTTAATATAGTACTAGAAATGTTCGGTTTAGCAATAAGAGAAGAAAAAGAAAATGAAGGGATTAGAATAAGATATGAGAAAACAAAACCACCACTCTTTGCAGATGATATGATGATACTTAAAGAATCCTAGAGAATCAAGTAAAAAATTACTTGAAATAATAAACAAATTTAGTGAAGTTGCAGGATATAAAATAAACCCACACAAGTCATCAGCATTTCTACATATTACTAACAAAGCCCAACAGCAAGAGATAGAAAGAGAAATTCCATTTAAAGTTACTATAGATATTATAAAATAGTTGAGAATCTACCTGTCAAAACAAACCCAGAAAATATATGAACACAATTATAAAATACTTTTCACACAAATAAAGTCAGATCTAAATACTTGGGAAAATATTATGGAGTAAGCCGAGCTAATAAAATAAAAATAATAATCCTATCTAAATTAATTTACTTATTCAGTGCCATGCCAATGAAACTACCAAAAAATATTTTATGGTGCTAGAAAAAATAATAATAAAATTCATCTGGAAGAATGAAAGGTCCTGAATATCAATGGAATTAAGGAAAATAAGTGCAAGGGAAGGTGGCCTACCTGTTACAGATATTAATTTGTATTATGAAACAGCAATCATCAAAGCTACTTGGTACTGGCAATAGAGCACTGAAATAGAGTGGTGGATCAGTGGAATAGGTTAGGTACACAAGACATAACAGTCAATGACTATCGTAATCTACTGTTTGATAAATCCAAAGACTCCAGGTTCTGAGATAAGAACTCCATATTTAACAAAAACTGCTAGGAAAACTGGAAGATAGTAGGGCAGAAACTAGACATAGACCAATGTGTTACACCCTATACCAAGATAAAGTCAAAATAGGTGCATAATTTTGGTACAAAGGCTGACACTATAAGCAAACTAGAAAAACAAGAAATAGTTTACTTGTCAGATCTATGGAGTAGGGAAGAATTTATGACCAAACAAGAGATAAAGAACATTATGAAATGCAAAATGATTTTGATTACATTAAATTGAAAAGGTTTTGTACAAAAAAAGCCAATGCAACCAAGATTAGAAGGGAAGCAGAAAGCTGGGAAACAATTTTTACAGCCAGTGTCTGATAAAGCCTTCATTTCTAGAATATATTTTAAGGAGTTGTTTTCTTCAGTGTACTTTTTTTTTTTCCATTTAGCCAATTGTATTTTTTAAGGACTTGTTTTCCACAGACAATTTTTGTTCTTCCTTTTCCAAGCTATTGACTCTCTCTTGTGCACCTCTCACTTCTTTTCCCAATTTTTCTTCTACCTCTCTTATTTGACTTTTAAAATCTTTCTTGAGTTTTTTCTGAGAATGCTCTTTTGGGCTTGAGACCAGTTCATGTTCCTCTTTGACATTTCAGATGCGGGTATATTGACAATGTTGTCCTCTTCTGAATTTGTGTTTTGATCTTCCCTGTCCCCATAGTAAGAATCTATGGTCATTGTCCATTCCTGCTTTACGCTTATGGTGTTTGCCTATTTCTTGACTATTTTTTAAAGTTGCACTCTCTTGTTGGAGAGCAGGGGGCACTGACCCAAACTTCTTGTGCTAGGGGCCAGGCACCTGGTCACTGGCTTTTTGTGCTGGGGCCTCAGGTGCTGGCAGCTGGAGGTTGTAGGGTTCCAGCAGCTTACCTGGTGCTGAATTGGGGTTAGCAACACTGAAGCTTTTGGTGGTGCTGGGAGGGTGGGTAGGGTTCTGGCGCCTGGAGGTGTCTGTTCACCCAGGCTACTTTGAAGCACTGGAAAGTTTGGCCGCTGGAGGATGCCTGTCCACTTGGAGTTTTGCTTTCTGTAGTTGTGCTGAAGCACTGGGGGGTTTTCCTGCCCACTGGCGTATGTTGTGGTTTTTCAAGCTGGAGTCTACCAGTTCTCCTGCCTGTGCCAAGGCACTGGGGGGGCTCCTGGTACTGGTGCTTTACTGTTCCGCCACCCTGGGACTCAGTATCTCCCCTTGGTTTGCTGAAGTGGGGTTTGCCAGGCTTGCTAGGATGCCTCCCTACTTCTCCTCCACCAGAATGAGAGGGACTTTTCTTGTTAATCCCCAGGCTTCCTGGCCTACAAGACTGTTGTACTCATCTTTCTGCTGGCTCAGCTGTTCCAGGGTTTTTCCTGGGGCAATATTTTCTGGGCTCAGTAAAGGAGAATGAGAGCGGCTTGCTTCTTATTTCACTATCGTGGCTCTTTTATTTTTTTCAGCCTGAGTGATTCAGGAACTCTTTTCAAATATTCTTTCAGCATACTTCCCAGTAGTTTCCTCGCTTCTTGGTCCCATCTGTTTTGGTCCAAAATTCGGTATAACCTAAGTACACAGTAAGAACTGGTTAATTTGTGAAATGCTAAAGTGACTTCTTACAGTCTGCATTCTCATTCATTGAAATAGATTGTCTTTCCCACATTTAAATAAGAAACACAAGTTTCTTAACTCTTTCTCTAATCTCCTATGTGGTGATTCTGAAAATTGGTCATTAAGGTTGCCATACCTCTGACATTTTGGGAGTGGGACTTGTTACTTTCAGCTACTTTATTGTAGCTTCCCTTTTTATTTTTAATTTTTTTCATTTTTTGGCTTTTAGGCAATTGGGGTTAAGTGACTTGCCCAGGGTCACACAGCTAGTAAGTGTCAAGTGTTTGGTCTGAGACCAGATTTGAACTCAGGTCCTCCTGACTTCAGGGCCGGTGCTCTATCCACTGAGCCACCTAGCTGCCCCTTAGGTTCCCTTTTTAAAGTGAGACCTTAGTCACCTATGTGTGTCACATGTGTGTTGATTATGTGCTTTTAGAATATGTTATTATGAGGATATGCTATGTAGCCCATTTACATAAATTTCTAGTAATAAAGGTTATTTTCAAAATAAAGTTGCAGAGTGGTGGTGGTGGAAACATTCATCCCTTTGTTTAAATTAGAAAATTTATATTATAAAATTTTGAACCTGGAGTTTTTATGGAAATAGAGAATAAAAACAGTTTTGCAATAGTTGGTCTCAGAAAGACACTTTTTTTAAAGGAAAATATTCTGTGGTATTATCCAGAAAGTAGTCAAGTTAAAGTCAACAAGCATTTAAGTGCCAAGCACTTAAAACTAAGCTTTGGGATACAAAGAAAAGCCAAAAAAAACAAAACCGAAACCCAAAATCCAATCTGTTTGTTTTCTTTCTTAAGGACCTCAATTAATGTGAGAGGCACCATGTGAAAAAGCTAAGTACAAATGAGTTATATACAGGACAAATTGGAGAGAATCTTAGAGGGAAGGCACTAGCATTAAAGGAGATCTGGAAAAGCTTCTTGCAGAAGTGTTTTTATATCTGCAACCTGAAGGAAGTCAGGGAAGACAGGATGAAGAGCACTCTAGGTATGGCAACAACCATACCAAAAGTCAGGTGATATCTTATGTGAAAGAAAAAAGGCATGATCCTTTTACTTCAGTGATATAATCTAATACAAGATAAAGTTTGCTGGACTAAAAAATTCTCCAATTAGAAAACTCAGTGGATTTTTATTAGCACACAATTAGGAATGAGAAAATTAGGAAACAAATCTGAAGGACTTTTGGTTTTGCCACTAAGTTTTAAGTTCCTATTATAACTTCATTGATGAACCTACAGTAGGCCAAATAAGTTGTGTGAAGCAATAATAGTTTCTTCTACCTTCATATTGATTTGCTTGCTTGTTATATAGTGTTAGTATTCTATGTATGTATTAATGATGCAAACATAATTGCATCAATTTAAATCTCAACCTCAAACATAATGTTGACATCAGAGCAAAGTGTACCACCAACATTCTTCCTCTAGGCCCTGCTACCGGAGCATAGGATTGTACTCCTATGAAATTTGACTTCTAATGATCAGTTTTCTTACCATTACACACACACACACACACAGAGTCAAAAATGTGTTGGAATCAATGTATTCCTTTAAATTGCTATTGTTATTTCTCTTAAGTTAGTCATAGTAATTTGTCTGTTTTGTTTATGTGGAAACAAAGGATTCTGTGAATCAAAATCATAAATGCTATTATTCTCAGCTTGTTATGAATAATTTTTATTTATACTATTTAGTATAGTATATAGTGGTTGTGATTGGATTTGGGCTTTTTTTTTTTTGGCTAGGCAGTGGGGTTAAGTGACTTGCCCAGGGTCACACAGATAGTAAGTGTTATGTGTCTGAGGCCAGATTTGAACTCAGGTCCTCCTGAAACCAGGGCTGGTGCTCTATCCACTGTGCCACCTAGCTGCCCCAAAGTTTTGTGTGTGTGTGTGTGTGTGTGTGTGTGTGTGTGTGTGTGTGTGTGTGTGTGTTTTAGGTAATTGGGGTTAAGTCACTTGCCCAGGGTCATACAGCTAGTAGGTGTCAAGTGTTTGATCTGAGGCCAGATTTGAACTCAGGTCCTCCTGACTTCAGGGCCGGTGCTCTATACACTGCTCCACCTAGCTGCCCCCTGGATTTGGGCCTCTTGAAGGAACATATGCTATATATATTCTCATTCTATCTGTTCTAACTATTTTTAAGAGAATATGCTAATTTTTATTTGGAATTTGAAGAAAATCAAGATTACTTATACTGTTTTGTATGAGACTTTTTTAGCAGAGTTTTTTTCTTACAATTGTGATGTAATAAGTAAAAAAGCTTCAAAATACAAATATCTTTGTTCCTCCTCTTCATTTAATTTTCTTGTCATATGCAGTGTTTTCAATCATAAGTCACAATTAATTTGGAGGGCAATAATGTTGCTTGAATTATGGATTTTTCCCCCTAGACAAGTGGAAAGTAGGTACTCTTCCATTTAAGTATGAAATGGATAAATCAGGCCTGTACAACTTGTGGCCCCTTAAGCTGCTTGCAGCACATCAAAGGATTTCGGTCAGCCCATGAAAAATGTAAAGGAAAACATCCTTAATATGTAGAAGAAATCTTCTAAGATGGGCCGCAAGCTGTGCAGGCCTGAGATCAAAACATTAAAAATAAATATGAGTAATATTTACTTAAAATAATAAAAAAACTCCAAATATTTTTTACCATAGTTTTTTCAATGTCTGATATTTTAGAGATAAATTTGAAATCAGATTCTCAATTGTCTTTTAAAAGCTTTTCTGATTTTAAAATATTCACATGGTTAAATGACCTCTTTCATGACTTAGTAAATATGTTATCCTCAATACCTTTATGGTTTTGTACTACCTTAGTAGAAAGTTTCTTGAATTTCTGGGTCCAAAAAATTTCATCATCTAATGACCAAACCTTTTGTTACCAAACCCCCTAATCGAAGACTCTTTAGGTAGATCAGATCAACTAGAGCTTCTAGTCTATAGGCATAGTCTTTGACAACCACCATGCAGTGATGAAGCATCCAAGTGGGACTGAGGTGAAAAGATTGAATAAGTTCTGATATTTTAACTTCCAAACACATCCTGGCATTTGAAGCATGTTTGATATACCTATGTGGTCAATGCAGCTTTTGGGGGGATATCTTTTAAAGATTCTTTTAAATCATAAAATATTCCAGTGCTTATTAAAATCTAGGTTTTGCTTATAACTTTTAGCAGGTCCCATTTGAAATATAAAATCTTTATTTTATATTTGAAAACTTTAGTGATGACCTTCAATACAACAAATGTCTTGCCTTTCTTAATTCTTTACACTTTTCTATCTTAATTGAATAAGAGAATGTGGAAAGGTCACAGCTTTACCTAGTTCTTTTGTAGCATAATATAGTAATAAGAATTCTGACCTGGAATCAGAAGAGTCTTGGATTCAAATTTTGCCTCTTGACACTATCTGTTTGAACATAATCAAGTCCTTTAACTTTTCTGTGTTTCAGGTTCCTCACCCATAGTACCTAAGTGGTTGTTATAGGGCTCAAATGAGATAATATATGCTAAGCACCTTGCAAAGCTTCAAGTGGTATATAAATGGCCTATTGATATTCTTGTTGTTTTCTTGCCCATTATGTTAAACAACTACTAGCTAAGCTTTCCCAATCTGGACTTTGTTTTGATGACAAAATCATCTCGGCAATTTGTTTCCTTCACTTGCACAAGTAAGATTGGGAAAGCGATCACTAAAATAAAGATCAGAAGAGGTATTATGAAAAACAAACATTTCCAAAGTCTTAGTTATCAAACACAACATAGGAAAACCAGGCAGCTGTAAATATGGTAGGCAAAACCCTGGATAACATTTTAAATGGTTGCTATTTATTGTTGAGGAAAGGCTATCAATAAAATAATGGCCAAAAATCAAAGACAAAAAGGAGGAAATAGTCACAATAACACCTTTGTTAGAATAAATAGAAATAGGCAACAGAAGCTACTATTTGTTCATAAGTTTTAAAATGATTTTATTTTATCTCTGGTGAAGATGGTTTTTTTAAACTTTTGGTCTTTAATATGAATAATCAATGTAATGTCTAAAACTTCCATTTCATCCAGGTAGAAATCCATCCTTCTATATATTACACAGTGTTCACTCTCTTCTTCCTTACTGCAGAGGCATAGATGTCTTCGGTGGTGTAGTTTTCAAGTATCAGAAGTTATTTTCTTTTCTAGGGGAGTCAAAAGCAGCTGGTAATGGCTATGGAGGAACGCATGATAGAAGTTGAACAAAAGTTGAAACTGGTAAAAAGGCTTCTTCAGGAAAAAGTGAATCAACTAAAAGAACAAGTAAGCTTTCCTACTTATTCTTGTCTGTGCTGCCTTCACTATGGACCCCAAATTGTATGCTCGTCTGTTGGCTTTGACTAACTTTGATAATAACTTTAACAAAACCCAGTAAAGTATTCAATCTCAGATGTGCTGTATGTGTAAAGACTGTATTTTTCTAACTTTACTAAAATTATTGTATAGTATCTGAAAAGAATTAGACTACTTTTTAAAAAATACGATTTTGGAAAGGCTTTTTTCTTTAAGCCTCTCTTCCGACATAAAAATCACTGTATATTTTTCTATTACTGTTAACCTGTCAGAGGTTTTATATGTTGACATTGCTTATTAAAATGGCTAAATAATTAATAACTTCAGTGAAATTTAGTCTTTAATAATATAACCTATATTCTAGAATTATGCTGTTTGAAAAAAAAATTGGGGAGGAGGGCTGTATGATCCATGAAGGCAGAGACCCTGCCTTTTCTTAACCTTAAATCTCCCCAGTGCCTAGCAGAGTTCTGCTCACGACAGGCATTTAATAAATGCTTATTGGATTGAATCAATGTTATGTGAATAGGAAAATTATCAGAACACAGCACCTCAGTATCAGGAAACAAGAAGCCATGCTTTTTCATGTCTTTTTAGATTTACACTCTGAAATATAATTCAGACCCTTTCTGTTTTCAGTACCACTCAACAGTGTTCCCCGCACTGAGATCTGTATTCTTAGGCATATCAGGTCCACCAACTGAAGGGAACAGTGGGATAAACATTCATAGTGGTGGTGGTAGTCATATTTGGAACAATGCCACAGATGGCCTAGAAACCAGTGCTGAAATAAGTTTGTACAAAACTGGGAAGTGATAGTATGAGAGAGATAGTATGGTTTAGTGGGGTTAAGAGAGACTTGGGTTCAGTTCTGGCCTCCTCTGACACTTACCATTAGTATGGTAATTGTAAGCAAGTCACTTAAAACTCAGAGTCACTGTTTCTGCCTCTGTCCAATGGGGATAACCTGTAGTACTTAGTTCAAAGTGTTGTTGTGAGGAGCTAATCAAAAAATGTATGTAAACCACTTCGAAAACCTTAAAATGTGAACTGCTATGATTATGATGCTTTTTCTCATAATAACGTGTCCCTGTTTAACAGTGCTTAGGGGCAGGTAGTTGGTTAACAAGGAAAGTTAACTATCTCCACGTTATCTGATTTGCTATTTCTCAGCTCTTTCCTTCAGGTATCTCCAACGGTTAGACAATTCCATTAATATATGTGGAGGGGGAGAAGAGAAAGATGGGGCTCTCTAACCTGCTGGGGGAGGGTTTAGTGATTGGGACAATAATGGGAAACTTGTCTAGAGCTACTGCCTTTCTCCCTTTTCTGCTTTCCAACAAGCCTCCTCTCTTATCCTGAGGAATCAAGGTCAGAATTGATTTAATCTTTTCCCTTCTTTAGGAGAGCAGTAATAACATCTATCAGTAAAATTTCTTCTAAATGGGGAGCCAAGATGGTGGAGTAAAGACAGGGATTGGCCTGAGCTCTCCCCTGAAACCTCCAAATACCTTTAAAAAATGACTGTAAACAGATTATAGAGCTGCAGAACCCACAAAAAGATGGAGTGAAGAGGCAGCTAGGTGAACAAGTGGATAGAGCTCCAGCCTTGGAGTCAGAAGGACTTGAGTTCAAATCCAGCCTCAGATACTTGACAATTACTAGCTATGTGACCCTGGGCAAGTCACTTAACCCTGATTGCTTCACCAAAAAGAAAAAAAAAAGATGGAGTGAAACAAATTTCTAGCCCAGAACAACTTGGAAGATCAGCAGGAAAAGTCTGTTGCACCAGGGTGAGTGAGGAGCACAGTCCAACGCAGGCCATGTCTGTCAGACTGGACCTCAGCAAACCCAGAAAAGGCTTGGGGCAACTGAATCACTCACAGCAACAGCAGTTTCCAGACCTCTCAGCCCATAGATGCCAAACATAACTTAGGTCAGTAGGAAAGGTCCCTCTCACCTCAGTGAGAGTGGAGTGCAGTCCAGCACAGGCTGTGTCAGCACAGCCTCCAGCTTCAGCAAACCAGGAGCAGAGCTTGAGAATGACTGAATCAGCAGCGGTAGTGGCAGCGGCAACAGCTGCTTCCTGAGCTCTCAGCCCACAGATGGTAAGGGGGTCAAATAACTAGTTGGAAGGAGATTACAGGGGTCTTTTTGCTAGGACTGAGGCAGGACTCTGTTGCTTTGCCCATACTTGGATCTGGTTTCTGGATAACAATCCCAGGGTAAGGAGAAGCACAGAAGAACTTGCAGTCACAGTGGAGGGGGGACCTCCTTATAGTTCCATGGCAGAAAAGAGTGCTTGTGGTCCCTCACAGACCAGAGCACAGGCCAGGAGAGTAGTAAACACCTCTCCTTAGACCATACCATCTTTGAAATAACTGAAAACTGGGGACCTGTAGGTCCCTAGAAGTATCTCTGAAAATAGCGGCACAAACCCCCTGAAACATGGGACAGTGTGCCCCCCACCCTAAAAGCAGAACTCTACTTTAACAAAGACTTAAAAGTCAACTAATAAGCTGGGGAAAATGAGCAAACAATACGAAAAAACTCTTGACTATTGAAAGTTACTATGGTGACGATGAAGATCAAAACACACACTCAGAAGAAGACAACAAAGTCAAAGCTCTTACATCCAAAGCCTCCAAGAAAAATATGAATTGGTCTCAGGCCACGGAAAGGCTCAAAAAGGATTTTGAAAGTCAAGTAAGATAAGAAGAGGAAAAATCGAGAAGAGAAATGAGAGTGATGCAAGAAAATCATGAAAAATGAGTCAACAGCTTGGTAAAGGAGACACAAAAAAATGCTGAAGAAAATAACACTTTCAAAAACAGAATACGCCAAATGTAAAAGAGGTCCAAAAAGCTAATGAGGAGAAGAATGCCCTAAAAAGCAGAATTGGCCAAATGGAAAAGGAGGTCCAAAAACTCACTGAAGAAAATAATTCCTTGAAAATTAGAATAGAGCAAATGGAAGCTACTGACTTTATGAGAAATCAAGAAATAAATTGGATAATAGGACAGAAAAGGTAAATGAGGGAACATTGGAGGGAATGTGGGAAAAATGAGACTTTAATAACCAGTTGGTGGAGTTGTGAATTGATTCAACCACTCTGTAGAGCAATTTGGAACTATGCCCAAAGGGCTACAAAACCATGCAAACCCTTTGACTTAGCAATACCATTACTAGGTGTGTATCCCAAAAGAGGTAAAAAACAAAAAGGAAAAGGATCTATGTGTACAGAAATATTTATAGCAGCTCTTTTTTGTGGATAAAGAATTAGAAGTTGAGTGCCTATCAGTTGGGGAATGGTTGAACAAATTGTGGTATGTGACTATGATGGAATACTATTGTACTATAAGAAATGATGAGCAAGATGCTCTCAGAAAAACCTGGAAAGACTTGCATGAGCTGACGCAAAGTTAAATGTACTGTGTACAAAGTAACAGCAATATTGTAAGATGATCAGCTGTGAATGACTTAGCTATTCTCAGCAATACAGTGATCCAAGACAACTCTGAAGGACTTATGATAAAAAATGCTATCCATCCCCAGAGAAAGAACTGTTGATGTTTGAATACAGATTGAAGCATTAAAAAACTTTATTTTTCTTGAGATTTTTTTTCTTGTCTATGTTTTCTTTCACAATATGACTATTATAAATATGTTTTGCATGACTACACATGTATAACCTATATGAAATTGCTTGCTTTCTCAAAGGGAAGATAGGGAGGGAAGAAGGGAGAGAATTTGGAACTCAAAATTTTACAAATGAATGCTAAAACTTGCTTGTATATATGAGTGGGGGAAAAATAAAATACTAAATAAAAGCTTAAAAAAATTTCTCCTAAATGGAGAAAAAGCTCAGCAGTTTTGAAAGGCGATCTCAATCACTAACCAATCAATAAACATGTATTAAGTGCCTACATTCTATGTGCCAGGCACTATGCTAAGTGCAGAAAATAGAAAAAGAATCAAAAGACTTAAAGGATGCCAGGAAGGTCAGTAGGTGGAATGGAGGAGAGAGAGCATACTAGGACTGTGGGACAGTCAGAGAGAATGCCCAGAGCTGAGGGTGTCTTGTTTGTGGAATGGTCAGGAAGCCAGCATCACTGGATTGAAGAATATGTGTCAGGGAGTAAGGTGTGAGAAGACTGGAAAGTAGTTGAGCGGTAGATGATGGAGGGCTTTGAATGCCAAACAGAGCATTTTGTACATGCTTCTGGAAGCAACAGGAAGCCTCTGGAGTTTTCTGAGTAGGTCTTGGAAATTCACTTTAGTGGCTAAATGCTAGATGAATTGGAGGGGGGAAAGAGTTGAGACAGGCAGGCCCAAGATCAGGCTGTTATAATAATCCAGGAAAAGGGCCTACACTACAGTGGTGGTCATGTTAGAGGAGATAAGGGGTGTATTTGAGAGATGTTGTCAAGGGGAAATTGACTGGCCTTGGCCACAGCATGGATATGGGGGAGATAAGAGATATTGGAGAATCCAAGGTAATTCTTAGGATACAAGGCCTGAGGGACTGGAAGGATAGTGCTATCCTTTACAGTAATAGGGAAGATGTGCACAGGGAAGGGTTTAGGAGGAAAGATAGAGTTTGGTTTTGGACACACTGAGGTAAGATATCTATTGGACATCTAGTTCAAGATGTCTGAAAGGCAATTGGAGATGTAAGATTGGAGAGATTAGGGCAGGATAGATTTGAGAATCATCAGCATAGAGATGGTACTTAAATCCATGGAAGCTTATGAGATCACCAAGTGAAGCAGTATAGAAGGAGAAGAAAAGCGGGCCCAGGACAGAACCTTGAGGGACACCTACATTAGGGGTAAGATCTGGATGAAGACCCCATCTCCTCTCCCACTATGTCCTTGGGCTACCATAATCCCCATCCCTACTCCCAGGACAAATGCACTGAAAGCTTTCTTAGGAAAAAATTTTCTTCTGAGAACACATGGCAAATAAAGAAAGAGAACAGACTTTTTCAGAAATGAGGACTGACACACAGTATGTCTAGCAGTGAGAGAAGTGATGGAGAAGTAAGAGTATCATCATTACTTGAAAAAAAGTAACAGCTTCAGGCTTTTTTCAGTATCTTGCTCTAGGGCAGTAGAATGCCTATAGCACTGGCATCAGCTGTGGCTCCTCCTCCAAGTCTCCAAGCACAGAGACTCCTGAAGCACAGTCACTCCTGTCTTTGCCCAGAAGAACTGACAAGCACTCCTCAGAGCTTGCATACTTTTGCCTCCCCTGAGATTTCTATTTTCCCCTCTTTGCCAGGACTTGAGAAATAGTTCAATTTCTTTTTCACTTAACTGTGTTTTATTTTTTCCAATAACATGTAAAGATAGGTTTCAACATTGTTTTTTGTAAGATTTTGAGTTCCAAATTTTTGTCCCTCTTTCCTTCCCTTCCCTCCGTCCTGCCCAAGATAGCAAGCAATCTGATATAGGTTATACATATACAATCATGTTAAACATGTTTCCACATTAGTTATGTTGTGAAAGAAGAATCAGAACAAAAGTGGAAAACCGTGATAAAGAAAAAAAAGTGAAAATAATAGCTTCTATCTGCATTCAGACTCCATAGTCCTTTCTCTGGATGTGGATATCATGAGTCTTTTGGAATTGTCTTGGGTTATTGTCTTGGTCATTGCACAGTGTTGCTGTTACTATGTACAACGTTCTCCTGGTTCTGCTCACTTATTATCAGTTCATACAAGTCTTTCCAGGTTTTTCTGAAGTCAGCCTGCTCATCATTTCTTATAGTACAATAGTATTTCATTGTAATCAGAAACCACAACTTGTTCATCCATTACCCAGTTGATGGACATCCCTTCAATTTCCAATTCTTTGCCACCACAAAAAGAACTTCTATAAATTTTTTTTTGACATGTGGATCCCTTTCCCTTTTTTATGATCTCTTTGGGATACAGACCTAGTAGTGGTGTTGCTGGATCAAAGGATATGCACAATTTGATTGCCTTTGGACATAGTTTCAAATTGCTTTCCAGAATGGTTGGATCAGTTTGCAACTCCACCAACAATGCATTAGTATTCCAATTTTCCCATATCTTTCCCAACATTTATCATTTTCCTTTTCTGGCATATTAGCCACTTGATAGGTGTGAGGTTGTGGCTCAGAGTTGTTTTAATTGGTGTTTCTCTAATCAGTAATGATTTAGAGCATTTTTTCATGACTATAGATAGCTTAAATTTCATCTGAAAACTGCCTGTCCATATCCTTTGACTATTTTCATTTGGGAATGACTTGTATTCATATAAATCTGACTCAGCTCTCTAAGTATTTGAGAAATGAGGTCTTTATCAGAAACACTAGCTGTAAAAAGTGTTTCCCAGCTTTCTGCTTTTCTTCTGATCTTGTTTGCATTGATTTTGTTTGTGTAAAAACTTTTTACTTTAATACGATCAAAATTATCCATTTTGCATTTCATAATGTTCTCTATCTCTTCTTTGGTAGTAAATTCTTCCTTTTCCATAGATCTGCCAGGTAAACTATTCCTTGCTCTCCTAATTTGCTTATGGTATCAACCTTTACATCTAAATAATTTACCCATTTTAACCTTATCTTGGTATAGGATGTGAAATCTTGGTCTATGTCTAGTTTCTGCCATACTATTTTCCAGTTTTCCCAACAGTTTTTTCTCAAATAGTGAGTTCTTATCCCAGAAGCTGGATTTTTTGGGCTTATCAAACAGTGGATTACTATAATAATTTATGACTGTCTTGTATGCCTAAACCTATTCCACTGATCCACCACTCCATTTCTTAGCCAGTATCAAATAATTTTGATGATTGCTATTTTATAATTTTAGATCTAGTATAGCAAGGCCATCTTCTTTGTATTTTTTTTTTATTCTTTCCCTTGATCTTCTTGACCTTTTGTTCTTCCAGATGAATTCTGTTATTAATTTTTCTAGCACTATCAAATAATTTTTTGTAGTTTGATAGGTATGGCACTAAATAACTAAATTAATTTAGGTAGAATTGTCATTCTTATTACATTAGCTCTGCCTACCCATGGTCAATTGATATTTTTCAATTGTTTACATATGACTATCTCTGTGAAAAGTGTTTTGTAATTGTGCTCATATAGTTCCTGCGTTGTCTTGACATGTAGACTCCCAAATATTTTATATTGTGTACAGTTATTTTAAATGGAATTTCTCTTTCTATCTCTTGTTGCTGGGCTTTGTTGGTAATATATAGAAATTCTGATGATTTATGTGGGTTTATTTTATATCCTGCAACTTTGCTAAAGTTGTTAATTATTTCAAGTAGTTTTTTAGTTGATTGTATATGCCATCATATCTTCTGCAAAGAATGATAGTTTTGTTTCCTCATTACCTATTCTAATTCCTTCAATTTCTTTTTCCCATTGCAAAGCTAACATTTCTAGTATAATATTGAGTAATAGTGGGGATAATGGACATCCTTGTTTCACCTCTGATTTTATTGGGAAAAGCTTCTAGCTTATCCCCATTACAGATAATGCTTACTGATAATTTTAGATAGATACTACTTAATCATTTTAAGGAAAACTCCATTTATTCCTGTGCTCTCTAGTGTTCTTAACAGGAATGCGTGCTGTATTTTGTGAAAAGCTTTTTCTGCATCTATTGAGATAATAATATGGTTTCTGTTAGTGTTGTTATTGATATGGTCAATTATTCTGATAGCTTCCCTAATATAGAACCATCCCTGCATTCCTAGGATAAATCTCACCTGGTTATAATGTATTATCCTAGTGATAAATTGCTATAATCTCTTTGCTAATATTTTGTTTAAAATTTCTGCATCAATATTCATTAGGGCAATTGGTCTATAATTTTCTTTCTGTGTTTTGGCTCTTCCCCATTTTAGGTATCAGCACCATATTTGTGTTATAAAAGGAATTTGGTAGACTCCTTCTTTGCCTGTTTTTCCAACTAGTTTATGTAGTATTGGAATTAATTGTTCTTTGAATTTTTGGTAGGATTCTCTTGTAAATCCATCTGGCCCTGGAGATTTTTTCTTAGAATTCATTGATGACTTCTTCATTTTCTTTTATTAAAATTAGGTTATTTAAGTATTTTTTGTACTCTTCTGTTAATCTGGGAAATGTATATTTTTGTAAATATTCATCCATTTCACTAAGATTGTCAAATTTATTGGCATGCAGTTGGGCAAAATAGTTCCTAATTATTGTTTCAATTTCTTCTTCATTGGTGGTGAATTTATCTTTTTCATTTTTGATACTGGTAATTTGGTTTCCTTCTTTCTTTTTTTAAAATCAAATTAACCAAAAATTTATCTATTCTATTGTTTTTTTCATACAACCAGCCCTTAGTTTTATTCATTAGTTCATTAATTTTCTTAATTTCAATTTTCTTAATCTCTTCTTTGGTTTTCAGAATTTCTAATTTGGTGTTCAATTAGGGCTTTTTAATTTGTTCCTTTTCTAGCTTTTTTAGTTGTATGCCCAATTCATTGATCTGTTCTTTCTTTATTTTATTCATGTAAGCATTTAGAGATATAAAATTTCCCCTAAAAACTGCTTTGTCAGTTCTTCTGGGCAAAGACAGGAGTGACTGTGCTTCAGGAGTCTCTGTGCTTGGAGACTTGGAGGAGGAGCCACAGCTGATGCCAGTGGTATAGGCATTCTACTGCTATCAAATGCATCCTTTTCAGATAATGAAGCAATAAAAATTACACGTAACAAAGGGCCATGGAAAGATAGACTAAAAATTAATTGGAAACTAAATAATTGAATCCTAGGGAATGAATGGGTTAAACAACAAATCATAGAAACAATCAATTTCACCAAAGAGAATGAAGTTTGGTTTTTTTTTGTACAAAAGAATCTTGTCTATCATATTAAAAAAAAACCCAACTAGGTAGAGAATGGATGGGTGGGATCAGGAATTGAGGAAGGAGATTCTGACTTCAGATATAGGAAGTTATTTTCCTTCACTTTCACTCTTCCCCCGACCCTCCCTCTCCCACTACCCACAAGCACTTATGGGCCATGTATTCAGGAGTAAAAAGAAGGTCCAATAAGGATACAACATTGATTCAAGTGAACACAACTTTCCCTTCCTCTCTATCTATCACAGAGTAGCACCCAATCAAAGAGGTATGTTGACTTGGCAGCAATGGGAATTTCAGCAAGGCTAAGGAGCCTTGATTCTTTATAAGGTTAGCATTTTATATTGTGAGTGTCCAGGAAGTCATTACCAGTGGTTCAAACCCTGGTACTTCAGACCTGTCAAGCCTTGAGGCAGGCCTCCTTATTCTTCTAATGAGTAACTAACTTAGCCTATATTAAACAAATGATGCTTCTAACACAAGAGGTTATTATCATATAAAAGACCTTCAGAATTTTCTATCATAGAAGCAGAACCTTTGTGGATGATGGTGAAATCACATCACATATCCTTGTGGTTAGCAAAAGTGAAATCTAGGAGATTAATGAACTGAGGCCTCGGCAGTCAGTTATTGTTGTCGCTCAGTCATTTTTCAGTCACGTCTGAGTCTTCATAACCCCATGTGGGGTTTTCTTGGCAAATATTCCGGATTGGTTTGCCATTTCCTTTCCCATTTCATTTTACAGGTGAGGACTGAAGCAAACAGGGTTAAGTTACTTGCCCAGGGTCACAAAGCTAGTAAACGTCTGAAGCTAGATTTGAACTCAAGAAGATGAGTTTCCTGACTCCAGGCCTGAACTCTATCCACTGCCCCACCTAAGCTGCCCAGCCAGTTATTACTTACACACTTTAACAAGTCCATTAAATATCCTGAATTATCTTTCTGAGATAAGAAACTACTGTTCTCCTTTTACTTTTAAACTTTAAATTTTATTATCCCACAGAATTTTTAAAGCTTTGTCCAGAGTACAGAAGCATGACACTTACTAGCTGTGTGACCCTGGGCAAGTCACTTAACCCCAATCACTTCATCAAAAAGCAAAAAACCAAAACAAACAAAACCAGAATACAAAAGCACGATTTAGGTTTTAGAAATTTACTTTGAAACCTTAGAGATACCAATTTAGCAGCTAGTCCTGAAGAATGTTGCCTTTTTAAATAACAACTAGGGGGTTGCAGATCTTTAATTGTTCTAATTCTCAATAGCTGGGGTTTTTAACCTGGATCCAGGAACATTTTTTAAAAATATTTTTATAACTGTATTTCAATATATTTGATTTCATTTTTAATTCTATATATTTTATTTTATTCATTTAAAATGCATTATTCCAGGAAGGGACTTAAAGGTTTCACTGGACTGCCAGAAGGAAACATGATAAAAGAAAGCGATTTTCCTAAAGCTTAGAGCTGATTGTCACCTCCATACTTAAACTCTAATGGCTCCATATTGTCTTCCAAGAAAAATCCTCCGTTTGACATTCTAAGCCTTTCATAACCTAGGCCTACCTCCTACCTTTGCAGTTTTTTTATACCTTACTCCCCACCATGTACTCTTTGATCTGGTGACTCTGGCTTTCTTGCTGTTCCACAAATAAAATACTTCATCTCTTGGGTCCGGGAATTTTCTCTGGCCGTATTCCATGCCTGGAATGCTTTTCCTCCTCATCTTTCCCTTGTGGCTTCCTTCAAAACCCAACTAAAGTTTCTTCTTCTACAGATTGTGACCTCCTTGAGGGCAGGGATTGTCTTTTGTGTTGTGTTTTTTTTTTTATCCCCAGTGCTTAGCACAGTGCTTGTCTCATAGCAGGCACTTAATAAATGTTTACTCACTGACAACTGTCTCATAGAGTTGTTGTAAGGATCAAAAAGGATCATCTATGTAAACCTTCAGTTGTCACTGATTACTATTAGTCTAATATAAACTTCGGGGATTCATATATTACTGATATGTGGACCAAATAATTTAAATATTACCAGATTTTATACTTTAAAGGAGAAAGAAATTAATTGAGAGTCTTATTTGTTAGTTATTAGAGTAAAAGGAGATTAAAAATTTAATCCTGATCACCCTGAATGACTGACAGAGGTGGTTAGCCTATTAGAAAAGAGCATTGCATTTGGAGTCAGAGGGCCTGGGTTTGGATCTTAGCTGTTCTACTATTTGACCTTGGTTAAGCCACTTAACCTAACTGGGCCTCAGTTTCCTCACATGTAAAATGACAGTATTGGGTTACATGAGCTGTAATATCCCTTTCTTCTTCCTAGAATGCCACCATATATTTTCTTTTATTCTTCAGTTTGATATGAAATTCATGGTTTCCCCAAACCCTCCAGATTAAAAGCATCATCTGATATTGAGTGACTTTTAGGAATGAGTACAGGCTATTTTGAAATATGACGAGCTTGAGAAGAGGAGAGAGGAGACCTGATATAGCAGATATTGGAACAGTTCAGTTTGCCAAGATAAACCTTTAGTTTGGACAATACTTATGAGATATGACAGCCCAAAGAGGTTTCAGTCTAGGCTTGTTACCTGGTACCTTTCAGAGAAGTCTTTGGTTTGACTACAGACTTATTTTTGAACATTATATTACAGATCAAAATTTTTTTTGATGGAATATTTTTTCTTTAAGTAATATATCTTATCTAGGTCTCCCACTTTGTACATTTTCCCTTTACCAATAGAAGTTATGTTTCTATTGAGAACTTATTTTAATTTTTTCTTTTTCCTTTCTTAAAAGAAGTTGCTATATTTTATGTGAAAACACTGATGAGGTTTAGAGGTTTAGGGGTGCTAGGACCCCGAGATCACAAACTTGGGCCCTGTCTCAATGAATTCAACCCAAATCTTCTTTCAGCCAGAGAAAAAGTTTATTAGAAAGAAACCATACAGGCCAGACTCTTAAGGAATCTGAACATTAGTGATGCTTGTAAAGATGAGCAGGCATGAGAAAGCCTCAGCCTTTAAATGGGGGCCAGGGTGGATCTCATATACACTAAAGTAACTGACCAGAGGAGGGTCTGGGTGACTTAGGGAGAATTCCATTTGAATTGTCTGAGACATTGAATAGACAATAGGAATTGATAATGAAGGGAACTGGAAGGAAGAAGTTTGAAAGGCATCTGAATAAGATTAAAAGGTGGGGCTTGAGCTTTCAAAAGGAGATAAGGGGAGTAGATAAGGAATCCTTTGAGACCCGAGTAAGAAAAGATTAAGGGTTTTCTGGGGCCGGTAGACAAATAGGAGCCGAATTCTTTTTGGTTCAAGGGGCAAAGTTCTCAGCTTGGGCCCATACCCTATCAACCCTAAGTGATAAATCAATAGAAATATTTTGAGTTGTAATGAGTCAATAGTAATCAAGTCGATCAATAACAGTTCCAATTATTTTTTATCAAAAAAGAGCTGCTATAAATATTTATAAATATTTCCACATGTGTAGCTCCTTTTCCTATTTCTTTGATCTCTTTAGGGTATAGAACTAGCAGCAATATCAAAGAGTGTGCACCGTATAATACTCAACAAATATTTATTAAGCCGTTACTATGTACCAAGGCACTGCGCTAGGTTTTTGGACGTAGATACAAATTGCTTTCCAGAATGGCTGGACCAGTTCTCAACTCCACCAACAGTGGAATGTATTAATAATATACCTGTTTCCTCATAGCACATCCAGTATCTGTCATTAACTTTGCTAATCTGGTGGGTATGTTATGGTTACCTAAGAGTTGTTTTAATTTGCTTTTCTTTCATTATTAGTGATATGAGCATTTTTTTCATATGACTCTTGATAGCGTGGATTCCTTCTTCTGAAAATTGCTTATTCATATCCTTTAACCATTTGTCAATTGGGGTAACATATTGACCTTGAAGACAGGATGTGCAGAGACGACTTGATGATTATATAGCTCCCAGAGGAATATGACAAGTCAAAAAACTGAACATCGTAGTGCAAGAAGTAGTACAAGAAAGCTGCTCAGAATTCCTGAATACAGAAAACAATGTACAAATGAAATAATCCATAGCTTGCCTCGAGCACAAAACTTTATGCTGGAATTCAATTGAGGAATGGCTCCTTTTCTTATAAATCTGAATCAGTTCCTTCTATTTTAGAAATGAAACTTTTATTAGAGAAACTTACTGCAAAGATTTTTTCCCTGATTTTCTGCTTCTCCTAGTTTTAGCTGAATTGATTTTGTATCGGTACAAACTTTTAAATTTTATTCAATCAAAATTGTCCATTTTACTTCCTGCGAACCTCTCCCTTATTTGGTCATAAACTCTTCCCCTATCCATAGATTTGATATGTGATTTCTGCCATGCTCCTATAATTTGTCTATGTGTCACTCTTTGTATCTAACTCATATATCAATTTAGAGCTTGTCTTGGTAAAAGGTATGAGGTATAGATCTCTACCTAGTTTCTGCCAGACTACTTCCATTTTTCCTAACAATTTTTGTTGGAGTGATTTCTTGTCCGCCTCAATGCCAGGATCTTTGGATTTATCAAACACTAGACTACTGTGGTAATTTTTTTTTAATATATTGTATACCCAGTGGTCAACATCTCTATTTCTTAACCAGTACCAAATTGTTTTGACGACTACCCTTTTTTCTCACTTTTTTTCATTGCCACTAGTTACTAATATGCAGATTGTATGGATTACAATATCTAGCCATCTAATATATTACATTGGCTCATCTTCTACCTAGACCCATTTATTTTATTCTATCATTTATTTTATTTGATTTTTTTCATGTATTCTTGTCATCCTCTGATAGGAAAAATGAGATTTCTTCATCTTCAAAAAATTCTTCAACTATAAAATGAGGTTTCACTAGATTATTTCTAAGATACTTTCTAGCTATGATAGTCATTGAATTATCATGTTTCAATTAACTTGAGGATTTATACATCATAGCTGCAGTGACATGAATCATTCATTAAGCATTTAATAACCACCTACTTTGTCTCAGACACTGTGGTGGACTCTAGGGATATAGAGATAAAAATGTCCACAGGGAGCTAACATTCTCTCTCGAGGGAAATAGATTCCTTTCCAGGCTGCACTATAGATCTATTCACCATGCTCCAGCTTTTTATCCTGAAATCTCACAGCAGCCCAGGAATTCACACATTAGAAGGATCCTCTACCCCTGCAGCATATCTCTTACATTAGATGGCTCTTCCAGGAACCTCTGTTTAAGTAGGGTACCCAGCCAGTCATGTCTTATTCCTCTTCAGGTTGTACTCCCAACTTCCTCTACCCTTTACCCTGCCTGGTAACTTTGTGGATCTATACCACTGCCCCCTTTTCAGCTTCCTTTTCTCTGTTATCTTCCCAGCATTAGAATGTAAACCACTTGGGGGCAAGGACTATCTTTCTTTTTACTTGTATTTGTATTTCTAGCACTTAGCCTAGCACCTGGCACCTTGTAGCCTTTACTAAACGCTTATCGACTGACCTACTAATGGCTAACAAACAGAACCAACTCCCTTGTTTTAATATTTTAACATTATTAATCATTAATTAATTAATTAATGATTAATTAATAAAATTAGAACATGTCAGAGAATTAATTTCATTTCTTTTTAGCCAGTTTTTAGCCAACTGTCAATTTGTCTTCTTGTTCTTTAGTAATTTCTGTAAGCAAACTGAGCAGTAAAAGAACATATAGAATTAAATATATTGTATCTGTACTAAAAATGCTGTCAACTGAGGATGAATTTTTTCTTTATAAAGATATACTTAATAGAAACAATTTGCCTTACGGTCATTTGCCCACTTTGTGCAAAATAAACAATACATTCTTTCCCATCTCATTCCCAACCCCCCAGCCCCCACCCAATTGAAAATCTCTGGTTCTATTTTCAGCTTTGCAAGAATACAAAATCTGAAGCAGTGATGAAGGATCTATATGTTGAAAATACTCACCTGTTAAAAACTTTAGAGATTACTGAACAACAGCAGAAAACAGCAGAAAAGAAAAGCTATCTTTTGGAAGAGAAGATTGCAAGCCTCAGTAATATCATCAGGAATCTAACACCAGCACCAATGATTTCTGCACCTCCTCTCAGGTCATAAATGAGCCATAAAATCTACATACAAGAATATATACACTATACTAAAATATAACATTTCAGTAGGATATTCCTGTCCCTTTCCTCTCCCTTCTCATGCTTAGGGTATGATTATTTTAATTTTAATTTTCAGTTAGACAGTATAAATTACTGCTACTACAATAAGAAGTATGAAAGCCCTGAGTGCTTCTAAAATGTGACAAGTTAAGAGGAAACATCCTAAACTGAAGTGTTTGCTAAAAGATAAAAGGGAAATCTCAGCATCTTACACAAATTTTTTTAAAATCGGTCCTTTTCGGAGTTGAGAATAGTTTTACTCTGTGGTTTGAATTATTTCTAAACCTTGAATTCAATGTATTTTAAAAAAATATTGTCTTTGTGGTCACCCTTGATGAGATGAAATCCTAATTTCATATGAAATCAAGCCAAATTAAAAACTTAAAACCCCTTTTAGCCAATTTTTTAAAAAAATTTAAATCTGTACAAAGAGTAATATGAATGTAAACTCTGATTATTTCAAGTTTGAGGGCTTGTGAAAATGGTTAAAAATAAAAGTATTACAAATATGTGCGTGTGTTTTTTCCCCTGAATCTGTGTATGAAAACAGTATTCACTCTTCTGCTGTATTGTTCCGCCTTATGTTTAACTGAAAAGATAGGACCCACTAAGGATAGAAAAACCTAATAGAGCTCTGCCTTCTAACTACTCATTAAACATATCATAGATACTGAATTAAATTATTAATTATAATACAACGTTGAGTATTTTAAAAACTGTAATTACTTTAAATATCTTTTTCCACTCTATTAGAATTTTTTTTGAAGTTGTCTCCTAGGAACTGGACAAAGCCACTTCTTTATCTTTTTTTTTAATTCTTTAATTTAAATTATCAAGAAAGCTGTGAAATAATCTTTTAATTTATTTAAGGTCAACCTCTATTCTTAGAAACATAATAAGCTACCCAAATAGCTTTTAAAAAAATTCTCACTTAGCTTTCAGTTAATAAAGTTCTGAGATAAACTTAAGAATTCTAACTTAAGATACTTTAAACTTACTTCCTGAATGACTGTGTACCCTCTTTATAATTTGAAATATATAAAACCTTATGACCTTATTACTGATGTGTGTATGTGTGTGTGTGTGTATATATATATATATATATACACACACATATATATATAAACATGTCATTCATATATATACATATATGTGTGTATATATATTATATATGTACATATCTATAATATTATATATATGTACATATTTATAAATGACATATGTTTGATACTTTACCAAATGATAGCATTTATGACTTCATAGGTAAGTCCTAGGACAGTTATCTCAGACTCAGAAAGCTTAAGTCACTTGTCCAAGGTCACTCAAGAAGCTTGCCCCCAAAGCAGGTATATGTAGGAGACAGGATTTGAACCCAGTATGTGGTATATGTCCAAGATGGGATTTGAATACAGGTCTTCCTTACCTCAAATGGAATACTATATCATACTGCCAGGCTGCCCGTAGAATCGCAACAGGCTGTTTATATAGTCCTGTTTATACAGTGCTTTAAGTTATTATATTATCATTCTCCCCCCCCCCCCATGAGAGATCATCCCCAGAAACTTAGTTGCCCAGATATAGGGATTTTTGGTCACAGCCACTTACAAAGACCATCTGCTGAGGCATAAAAGGGTTGCAATCTGTACTGATGGAGGAACAGATCATACTGATGCAATCACAGATCCCTGAAGGTTTCAAGGTTTTTTTTTTAAACAGTTGAGGAAGCTGAGGCTAAAGAAGTAAAGTGCCTTAAGCAGTTATACAATTCATCTTGTCTGAGAGCCAAGACTAGATCCAAGATGCCTAACTCCTTGTCTGTCCATGTTCTTTCCACTGGACTGGAAATGGGAGGGGAAGGAGAGAAGTGGGGATATAAAGATGTAGGATCATAAGACCATCAAGAGCAGGAAGGGTCTGCAGAGGCCATATAATCCAACGTCCTCATTTTGCAAATGAGAAAACTTTCCCAAGGTCACATGGGTAAACAACAGAGGCAGGATTTGAACCCAATCAGTGCCTTTTCCCTTGTGCCACATTTGTCATATGTATGCATGTATGTGTGTGTGTATGTGTGTATGCCTAACTATATGTATGCATGTGTGCCTGACTATATGTGTGCATGTGTGACTGTGTATTTATGCATGTATATGCTTGATTGTATTGTGTATTCATGACTGTATTGTATATGCGTGTATGTATGCATAACTGTATTATGTGTGCCTGTATGCATCTAGGTATCCTATTTTATGCATGTATATGCCTGACCGTATTGTGTATGCATGGCTATATGTATGTGTAACTATTTGTATATATGCGTGACTTTTATATATTCATGGGTGTATGTATGTATGCATGACTGCATTGTTGCCTAACTGTATGTATATATGGCTATATATGTACATATGCTTGACTTGACTGTATTATGTTTGCATGTCTATGTATATATTCATGATTGTATTATGTGCGTATACTTGTATATATGTGTACAGGTATTATACATGTCATACACGCAGATATATGCCTATATTTCATAATGGGGGTCAAAAGTTTAGTCTAAGGCTAAAACTAGCACAGCCTGTAGTAATATTAGTGCTTGATATGTGCAGAGAGCTGGGAAGTTCTTCCAAGCCATCCAGGTATTTTAATAGGTAGATTTAAAAAGTACATGCACCAAGAATTCCCATCCAGTATCCTAGATGTAGCAGCAAAACCAAACTGCTCTGTGAAGGCACAAACCTAGAGTCTGAACTGTACAGATAAATGAATCCATACAACATGTAGGTTTTATATAGGTATCCCTGTGGAGAGAGAGGGAGACAGAGAAGGATAGACATAGAGAGAGAAACTTAAGGCTCATAAAAGAAATATTCATTTTAGAATCTTAAAGTTAGAAGAAAGCTTTACAGGTATCTAGTGTACCCTTCAATCCAATGAAGAAATTCTTTGTCTATTAGATACTTCTCCAGATTGTTTGAATGCTTGTGATAATGATAGTCCACTCTGCAAGACAGCCCATTCCATTGACAGATAGATCTTTTTATTAGAAAAATACTGTTTGAGGCAACATCTACCTCTTTTTAATTTTTACCCATTGATGCTGTCTCTTAGAGTAACACAGAGAAATCTAATCCTTCTTCCACATAACAGCCTTCTAATATTTGACAACATTTTCACATCTTCACATTTTCCAGGCTAAACAAAATTTCCTTCAGACTCCTGTCACGACTTCCAGAACATTCTGTATTAGCTTTTATTCCAGGATGGTAGACACTTGAAAATAGAGTTGACTCTGATGAAGGCTTAAAGGAGATTGAATTTGCATGATGCTCACATGATGATTTTCAAGATCAGTCAAGGTCTTTATCATTGAACTTGGCTTACTATATAGATATCACCTAGTCCTGTCATTTCTACCTCTGGGAGATCCCTACATGTGCCTCCTTCTCTCCTTCGATACCACAATCTCTCTGGTGCAGGTCTTCAGCACCTCATGACTAGACTACTGCAGTGACCTTACAGTTGGTCTCCCTGCCTCAAGTCTCTCCCCCCTCTATACCATCCGTCCCCTAGATGCCAAATTGATCTTCTTAAAGTACAAGTCTGACCACTGCATCACTCCCACTACTATTCAATAATTTCCAGTCATTCTCTATTTCTCCAAAATAATATAAAATCCTGTTTGACTTTTAAATCCCATTGTAACCCAGTCTCTTTCTACCTTCCCTTCTTCTACCTTATTCTCTTCCACATATTCTGCAATACAGTGACAATGACCTCCTTGCTCTTCCTAACATAAGAATCACTCTCTCAGTCCTGAGAATTTTCACTGGTTGCTCCCTATGCCTGGAATTCTCTCCCTCCAGCTCTTGCTTTCTTTAAGTCTCAGTGAAAATCCTTCCATCTACCTTTCCCAGTCCTCATTAATTTCAATGCCTTCTCTCCGAGATTATCACCAATTTAAGTTTGTACTGTCTTGTTTGTATATGGTTGCTAACATGTTATCTCCCCCATTAGATTGTAAATCCTTGAGATCAAGGACTGTTATTTTGTCTTCCTTTCTATCCCCAGGACTTAGCACAATCTCTGGCACATAACAGGTGTTAATAAGTGTTTGTTGACTTGACCTCCTATTTATACCTTTCTGCATCAGAGGGCATATTACAGATGATTTTCTTCACCTTCTATCATTCTTTTACGTGTGTTTATGTGGGTACACACATATGCATATACATGTATGTATATATACACATACATGTGTGTGCACACACATATATACATGCATATGTACTTTAAAATTTATATAAATAGTATTTCCTAAAAAATTTTAGAAAACTTTAAGAATCACTTTGTCAAACATTAAAATACTGTTAATTTGAGGGCAATCAATGTAAATTTAACTAGAATCTGGCCATTTAATTCCTTGTATTGTTTGCCTACAAGAATGTAACAAGGGGAGCCCTACATGAGAAATGTTGTACAGAAGCATTTGTCTTTGATTTTAAACATTTGCACAGCAGCTTCTAGTTATGAAATTTCCATCCATGAGTTACTATACGAAGAATATTAAGGGGCAGCTAGGTGGCACAGTGGCTAGAGCACCAGCCCCAAAGTCAGGAGGACCTGAGTTCAAATCCAGCCTCAGACCAAACACTTGACACTTACTAGCTGGGTGACCCTGGGCAAGTCACTTAACCCCAACTGCTAAAAATATACAAATAAATAACAGAGAATACTAAAATGTATTGAATGAATTAAAATCGAACTATTGAATTTTAATGTCTAGTTTTTGTCTTTAGACTTCTGAAAGTAGAACTTAGCCAAGTTACAAGACTTATGTGTATTTTTTAAATAATTTCATAGCATGTTTATCAAAAAGATTTTGTTTACCAAATTTCCCCTCTGGGTTCTAAAAATTAATTATTTTGAAGACCAAGGATAAAATCTTTGTTCCTATGGGCCCATGTAACTATAGTTTTCAATGACATTTACTATTACAATAGTAAAGATCAAATTCAACTTTTAAATCTAACTTTCATAGTGTCATTTTTAAGGGAAAAGGCTAGGCTTGTACTTGTGATATCCATATATTCCATTAAGATAAAAAAAAAATTCATCTGTTTTATTTCTAGTTGTAAAAAGCCTGAAATTATAAGCTTTTCTTTGGAGGAAATTTGCCACAATGGATTATATAATTTTAATTACCTTCATGGAAACAGTGTTTTATGTACTTGCATAATACTTTATATGTGAAATTTTCTGAGAAATTTTACATGGTTTGCTTGTATATTATCCTAACCACATTTAAGGTAATTATATAGGGAACAGATATTATTTAAAAATGTCTTTTAAAAGTATAAGTCAAGTTATGCTAATTTTATATAGGTAAAGATTTGTATTAATTTTTAGCATCTTAATAATTTGTATCCTAGTCTTTCTATATTATAAAATGAAAGAAATTTAACAAATACTTGCAATTCAAATATGTTAATTTTGTAAATAATGCTCTTTTTGGGTTTGTTTTCCTCTAAACATGTTATCTATGCAAGACAAATGTATTCAGCTGAACATTATTTTGGGATCAAAACTTTTTCCATTATTATATTATACATGCTAGAACATTTCAAGACATCCAACTCAGATTTTAAATCTAACTTTTAAAGCATGATAGTTAGTTGCCCTTGAGTTGTTATGACAACTCATTCATATAGCACTTCAAAGTTTTCAAAGCACTTTTCTTAAAATAACCCTAAGAGTTGTTATGAACATTATTGTTCCCATTTTATAATGAAGAAATTGAGGTGAAAGAATTGTCCATAGTCACACAAAAAAATAGGTGTCAGAGCTGATATTTGAAACTAGGTCTCATGATTCCAGGATTAGCAGTCTTTCCACTACATTATGTTGCCATACATGCTGTAGGATTAATTGACTTTGGGTAGAAGTCTTTTTTTGTTTGTTTGTTTGTTTTGCTTTGCTTTTTGGTGAGGCAATCGGGGTTAAGTGACTTGCCCAGAGTCACACAGCTAGTAAGTTGACTTTGCATAAATAGGATACTTATGTGTAGAGGGCCAGCTTTGGGGAGTTGGAGGGCTTAGGCCAGCCCGGGTCTTACCTGCAGTTTGTACTAAGCCTGAGAGCTGTGAAACTCCGGATGTCGGCTCACCACCCCCTGTTCCATCTCTTGAGAACAGGATGCAGGAAGGGGGAAAATGGATGGGGTACAGGACAGGGAGGAAAGAAAGTAATAGACAAGGTACAAGGAAGAAGGAAATCACTTAATTAGATTTGTACTTTTCATGAATACCAATGTTACTATTGCTTGATTCAGTACTATATAAGCCTGAGCCCTCAGATCAATAAACAGAGCTTGTTCTTCACTGCTCTCACCTTGCCCGTGTTTCTTTCTCTCTTCACACTCTGCCGGCATCAGACCACAGCCGGGGACGCAGGCGCTCCAGGCACTTATGCCAGTTGTGAAGGTTCACAGCTGATCTTCTTAAGCAATCAAAGATGTTTATGGATGTTTTAAAGCAATAATTTGTATATCATTTGACAATTACTGTAAATGCTGCTTTAACAAGGATTATTTGTTATCAGTTTGTTCCATTACCACACCTCCACAAAGAACTAGAAAACCAGAACAAATTCAGATGAGGAAATAAAAAAAAGTTGCATGGCATTTTTCCAGCCTAGGTTGGCACAGGGAGATAGACATATCTATAGACACAGAAGAAGGGACCTGTACAGGAGAGTGCCACACAAAACAAACCAGCACAAGGATGAGGCTATGCATTAGAACAAGAAGAAATCCCAGATCCATACTGGAACACTAAGACGTGAACACATGCCAGCTGGAATATTTGTCAACTACTACTAAGTTTCAGGTTACAGATCCAGGGCAGACTAAGGAAAGTAACTGAACCTAGGTTGATTCTGACCTAAGGAGCAGACATAAACTCTAAGTTGTATGCTTAGAAGGAAGCAAGTTCAGAAGCAAGCAACATGAGTCTGTCTCAAATCTCAGGAGCAGAGCAGGGTCTAAGTTCCAACTTCTGGCCTAATCTGAAAACTTCAGGTGGATAATCAGGGCAGGAATCCCAAAGGAGAGGCTGAAGATCTGTCACTGTGAACCAGCAAAGCTTCCCAGTTGGCTGATTGGGGCTAAGTCCGACAGCAGTGTACAATTATTAAAACTCAGGCCAGGAGCTTGCAGAACTCAGACCAGGGGCTCAGCAGTCGGACTTTACTCTGAACCAGACCACTTTGGGAGCACTGAAAGCTTGTGGGTCCCCTGTCTGAGATCCAGAATGATATAACACCCCAACCCCCCAGTACTCCTCAAGAAAGCAGTAGTAGAACCAACCCAGACCTTTTCTTCAGAAGTGCACAGAGCTCTGGCCCTAACACAAAATTCAAGAAGTGGGATGGAAGAATGAATGAACAAGCAAAAAACAAAAAGAAAAATCATGAAAAGCTATTATCGTGTCAGGGATGCTCAAGACAGAAACCCCAAAGAATAGAATGACTTCAAAACATCTACAAGCAAAGGCTCAAAGAAAAACACAGCATGGCACAAATTCAATTAGAATTCCTAAAATAAAACAAGAATTTTAAAAAATGTTAAATATTCGTATAAAAGAAATGAGTGCTAGATGAAAAAAATGGAAAAGAAATGAGAGTTATGGAGGAAAGTTGGTTGGTGTTGTTTTTTTTGTTTTGTGTTTTAGGCAATGGGGTTAAGTGACTTGCCCAGGGTCATACAGCTAGTAAGTGTTATGTGTCTGAAGCTGGATTTGAACTCAGGTCCTCCTGAATCCAGGGCCGGTGCTCTGTCCACTGTGCCACCTAGCTGCCCCTGTGGAGGAAAAGTTGGGAAAGGGAATTAACTTTGGCACAAGAGGTACAAAATGTTGCTCAAGGAACTCTCTGAAATTAAAATGGACCAAATAGAAGCCAATGAATAAACAAGACAACAAGAAATATCAAAACAACATCAAAAGACTGAAAAAATAGAACAAAATGTAAAGTACCTTGTAGAAAAATAACTCACCTGAAAAACAGCCCCAGAGGAAAAAAAAAACCTAAGAATCAATGGACTACTTAAATGCCATGACCCCCAAAAAAGATCTTAAACATCACATTTCAAAAAATCTTAAACTTACCAGACCTCTTAGAACTAGAGAGAAGAACAGAAATAGAAAGAATCCACCAACAATTACCTGAAAGAAACCCCAAAATGAAAACTCTAAGAAATGTTATAAATAAATTCCAGAGTTTTCAGGCCAAAAAAATATATTACTGTCAATCAGAAAAAAGAAACCAAGTACCAGTAAGTACTAGTCATAGTCACACACAATTTACCAGCAATGATTATAAAGGAAAATTTAGAATGCAGTATTTCAGAAGGCAAAGGAAATGAACAGCCAAGAATAATTTACCCAACAAAACTGAGTATGGTCCTCTTCAAGAATGAAGGACAAACACAACCTGTGGGTAGTCCGAGATGCCTGAATAGGGACACAGCTGGCCAGTTCCAGTTGGGAAACTCAGCTTGTCTCTCCCTCTTCCTCCTCCTCCCCCTCCTCCCCCTCTCCTTCTCCTTTCCCTCTTCCTCTCCTTCTCCTTCTCCTCTCTGGGGTTTACTGGCTAGATTTCTTTCTCAAAGACCCAATTGTCTTAAACCCAATTCACTTAGGAGCTCATAGACTGGACAACAGTAGGTGTCTACCCAAACGCCACTTAATGCTTACTTTTTGGGCCCACCTGGCTCAGAGTGAATGTAAATAGTAACTATTTCTCTCTTGGCCAGCTTCCCAGTTTGATTTTTTTTTTAATTAAAGGAGCCATCCCTTGACTCACTTCTTAAAGAGGTCTATTCACTGAATGGGCATTACCTTACTCAAAGTGAGAACCTTAAAAAACATTAATTTAAAAAAGCCAGGGTCTCCCATCTTTAGTCGTCCTGATGAATATCTGGCCACTGGACTGGGATGGCTCTGGAGGGGAAAGTGTGGCTGGTGACGTTGCACAGACCTCCCTCACTCAAATCAAAGTCAATTGTAAGTCATTTCATCATCTCCCTGATGTCATGGTCCTCTTCAAGAAAGAAGGACAAAGGGGTAACTAGGTGGTGCAGTGGATAGAGCATTGGCCCTAAAATCAGGAGGACCTGAGTTCAAATTTGGCCTCAGACCAAACACTTGACACTCACTAGCTGTGTGACCCTGGGCAATTGCCTTAAAGAAAGAAAGAAAGAAAGAAAGAAAGAAAGAAAGAAAGAAAGAAAGAAAGAAAGAAAGAAAGAAAGAAAGAACAAACACAACAACAAGAAGACGTCCAGGCATTCCTGATGAAAGATCAGAGCTGAAGTTCAAATGTAGGTGCTAACTGAAATATTAAAAGGTAAGTAAGAACGAACAGTCTTCAATAATTGAACTCTTTTTCTCTAGATGTTTGTAGTAATTTTTTCTTTGACCTGGAAGATCTAGATTTGACCATAAGGTTCCTGGGAGTTTTCTTTCTTTTCTTTCACATGCACAGATAACCATCAGAGGTCCTCTTTGGACATACCAGATCCCTGTTACAATCTCCACCCCACCACCACCTCATCTGAAAAAAAATTGCCATCCTCAGCAAATCAGCAGGCCTGAATTTTCAACATATTGTTCATGTTCCTAATCCAAAAAGTCCACTGCATTTTGGGAAGTCATAAACATTGTCCTTTTACTTGTTTACCCAATGTAGTATATGATAGCCTCAAAATAGTCTATGTGGCACAATTTTATACAATCCAACTGTAGGCAAAAATTATAATTATCCTCAAATACAAAATTATTAGGATTCAACAAACAAGGCACACTTCACAAAGTTTACCAAAGATTAGTACTGGCCTAGTATTCAACAGGTAACTGACTTGGCATTCAAAATGGTCTTCCTGAACCAAAAGGCAATAAAGAAGAAAAAAGGCAAGGTAAATCAGTTTCCAGTCTGAGACAAACCTAGTCTTTACAGGGCTTCCTGGACAATGTGAATCTCTTCCCCAAAGGGATTTAAGACTTATGCTCAATTAGAGATTATCCTCTTTCTGTTTGAAAAGAAACCCACTCTCATGGTGAAAACTTCTCAACACCCAAGGCCAACCAACTAGAATCTGGACAAAATTTTCAAAGTGCTCTTTTCTACACAGAATTTCTCTAGCAGTCCCTGTGACATAAACAATCCCCTTAGAAGTCCAGGCAAATTTCCTCTGGATCCTTATCCTAAAGGGCACCTAAAATTTCTGCCTTTGTACGTCAGACTATCCTCCCTTTTCCTTATTATCATTCTAGTTCTCAGGCTTAGGGCTCTAGGGAAAATTGTCATTCTTTCAGCGAGACCCTCCCGTATCTCAGCCAGGAAATACAAGAGAAAGTTTAGAGAGGTCCTAATCTCCACTGGACTGCCAAAATATGGGACCTCTCTAAACCTCTTCTTCTGTCTTCTGACTAGAGGTCTGTTGAGAGTAGCAGTCACATCAGTGACCAGTTACCTGGGTTATATTATTGAAACTCCTGTATGAAGTAATACATCAGTTGTCATATTTAAATGGGGGGCAGAGCAACAAGAAGCACTAATAATAAATGTGCAACTGAACAAGCTTTACCACTGGAGCCCTATCACTTGCAGGACTTCACAGAGCTCCAAGTGTCAGTATCTGGACATCCCCAGAGAAGCTCAGGTTATACATTTCCCCTGTTTGAAATTTGCAGTCCCTGGCAAATAGACAAGAGTGCATTTTTTTCCTTTCTTCCTTTCTTTTCTCTCCTCCCTGCTGTGCACCCTGCCCCTCCCCCCCAATCTCTATCCTAAATTCTGAACAGTATAGTTTCTGAGGAGGCATAAGCAATTTATATCCACTTACTTCTCCAGTGCCATATGGTAAAATTTCAAATATCTAATGCAACCCCATATGTACAAATGAAAATCAATTATCTCCAAATGCAAAACTTTGCAGATTTGTAGAACAAGTAGCATTTCAAGTTCCCCAAATGAACCAACAAAATAAGAAACATTTTGCAAAGTTTACCAAACATCTACTTGCTTAGCCTTATTAGCTTTTACAGACTGCTTTCTCAACCCACAAGCAAAAGAAAGAGCAAAGACAAAAAACTGGTTTCCATCTTGAACAGAAACCTGGTTTACATTGAGTTTTCCAAGCTACATGGGACTCTTCTCACGGAGATATGGGACCTGGGATCAACTTGGCACTGCTACTTTCTCAAATGAGAACTCTTCCAATGATTCCCTCAGTGCATAAGGCCATCTAATTAGAGTCTGCACAAAAAGTGTCCCTTTCTACACAAGGCGCACCAAAATTCTATAGCGGTCCTTCTAGAATATCCCCATAGACATCCAGGTAATCTCCTTTGGGTCTCTTACCCCAAAGGGCATCTAAAATTCTCCTATCAATTCTTGCAGCTTGCTAGGGTATCTGCAAAATACTCACTAGGACAAGAAGACAAATAGACTCAAAGAAGTAGCAAAAAATGTCCAGTATTTGTAGATTTTAGGCACAGTCATTCTCACTCTAAGAAGTCATAGCACATTTTACTTTCACAAAAAGCAATCAGTCTAGATTTGCTTAAATGCAAAAAAAAAAAATGAATGTTTCTACCAGAGAAGTACAAACTTTTTGTTGTTGTTGTTTGGCTGCGTCTGAGTCTTCACGAGCCCATTTGAGGTTTTCTTGGTGAAGATACTACAGTGTTTTGCTATTTCTTTTTCTAGTTCATCTTTCAGATGAGAAAACTGAGACAAACAGGGTTAAGTGACTTGTCTAGAGTTGGTCACATAATTAGTAAATGTCTGAGAGGAAGGTAAGACTTCCTGATTCCAAACTTGGTGCTCTATCCACTGCACCATCTAGCTGTCCAATACAGATGATATCAGCATACCAAACCTTATGTATGGAATTCAGTAATACTTAATACTTAATAGTCAATCAATCAACAAATGAAAAGCTTTGAAAATTCGACTGAGGCAATTGTGAGGGAACATTCTAGGGAAAGAAAATCAACTATGTTTACTGCATAAAAATTATTTTCCCCAAACTTCTCCAGGATCTTCCTGTCTAGCATTATCTAAACATCAAAAGTCCCAGGCAGAGAATTTTTCTAGGGGTCCCCAGAAAAGTGAAGAGCCCTATTGTATCCCACACAATGCCCCACATATAACATAGGCTACACAAGCTGTCACCAGTTGGAAGGTCAAATATGTTACTTTTCGCTATATCCCACCAGGGTTCTTCATTACTCTTAAAGGAATGGGAAGTAGGTTCATAGTTTAATTCAAGTATCGCTCCAACCCCCCCCCCCAATCCTTATAATATCTGTTCACCACTTTGTACTCTGTGGCATGAAAATTGCACTCATATTTGTGAACCACATTCTTTTGCCAGTTTGGGGCCCACTCAGGAAAGAATCTGCCTACTCTGGAGAGATCCCTTTCTAGCAGTTTAATTGGCATTATGAGCCACTTTCTCTTCACGGAAAAGGCTCTTCACAGTATCCCCAGGACTATCTCTGTCGGTTATAAGCCACTTTTATTTCAGCACTGACTCAGTGGTAGCAGTTACACTGTGTTTGACAGAGATGATTTTGGCCCACACTAGCATAGAAATCAATGTTTCTAGTATCAATGGCATAATCGAATGCATACTGCTGTTTGGTTCCCCACTCAAATCTTTTAATTTTCTTGTTATTTCATAAATTTGTGCTAGTATCATACCTAAATAAAGAATATAGATTTTCCAGAAACTGAACAATTCAATTAGTCTCTGACTTTCCTTCTTACCCTTTGGGGATTTCAAGGAAGGAAGGAAAGAAAGAAGCATTAAGCAGCTACTGCCTATTTGATCCTCATAACAACCCTATAAAGTAAGTGCTCTTATTATCCTCATTTTATAATTAAAGAAATAGAGGCAGTCAGAGATTATATGATTTGCCCAAGATCAAACATCTATTAAGTACCTGTGACTAGAGTTGAACCCAGGTCTTCCAGGATCTTTTCTGCCACTGGCTAGGGATTCAATGCTCTCTTTGAGGTCCAACCCATACCTAGAAATGTAATTGATGATTGATTTCTCTGTACCTTTTATGCAATAACTACCCATCCTCTATTGTTTAGTCCTCCAATTATTCTATCTGTAACGTCCTCTACTTCTTGCTTGTCTTAAGCCCTAAATAGAACATCACCTACAAAATTCTGAATAAGGCAAATACTTCTGCCAATTTGATCTAGATCTTATCTACACATATAATGACATAAAACTGGGTTTTTAACATATCCCTGAGGCAGTCTACAAAAAAGTATACTGTTTCCCTTGCTGTATGAAAGCAAAGTGTTTACTTTCATTGGCCATTGATATTAATTACAAAAACCACATTACTCAAATCAATAACTAAAAACAAAGGTCCATCATATCTGTTTATTTCACTGATCATTTCTGAAATATTAGTAAGGACTCCTTTTGTAGGTTCAATCTCATTATTACGTTTCCTATATTGTTGTTCAGTCGTTTCTGTTTTGTCTAATTCTTTATGACACCATGTAGGGTTTTCTGGACAAAGATACTGGAGTGGCTTGCCATTTTCTTTTCCAGCTCATTTTATAGATGAGGAAAGTGAGGCAAATAGGGTTAAATGACTTGCCCAGGGTCACATAGCTAATATGTGATGTTTCCCATAGTCCACCATGAATCTCTATTCTCCACTGTCCTTTTCACTAGAGAAAAGGAAAAGTCATAAGTTCTCCGAATAATTCCTTCTCCTTCCTTTTCAAATCTTTCAATTTTGTGTTAATTGCCTTATCTTCTCCTTTGATTCTATGTTGCGGAATGTTTCTAACTCTTTTGGGGATGGGCAAGACCATGAGAAGGCTTTTCCTACCCCAAATAAAATGTAATTTTTCATTTCTGAAAATGGCATAGTTTTTAAACATTACATCCACTCTAATTATTATTTCTCCTGAGCTTGGGATGGAAACTACCCTATAGATCTCCTTGAGCCAATCTGTAATTTTAAACTTTCTATATGCTTCCAAAGTGTAGCTAAGTGGCATTGTGGATAGAATGCTGGGCCTAGAGTCAGGAAGAGTCATGGTCCTGAGTTTTAATTTAGCCTCAAACACTAGCTGTGTGACCCTGGGCAAGTCACTTAACTCTGTTTGCCTCAGTTCCTCATTTGTAAAAGGAACTGGAGAAGGAAATGGCAAACCACTCCAGTATTTTTGCCAAGAAAACCCTAAATGGTGGTTAACCAAGAGGCAGACAAGACAGAAAAAAAAAAACAGACTGAAAATATATAGGAGTATATATACCAACCAATACAGAGTGAAGGAATTCTGAGAGCAAGATAACTAGACTCAACCGAGAGAGAATCATAGATCTCACCCAAGGGGAAACTCCCTGAAGTCTCTAGAGAAACAACCTGGGAAAAGAGACAAGGTATCAGCTCCTCTTATGTCTTCTCAGAATATTTTCCTTCAGCAACTTGAAGTGCGGCTGGTCTCTTTCAATTTTTGTCTATAAGGTGGAAGCCAGAAGCAACTGAAAGCAACTTGATGCTTGAATAATCTGAAGAAAATTCAAATTTTGATGAGTTCTAAAAAGGGAATCGAAGGAGACTAGTTTTAAAGAGTCTCAAAAGCGACTGGCACTCCAAGAGTAATAAAGGGGATTATCCCTGAAGAGTCTTGAAGCGAGATTGCCAAGGCTAGAACTCTCTCTCCCCTCGCCAACTCTGTCCCTTTCCCCATGCAGGTCAAGACAATCATCACCAATAAGGAGAGTCCCATATCAGTGGGTTTTGGGAGAGGGGTTACAGGAGCTCAGAATTTTTTAAAAGTTTGCTATACCCCTTTCTTGGTGATCTATCTTTTAAAACTCTCCCATGGAAACTGGGATTTTTAGGGGGTGCTTCTAGTATTATAGTAGCCTAGTTGACAATGTCCAGTAGCTTCTTTCATCAAAATGAGTCAGAGCATGTAGGAGATGCCTTATATATGGGTGGGAACAGTTTCTTGTCCTTTTATCCTTTTATCCAAACGACTCCAGTACCTTTACCAAGAAAATCCCATAGATTGACCTAAACCTTTCCTAATCCCCCTTAACCCCATAGCTTGACCTAAACCTTGAAATACTCCCACCATTTACTGCCTTCATTCCTACTTCAATAATGGACTGGGTCCCTTACAAGTTTATGTTACATGACCCAAACTGGCCCTCACTGTGGCAAAGCAATCCTTTTACAACTCTCTAATTGATACACTATAGCTAGATGACTCAGTGGATTGTGTACTGGGCCTGAAGTCAGGAAAACCTGAGTTCAAATGTGACCTCAGACACTTACTAGCTATGTGTCCCTGGGCAAGTCACTTAATCTCTGTTTGCCTTAATCCATTGTAGAAAGAAATGGCAAACGACTCCAGTACCTTTACCAAGAAAATCCCATAGATTTTTATTGGTGAGCTATATAGTCCACAGGGTCATGAAGAATCAGACATGACTGAACAACAATTGATTCACTCTCCCACTCACCACAGAAGCTTTTCTTAACCTTTTCATTGCTCCTCAAACTACTCACATTACTCTCTCCTGCAACACTCTCTAGTGAGAACCGTGCCTCATAGTTCATTAAAAAATTGAAGGTATTTGCAGAGACCTCCCTTTTCTCCCCTCATCTCACATCACTCAAATGCCTTTTGCTACTATCTCCTCCTTCGTTGTTACACGCAGAAGTGGTACTTCTCCTTGCCAAGAGAAACCCTTCTACATGTACAAGAGATTGTGTTTCAGTCCCATCAGATAATATTCTAGCTTCTATAAGAAGTCTTTCCTAATCCCCCTTAATGAAGCAGCATTCCCTTATCTTCAATTTGCCTTGTATAAAACTCATTTTATATAGTTTTCATGCTGTCTACTCTGTTAAATTGAGAGCAAGGACTGTCTTTGGCTTTTCTTTGTATCTCAGTACTTAGCACTGTGCCTGGCCCATAGTAGATACTTTTTGGGGATAATACTATTTTATTTTATTCCCAATTACAAGTAAAAACAATTTTAAACATTCATTTAAAAAATTTTGTGTTCTAAATTTGCTCCCTCCCTTTCCTTCTTCCTCCCTTAGATGGTAAGCGTTTGATATAGGTCATATATGTGCAATCAGGCAAAATATATTTCCACATTAGTTGTGTTGTGAAAGAAAATACAGACTAAAGAAAAAATGAAAGAAATAAAGTGGAGAGGATTCTGGGAAGATGGTGGAGTAGGGTCAGAATTTCCAACTTTCCTCCACAGAAAAAGACAGAACATTGCCTCAGAGGAAATGTACAACAATGGAAATAAAAGTCAGGGTAAAGCAGTTGTTCTCCTAAGACAGCCTAACAAGACCCCAGGAAAGACCTGGCTCACAGAGGCAGAGGTTTGGCCTGAGGGAAGTACAAGCACCTCCAGGCCAACTCTGTGGAATCAATAAACATTAAGCCCCAGGGGCAGGTGGGGTTGGGAGGCAGCCTCAGCCTCAGAAACTTTTTTCTCACAGACAGTGTGAGAGTCTGTCAGCTGAGGAGGAGAAGATTGAAGGACCTGTGATTGTGAAGCACAGCTGTGCTTATCAGATTCTTCCCGGGTCTTGGCTGCGGGGACAAAGAGGTAGCACACACCTAATGAGCGCAGAAGCAGAGGGACAGGGACCCTGCTTATTGCGGACACTTGCAGGAGAGTAGAGTCCCTGGTTTTAGTTCCAGGGAAAAGAGGATAGCTGTAGTTTGCAACCTCCAGAGGGACCATAGGCAGTAAGATCATTTGTGGGACAGCATGACCAGGGACTCCAGCTGTGGCTTAGGAATGGAGAGGAGAGCCCAAGGTTGAGTCCCCAGGGACAGAAACTGGAAAATAACAATAAGAAGGACCTGAGGGGCAGCTAGGTGTCACAGTGGGTAGAGCACCGGCCCTGAAGTCAGGAGGACCTGAGTTCAAATGTGACCTCAGACACATAACACTTATTAACTGTGGAACCCTGGGGAATTCACTTTACCCCAATTGCCTCACCAAAAAAAAAAAAGAAGAAGAAGAAGAAGAAGGACCTGAGGCTTGGGGCATCATGCCCCATACTTCGGGACTAGAACTTGATCACATTAATAGATGTAAAAAAAACAATCAAACAAACAAAAAAATAAAAATGAGAAAGCAAAGAAGAAAGGACTCAACCATGGAGAGTTACTATGGGGGTAGAGATCTGGGTTCATATTGAGAGAAAGATAATGGAGCTAAAAAAGCCACTCCTTTTTCAGTGAGAAATGTCAAATGGTCCAAGGCATAAAAAAATTTCTTAAAAGAACTTAAAAAGGACTTTACAAATCTAATAAGATAGATGGAGAAAAATTAGAAAAAAAATAAGAGCAATCCAAGAAATTCAAGAAAATTATGAAAAGAAAGCCAACCAACTCAAAATAGAGAACCAAAAACTTAAGGAAGAAAATAATTCCTTGAAGACTAGAATTGTGCAAAGGGGAGCTAATAACATTCTGAGACACAAAGAAATAATAAAACAAAATAAAAAGAATGAAAAAATAGAAGAGAATATGAAACACCTTATCAGAAAAACAACTGATCTAGAGAACAGATCTAGGAGAAATAA
Organism: Phascolarctos cinereus; assembly: GCF_003287225.1. Taxonomy (NCBI): domain Eukaryota; kingdom Metazoa; phylum Chordata; class Mammalia; order Diprotodontia; family Phascolarctidae; genus Phascolarctos; species Phascolarctos cinereus. The sequence goes on from NW_027555736.1 coordinate 252,439,022, forward strand.
TATGAGAATAGTTGGACTACCTGAAAATTATGATAAAAAAAGAATCTTGATACAGTATTACAAAAAAAATTATTAAGGAAAATTGCCCTGATGTTCTAGAAAAAGAAGGCAAAGCAGAAGTAAAAAAAAAAAACGACAAAAAAACCCCCACTGATCACCACTTGAAAGAGATCCCAGGAGCAAAACTTACAGGAATAGTTAAATTTCAAAGCTCCCAGGTTAAGGACAAAATATTGCAAGCAACAAGAAAAAAACAATTTAAATATCATGGAGTTACAATAAGGATTGCATAAGGCCTAGCAACTACTACATGGAAGGACCATAGATCTTGGAATACTATATTTCATAGAGCAAAAAGAGCTGGGGTTACCACCTAGGGTAATTTACCCAGCAAATCCTGAATGAAAATATATATATATATATATATATATATATATATATATATAATAAACTAAAAGATGTTCAGGTATTTGTGACAAAAACAGCAGAACTTAAGGGAAAATTTGAAATGTAACATCCAGGAGAAATATAAAGTAAACATTGAAGACCAATTATAAGGGACTTAGTAAGTTCTGATCGTTTATATGAAAAAAATCATCAGTTCTATTATGACTGCCATTTTTATTTGGGTAGTTTGAAAGAAAGGCTTGGGCTGAACTCAGTATGATGGGGTTATTATCTCATATAAATGAGGCCAAAAAAAGACAAATTGATACAGAAGAAGCTAGTAGAGGGGGGAGGGTGGATAGTGCTGAAATCTTACTCTCATTAGGAATGAGTTAAAGAGGAAACAACATATACATATTTATGTATATATCTAGAAGAGTATAAAAGTCTTTTATACTCAGAAAGAAATAAGAGGGCAAGGTTGGGGGGAGAAGATAAGGGAGGGATTCTTGGAGGGGTGAGTAAGTTAAGGAATAGGAGGTCAAGGTAGCAGGTAGAAGTAAAGCAGAGGAATGAGGAGGGATAGGAATAGGCTGAGGATAGTGAGGAATAAGAAGAAGGAAAATATACAACAAGTAATTATGGCCTAGAATGTGAATGGGATAAATTTACCCATAAAATGGAAGCTGATAGCAGATTAAAAATTTGAATTCATCAGTATGTTGCTTTCAGGAAATATTATAAAAATGAGAGATAATGCACAAATATAAAATAAAGGCCAGGAGTAGAATTTATTATATTAAAAAGCAAGGGTAGAGGGGCAGCTAAGTGGTGTAATGGATAGAGCACCAGCCCTGAAGTCAGGAGGACCTGAGTTCAAATCTGGCCTCAGACCCATAACACTTACTAGCTGTGTGACCCTGGGCAAGTCACTTAACCCCATTGCCTAGCCAAAAAAAATAAAAAAAAAAGCAGGGGTGGTCATCATGATTTCAGACAGAATTAAAGCTAAAATAGATTTAATCAAAAGAGAAAAAAAGGGAAACTACATTATGTCAGCCATAATATTACATATTGTTTTAGGCCATTTAAATAACTAGACAGTATAAAATACCTGAGAGTATACCTGCTAAAACAGACATAGGAACTATATGAATGTAAACATAAAACACTTTTTATACAAATAAAGTAAGAGTTAAATAACTGAAGTAATGTTAATTATTCATGGGTAGGTAAAGCCAACATAATATAAACAATTACAATTTTACATAACTAATTTAGTTATGTAATGCCATCCCAAAATTATCTTACTGAATTAGAAAATATAATAACAAATTTCATTCAGAAGAAAAAAAGATCAGGAATTTCAAACCAGGGGAAAAAAATGTAAAGGAAGAAGATTCAGTAGTATCAGACCTTAAACCATATAAGGTGAGAGCATCGTTGAAGTGTAAAATGGATAATTTTGATTATTTTAAATTAAAATTTTCTTATAAAAATAAAATCTATGCAGCCAAGAATAGAAGGAATTCTCAGACAGTCTGAGAATAGAATAGGATTGGGTTGGGATATTGCTGTGGTATAGGAAATGATGAGTTGGTTGATTTAGAAAAACATGGAAAGACTTGTACTTACGAAAGAAGATGCTATCCACTTTCAGAGAAACAGATGACAAGTAGAAATAAGCATAGTACGGTCTTATACATATGTAACACACACACACACACACACACACACACATCCACATTTAATTGTAGCCTTCTTAGGGTGAGGGGGGAGGGAGGGGAAAAACAAAGTAAAAAGTGCATAGCAGAGAGCAAAAGAAAAACAACGAAGAAACCGAGAAAGGCTGTACAGCTTTGAAAATAATGTATGGTATTTATTATATAGGTTTTCTTGAAATGGAAATTTATTGCTTTATATTGAGCCCTGTCTTATGTTCTGCTGTGTATGTGGCAATGTTTTTTTTCTTTTCTTATTTTGTACTTAAGTTTAAAATAAATTTAAAAACTTTAAAAAAAAGAAATAAAGTGAAAAACAGCATGCTCCAATTTGCATTCAGACTCCATCAGTTCATTCTTTGAAAGTTGATACCATTTTTTATCATGAGTCCTTTGGAATTGTCTTGGATCATTGTATTGCTGGGAATAGCTGAGTCATTTATAGTTGATCATTTTACAATATTGCTGTTACTATGTACAATGTTCTCCTTGTTCTGCTCATCTCATTTTGCATCAGTTTTCCATAAGTCTTTCCAGGTTTTCCTGAAATCATGTGGCTTGTCATTTCTTATAATATAATAGTATTCCATTAAAATCATATGCTACAACTTGTTTAGCTATTCCTCAATGTTTAGCCATTCCTCCATTTCCACTTCTTTGCCACCACAAAAAGAGCTGCTATAAATATTTTTGTACAAATAGGTCTTTTTCTCCTTTTTTTAAAAGTCTCTTTGGGATACAACAGATATTACTGGATCAAAGGGAATACACAGTATAGGACATGGTTCCAAATATTTCTCCATCATAGTTGGAGTAGTTCACAATTCCATCAACAGTACATTAGTGTCCTAATTTTTCTACATCCCCTCCAACATTTATCACTTTCCTTTTCTGTTATATTAGCTAATCTGATAGATGTGAGGTGGTAGCTCGGAGTTGCTTTAGTTTGCATTTCTCTAATCAAAAGTTATTTAGAACATTTTTCATAAATTATAGATAAGTCTGATTTCTTCCTCTGAAAACTGCCTGTTCCTATCCTTTGACCATTTATCAATTGGGGAATGATTTGTTAATCTCATAAATTTGACTCAGTTTTCCATATATTTGAGAAATAAGGCCTTTATCCGAGATACTTGCTATAAAAATTGTTTCCCAGTTTTCTGCTTTCTTTCTAATCTTGTTTATGTTGGTTTTGTTTGTGCAAAACCTTCTTAATTTAATATAATCAAAATTATCCATTTTACATCTCACAATGCTCTCTATTTCTTGTTTGGTCCTAAATTCTTCACTTATCCACAGATCTGACAGGTAAACTATTCCATGTTCCTCTAATTTTCTTATGGTATTACCCTTTAGACCTAAATCATGTACTTATTTTGACCTTATCTTGGTATATGATGTTGTTCTATACCTAGTTTCTGCCATCTGTTTTCCAGTTTTCCAGCAATTTTTGTCAAATACTGAGTTCTTGTCCCAAAAGCTTGGATCTTTGGGTTTGTCAAACACTAGATTATTATGCTCACTTACTACCGTGTATTATGTACCTAATCTATTCCACTGATCCACCACTCTATTTCTTAGCCAGTACCATATTGTTTTGATGATTACCGTTTTGTAATATAGTCTGTAATCTGGTCTGGCTAGGCCACCTTCCTTTACATTTTCTCCCCCATTAATTCCCTTGATACTCTTGACTACTGCTCTTCCAAATGAGTTTTGTTATTGTTTTTTCTAGCTCTATAAAATAAATTTCTTGATGGTTTGATTGGTAAGACACTGAATAAGTAAATTAATTTAGGTAAAAATGTCATTTTTATTATATTCGCTAAGTCTACTCATGAGCAATTGACATTTTTCCAATTATTTGGACCTAACTTTATTTGTGTGAAAAGGGTTTTGTAATTGTGTTCATATAGCTCCTGAGTTTGTCTTGTCAGGTAGATAGATTTTCATGTATTTTATTTTGTCTTTTACATGGAATTTCTCTATCTCTTGATGCTGGACTTTGTTGGTATAGAACTGCTGATGATTTATGTGGGTTTATTTTATATCCTGCAACTTTCTCTAGGATTCTCTAGAATACCATCATGTCATCTGGAAAGTTATACTTTTGTTTCCTCATTGCTCGTTCTAACTCCTTCAATTTCTTTTCCCTCTCTTATTGCTATAGCTAATATTTCTAGTACAATATTGAATAATAGTGGTGATAATGTACATCTTTGCTTTACCCCTGACCTCAGTGGGAAGGCTACTAGCTTATCCCTAATACAAACAATGCTTGATGACAGTTTTAGATAGATACTACTTATGAGTCTTTCTAGGTTTTTCTGAAGTTCACATGCTCATCATTTCTTATAACATAGCATTATTCCATTACATTCATATACCACAACTTGTTCAGCCATTCCCCAACTGATGGGCATCTGCTCAATTTCTAATTCTTTGCCATCACAAAAAGACCTGCTACAGAAATTTTTGTATATGTGGGGTCCTTTCCCATTTGCATGATCTCTTTGGGATACAGACTTAGAAGTGGTATTGCTGGGTCAAAGAGTATACACAGTTTTATAGCCCTTTGGGCATAGGTCTAAACTGCTCTCTAGAATGGTTGGATCAGTTCACAACTCCACCAACAAATTGTTCCAATTTTCCTACATCTTCACTAACATTTGTCATTTTCCCTTTCTGTCATATTAGTCAGTCTGATAGGTGTGATATGGTACCTCAGAGTTGTTTTGACTTGCATTTCTCTAATCAATAGACATTTAGAGCATTTTTTCATATGACTATAGATAGCTTTAATTTCTTCCTCTGAAAATTGCCTGTTCATATCCTTTGACCATTTATCAATTGGGGAATGACTTGTATTCTTATAAATTTGACTCAGTTCTGTCTATATTTTAGAAATGAGGCCTTTATCAGAGACACTGGTTGTAAAAATTATTTCCCACCTTTCTGCTTCCCTTCTAATCTCAGTTGCATTGGCTTTGTTCGTTCAAAAACTTTTCAATTTAATGTAATCAAAATTATGCATTATGCATTTTGCATTTTATAATGTTCTCTATCTCTTGTTTGGTCAGAAATTCATCCATTCTTCATAAATCTGACAGTCAGTCTACCCATCTTTTGGAGGGACTGAACAGCCCTTAGTGCCTTGGTGCTGAATTTCTCTCTATAGTTTTGTTAGCATCCCTATGGGAACTGGTCATCAATTGCTTTCTTACTAATCACATATCTTTTAGGAACCACATCCATAAACATAGGGTCTAGCAGGTAGAAGGGAAGGGAGACTGCATAAATTCAATCTATCAAACCCAATTTCCTTTAGGAACTTCACCCCCTCTTTGTCGTCTTTATGAGGCCTATTGCAAACAACTCCCCATCTTAGCCACCTAAAAAGGAAGAAAGAACATTCCCTGTCTGAGGTGCTAATAAATTTAGTTGACTCAGTAAAACTAGGTTCTTAGAGAGGTTCCCCCAGGCTATGAAAGTTGCAGGGAACACAGAAGGGTCCTTGCAGACAGCATCATTTACTTCTTTAGACCATGTCCTCAAGAGCATCCAAGGATAAAGGAGAAAGAGAAGTCAATGTGTTGTTGAAAAGGGGGAAAGAAAAGGGAGTTGGCAGGCAAGTTGGAGAGAAATGGAGCTCTTGATGGAATGGAAGTGGGTGGGAAGCTAGATATACACAAGCCACATACAAAGCAGACATGAGGTAACCTTGGATGGGAAGCAACAACTTTCTGTAGGCCTCTGAGGTTTTTTTCAGCTGAATCTTGAAGGAAACCAGGGATTCCAATAGATGATATCTTGAATTTTTGTGTATCTGGTCTTCTAAGCATGGGACATTTTGTATGCTGTTGAATATGTAGGAGATTTGACTCAGGTTGTTGGAAGGAATGCTTGATGCTGAGTACCTGTACTAGAGATAAAGCTGGTGCCAGAACCTTTTTTGGGAAAAGATTTGTGGTTCCAGACAATCCTTGGGCAAGATGTATTGAAGAGCTGTAGACATATAGGGAAAGCTGGCTCACCAATATGTCCTGACTTCAGGTATGCCTCCCTGTTGCTGTTGCTGTCCACACAGCACTACAGGCCCTTCCAGCCTCCTCTGTCTCTTGAAGTCTGTCCAAGTTCATGTTCGTGGTTCCATGAAACTATCTATCCATCTCCTCCTTTGCAGTCTCCGTTTCCTTTCAATCTTTTCCATATGTGTCCAAAGTATTTAAACTTCAGCTGCAGTATTTGACCTTCTAATAAACAGTCTGAATTAATAGGAAAGATTGAAGGCAAAAGTAAAAAGGGACAACAGTTAATTGACATTGGGCTTTCTGTCTTGTTTCGAGCTATCTCATTACTGAATAGTTCATTCTTTGATATGTTCTAATCTGTATAATTTCTTTGATTTTTGAGTGGTTTGAAATGGTTTTACTTGCTGTGTTTTCCATTTGTGGTGGTATTTTGTTTAGCCAGTGTTTGGTGGGAAGGACCTATAAAAACATATTTAAAAACTTCCTTTTGATTTCTTCTATAAATATTAGAAACATGTATTTCTCTAGTCTCAAAAACTCTTTCCAGACTTGTCCCTTTAGGAAGGTGGGTTAGGTCAATATTAAAAGGCCTTTCTTCAAGAATAGAATAAATGGGAGGGCAGGATAGGATTAAGGGAAATAGAGTTAGTTTTTCACAATATGTCTACTATGGACGTGTTTTGCATAACTGCACATGTACAACGTATATTGAGTTGCTTGCCTTTTCAATGAGGGTGGGTGGGGAGGGAGGAAGAGAGAAAATTTGAAACCTAAAGTTTTAAAAACATATGTTTAAAAAAAATGTTTTCACATGCTACTGGGAAATAAGAAATACAGGAAATGGGGTACAGAAGTCTATTGTGCCCTACAGGAAAATAGAAGGGGAAGGGGATAAGAGAAGGGGAGAGAGATAGAAGAGAGGACAGACTAGGGGAAGGGATATTCAGAATGCATGCCATCTTGGGGTGGGAGGATGGGGTATAAATTTAGAATTCAAAAACTTGTGGGAGTGAATGTTGAAAGCTAAAAATAAATAAATTTATATTAAAAAAAAAAGAAAATGCTCCACAACCAAATAAAGAACTATGGAGTCTGAATATAGATCGAAGCATAAAAAAAAAAAAGCCTTTCTTCAGGAAACTGGATCAAAAGTGGAAAATAAATTTTGAACAAAGAGTACCTCTTATTAAGATCATCAACAGAGTGGTGGGTGACATCCTTGGGAAATACTCTCTTTTTCATTAAGAGAGAAGTATCTTTTGTTATTCAGAAAGGATTATGATTTCAGAAAGGAGATCCTTTCAGACTTTGAGGGGAATGGTCCAGGAAGGAATTGAATGGTTCTAGTTGAAGATTAAGTGACTAATGTTAGAGACCATTGTTCTGGAATGTCATACCAAAATTACTTTAACAGATTATGATTGTTCTTCAAGATTCTTATAAATATTACTGAAAATTATTTTGGGGCATAAAGATGTCCTGAGGCATAGGGAATGAAGCCAGTTTGGACATTTCTTTCTCTAAGCTGTATAAGCTTATATATAAAATTATATGAAATTGTTTCTGGCAGACTTGTGTCTAAAATACAGAATATGGTATTACTTTTTTTTTTCTTTGACAGCACCACACTGTTTTGAATGAGGGCTATTCTCACCTTTAAGGGTTATCAGGAGATAGAGAACATTATGAAATGCAAAATAGATAATTTTGATTACCTTAAATTGAAAAGGTTTTGAGCAAACAAAGCCAACTGAGATTAGAAGGGAAGCAGAAAGGTGGGAAATAATTTTTACAACCAGTGTCTCTGATAAAGGTCTCATTTCTAAAATATAGAGAGAACCGCCAAATTTATAAGAATACAAGTCATTCCCCAACTGATAACTGGTCAAAGGATATGAACAAGCAGTTTTCAGAGGAAGAAATTAAAGCTATCTATAGCCATGTGAAAAAACGCTTGAAATCTCTATTGATTAGAGAAATGCAAATCAAAACAACTCTGAGGTACCACATCACACCTATCGGACTGACTAATATGACAGAAAAGGAAAATGATCAATGTTGGTGAAGATGTGGGAAAAGTGGAACACTAATGCATTGTTGGTGGAGTTGTGAACTGATCCAACCATTCTGGAGAGCAGTATGGACCTATGCCCAAAGGGCTATAAAACTGTTCATACCTTTTGATCCAGCAGTACCACTTCTAAGTCTATATCCCAAAGAGATCATACAAATGGGAAAATGACCCACATGTACAAAAATTTTTATAGTGGCTCTTTTTGTGATGGCAAAGAATTAGAAATTGAGGGGATGCCCATCAGTTGGGGAATAGCTGAACAGGCTGTGGTATATAATGTAATGGAATAATATTGTATTATAAGAAATGATGAGCATGTGGACTTCAGAAAAACTTAGAAAGACCTATATGAATTGATGCTGAGTGAAGTGAGCAGAACCAGGAGAACATTGTACACAATAACAGCCACATTGTACATTGACAAACTTTGAAAGACTTAGCTCTTCTTAGCCATGCAAGGATTTAAGACAGCTCCAAAAGACTCATGATGGAAAATGCTGTCCACATCCTTGAAAAGAACTATGGGGTGTGAATGCAGATCGAAGCATACTAATTGCTCTCTCTCTTTCTCTCTCTCTCTTTTTTTTTTGCTGTTGCTGTTTTCCAGTTTCTTGTGGTTTCTCCCATTGGTTCTAATTCTTTTTTACAACATGACTAACGTGAAAATACGTTTAATATGAACGTACATAGAGAGCCTATATCAGATTGCATGCTGTCTCGGGGTGAGGGGCAAGGAGAGATGGAGAGAAAATTTGGAACTCAAAATCTTATGGAAGCGAATGTTGAAAACTAAAAAAGATCTGGCTTTCCTTCTGAACTATACTTGTACACTTAGACTACAGATATTTGAGAAGGCAGATAGATGTACTTATATCCTGATAACCCTCTTGGAGACAGGCAAGGGAAAGTGCAAGAGTGCAGTCACGGCCCTTCTCTGTCCTTCAGGTAGGACTCAGTCTCCCTTGAAGAGAAGTAGGCCAGATTTTTGAGAAATCTATCCATACCACCAATGAGTCATGTCTATACAACTATTACATTTTCACATGACAACTGCACAAACTAAGTATACTGGGCATATTGATTTGAAGAAGACAGTATATTTTCAACAAAGCTTTGTAAAAGAATTTCAGTGATCAGACTGCATCCTGGACTCTTGGATTCATTATTATCTTTCCCACAAAAATCCTCTATTTCTCCTACTTTCCCTATTACTGTGGAGTGTACCGCCATCCTCCTAGTCAACTCAGGCTCAAAATTTAGATGTTATTCTTGACTGCTCACTCTCTCTATAAGCAATCAGTTGCCAAGACCTATCAATTCTACTGCGACAACATCTCATATATCCCCCTTCTCTTCTCTGAAACTGCCACCACCCTGGTTCAGGCCCTTGCCACTTCTCCACTCTCCTCTTGAGAGAGAATGTTCTGGTCCGTCTCCATGCCATGAGTCTCTCCCTATTATTCTCTACTCAGATGTTATAGTGATCTTCCACATTGTCTACTCAATAAACTCCAGTGGCTCCCTGTGGCCTTCTACTAGGATCAAATTGAAAATCTTTTTTGGCTTTTAAAGCTGTTCATAACCTCTGATTTTTTCAGTCTGCTTACACCTTGCTTATCCCTGCCCCTAAATGCTCTGATCCAGTGACATTACCCTTCTAGCTGTTCCTCAAGTAAGAAACTAGATCTTTTGACCATGCTTTTTTTTTTTTCCTTTTTGGTAGGACAAGGTGAAGTAGGGTCGAGTCACTTGCCCACAATCACCCAGCTGGTAAGTGTCAAGTATCTGATTTGAACTTAGTTCCTCCTGATTCCACTTTGCCAGCTAGCTGCCCCATTACCCATGCATTTTTACTGGCTACCTTCTCATTAGGCAAATAGGTGGTGCAGTGGATAGAGTACTGGGCCTAGAATCAGACAGGACCAGAGTTCATAATCCAGCCTAAGACACTTAAATGTGTGACACTGGGCAAGTCGCTTAACCCTGCTTGCCTCAGTTTCCTCATCTGTAAAATGAGCTGGAGAAGGAAATGGCAAACCATTCCAGGATCTGTGCTAAGAAAACCCCAAATGGAGTTAGGAAGGGTTGGACAAATCTCAGCTAAAATTCCACTTTCTGCAAGGAGCCCTTCCCACTTCTCTTAATGCTAATACCTTCCTTCTAATACTATCTATAATTTATACTGTACAGGTGTTGTTTATACATAGTTGTTTTGTCCCCCTATAGACTGTGAGCTCCTTGAAAGCAGGACCTGATTATTTTAAATGTTATTTTATATCACTGTGGCAATTTTCAAATTTGCATTTACTATTTTAATTACAATCATGTGACAGGTGATTTTGTTTTTCCATATTTTCTTTAAGAATAAATGTTTTCTTTTCCTACTTTCTATTTCATTTGTATGCCAGGAAGGGAATTATTTTCACTTTTGCATATCAATACAAATTCGGGGTACAGATTTTTAACTGATTCTCTCCCCTTCTCCTCCTCTCTTGCTGGGCGGGGGCTGAACTCGGTTTCGGCTGCTCTGGATATAGATCTTGTGAATGGAGTCTAATGAAGACTTTCCCCCTCTTCCTTCCCATCTTCAAGTACCCTTGAAAAAAAAAAAAAAGAAAAGGGCCCGGCTTCCTTGTGAGACTCGGTAGGAGCGGCCGAGCCAACCTCCCCAAGCTCGTGAGGGCTTTCCCTGCGCTAGTCTTTAGCTAGAGGTGCTAGAGAACAGGCGGAAGAGGGCACGTGCTGCGTAGACTGCCCCAGAATCCCCTGCAGCCTCTGGGAGAGACTGCGGGAGCAGGAGGCCGCGGCGAGTCCGGTGCCGGGGCGCAGGCCGAGCCGCTGTGGATCATGGCTCAGCTTCGAGCAGGAGCGCGCAGCGGGGCCCACACACGTAGCACCCCCGTAACATGCAGCAGCCTCCCCGGAGGAGCCGGGACTTTGCAGCGGCGGGCGACTGCAGCTCGCAAGAAGCTGTGAGGGAAGTGCGCTGCGGCGGGCGGAGAGCGGGGCGCGGCGGACGGAGAGCGGGGCCCGGCGCCCTGGCCGAGTCCGATCGGCCTGGGAAGCTTCCGGCGGCCCCGGGCCGTTCCGGCGACATGTTGTCCCGAAAGAAGACGAAGAACGAAGTGTCCAAACCGGCCGAGGTGCAGGGGAAGTACGTGAAGAAGGAGACGTCGCCGCTGCTGCGGAGTGAGTCCCTGGAGCAGGAGGGGGGCAGGGGTGTGGCGGCGGCGGGGAGAAGCTCCGAGCCCCCCGGCGAAGCGAGGGCGGTGTTCGGCCGGCCCGCGGCGCCGTCTGGGCCTAAAGCTCGGGGTCCCGAGGCTCGGCTTCTGGCCGCGGCGCCGCCGGGGAGGGTGAGGACGAGCGCGGAGAGCGGCGTGTGGACGAGGACGGAGGCGGCTCGGGCGACTTTGCGGCCTGCGAGCCGGGGCTGCGGGCTGCGGGCTGCGGGCGGGAAGGGAAGGGAACGAGCCGGTGCGAGAGCGGCCGAAACCTCAGCCGGGGTGGATCCCGCACTTTGGGCCAGAACGGACAGGCCTTCCTGTCACTCTGGGATGTGCCTGCACCCTGCCCAGTGTCTTCTTGACTGACGTTACTTCCAAGAGCCACAGTTTTAAATTATGGTTACTTTTTGGGCTTCTTTTGCTTGCATTCCTTTTCCAAAAATTAACCCAAAACTTAGTGCCTGTGAGAAGAGAATCAAAATCTTCCCTCTGGGACAGAGTACCGTGTCACCCTCTCATGTTGGCGTTGTTTTCTCTTACAATAAAAGAGTTAAGGTAATAATGTAAATTATGATTCTTCAGGGAGTTAGCCATCCCAAAGTTTAAAGTGTAAGTGTTTGGAAACGGGTTTCAGTTTTTAGTTAAACAGCAAGCGTTTATTAAAGGCCTACTATGTGCTGGAGAAAAATGAATCGGCATGTGCTTTCAAGGAGCTTAAGTTTTATAGGGAAACAGTATATCAACTTATATATAAAATTTTTTAGCAAAGGCATTAGCAGATGGAGAGGGATGATACAAGAGGTGTCATTTGAACAGACTTTTGAAGGAAGTTAAGGATTCTAAGGCGTAGAAGAGGAGGGAGGGAATTCAAAGCATGGGAGGACAGTGCAAAAGCGCAGAGACAGATGACATTCTGGCTGTGCCAGTTTGGATCATAGAATGTGTAAGTAAATAAATGGAAAAGCATTTGTCGAGGGCTTACATACTGTGCTGGGGCTACAACTATGAAAGTGAGACATTTCTATGCACATATTAAGTGCCTGTTCAGTTGTAGCAGACTCTTTGTGACCCTGGTTGGGGTTTTCTTGGCAAAGATAGTGAAGTGGTTTGCCATTTCCTTTTCATGTGAGGAAACTCAGGCAAACAGAGAGTTAAGTGACTTCCCCAGGATCACACAACTAGTAAGTGTCCGAGGCCAAATTTGAACTCAGGTCTTCCTGATTCCAGGCCCAGTGCTCTATTCACTGCACCACCTAGCAGCCCCTATTCAGTGCCTGCAGTGTGCCAGGCACTGTGCTAAGCGCTGGGGATGACAGTTCCTGCCTTCAAAGGAGGTCACAATCTAATGGGGGAGACAACATATGGACAGCCATGTACAAACAAGATATATACAAGATAAATAGTAAATCATCACAGAAGAGACTAGCATTAAGAGGGATTGGGGGGGAAGGGAAGGCAAGGGAAAGGGAATAAACATTTATGTAGCACCTATATAACACCTGCTCAGGGCCAAGCACTATGCTAAGCTCTTTATGAACATTAAGTTTATTTAATTGGGATTAGAAAAGCTTTTTGTATAAGGTGAGATGTTAGCTTGAGGAAGGCGTAGAAGCCAAGAGGTGAAGGTGAAGAGGGGATGCAATTCCATGCATGACGGATGGTTAGTGAAATGCCGAGAATGTTCATGGACAACAAGGAAGCCTGTGTCCCTGGATGAAAAAAAAGTTTGAGGGTGATAGGGATGGGGAGATTGGGTTATAAAGAGCTTTGAACAATAGAGGATTTTATATTTGTTCCTGTAGGTGATAGGGAGCCACTGGAGTTTGAGGATAGGGGTGACGTGATTGGACCTGCACTTTAGGAAAATGAGTTTGGTAGCCGAGTTTCCATTCCAGATGGCCTGTCGTAGGGAGACTCGTGGCAGGCAGACCAACTTGTTGTCAAGATGAAATTGGTAGGTCTTGGCAACAGATAGGTGGTGAGAGATAGTGAGGATGACACCTACACTGTGGAGCTTGGGGGACTTGGGAGGATGGCGATGCCCTCTGCAGTAATAGGTTAAGTTAGGAATGGGGAGCACAGATTTGGGGGGGATAATGAGTTCAGTTTTGGACATGTTGAATTTAAGATGTCTATAGGATATCTATATGTGTAGTAGGCATTTGGAAATGGGAGACTGGAGCCCCGCAGGGAAGTTAGGGTTGGATAAGGAGGGTGACCAACTGTGTCAGAGATTTCAGAGAGGTCCAGAAGTCTGAGGATTGAGACGAGGCCGTTGGATTTGGCTGTTAGAGCATCATTTTTGACTTTGATGAGAGCAATTTTGGTGGAATAATTAGGTCAGAAGAAGGCAGATTGTCAGGAGTTAAGAAGATAGAGGGAAAGGAAGTGGAAGCATCTGTTATATTCCTTTTTGTTTGTTTATTTTGTTTTAGGCGATTGGGGTTAAGTGACTTGCCCAGGGTCAGGCAGCTAGTAAGTGTCAAATGTTTGGTCTGAGACCGGATTGGAACTGAGGTCCTCCTGACTTCAGGGCTGGTGCTCCATCCACTGTGCCACCTAGCTGCCCCAGCATCTGTTATATTCTGCCTTCTCGAGAAATTTAGCCACAAAAGACTAAAGTGATGTGGGATGAGAATTAGTGGAGAGGGAAGGATCAAGTTAGAGTTTTTTGAGGATGAGGAGATATAATCATGTGTTTCAGGCAGGAGGGAAGTAGCCAGTGGACAGGGAGAGATTGTATTTAAGTGAGAGAATTGGCATGATAGAGGAGATAGCATAGAATGGGATCACTTACGCAGATGTGGGGGTTTGCCTTGGCAAGGAGAAGGGCCACTTCATTTGAGAGGTGAAGGAGGAAATAGCAGTTGGCATCAGAGTGATATAAGATGAGGAGGAGAGGATAAGAGTGAATAGGCTCAATTTTTTTTTTCCAGTAAAATATAAGGCAAGGTTCTTAATCTGAGCAGGTAGGGGGAGGAGGTACAAGGGGGAGGCTTGAAGTGGGATGAAGAGGCTTGTAATAGCATTTGTTGAGAATGAGATAATGAATTAATTGGGAGTTATAGAGGGATTGCCTAGCAACAATAAGAACACAGTTCTTGTTATGTAACAAGTTTGTAGTGGACTCATTCAGAACAGTTGTGTGATTTTTTCTCCTTTATTCAACATTTGTGTAATGATACACATTGGGAATGTGGAGTGATAGGAGACTGAGTCTTGGCACGGCCTAATTGGCCTTATGATAAGGGTACAAGGCACTTAAGAGAAGAGGACATTATAGAGTTGAACTGGGAAAGGAAGCTGTCGCAGAGGTGATGGCCTGAAGTATGACGACCTTTGTGTGTGGCTTAAGTGGGGTGGAGGAGTAGGACATGGGACGTGAATAGATTGAGAAATTGCAGTATTACTATATTTGAGGGAAAGTATATATATGATGAGATCCCGTGGTATGAGGGTAAGAGTTGGAAAGAAAAGCTTCTGAGCCAGGTACTGAACTCATTGAGGAAGGATGGGGAGTGTACTGAGGGTCTATGGACAACAGCTACCAGGATTTTGATTGGGTTAGGCTTAGGGTTAGGGTTAGCATGGACCTCAGAGGAGGAGAGTTTACTGATTGATGGTAGTAGGAGGAAGAACCTGGAAGTAATAGTAGGTAATAAGGAGTATTCTAGTTCTTCCTCCACGAATCTAGGGGAATGTGTGGAAAGTTCGTCTTGGTCTGGAGTGGGGGGGGGAGGGCCGGAGCCAGATCTCAATGAGAGCTAGAAGATAGCAGTGGGAAAGCAAAAGATTTAAGATGAAAGCAAGTTTGTTGCATTACAGAGGGCACAGTGGAATGTATGTTTGATTGGGATTTGGGGAGTGGGGATTGAGGAGAATGGGAATAAAGAATTGGGGGATTGGGTTTTGTGTGATACCAACAGAATCAGTAAGATGTATAAAGTGTCACCAGATTTTTGTTAAGTCATTAAGTGTAAAATTTAGAGAGATTCTCAAAGTCAGTAGTATCATGACCTAAGGGGAGTTGTTTCAGATCTTTGGGCAAGTCAGAGGAGGGAGCGAGATCTTGGAGTGTAAGTAGTGGTGATACACTCCTTCCCTAAGGCAGGGGAACAGGCTGGAAACTTGAGTCCTCTCCCCACTCCTCGGTAGTAGGAGGCAGTACCAGCCTTCAAGGATCTTGCTTTCTAATAAGGGAAGCAATATGTATGACAGTACTGGACGGGGAAGGGAATTTTTGGTGTGGGGAATTGTATGAACAGTGAGTATTGACATATCCTTTTCAGAAGCAGAGATAACATTGCTTTAATAACTGTCCGAAGCATGAAGTAGAAAGGGGCAGGGGTTGGCTGTCTGGGCAGATGGCAAGATAGTCTGGTTGGATGTTGCAGCATGGTATGCAGGCTGCTAGATGTGGTAGGGTAGGTGAATTTGCCAAGCAGGAGATTTTGTATTTCATCCCAGAGGTTGTAAAAAATCACTGGAACTTTTTGAACAAGGGGAAGAAAAGGTCAGACCTGTGCTTCATGAATATAATTTTGTCATTTGTGTGGAGGATGAATTAGAGTGGGAAGAGACTTGAGTCAGACCAATTGGAAGGCTGTTTCATTAGTGGTGGGTGGTGAGGGCCAGAACTAAGCAGATGGCCAAGTGAATAGGGACGGGGTAGGTAAGAGAGGTTTTGGGGAGTAAGAATTGATAAAATTTGGCAACTGATGGGGAATTAGAGTTGAAAAGTCATATGGTTTGTGCTAATAATACTATGGCTTCCCTGCTATAATTTATAGTAACTTTCCCTTAGCATGGATGTTTAATTCTGTGTTTCTGTAGATCACATTTAAGGTTTATAAAGCCCCCACAGTAAGCTTGTGAAGTAGATAGTGTAGTTATTATTATGATCTTTTACAAGTGAGGAAACCAAGAGAAGCTTAGTGATTTGCTCATTATTACACAGCTAATAAATATCCACTATGGTTTGAACCCAAGGCTCTTAGCTTAAGATCCATTGCTTTTCTGACATCTCTCGCCAGAGAGATTAAAGCCTTCCCATTGGACATATACGATTGTTTCTAAGCAGTTGCCATCAACAACAGTAATGTTCTTATCACAAAGCAGAGAAAAACTACAAAATCATTTTTATTGGGACTTTACTACTGAGATTTTGATTGATGAGGAAATGACCATTCTAGAATTAAGAGAGTCAGAATAGCCTATGTGGTTTCCATCTGGCATTTGAACAATTCCTACAAAGTTTTGGGAGTTTTTAGTTATGTTATTTTTTCCCCTGCTTCCTTCATCCTACATCCCCTTTTAATTACAACTTATTCACTTAGCAAATTTGAATGTATTTTTGAATGTCAAAATATTTCTGTGAAGCACATAAACCAGCAGATATTTTTTATACTTGTCCAAATTTTCCATAAGTCTTATTTTCTAGGGTCATTGCAATAAGTGTATCTGATAAAAGGGGGTGTTAGGAGTCTGAGGATTAATACTATTGTTGGGACTTGCTTTTAAAACTGTTTTGTAGCTTTTCATAGCTGTATATTTTTTCAAGCCCCTGAGTGCACAAACCAGTCTAATTTCAATAATTAATTATGGTTTATTACATAATAAGTATGTATATTATTTAAGAATATATGAAATAATGAACTGTATCATATAATTAATCAACTACTTATACTGTTACAATTAGGTTTGATTTTTCATTTACTGCTCCACAATGGGGAGAAGTAGGAGACGTAAAATTAGGATCATTGGGAAGAAATTCCATTAGGGAATATTAAAAAAAAAAAAGCTTTTCAGTTATTAGAGCTATCCAGTAGTGAAATGGGCAGCCACATTAGTAAGTTTCCTAACACTGAAACTCTTCAAGCAGAGGCTGGCTGACTACTTGAGTACTTCAGAGTAGATAAATTTCCTACTCTGTGTAGAATATTTAATTTCTGTGACTTATTTTCTGTGATGTCCTCATCACCCACGGAGGCCCAATTTTAAACCAATTGTAGCCTGTTAATCTGATGTTAAGATCCATTTTGTAAGCTTAATAATTCTAGTGAGTTCTAAGAGTCACTTTTCCCAAAAGTGAGCAGAAATTTAGCTTTCAGTTAACAGTGATTTCTGAACTTTAAAAAAATTCTATTCAGTACAGATGACTTTGTGAAAGTCATTGTTCTCATTACATTTGTGTTGAACTGTAATTTTCTTTCTATCAGGGCACTGTTTCAGATTCCATTTTTGAGTTCAATATTTAATAACAGTTTGATTTTTCATTTTTACAAAGGTACTACAGATCTTTGTGAATCAAATGCACTTTTGTATCACCTTTTGCCTGCTCCTGTCTTTTACACTGGTATTTTAAAAAATCACCTTCATCAAAAGATGGAGGAGAAATAGGTTAGATTGCTATTTGTATGAAAATGATCAGTAAGTGGTTTTGGTGCACAGTAAGCTTGAGTCGGCATTATAGTGTGTTATTTTTTATTTCTATCCCAAGTGCCTAACGTTCCTGCCTGGCACATTAGCTACTTAATAAATGCTTATTGGTCGATGGTCATTTTTGTTCTGTCTTTTCTAGTACAAAGGTCATTTCTCATGACAGATGAAAAACACAGAATTAAAATAAAAACTGAGCAGCTCTGATTTTCTCTCAACAGCTATACTTATTCCATTTACTTACAGCAGCAATTCTATGTTTATTTTGATCCTCCTATCTTCCCCAATATCTTTTTTTCCCTTGATTTTGCACAGGGTGGTAGGGCATTATCTACTCACTGTCTGGATCCCGCTAGTGATTGCCAAGAGAGCTTTTCTGTTTGTTATGTAAAACCAAGTTGGTTTACACTGGCCATCCCAGTCTCTCTTAGTTATACGGATTCCCCTTCCCTAGGGTTCTTTATATTGATACTGGACTTAGTGTAGATACCTAATCACCTTACTCCACTGTAGTTCAGAATTCCAGAGCTCAAGAGATCTATCAGCCTTCGCTGTAGCAGGTATTACGGATGTGTGCTACCACATCGGTCCACAGTATACCTTTTTTTTTTTCTTTTTGATGAGGCAGTTGGGGTTAAGTGACTTGCTCAGGATCACACAGCGAACACAGTATAACTTTTAAAAAACTTTGTTATCCTTAACTTTCCTCACTAGCTGGAACTCCTTTTTTATTTTAGTATTCTTAACACCATTCATTTTTATATCATATTTTTTACTGATGTCATTTGTTTTTATATTACCCTCATTTCAAAATCTATTCTTCCTCACTCTGGTATTTATCTTGTCAGCCTTTTTAATAAAGATTTAAAAGTAAAGAGGGTTAAAAGAAAGTTCATCAAAACCAACACATCAACGATGTTTGTTTGTATCCAGGCTCCTACCTCTACAAAGAGGTATGGAAAATACATTTTCTCGCTCTTTTCCAGGGAGAAATTTGATTATTTTAAGTATGTAGTGTTCCTGATGATCTTTTATCAAATGAGGTAATATTTGAAACTATGTGAATTTTGCTATTATTTTATTAGCTATTATTATTATTAGCTATTATTTTAATGTCCTTTTCAGTTCTAAATCTATGATCTTCTGAATCTAATTGTAAAGTCTTACACTCGGGTTAAAAAAAATCACTTCACAAATATAAGTTGGGAAGACAGAGTTAGGCAGAAGTTAGAAAAATATCTAGGCATTTTAGTGGGCTACACAGCCAATATGAGTCAGTAGTGTGATAGGGAAGCCAAAAGAACTGATGCAGTTTTAGGTTGCATTGAAAGGCCTGGTTTCTTGAAACAAGTAGGTGATAGTCCCACTGTACTCTCCTCAATTCAATCCACTCTAGTATATTATGGTAAGTTCTGGATGCCTCAGTTTAGGAAGGTCATTATGAAGCTAGGCTTTAAAAATGTCAGGAGGATTATATAGCCAGAATTGTGATTGGTCATATTTAAGAAGAAGAAAATTAAGCAGGGAGGGACATGTTACCTGTTTTCAAATATTTGAAGAGCTATTAGGTGTAAGAAAAGTTAGAGTTATTCTGTTTGACCCTAGAAGGCAGAACTAGGGGCAGTGGATAGAAGTTTAAAAGTAGGGACTATTAGATTTTTTGGTCAGGAAGAATTTCCTTACAGTTAGGGCTATCTAAAGGTATGATGGGTCATCTTGGTTTTCCCTCATTGGAGGTCTTCCAGTAAAGTGTGGAACCACTTAGTAGGTTTTTACGATTCTTCTTTTTTGAGTCTTTGTTATGCCAAAGTGCTTTTCATTTCTGAAATTCTGTGATTCTTGACCCCAGAGGGTATAACTGGGACCAAGGGATGAGTAAGGAAAAATATTACTGGTAGGGCAGATTTTATCTTGTTATGTGGAAAAATTTTGTAACATTTAGAATTCTCCAAAACTGGGAATGGGCAGCTTCTGGAGATACTCAGTTACCTGTCACTGGAGCTGTTTCAAGCAAAGGTTGGTTGGTTACTTGCTAGGAATATTGTAGTGGTATTTCATGCTATCAGTAGGGGGTGGACTAAATGATTTCTGACGTCTTTTCCAATTCTTAGGAATCTGAGATTATAGTTTGACAGTACATCCAAAGTAAAATTAAAAAATTTTTAATATGCTAAAATAATACATTTGCTTTTGTGAATGAATTCAAATAGCCCTTGTCAAAACCCAGTCTTTCCATATTTTGAAGTAGTAATTTTGTTGTTATTACAGATCTTATGCCTTCATTCATCCGTCATGGTCCAACGATTCCAAGACGAACTGATATCTGTCTTCCAGATTCAAGCACTCATGCCTTTTCAGCTACTGGGGAAGGAGTGGTTTCCAGAAATCAGAGTTTTCTTAGAACTCCAATTCAGAGGCCACCTCATGAAATCATGAGGAGAGAAAGCAACAGACTATCTGCACCTTCCTACCTTGCAAGGAGTTTAGCAGATGTCCCTCGGGAATATGGTTCTTCTTCTCAGGGTTTTTTAATGGAGGCCAATGCTGCTGTTGAAAATGGTGACACTAGTTCCTCTTATTATTATTTGGATAATGTTTTCAATGGTCAGAGGAGGCAATCGCCTGGAGATCGTGTACATGAAGACTACAGATATGAATACAGCAATGATCTCTTCCAAAGAATTCCACACAGTCAGGGGAGGCATGTGTCAGGTGATTCAAAGTACAAATACTGCATGTGTTTTTATTCTGATTTGCCTGACAGTTTTCATTGTGGTAGATAACTTTGGTCTGGGCTCACTTGATAGGAACTTTGGAAACTAATAAGCA
The DNA here is from genome assembly GCF_003287225.1 of Phascolarctos cinereus. Lineage (NCBI taxonomy): Eukaryota > Metazoa > Chordata > Mammalia > Diprotodontia > Phascolarctidae > Phascolarctos > Phascolarctos cinereus. The sequence continues at coordinate 252,459,726 of NW_027555736.1, forward strand.
CTCTTTAGGAGATCATCCTATTTAATCCTTCATTATGCTAATCATTATTCATTATTGCTTGTAATTAGACATTCTTCCTTATAGAGAAACAGAATGAAAGAAACCCAGTTTCATTTATTTTACTGTGACAAAACTTAGTATCACTGCTTTCCAACTTTTTGTCTCATGTATACAAATGAAGGCCTGGGAACGGGTCTCTAGTTAGATGAGCTGAGTACAGCTTTACGGTACTTCTGGTAGTCAGAGCTTTAGTTTTTCACCCTTTCTTCCTTTTCGTAACACTTCTCTCCTGTAAAGCCTGTCGATGCTTGATCACTTCTCTCCTTCAGCCTTTCCACCCCTGCTCTTTTATTTTGTTGGTGTGGGTACTTCTTTTTCTGACACGTGTAATCATAACCCCTCCCAGTTAGTGAATGGTTTTTAAGAGTTACTGAAAAATTCGTGACCATACTTAGAATAAGCTTTTAAACTCAAGTGAGGCCAGTCCAGTTTTTAGCACAGTGTTGGTATATAGTAGGTGCTTAATAAATGCTTGTTTACTGTACTCAGTCTTCAGACTACAGGCATTTTTTTCCTTGTTATCGAAGCCTTCCATTTTGGTAGGACATACTATCACTTCTTCTCTGCTGGCATGACTTTTAAGAACTCTGAGTCACTTCATGTCATGATGAGGTGTCACAGTAATTTTAGTGGGACTACATGTTAACTTAACCGTAATAGTGGATTATTTTCTCCCATGAGGTTTCTCGGTGTAGGCTTTGAAGCATGGAAATTTTAATTTTCAGAGATCCAGAAATCCAGTATTAGCAGCCTAATAGGAAGACTTGGCGATATTAATGCTTCCTGGTCTAGGCAATCAATCTTCTATCATTCTGTCTTTTCCTGTACATTTCTGCTTTTCAGCTTAGTCTTCCTCATTTTGACCTCCAGTCCCTCTACCCTTCTGTACTTTCCCATGCCATCATTTCTGCTCTGGTTATATTTTACTCCCTTCCCAGTCTTGACCCTTAGTAAATCAGTTGAACTCTGTACTATCCTCTGCTTTTGACTCACTGGCTCCTTTGTCCTAGTCCCACTCATATCTTGCATAGTTTCACTGTCCATTTCTTTTACTCATATGCTTTGGAATAGAGCTTGTCATTAAGCTCTGCTCACCTGTCTAATAGGAACTGAACCTTAACTGCATTCTTCTTGTTGACTAGTTGATCTTGTGCTCAGCAGGGCACCCAGAACTTCTGGTCGTTTAGGTCCATTCCCAACACAGCTTTTTCTAGCTTATTCTTTTGGCTGGAGCTTAGATTTTGTTTATTTAGTTTTTTTGTTTATTAGAATTTCTAATAAAAATTTATAATACAATTAAAATAAGTATTCTAATTTTCATTGTTAATCATAAAAAACTTTTCCTTATAACTTAACAGAATTAGAAATTGACAATTAAAAAATTAATTGCATTCATATTTTTATCAGAATTGGATTAACTCAGCATACCAGGGTATATGTACTTGGACAACTTTTCAGAGAAGGTTCTGTTTCCCATGTAGATAAAAATATGTTTTAGTTGATGAGACTGAAAGCTTACTGTCAAAATTTTCTCTTCTGAAACACAAGTAATTTACAATAATTTTTCCATTTCAACCTTTTACTTATCAATATTGCAGATACATAGATTTAGATGGATTGTTATTTTATCTCAAGACTACTAATTTTGAAATTTTAACTTAAGCACTTAAAATCACAACATGATTTTAAGAAAATCTTAGAATCATTATAAGAAAGTGTCTAACATAACAAAATCTTTGTCAAGATCACAAAATAAATTTTTATGATTAATAGGCACCCACACAAACATATACATAACCCCAAAATACACAGTTTTTAGAAATAAAACATACTCTGGCCACATTAGGGAAATCCCACTTCAGAGATGAATATATAGATAGTTATTTAACAGAGTAAAAATTAAGTTGGTCAGGTAGTTAAATAGCTTCTTATGATAAATTACCGACTGTACAGTTTCTGCTCCAAGACAGAGTTATAAAATACCTCCCTCATTTTTGGGAAATCAGTTAAGACATGAATGATGTGTCTGTCACCTAAGAAAGCAAAATAATTAAGAGGTTTAAGGGAGTTTCTATACTCTGTAATCTTTATTATTTTGGGAACTTAAGGTATTGTCAAGAGTGTCAGAAAAGGGGTTCTTATAATACTGGGTGTAAATATTCAAATATCTAATTTCCAATTTAACATTCTTAGTAAAGTACAGTTAGAGAAATTTCGTACATAAATACAGTTTTATTCCCAAATAATTTAATTTTTGTGTTTTAATACCCGTTTTAAAGATTTTTTTGAAAAAAATATTTGTAGTAATAAATCCAATCCCTCATTTTCTGTGACTGACCAAACCATAGAAAAGGACAACTACTGAAATCAAGATTCAAAGTCAATCCAAAAAAAAAAAGCAAACATAAAGTCAGTCAAATAGTTCCTCTTTCTAGCTTAAGGGGCATATATCTATGTCTATATAGCTATACTTTGCATGTGCATATGTAAAGATATCAGCTGGGTGGCGCAGTGGATGGAGTACTGGGCCTGGAATTAGGAAGATTCCTCTTCCTGACTTTAAATGTGGCCTCAGACACTTAATATCTATGTGGCCCTGGGCAATCCTGTTTGCCCAATTTTCCTGAACTGTAAAATGAGCTAGAGAAGGAAAGGACAAACCACTCCAGTATCTTTGCCAAGAAAATTCCAAATGGGAACATGTTAAGTCAGACATGACTGAAAAATGACTGAAGAACTCTGTGTGTGTTGTGTATATGTACACACACGTATGTATGTGTATATAAACTTGTACACGTGACACACTGCACATGTACCATATGTACACACATATGTATATGTATATACATATGCACACATACTCAAGGTAAACATTGCATTTTTTCTACAGAAAACACAGACTTTGATGTAAATGTTATCTTTTTTGGGGATACGTGCCAGGTATAATGTTCTCTGCTGAGCTATCTTACATAGTAAGTTTCTATTTTGTTTAATGAAGTGCTCAACATTTAACAGTTTGAACAATTGAATAACAGCTAATTTCATTTTTACACAGGCTGGGGAATATCTATCTATCTATCTTTTTTTTTCCCCTTTTGGTTAGAGCTTAGATTTTTGTTTTTTTCCCCCAGATTCTGTTAAGAGAAAAGGTAACTTTTTTTTTTTTTTGCTTTTTAGTGAGGCAGTTGGAGTTAAATGACTTGCCCAGGGTCACATAGCTAGTAAGTGTCAAGTGTCTGAGGCCAAATTTGAACTCAGGTCCTTCTGACTCCAAGGCCGGAACTCTATCTACTGTCACCTAGCTGTCCCTTAGAAATGGTAACATTTCTTCAGCTGTGCAGGGAGATGGGGCTGAAGTCAGTTTTCCTATAGACTCAGATGAAAAGAAAATGAGAATCATTTTAGAAGTGTCTTTGGGCAGCACGAATAACAGGTTGGTTATAGATGACTGTTATTCACACTGAGATGCTAAAAAAAAGTTCATGTCTCCAAATTTTGTTTAGAGAGTTTAACAATTAAGGGTGTGTGTGTGTGTGTGTGTGTGTTCAGGTGTGTCTGACTGTGACCCCATAGACCGTAGCATACCAGGTCCTTCTATCCTCTATTGTTTCTCAAGTCTGTCCAAGTTCATGTTCATTGTTTCCATGACACTGTATCCATCTCATCATCTGTTGACCCTTTTCCTTTTGCCTTCAGTCTTTCCCAATATTAAGGTCTTTTCCACTGAGTCCTGTTGATGGGGTGCTTGAGTGCTTATACTGGGGCCCCAGTTCCAAGACCATGTTTCTCCTTAGCCTCGGAAACACTATCCTTGGCAATTTCCCTCCAGCCCAAGGACACTGTGCCTAGCAATTACTGATGAGTGGGCCCCAGCAAGACATCTCTCCCTGGTACAGTACACAAAGTTGGGTGACAGCATGATGGGCTGTTCAGGCCCCAGCCCTAAGATCATGTCTCTGGAAGCCTCCCAATTCCTTAGTAAGCTCCTGTCTTGTGAGAAAATGTTCCCTTGTTGTAGAGCATTCTCTAATCAGGACAGAGAGAGAGGGATGGCTTATCTGGTCCAAGGAGTTGGGACTCCTCCTCCCTCCAGATTCCCAAGATCCTCTGACATCTCCCTCCATGTCTGGTATACTACCTACACTTTCCCATCTATAGCTCCCAAAGACACCTGGACTTTTAGATTACCTAATTAGTATCCCTGACATTGCTTTCCATATAAACCCTAGCTCCATCCTCAGTTTCTTGTAGGTGCCTTAAGAATCTTTGCCCACTGAAAAGCATAACAGTAAATCTTTGCCAGCTTGACTTAAAGAATGCTTGAGTCTGTGAATTCATTCCAGATGACCCCATCCTGTACTCTGGTTTTTGAGGGTCTCAACCTCTCAGGCAACAACACTGTGACCAAAGTATTTAAGCTTCAACTTCGGTATTTTGACCTTCCAGTGAATAATAACCTAAATTAATTTCTTTCAGTATTGATTGATTTGATCTGTTTGCTGTCCAAGGAACTCTCTTTTTCTTTTTTTTTTGGCTAGGCAATGGGGTTAAGTGACTTGCCCAGGGTCACACAGCTAGTAAGTGTCAAGTGTCTGAGGCTGGATTTGAACTCAGGTCCTCCTGACTATAGGGCCCATGCTCTATCCACTGTGCCACCTAGCTGCGTCTTGCCCCCAACCTCCCCAACTCCCCCAGGGGACTCTAGAAAGCCTTCTCTAGCACCAAAATTTGAAAGTGTCTGTTCTGCTACACTTAGCTTTACTTACAGTTCATCTTTCACAGCCATACATTATTACTGGAAAAACCACAGCTTTCACCATATGGACTCTAATTGGCAAGGTGATGTCTGCTTTTTAGTATGCCATGTAGATTTGCCATAGCTTTCTTTCCAAGAAGCAAGTTTGTTAGCAGTGTTTAAGGCCCACTTGACTTCATTCTCTAGAATGTCAGGCTCTAGATTGTGAAGGTAATAGAACCACTGGTTAATACATAAGACTTACTCTATTCCATTTTAAAGCATTTAATTCATCTTTTAATTTATCTTAGGATTTTTAAAAGTACAATATTTAGACTCCTGTCTCGTAGAAATTTCATTAAGCCTGTATCAATCTCAAGTTTTTTAGAGCCCTGGAACTTAAATACACATTTCAAAAGAGTAATTTTTAAAAATCAGAACTACCTTAAACTAGTTACTGTTGAGAAAGATCATCCTGCTTGAGTGAGTTCCACTGTCATGAACTGTCAAGCCTTTATATAGGCTGGAGTACCTTTTCCTGGGGTTGATAAAACCTTAGAACTTTGGTTACCCATTTTTATGTCAGTTAATATGGGATTATATATGGAAAGTCAAGAAATAGAGGATTAAAAAATCATGTTGCCTGGGCGAAAATTAGAAAGAAGTTCAAAGTTCAGTGCTGAGAATTGAAAGTGGAAACACTGTCTTAGAGAGGAGTCTTTATAAATTTAAAAAAAAAATAGGAAAGATGACATTTCCTTCCTATTAGGTTACAAGGTTCTACCATTTCCTCTTGCCTTCTAGCAAATGATCATAGTGGCTAGAGTTAGTATTAGATTAAGGATTAGATCTAGTCAGGCTTGTATTGCTAATAGAAGGGATATTATAGGTGTAACTTTTAAAAAAAGATGACATTCATTCTCATACCAGGAAGGGTGAATCATTTACAGTCTGTAATATATGATGTCACTTCACATAAGGAAGAGAATTCACACTTGGGTGTGAAACACTGAGGAGTTATGTTCCAATCTCAATTTGTTCAGTATCAGTGATAAATAAGAAAATTTGGGAAGAAAGATTCTTCTTTACTGGGGGAAGGAACATTCATTGACTCCACCTGTAGGAAAGCAGGCTAATCTCAATATCAAATAGATTCTCTTAAACCTCTGATAATTGGCCCAGTGAGGTACAGTGAAAAGTATTTATTAGAACCAGCGTCTTGGAAAAAACTCACCAAATTTCAATCATTACATGTATGTACAAATGGATGAATAGGCATGACAGATTGAACAGAATACTGCACCCTGGTTTGTATATAATAAAGTGCAAATGTTAAAACGGAACTTTTCAGTAGATGTATTTAAGAAAGCTGTAGGTACTTGGTTGAGACTGTTAATAATCTTATTTCGTAGCATTTAACAGCTTATTGATGCATTATAGGAAGAGTTAATAAAAATGTTAATTATCACAGATACCCAAAATAGATCATGGAACTAAAAGTCATTCAACTAATTAATGTATTAAAATTCAGCACTACTGTCTTCCTTGTTCTTAGCTCTCACTGCCACAGCTGTTTAGGGACATGCTTTCCCTTAGTCTGGATGATCAATTTTCAGGGAAGTTGTAGAGGGTATTCCTCACAGATATTTGTGCTAGATGGCTTCTGAGGTCCTTTCATACTAAAATTCTGCAAGAAAAGTCATGTATAGGCCCTATATTTTGCAGATAAGGAAGCATTTTAGGAAAAGTACCAGTCTCTGGTTTAATAGGCATTATGGAATAATGGAAAGAGTATTGAATTTGAAGTGAGAAGACCCGGTTTCACTTAATGCCTGTGTGATTTTGGGTCAAACTACTTAAATTCCCTTTGGCCTTAGTTTCTTTTCTTTTCTTTTTTTTTTTTGGTGAGGCAGTTGGAGTTAGGTGACTTGCCCAGAGTCACACAGCTAGTGAGTATTATGTGTCTTAGACTGGATTTGAACTCGTTCCTCCTAACTCCAGGGCTGGTGCTCTGTCCTCTGTGCCACCTAGCTGCCACCTGGCCTTAGTTTCCTTGCATTTTAACATGAAGGGGTTGACCAAAAGCTGACATCCATTTCAGCTCTAGATCTATGATTTAGATGATCTCTGATGCACCAGTTTAGTAATCTCTCAAAACAGGAAATAGGGTTAGTCTGACTCGATTGTAATGAAGTCACACTGTATCTTTATGATCATACTTCCTTTTCTAGGTATTTACTATCTCCTTAATGATCAGTTCTGAAGTTTTTCCAGGGATGAAGTCAAGCCCACTATCAAATATAGCTCATATTCTACTCTCTTTTTAAATCAAAATTTGGGTAGCATTTGCCCTCTTCTAGTTAGTTCTCTGGCGTCTTTCCCATTATTCAATATACCTTGCAGTTCTAGATCATATATATGTATATCTATATGTGTGTACATACGTATATATATACATATACATATACATATACACATACACATACACATACATACATATATACATGTGGCCTAGTACATGGTCAATTTAGTGTATGTGCCCTGTACGGCTGAGAAAAAAGTATATTCCTTTCTATCCCCATTCAGTTTTCTAATACTTAACTTTTCTAGTATTCTATTCACCTCTTTAACTTCTTTCTTGTTTATTTTGTGGTTAGATTTATCTAGTTCAGAAAGAAGGAGGTTGAGGTGCCCCACTAGTATAGTTTTGCTGTCTATTTCTTCCTGCAACTCCCTGAACTTCTCCTCTAAGAATTTGGATGCTATACCATTTGGTGCATATATGTTTAGTAATGATATTACATCATTTTCTATGGTGCCTTTTAGTAGGATGTAGTTTCCTTCCTTATCTCTTTTGATAAGATCTGTTTTTGTTTTTGCTTTGTGTGAGATCAGGATTGCTACCCTGCTTTTTTTTACTTCAACTGAAGCATAATATATTCTGCTCTAGCCTTTTACCTTCACCCTGTGTGTGTTGCTGTTTTTCAAATGTGTTGCCTGTAAACAACATATCATAGGATTATGGTTTTTAATCCATTCTGCTATCAGTTTCTGTTTTATGGGAGAGTTCATCCCATTCACATTCAGAGTTATGATTACTGTCTTTGTCTTTCTTTCCATCTTTTCTCCTTTTTCCCTTTCCCTCCTCACTAGTGTTTTGCTTTTGACCACTGCCTCTCTGTCTGCCCTCCCTTCTATTAGGCCCCGCCCTTTTCTTTCCCCTTTTCTCTCCTACTGCCTATAGGGCAAGTTAGATTTCTATACCTAACTGATTATGTTATTCCTTTCTTGAGCCAAATTTGATGAGAGTAAGGTTCAAACAATGGTATATCCCTTCCTTCTTTCCCTCTGCTGTAACAGGTTTTTGTGTCTTTTCCTGTAATGTAATTTACTCTTTTCTGCCTCCTCCTTTCCTTTTCTGTTAGTATAATTTCTTAGATCAGATTAATTCACTTACTTGGATCCATTTAACCCACTTGATTAGATTTTTTTTTTTATCATTACATCCATGTCAACTTATATCCACTCCCTTTATGTATACTCCTTTAACATGGTGTAATAACAATACAGTTCTCAAGAGTTACAAGTGTCATCTTCCCTTGTAGGGATGTAAACAGTTTGCCCTTATTAACAACATATTGTATCTTTCTGTCCCTTTTACCTTTTTATGTCTCTCTTGAGTCTTGTATTTGAAGATCAAATTTTCTGTTGAGGTCTGGTCTTTTTATCAGGAAGGTTTTGATGTCCCCTATTTCACTGATTATCCGGCTCCTTCCCTGAAAGATTATGCTTATTTTTTGCTGGGTGAATCTTTCGTTGTAATCCAAGCTTCTTTGCCTTGTGGAATATCATATTCCACATCCTATGGTCTTTTAATGTAGAAGTTGCAAGGTCCTATGTAATCTTGACTGTGGTTCCATGATATTTAAATTGTTTCTTTCTGGCTGCTTGCAGTATTTTCTCTTTGACCTGGTAATTTTGGAATTTGGCTACTATATTCCTTGGCGTTTTCAATTTGGTATCTCTTTCAGTAGGTGATCAGTGGATTCTTTCTATGGCTATTTTACCTTCTGGTTCTAGGATGTCATATCAGTTTTCCTTCATGATTTCCTGAAAGATACGGTTCAGGCTCTTTTTTTTCATTGTAATTTTCAGGAAGACCAATAATTTTTAAATTGTCTCTCCTGGATCTATTTTCCAGGTCAGTTGTTTTACCAATGAGGTGTTTTACATTTTCATCTACTTTTTCATTCTTTTGTTTTTGTTTGACTGATTCTTGCTCTCTCATAGAGTCATTAGCTTCCATTTGCCTGGTTCTAATTTTTAACAAATTGTTTTCTTCTATAGGATTTTGTACCTCATTCTCCATTTGGCCAATTGTATTTTTTAGGGACTTGTTTTCTTCAATGTACTTTTTTTCCAGTTGGCCAATTGTATTTTTTTAAGGACTCTTTTACCTCTCTCATTTGACTTTTAAAATCCTTCTTGAGCTCTTCTAAGAAGGGTTTTTTGGCTTCAGACCAGTTCATATTCCCTTTTGAGGTTGCAGATGTGGGTTTGTTGACAATGTTGTCCTCTTCAGAATTTCTGTCTTGATCTTCACTCTTCTCATTATATGAATCTGTGGTACATTTCTTTTTACTGATGGTGTTTGATTATTTCCTGGCCTTTAAAGAGATTGAGCTCTCCTGCTGGGGAGCATCGATTATTCCTAGTCATCAAATTATTCAAATATATTTCAGTTACTTTTCTTGTTTTTGTTTTTTATGAGCTTTGGCTGGCAGTCCTTGGAAGAACCCACTTTAAGACTTTAGAGCATTGACTCTGTCAGGGGAATAAAACTTTGAGCCCCCCAAAAAAAGCCCCCGCTGGAGAGACCTTGCCCTTGAGCTGCCCCCTCCTCGAGGTTCTGGTTTCATAAGGACAAAGTTTGGCTCTGTAGAAAAGGATTTTAACAAAGACAAACAATTGAACCTAGAGTACATATTTATCAGACTTTTGGGGAGTTCCAATACAAGAAAGGGACAGGGTCTTGAAAGATACTCCAGTATCTCTGATATCCATGGCTGAAAACTACTATTTACATCAAGAAAGTCCTATTGTTTGTGGTACCAGAGTATTTCTGCCCAAGGACATTAGTTGAGATTATAATATCCAGAAGATAGTAAGGAATCAGTGACCTAGAAAAATTTGGTATTTATCTGTGAAGACAGCTAGGTGGCACACTAGGTAGAGTGCCAGGTCTGGAATCATGAAGACTCATTTTCTTGAGTTCAATCTGGCCTTAGAGACTTACTGGCTATGTCACTTAGCCCTGTTTGACTCTGTTTCCTCATCTGTGAAACGAACTGGAGAAGGAAATGGAAAACCTCTCCAGTATTTTTGTTAAGAACATCTCAAATGGGGTCATCAAGAATTGAACATGACTGAAAAACAACTGAACAACAAAATACATGAAGACAGGATTCTCAGGAGTCTGTCTTGAGGAGAGGCATACAGAAAATGAAAAATTGTCTCCTGTGTACTTGACAGCCAGGACCCATGAATCAGTAACATTCAAGGATGTGGCCATGAACTTTTATTAAAGAGGAGTGGAGGCAGGTGATGAGATGCTGGAGAACTATAGAAACCTCATCTCATTGGCTTTCTGGTTCAAAATCTGGTGTGATCTTCCAATTTTAGCAAGGAAAAGAGCTTTGGATAACTAGATATGTAGAGAATTTAAGAGAAGTCCTAAGAAATACTTCTGTAGACTAGAAGAGTTGTCCTGAGATGAAGGAATCACCTCCAAAGTAGAGAATCTCTCAAGTAGCATTACCAGAAATGTTAATAGAAAGATTTAGAATAGTCTTTCTGAAGAAAGAGTATTATATACTTGAAGAAAAGGGAGAGGTTTCACGCAATTGTCAATCAAACCTCCCAGAAAAACCTGGTAAGAAAAGGGGCCCAGACAACACAGAATAATAGTAAAGAGGCATTTTTCCATAATGAATGGAAAGTATAATTTTTTGGCCATTCAATCCTTGCTCACTGTCAGAGAACACATTTCCCTTTCGTTATAATGAATATGGGAAAACCTTTAGACGTAACCTTTACCTTAGGATGTATCTAATTATTCACATAGGATATGTGAGTAGTGAGTGTTGCTACTAAAGTAGTGAGTGTTGCAAAACTGCTTTTGACTTCTTATCCCTTGTACAGTAGAAAATTCGTAATATTTTTTATTAGAAACCATATAGCTTATATCCAGAGAAAACATCTTAATATCAGAGAACACATATCAGAGTGAAACCCTATGAACACAATATATGTAGGAAAACTTTTCAGTATCAAGTCATTTGTCATTATGTGTCCTTGGCATTATGCAAAGAGAATATAATAAATTTTGAGAAAAATTTAGTCAAATTTGTCATTTAGTTAAATTCTCAAGAGCCAAAATGAGGCAAGATAATCCCATAAAAATTAAATACTGATAACATTTTGTAAACAAACTTGTTGCCATTATGAAAAAAGAAATTGGTACTGCAGAGTGTTGATTTTATTATAGAAAATGCCTCTCAGTTTAAAGATGGGTTAAACATTGCTTTATTAACTCAAATTATGTAATTCTAAAATGATCCATTATTTTAATTTTTGTCTTTTATCAATTAATATTGATTGAGCCCTCACGGTGTCTAAAAATAAGTATCTTTTTCTGCACTATTTGGCAGGAGGTGGGTAGTGTGTTTAATTTTTGGTTCACTCGACTTGTGATTTATTATTGCATTGATCAGAATTCTAAAATCTTCCAAGGCTGTTTTTCTCTGTAATGTTTCCATGGAATAAATTGTTCTCTTAGTTCATTCAGTCTCAGGTTATAGGTGTCCTGAGTTTCCCCTAAAATTGTCCTCTTCATCACATAAAAATATTTTTATTGATATTTGCTGGATTTTTTTACATTACTGAAATTTCCTCAAGTATCCCTTCAGACCTCTCTTTCCCCAGAGAGCTGTCACGTATATGAAGTGTTTTAAAAAAAAGATAAAAGAAGAGAAATCAGGAAAACTTAATATGTTTTAAAAGTGACAAAATCTGTATTATACCTCCTGTATGGAGTGAGGTATTTTCTCATAACTCTTCTTTGGGGTCAGTCTTTGTTTTTTCAGCTTTTTAAAAAATTATTCATTTGAAGGGGGCACCTAGATGCGGCATTCACTTTTGATTATTTTGTAGTTCTTTTTGTTTATATTACTGTAGTTATTACAATATAATTTTTTCACTTCATTTTGTGTCAGTTTATGTAAGTATTTCTATGCTTCTCTGTATTAATCATATGTCATTTCTTACAGCACAGTAATATTCCATTCTGTTATAATACATCCACAATTTAGCTATTTCCCAATTGATAGGAATCTATTATGTTTGCATTTTTTTGCTATCACAAACATAAAAAAGTGTTGCTATAAATATTTTGATGTATATGATGCCTTTTTTCTTATAACTGGAGTCTCTGGAGTTTTTAGTCACTTTGTCTGTATAACTCCAGATTGCTTCCTGAAATGACTGACAACTCTACCAGCAACGTACCAGTTTAGTTAATTTTCTTTCAAGTATTTAGATGCTATGTTATTTGATATGTATATATTAAGTATTGATATTGCTTTATTGTATATGATGCCTTTAAGCATAGTGGAATTTCTGTGCTTATCTCTTTTTATTAGATTTGTATTTACTATAGCTTTGTCTGAAATCATTATTGCTCCCTTTGCTTTTTTGAACTTATTTGAAGCATAATAGATTTTTACTTCAACCCCTCATTTTAAATCTTTGTTAACCTTAATAATAATAATAATGATTAGCATTTATGTAGCACTTATTATGTGTCAAGCGTGGTGCTAAGTACTTACCTGGTGCTTAGCACAGTGCCCAGCACATAGTAACTGCTTAATACGTATTTATTGATTTCATTTGATCCTTACAACAACCCTACAAGATAGATTCTGTTATCCCCATTTTACAGATGAGGTCATTGAAACAAATAAAGGTTAAGCACGTGTCATAGTATACATAAAACTAGCGTCTTTCATTTTATGGGTGAGTTAGTCCCATCCATATTCATGGTTATTATTGTTAATTATATTTCCCTTGAATCCTGTCTTTTACTTTTTCTTCTCTTCACAAATAAGAAGGTGGTAAGAGAGAGGAGTTAGCAAGCTCCATTTTTTATTTATGAAATGACTGTTTCTGTTCTTGTAGCTCATCTCTTCCCTTTCCCCCAACACAGTCTCAGGAGTTTACTCTTCCGTTCCTTTTAATCCTCCTTTTACCTCTTCACATACTTTGCTATAACATTGGAGTTTGTTTTCCTTCACCTGTCCTGCCCTCACTCTTAAACCCTCACCTTGTTCTAGTCCTTTCCTATTTCCCTTTTGAGTTTAATGTAATCGTGATAGTGATGATAATAATAAAAACTTAACATTTCTGTTGGGTTTATTATGGGCCAACCTCTGGACTAAGCACTTCACATACAATTATTATCAGATTTGATCCTTACAACAACCCTGGGAGGTCGATGGTATTATTTCCGTTTTACAGTTGAGGAAACAGGCATACGTGGAGGCCTTACTCTGGGCCCAGTACTCTATCCACTGTACCACCTCGTTGTCCTCGTTGTATTTCATTTTTCTTTACAAATTTAATTTTCGAATCTAAATTCTTTTCCTTATTATCCCCTTGCTCCATCCATTCAGAAAGCAAGAAAAATAGTCTATTATGATATATATGGTCATGCAAAACAAATTCCATATTAGACATGTCCAAAAAAATGAGAAAGGAATGAAAAGACTATGTTTTGATCTGTATTTTGAATCTATCATCTCTCTATCTGGAGATGAATAACATGTTTCATTGTGAGTCTTTTGGAATTGGTCATTGTGTTGATCAGAGTTCCTAAGTCTTTTAGAATTAGATTTCCTTAGAAATTGCTTTCCAGAATGGCTGAACCAGATCACAGCTCTGCCAATAGTGCATTAAGAACTACCTCATTTTTTCATTGATTCCCTTGATATTCTTAACCTGTTCCTCCATATGAATTTTGTTATTTTTCTAGCCTTATAAAGTAGTACTTTGGTAGTTTGGTACAGAATAAGTAAATTAACTTAGGTAGTGTTGTCATTTTTATCATATTGACTCAACCTGCCTATGAGCAGTTAATGTTTCGCCAGTTATTTAGATGTGCTTTTATTTTTGTAAAGAATGTTTTATAATTGTGTTGGTAAAGTTCTTAGAATGGTCTTGGCAGGTGGACTCCCAGGTTTAGTTTACTCTGTCAGTAGTTATTATAAATGGAGTCTTTTTTGCAGTTCTTCTTGCTGGATTTTGTTGATAATATACTGAAATGCTAGTGATTTGTATAAATTTATTTTATATCCTGCAACTTTACTCAAGTTGTTAATTGTTTCACTTAATTTTTTAGTTGACTCTCTAGGGTTCTTTTACGAAATCATCCCATCATCAGCAAAAAGTGATGTTTTTATTTCCTCGTAGCATCTGCTTGTTTTTTCAACTTCTTTTTCTTGTTTTATCTCCATACCTCTGGTAAAATATTAACTAGTGTTGGTGAGGATGGACATCCTTGCTTCACTCCTAGTTTATAAGCCTGAGTCCATTATAGATAGTGCTGATTTGTGGTTCTATGTGGATACTGCTCATTTTAAGGAAAGCTTCATTTATTCCTTTGCTTTTTGTTTTTATATGGAATATAGAATGGGCATTATATTTTGTCAAAAGCCTTTTCTGCATCTATTGAAATAATCATATGATTTTTATTGTTTTTGTTATTAATATTGCCATTTATACTTGCAGTTTTCCTAATACCGAGCCATCACTGCATTCCTGATATAAATCAGTGCCTCTTTTAGTGTGTGATCTTTGTGATATAATCTCCCCACTAATATTTTATTTAAGATTTTTTAAAATCAGTATTTATTGGTCTATAATTGTCTTTGTTTTGACTCTCCATGGTTTGGGTATCAAGATCAGATATGTGTCATTGAAAGAGTTTGGTAGGACCCCTTTATTTTTTTAAAAAAAGTTACATAGTATTAAAATCAATTGTTCTTTAAATGTTTGATAGAATTCACTTGCAAATACATCTTGTCATTTTGTTTTTCCCCTTTGGGAGTTCATTCATGGCTTATTCAGTTTCTTCTAAGATAGGATTATTTCCTGTTGTGTTAATCTGGGCAATTTATATTTTTGTAAACATTCATCTATTTCATTTAGATTATTAGCTTTCTTGGCATTTAGTTTGGCAAAATGACTCCCAAGTATTGTTTTTATTTTTCTTCCTATTTGCCAATTTACCTTTTTCAATTTTAATACTGGTAATTTTCTTTTAAAAAATTCAAATTAACTAGCATCATCTATTTTATTGTTTTTTTTTTAAAAACTAGTTTTATTTGTTCAGTGATTTTATTACTTTAACTTTTGTTAATCTCCTTTGATTTTCACAATTTCTATTTTGATACTGTTTGGGGTTTTTAATTTTTTAATTTAATTTTACTTTAGTTGCATACTCAATCCATTGATCTACGCTTTCCTTCTTTTGTTGATGTAAACATTTAGAGACATAATGTTTCCCTTAAATACTATTTTGGCTGTATCCCACAAATTTTTGTATGTTATTGTTGTTATCTTTAATGAAGTTATTGTACCTATCTTTGGTTCTCTGACACACTAGTTTGTTAGGATTATTACTTAGTTTCCAAATTATTTTTAACATGTGCTTTAAATGTGGTTTTTTGAAAGTAATTTTAATACATTATTGTCAGAAAAAGATTCACTTAATATTTACACTTTTCTGCATTTATTATTGAGATTTTTTGCCTTAAATACATAGTTTTTGTGAATGTGTCACAAACAGATGTGAAATAAATATAATCCTTTCTAGTCTCATTCAGTATTCTGTAGAGGTCTGTCATCTAACTTTTCAAAAATTTCTTTTCATGTCCTTAACTTTTTCTTGTTTACTTTATATTTAAGTTAAGGTCGCTGAGAGGGTAAACTGAGGTAAGTTGTTTCCTCCTGTGACTCATTTAACTTTTCCTTTAAGAATTTAGATACTATGCCATATGTTTACTATTGCTATTAATTCATTCTCTATGGTGCTTTTCATTTTTCTTTTTAAGCAAAATATAGTTTCCCTGGGACAGCTAGATGGCACAGTGGATAGAATGCTGGGCCTGAAGTCTGGAAGACTTATCTTCTTCCTGAGTTCAAATCTGGCCTCTGACACTTAATAGCTTTGTGACCCTGAGCAAGTCACTTATCCCTGTTTGCTTCAGTTTCCTCATCTATAAAATGAGTTGGAAAAGGAAATTGCAAACCACTCTAGTGTCTTTACCAAGAAAACCCCATAAGGGGTCACAAACTTTTGGACATGACTGAAACAATTGAACAACAAGTTTTCCTGTTAATCTCTTTTAATTAGGGCTGTTTTTGTTTTTGCTTTGTCTAAGGTCAAGATTGCTACCCCTTCCTTTTTTAACTTCTGCTGAAGCATAATAGATTCCGTTCTAGCCCTTTATTTTAACTCTATGTGTATCTTTTTGTTTTGAGGGTATTTCTTAATATTTATATTTCAGAAACCTCAGTGTCTAGTTAGGGAGGCCTGTGCTTGGGTCAAGCTTTGTTCACACACTCCTGAATGGATTGATCTTTTTTTTTTTTTGTTGGTCTCTGTATTTATTTATTTTTAATTTTCAACATTCACTTCCACAAGATTTTGAGTTCCAAATTTTCTCCCCATCTCATCCCTCCCCCTACCCCAAGACAGCATGCATTCTGAATACCCCTTCCCCTAATCTGCCCTCCCTTCTGTCTCCCCCCCTCCATTCCCTTCCCTTTCTATTTTCTTATAGGGCAGGATAGATTTCTGTACCCCATTGCCTATACATCTTATTTCCCAGTTGTGTGTGAAAACAATTTTTAACATTTGTTTTTAAGATTTTGGGTTCCAAATTTTCTCCCTTCCTCCCTCCCCACCCACCCTCATTGAGAAGGCAAGCAACTTGATACAGGTTACATATATATAGTAATGCAAAACACTTCCATAGTAGTCATGTTGTGGAAAACTAACTCTATTTCCCTTCATCCTATCCTGCCCCCCATTTATTCTATTCTCTCTTTTGACCCTGTCCCTCCTTAGAACTGTTTGCTTTCCCCCAGTCTGCCCTCCCTTCCATCATGCCCCTGCTGTCTTGTCCCCTTCCCCCCCCCTATTTTCCTGTAGGGTAAGATGGATTTCCATACCCAATTGAGTGTGTATGTTATTCCCTCCTTAAGCCAAATCCGATGAGAATAAGATTCACTCATTCCCTCTCACCTTACCCTCTTCCCCTCCACTCTAAAAGCCTTTTTCGTCTGTTTTATGTGAGATAATTATCCCCATTCTGCTTCTCCCTTTCTCCTTCTCCCAGTGTAATCCTCTCTCACCCCTTAATTTTATTCTCCAGATATCGCCCTGAATGGATTGATCTTGAGTGTGGTGGTCAAGACTAATTATGTCCTTTCCTATGTGGGATTCTGGGGCTACTTTGTTGTTGGGATTTCCTTTGGCCTTCTGGCATTCCATAGTGCTCCTGGGCCCCCTGTCATATGTTTTGCTGTTGGACTCAAGGACTGTTCTTTTGCTGAGCTCTGCAACAGAGCAGAGTTTTCCATCAATATTGGGTTCCTGTAGTTTTCTGCTGTCTTTCTATTGATCCCTGCACTGGAAAGAATGTTTTATAGGTAATTCTTATTTCTTCTTAGTTGCATTTTTAAAATTTTACTGGCCGGTCTCCTCTTCTCTTGATCCTAATATGCTGCAGCTTCCATAATCTTCCAGATCTGGTATCTTTAAAAGCATCTTAATACCAAGCAGTAATAGTACATAATAGCTCCAAACAGTAGTTCTGAAACTGCTTTCCATGGGAACATGAGTTTGCCATGAAGAAAAAAAACTGTGAATGATCTATAAGAACATAGTAATCTACTCCACTTTGCTGTTTGATCAGGTATTTATACTGTCTAAACTATTACAGATTTTCAGAATCGGTACATGACAGAAAATGTTGGCTTCTTATTGACTGATCATTAATTATTGAGATTAAGATGTAGTCAGCATCTCAGAAGATTGTGTGTCTAAGCATCAGTGTTTTTATTTCTTCGTTTTGGTTTTACTACAAATATTTATTTCACCTGTTCATATTGAAAAATAAATCTTAATAAGTTTGCCTGCAAGGTTTATCCCCTTTTATTTAAAGTCAGGTTTAGCCACAGCATGAAGTTTTAGAAACGGTCCTAAACTTTGTATATTTTTTAAGGAGAGTAACAAATCACATATACTAGCTTAAAAGAAGGATTTGGGGCAAAGTTTCTAATTCTAGTATAAGCATTTATTTTCCTGTCAACTCGCACTGATCTTTTTTTGTGCTTTAAAAATAAGATACACAAAATGCCGAACAAACTGGTGTTACTTAACTGCACCCCCACTTGTGATCAGTTGCCTACGTTTCTAGGACACAGGGTCAGAATTAGGAATGCAGTTTTTGGCTGTTGAATAGATAAAAACCGATTAGTTGAAAGTAGGACTTTGTCCTTATTAGATGACATTATAATTTAACCTTTCGGGAAGTCAGCAAGTGTTTATTCAGTGCTTCCTGTGTGTCAGGCATTGTGGTAAGTGCTGGAATGCACAGTAAGGGTAAAACAGTGTTTGACCTCAAGTAGCTTACATTTAAATGGATAAAACTGCAAATGGATGATAAACAGCCACTGTAATTTTATATTTACAAAGGTTAAGTACCATTTAAAATCAGCCGTTGGAATAATAGAATCATAGATTCACAGTCGGATATGGGACCTTAGAGATCATGGAATCCAATCTGATAATTTGTGGTTGTAGAAATTGATGTTTAAAAAGTTAAAAAAAACTCCTTAAGAACAGAAGTGAAATGAAAACATCATAGAAATAGGATTTTAATAGAAATAAAATTGTGATTGTGGCTTAGTATATTTAAAGACAACTAGATTTAACATGTATATGTGTGTGTTGTGTGTGTGTGTATATATATATATATATATATATACACATATATTCATACACAGATATACTTGGACATTGACTTTTCAGAATTTTTCTGAGGAAATTAAATTTAAGTTTAGGAATTAATTAGAGCATTGATTTTTAAAGTATATGGAGATTCTTGGGTGAAATAATGCAATTTGAAGTATTGAAGCCTGTAATAGTTGCATAAGATCTGCCTCTTATTTGCCAGTATTATTTCATTTCTTCCTTCTTCCTGCCCTACCCTTTCCTTGGATAAGGAAATTAGAGAGGCAGTGTGGGGTAGTAGATAGGGAACTAACTTCAAAGCCAGGGAGACCTGTGTTCAAGTTCTGCCTCTGACAGGTATTGGCTGTGTGATCCTGGCGAGACATTTAACTTCTTTGTGTTCTGCACAATTCTTTAATATTATAAATTGCATAACAGGTGCCCATCCTACATTGGTAGAGGGAAATTCTTCACCTGGAAGTTCCCTGTACCATTAAAGTGAAAGATCCAGTCAGTCATCCATTAAAAAATTTATTAAGCACCAGCTACATGCCAGACACTTTATTAACTGCTCTGCATACAAAGAAAGGAAAAGACAGCCCCTCCTATCAAGGAACTTATTATTGTCTAATGGGGAGACAGCATGCAGACAGCTGTGTACAAGCAAGCTGTATACAGGATAAATTGGAGATAATCAGTGGATGAATGGTACTAGATTAAGGAGAATCAGGAATGGTTTTCCTGTAGAAGATGAGATTTTATCTTGATAAAAAATTTAGTTTGACTTGAAGGAAGCCAGGAAAGCAGAGGCAGAGATCAAGAGGGAGAGCATTCCAGGCATGAGGTACAGCCAGTGGAAATGTCTGGGGTTGGGAGGAGATATTTGAGGGACAGCAAAGAGGCCAGTATCCAAGAACCACAGAATGTGTGGGAATAGTAAACTAAGTAAAATATAAGAAGACAGGAAAGGTAGGGGGGCATACAGGTTATGAATTTTTTGAATACTAAGGAGAGATTTTATATTTGATCTTAGTGGTGATAGGAAGTGGCAGGAACTTATAGAATAGGTCAGAACTATGTTTTATGAAAATAATTTTGACAGTTGAGTGGAAAATGGCCTCAGGTTGGAAGAGACTTGTCCAAGGGCAACTGACCTGCAGATTATTTTAGTAAACCAGGTACGATGGGATAAGGAAGGCCCTGCGGTAGAGTGTCAGAGGAGAGAAAGTACTGTATGCAGGAGATATTATGAAGATGAAATTGATAGGACTTGGTCGTGGATTGTATATGGGGCAGGGTGCGAGAAAATAAGAATCAAGGATGCCACCTGGGTGCCTGGGAAGATGGTGGTGCCTTTGACGATCATAAAGAGTTAGGAAATGGAGAACATTTGGTGGGAAGATAATGAGTTCAGTTTTGAACATGTTGAGATTAAGATGCCTACAGGATATCCATTTCTAGATGTGTAGTAGGCAGCTGGAGATCAGCAGAAAAGTTAGGGATGATTGAATAGAATTGAGAATCGTCTGTTGATTGAATTGAATCTATAAGAGCTGATGAGATCTTCAAGTAAAATGTATAGAGGGAGAAAAGAGCTCAGGACAGCACTAGGAGACACTCTAGTGGGTGTGACCTGGATGGAGATCATGGAGAGGAGACAGAAGAGTGTTCCCTGATACCCTCTATTCCTCTCCTCTATCCCCTTAGAGCACATTTGCCTACAGTAAATATATTACAAGCACAAATTTCCATGACACCTTACGGTAGTAATAGGAAAACGTAGTGGAGTTCATTAAAAAAAAAATAATTGGGCTTTTGTGACCTGACTTTTTTTGGAGGTATAATTACTTGGAGGTCCATAAGTAGATAGCTATATCATTTTAAAACGATGGATTCAGAACTAGAGTTATGTTAATTTTTACCATTTCAGTCAAAATGTTCTTTACTCTGAAAGTCCGAATGTGAGGTTGTGTGGAAGGCTTAGAGATAATCCTGTGTTCTCAAAAGCTATGCTAATTGAATGTAACTTCTGAGAGACTAACTGTGAGGTCTGGATCTAGCAGTATTGATGTTGGTTTGTTGTCGGAGGACTAACCACTGAAATTTTAAATGATAGTATGGAAGGTTGGCCGCCAGATGATAAATTTCCTCAACCATTGCATTTCATCACGGCACAGAAGACTTGTTATCTTTGTTCTTGGAGAATAAATCACAGAATTCTGAAGCAATTGAAGTTCATATATAGTATCATTAAATCATCAGTGTTCCAAGAAGGATGATATAAATATCTAAAAAGTAGACCAACCAGTGAATTCTTCTCTTTAATAGGGGTAGAATTGTTTTTTCTGATTTTTTTTCTTTAGTAATTTACATCTTCAGAGAATTTTGTGAAAACCAATTAATGGCAATCACTTAGTGATGGTGAACAATCAAGTATAAAATTTTGCATTAAGTTTTTCCCTCTTCATACTTTTTAACATGATAAAAAAATGGAGTTGTGAAAAGTATACTTTATACTGAATGTAATTCTGGCATTTTTTCTCAGGGAAAATATTACTGTTTTTTCATAGAGTACTTTTAAAACTGATGTCATTATTCCCTCTTTTTTTTCAGCCATTGGGAAGGTTGTTGCTACATCTTTAGGGAATTTAAACCACAGTTCTGAAGATGTACCCCTTCCTCCTGGCTGGTCTGTCGACTGGACAATCAGAGGAAGAAAGTACTACATAGATCATAACACAAACACAACTCATTGGAGCCATCCTCTTGAACGAGAGGGACTTCCTCCAGGATGGGAGCGAGTTGAGTCATCAGAATTTGGAGTATATTATGTAGATCATCTAAATAAGAGAGCACAGTATAAACATCCATGTGCTCCTAGGTAGCGTATCAGTGATACCTGTTTATTATTTTCTCTTTTGTTCAGTGTTCTGTGTATATGTGTGTGTTTCTTGTATAGAATAATTATGTGTTATAGTCTTATTTAAATCTGTGCTTTGTGTATAAGGGGATATTTTAAGTTATCTTTAATTATGTGTTATAGTCTTATTTAAATCTGTGCTTTGTGTATAAGGGGGTATTTTAAGTTATCTTAAAGCTTTTTGAAGTTTAGATAGTTTGATATAAGAAGTAGGTAGCATTTTCCTTTTGTTCTTAACTTTATAAGTAGTATTTAAAAATAAAATGAAGATTTTATTTTTAAAATTACTTTGCTTGTTAGCTACTTTCAGTGGTCTCAAAACTTGGGATCTGAAATCTTCTGATTCAATCTTACTATGTCAGGCTCTTTTTTGTTAGAAGTATCTAAAAAATTGACTTAATTGATAGGACATTAGCACACCTGTCTGTTAACATTTAGATTACTATGTGTTAGGTAGAATATTCCTTGTTGTACTATTAAAATAACTATTTGAACCTAGATTTAAATAGTCTTGCCTTTTTATTTACTTAATTGCAGATGTTACACTTTCTTTTTAAAGAAAATGCTTTGCATATTTTTCCCCACTTCTGATATCTATTAATATCTTCTGTGTGTCTCTCTGTGATGAAAAGATGAAGATCTTCCCAACATTGTAAGGCAGCTCTGTATTGCAGTACTCATTAATTCTACTCTCTTTAAAAAAAAAAAAATTGGTCCCACAAGTGCTTCCAGTTAAATTCTGAGAGAGTGTTAGCTAAATTTAAAATAGAATACTTTTAAAATTCTTTCCACTAAAGGCTTTGACTTTGACAGCTTGGCACTTTAATAAAGTTCTTCCATATGTCATTTAAGAAAAGTTAGTATATAAGGAATATATAGGAGCCAAAGAATTTTAGTGCTGAAAGGGACTTTAGGATCATCTATTCCATTCTTTTTTTATTAAAGTTTGAAAAATCTACCAGATTAAAATATTTTAAAATCTTAAAAACATGTTTAAGGCAATTTTGTTACGAGCATTGGGATTCTATGATCAATTTTAAGAAGAAATCTACTTTTTCAGTGAGGAAAGTTCAAGAAATTTACACTAAAAACTCAATGAATAGCTTGATAGATAGTTAAAATTAGTGTAGTTATTTATAACTTTAAAAGTTGATTTAAGGCTCATTTAAAGGTAAATGTTAACTCCTTTTTATAGTGTACCCCGGTATGATCAGCCTCCTCCTGTAACATATCAACCCCAACAAGCTGAAAGAAGCCAATCCCTTCTGGTACCTGCAAATCCATACCATTCAGCAGAAATCCCTGACTGGCTTCAGGTTTATGCTCGGGCTCCTATGAAGTAAGTACTTTTATATTTCAGAAAATAAAAATTTTGTCTTTTGATAAGATTAGATCAAATGGCATAGATAAAAACTAGGCATAGACCAATATCTCATACTGTATCCCAAGATAAGGTCAAAATGGGTACAAGATTCAGACATTAAGAGTGATACCATAAGCAAATTAGAGGAGCATGGAAAAATGTACCTGTAAGATCTATAGATAAGGGAAGAATTTATGACCAAACGAGAGAAGAGAGGATTCTGGGAAGTATAATAGATACTTTTGATTGCATGAAATGGAAAAGTTTTTGTACAAACAAAAGCGATGCAAAAAATTAGAAGGAAAGCAGGAAATTGGGGGGAAATTTACAGCTAGTTTCTATGACAAAGGCCTTATTTCTCAGTTATATGGGGAAACTGAGTCAAATTTATAAGAATACAAGTCATTCTCCAATTGATAAATGGTCAAAGGATATGAACAGGCAGTTTTCAGAAGAAGAAATCAAAGCTACATATAGTCATGGAAAAGAACTTTGAATCACTATTGATAAGAGAAATGGAAATTAAAACAACTCTGAGGTGCCATCTCCTAGTTATCAGATTGACTAACATGACAGAAAAGGAAAGGACAGGTGCTGGAGGGGATGTGGAAAAATAGGTACACTTATGCACTATTGGTGCAGTTGTGAGCTGCTCCAAGCTTTTTGGTGAACAATTTGCAACTGTGTCCAAAGGGCTACAAAACGGTGCATACCTTTTACCCAGCAGTACCACTTGTAGGTCTGTATCCCCAAAAAATAGAAAAGGAAAGGTACCAATATGTACAAAAATATTTACGACAACTCTTTTTGTGATGGCGAAGTATTGGTAATTGAGGGGATGCCCATCAGTTGGCAAGTGGCTGAACAAGTTGTGGTATATAATTGTTATGGAATGCTATTGTGCTGTAAGTAATGACAAGGGGGATGGTTTCAGTAAAACCTGGAAAGACCTATATGAATTGATGTAAAGTGAAGCGAGCAGAGCAATATTGTAATGATGATCAACTGTGAAAGACTTAGCTACTCTGATAATACAATAATACAAGACAATTCCAAAGAAATGATGACTCATTCATGATGAACAATGTTATCCATTTCCAGAGAGGGAACCAGTGTTCGTTGGTGTAAATTGAAGTATAATTTGTTCACTTTCTATTTTTCTTACTTTTTTTTTTTGGCAACATGGCTACTATGGAAATTTATTTTGCATGATTTTGTATATAAAATTGATATTATATTGTTTGTCTTCTCAGTGAGTAGGGATGAGTCTGGAAAGAGGGAGAGAATTTGGAACTCAAAATATTGAAAGATGGTAAAAATAAAAAAATTATAAATAAAAAAAATAGCTAGTTGACTGTTGACTGACTAATTATTAAGACTTAGGCTTTAGGAAAATCATTTTGTCAACTGTTTAGAAGGATGAAGTAGAGAGGGGAGAGACTTGAGGCCAGGAGAGCAGTAAGAAGGCAATTGGAATGTTTCAGGTGAGAGGTGATGAAAACCTAAACTTCGGTATTGGCCATGTGAGTGGAGAAACTTGACAGTCAAGTGAGGTGAGACTGAAGAACCAGGGATGACACAGAAGTTGTGAACCTGAGACCAGAAGGTTGAAAATACCCTCCACAGAAATTTGTTGGTGTATAAGAGAAGGTGGCTTATCTCACACCAGAGTAAATTTTTTTTAATTCATTATTGGAATGAAATGTGACACTTGTAGGTCACTTCTCTCAAGAGAGAGAAGTTTACTTAGCAGTAGCACTGAAAAGTTACTTAACTAGGTAGTGAAGCATTTAACTTATCTCAGTAAACAGGACTCCTTTTCTTATGAAAGTAGAATCAGAAGAGTTATAGTACAGTAGCTGCTGGAGAGGTGATGGGTCAAGTTAGGATTTTTTGAAGGATGGGAAAAACATGTGCATGTAGGCAGAAGGGGAGCAGCCAATAGGCAAAAAGAGATTAAAGATTAGTGGAGACTGAGGATAATAGAGGAGGCAGTTGTCTGAAGAAGATGGGGTGTAATGGTGGGATCAATGTGTGCCTGTAGAGAAATTTGCTTTGGCAAGGAGAAAGGTCATGGTGAAGCTGAAGGAAGAGATGGTAGTGGAAAACATTTGATTCATGTGAGATGAAGTAGGAGAGAAGAGAGAACTCACAGGAAATGGTTTCAATTTTTTCAGTGAAATATGAGGCAAGATTCTTAGCTGAGAGAGTGATAGGAGGAGAAGCCATTGGGATTTTGAGCAGGGATGAAAAAGATGGGAAGAGCTGCTATGGTGATAAGGATAGTGAATCTATTAGAGATGTGTAAAATGATTGCCTTGCAGTGGTGAGGACCCAGTAGAGGTTATGCAACATAAATTTGTAATGGACCCAATTGAGCATTTTTTTTGGTTTTCTCCATCTTCACTCAGTTGCACATGAATAGAAGTGAAAGCAATGGATAGTCTAAGTAAACCCAAGGCTAAAACTTCGTAGGGCAAGATTAGTTATAGGCTAAGTGGGTAATGGACTCAAGAGAAGAGGAGAATGTAGAGTTGTTCACCAGGGGGTCAAGATGGGGAAGAGTGGAGTATGTAGCTAGTGCAAGGGGAATGGCCTAGGAAAGAACTGAAGGGTGGGGAGACTGATGAAGAGCAGGTTGTAAAGCAGACAGAAAGGTGGAATGACAGACAACAGGTTATGATTAGATAATGGAATTTCAGAGTTTATGAATGTGAAAGTGGTACATTTGTAGGTGATGGCAAGCTCAAGTGTATGACCATCTTTGTGTAGCTAAGGTAGAGTGTAGGGAGTAGGTCTTGAAAAATTAGTAAACTGAGGAACTAAGAGATAAGGGTATTTGAGTGAGTATCAATACATATTGAAATCTGCTAGTATGAGGGTTAGGATTTGAGAAGAAGAGAAAGACTGAGGCAGATGAAGGAAGAAGAGTATCCTTGAAGTCAGTAGATGGCAGCTACCAGAATCTTGATTGGGTGATAAATATGAATTGAATGAACATCAAAGGAGGTGAGATTATGGAGTCATGGTGGTAAAAGGAGAATCTGGAAGTTGTGTGAGGATCATGAAATATTCTGACTGCCCCACTAAAATGAGTGAGTCAAGGAATATGAATGAAAGTGCAACCAGTATTAGAAATGGTAGCCGGGTTTCACTGTAACCAGGAGAGGTCTAGGTCTCAATGAATGCATAAAGATGAAAGTAATGAAAAAAGGAAATGTTTATGGTGACATCTTCATTTGTTACCTATGGAGCAGAAATTTCAGAGAGCGCAGTGGAAGGATTGGGTAACTTTAGTGTGGGAAGTTGGAGGGGTTGGGTTGAAGGAATAGGAATAAGTGAATGGTCAGTAAGGGGTGGAAAACAGAGTACGTATAATGACAGCTAAGTGTTCAGAGTGACTAGGATGGAGAGGACATGGTAGAGTGGTAGTATGTTAAAGTATTTTATCATTGTCTTTAAGGAGTTGAATATGGCGTTCAGGCTGGCATATAGTGGAGATTGAGATATGAGTCATTTTTACTATCTATATGATTAAGATGTTATATTATTTTTATAGTCTTATATATTAAACTAACCTTGCATTCGTGGTATAAATCCAAAATTGTCATAAAATGTAACCTTTCTAATAAATTGTTGTAGCCTGTTTGCTAATATCTAACATCTTTTATTAAGGCTCACAGGAATGATTTTGGTCTATATTTTTTTCTCTGCTTCATCTTTCCCTAGTTTAGGTATCAAGCCCCTGTCTGCACCATAGAATGAAATTTGGATGACTGCCTTCTTTTCCTATTATTGCAAATAGTTTATACAGTATTAGCATTAATTTCTTTGAAACATTCTTTGAGTGTTTGATAGAATTGCAAATCCATCTGGTTGTGGAGTTTTTTTTTTTGGGAGTTCATTTATGATGCTGAATTTATTTTTCTGGTATTGAATTTTTTAAGTAGTCTATTTCCTTTGTTAATCTGAGTGTGTGGGACTGCTATCCTTATTTCCAGTAAATTCAGAGGCGTCTCCAGGTAGAAGGCAGAAAGGAATTTTTATTACTATCTCACCAGAAAGGGCGACCCGCCCTGAAAAACCTCTCAGTGCCCTGAACATAGATACAGCAGGTTTTTGTAAGGCCCTTCCCAGCAGTTCATCTCCCAACCCCCCAAGCTTTGAAGGTAAATCTTCCTGGAGAAAGTGACAAACAGATGTGGTTGTCTTGAAATGTTCGAATTCTGCAAATCCCTGCAGAATTCCTGTTCCCACCCCACCCAGGGTCCCCTGCAGACGCGATACAACCATTTGTTCACACAGTTGGGCAAAAGGCCTGTATTTTGAGTTTAGATTTTATGAGGGGTTTTCACCACATTCCATTCATGAGTATTTTATATTTTCCTAAGTATTCATTTTTTGCTTTAGTTATCAGTTTTGTTAGCATTTATTTGGACAAAAGAGTTTCTGATAATTCCCATTATTTCCTCTTTAATTGTTATTTTTAAAATTAGACTATCCAATTATTTATTTTATTAGTTTTTTTAAACTGCCTTGGAATTTTATGTTTTCAATATTCATTGCTTTCAGTTTTATTAATCTTTCAAAAATTATCACAATTTCTATTTTCTTTGCTTTGTTGAAGGTTTTTGATATGTTGTTCAAGTTTTAAAATTTTTTTAGTTCATGCCCAATTAATTGATGTGTTCTTTCTTGCTTTTAGAGATATAGATTTCCCTCTCAGAACTGCTTTAGCTGCATCTCATTAAATTTGGTATGTTTTCTCATTTTTATTTTCTTTGATGAAATTTTCTATTGTTTCTATAATTTGTTCCTTCATCCATCAGTTCTTTAGAATGTTATCAATATGTATGTTAAAGTCTGCTGGCATGAGTGCAGAAGTTGAGGAGAAAAGAGCCAGGCTTATTGAGGAAATGAAAAGTAATCTAGAGGTCTGTAGATGGTAGTTGAGAGAATTTTGATTTAGTGGTAGATATGAATTGAATGAACCTCAAAAGGAGGAGAGCTTACTTTGGTGATGATGATGGTGGGAGAACCTGGAGGTGGCAGTGGGGAGCAAAGAGTAGTCCATCTCTCCTATCTCAACCAGTGAGTTGGAGGGAATAAGTGAAAATATAGCTGTTGCTGGAAATAGAAGTCAGGGAAGTTCTGTCATTAGGAGGAGCCAGAAGATGGAAGGATTGAGAAAGGAAAAGATTTACTATGAAAGGAAGTTTGTTGCCTATGGAGCAGGCATCCCAGACAACACAGTGGAAGGGTTTAGAAACTTCAGTGTGAGACATTTGCAGGGTTCTATTCAAGGGCAAGGGAATAAGGAGTTGCCCAGTTGTGGATAGAGAACACGATTTGAATATTGACAGTTTGAGGTTCAGAATCACTAAGACGGGGAGAAATATGGCCAGAGGGGAGTTTGTTAATCATTGAGGTCAGATGGGTTTTCATTGTCCATTCAGGAAGAGGGAAGAAGTGCTCTGAGTTGAAGGAATGTTGTCACTCCCCTTCCCTCAAGGCAGGAGACTGGGCTAGAGACTTGATGGAATGACCTTTCTCCATTAATGAATAGTGTTTCTCTTCTACTTGCAAGAAGCAGGAGAGCAGGCAGGAGACATGTGGTGGCATTTTATCCCCTTAACTCAGACATTATGATAACTTTTAAATATCATGAAAATTTCCAGCTTATCTCTTTTTATCATGTCTACATTTATAGTTATTCATCCTTTGTTCTTGTAGAGAACCAATGATATCACAAGGGTGATGTCTTGACTTGCTCCAGAATTGGATTTAAGTGAGGCGTTGCTTTGCAAAGTCGTCAGCCTCGTTTTCTTCTCCAGAGTCATTGGAGTCTAGTGGCAAGATAAAAGTCAAGATGGCCGATGTTGGCCCAGGATGCAGTGGGTGACCTTGACCTTTTTAAATTAAGGTCTTTCCCAGGTCTTAGTTTGTCTTGAGGCAATGCCCATTCGGTGACTAAGGGCTGGCTAAGAATTGAGACAAAAGATAGCCTAATTTACCATCACAAAAGTATCCATCTGGCAGAGGCAAATCCTCTAAGTTTCAGGTGGGGAACAGAAAGTAATTTCTATTGCTATTGTACTCTGAACTTTCAAAACCCAAACAATGAGCAGCCTAGGCTTGGGCTGGGACCTATTTTTGGCCATTCAATAAAAACCACTGGGATTTGTTTTTGCAGGCATAGTCAGGTAGCTCCATTTGAATCACAGTGTGCTTTTTATTTTTTATTTTTTATTTTTTTTTCCACAGTGTGCTTTTTAAAAGCCTATTCCCCCCACCCCCACCCCCTGCTACATTTTAAGAAATCGTAAATGAAAACTACGTAGAACAAAGAGTGAATTGTCTCAGCTTTAAAAAACAAACAAACATCTTACAAAACATAAGCGACCAAAAATTATATTCCTTTGGACAGAGCACCCATATGTAAGGTGTCAGCCTGGAAGTTTGGTTAAAAGAGACAAACAAGCTAGGTAACACACACACACACACACACACACACACACACACACAGAGTTTATTCCCTTAAACTAGCAGGTTACATGTAATACATGGGAGCTAGAGGGTAATTCTGACTCAGAGATGAGGAGGATGAAAAAACCTGTGTACGTTTAGAGCAATCCCACCTCAGGATGTCTGTGTCACTCAGATTTATGGTCTCCATATGTGTTTAACCATAGTATGACAAAGGAATTTTCTTAATTGAATAGATTGTAAATGCAGTAAGATAAGAGAATGTCAAAGTGTCGGTTGAAATTATAGATCCAGGATATCTGTGTTTCCGCTACATAGCATATATCCATAAAACAGCAAGATAAGAAAAGTCCCACTGTTCAAGACAGTGTCTGCATCCTGTCCTTAATGGTTACAAACAGGAAGAATGCTCCTGATCATCCTCATCCGGTCCTATAGTTGCTGACACAGGAAGGGGCATTCTGGGTTTACTCAGAGAGCAGACCAAAGCATCTCTTATGTCAAGGTGCTTCTTCTGGTTGATTCGTTCAGGCTTTGACCTTTATTGGGGCTCAGATGATCTTAAATGATTATCAGAGGTACCCCAAGTACACAGCAGCACCGCATATGGTGAGGGGGGGAAGAAGAAGGAGGAAGAGGAGGGGGAGAAGATGAAGACAAAGATGACATTTATAATAGTAGCTTTATCTAAAATCCTGATATCTACCCTTGCTTTTTTGAGATCTGCTGAAGCTTAATATAATCTTGCTTCAGTTCTTAATTTTATATCTTTGCGAATCAGTATATTTAAGCATCTTTTTATTATAAATAACATTGTTAAATTCTGTCCTTTAATGGATTCTGCTATCTTTTTTCATTTTATGGATGGATTCATCCCATTCATATTCATGGTAATGATTGTTCATTGTATATTTCCCCTCCATCTGCTTTTCACTCTTTCTCTCTCCATTTTAGTAAATAAGAAATGAGTTAATCCAAGACTTGTGATCTATAAATGAAATAGCTTTCTCTTATGCTGTTGTTGAGATCTAGAGGTTTAGGGGTGCTGGGACCTCAAAATATTGAGAGCAGGATATGTGGTTCCTGTCTGAAAGAATTTGACCCAAGCCTTCTTTCAGCTAGAGACAAGGTTTATTAAAGCTCTGCCATATTAGATAGACTCTTAAGGAATATGAATATTTGTGAGCTATTGGCTAGATTGTAAAAATCTGAGCACCTTAATGGAATCAAGATGACCGTATATACAGAAAGACTATGGAAGGGATCTAGGAGTGGCCAGGTAGTCTGCTGGGACTGTGAGGTAATAGGATGCCAGGGATCTGGACCACTTGGCCCAGGGAGAATGATTAGGGTAGGAAGTGGCTGGGGGCCATAGAGAGGTAGGACAGAGAATTGGGAGATAGGTGGTGTAGGAACCACCAGTTGATTAGGATTATACCTTTGGATGTAGGTGATAAGGAAATTTGGGTGTAGGTGATAAGGAAAGGCCAGTTGTTCTTCATACGGTCTGTATTATTAATTTTTTCCCTGTTTTTCCAGTCATTTAATTTTGACTTTTATATTTCTTGTTGTCTAATTGAGTTTCAGGGCATTCAGTTCTTTGGTGAGTTTTCCATCATCTGTTTTAAGGCATCAGTTCTCCTTGCCATTATTTTCTCCTTAAATATTCCATTTTGTGTCTCTCTTTTCATTTCTTTTAGGTTTTGTTGTTCTTGTGGCCAGGATATTTTTCTTTTCCAAGTCTGTGTTTGGCCTTGTTTTGGAGTTATTCTCTTCCTTGAGGCTTATCTCCTAGACATTTCTCAGTCCGTGTTACGCTTAGTTTTTGGAGTTTTCCTTGATCTATGTATTTTGCAGCCTCAGTGTCTAGGTATGGGGACTATGTTTGGGTCAAGTGTTTTTCTTTCTGTTCTAAATGGAGTGTCCCTGAGTATAGACTAGTTCTCTCCTATAGGGGATTCTGGGGCTACTTTGTTATTGGGATCTTTTTTGGCTTTCCATCTTGCCACAGGACTTCTGAGTTAATTCCTTGTGTTATGGTCTATCCTTCCTTCTTGATGATGGATTCAGGGGCCACTCTCCTGCTAGGTTCTGTGACAGAGCAGAGCCTTTTACTGATCTTTGGTTCCTACAGCATTCTGGTGATCCTTCTGTTATTCTCTGCTTTTCAAGCAGATTTCTCTAGGCAATTCTTATTTCTTTTTAGATTGTTGCATTTTTAAGCTTTACTGGAATATTCAAGGCATATTTGGTCTCCTTTTGGCCTTGGCATACTCCTACAATCTTACCAGTTGAGTATCTTTAGAATCAACTTAATATCAGTCAGTTGTAGTTTGTAATATCTGCAAACCAGCATTTTGGGAACTATTTTCCATGGGAACTTCGTTTTAAAACCAGCTTGAACTATTTGCTGCTCAGGGACAGTGTAAGGGGAAGAGGCAAAAAAATACCTGCTGCAAATCTATTGGGGCAGGACGTGGGGTGTACATGGTTTAGGTACTTACTTCAGGCTGGGTGGGGAGACGAATCATGGGGCTGGTAGGAAAAAGCCTGCTACCATGTTGTCTGGAGAAAGTCCAGGCACACCTGCTCAAGTAAGGGGTCAGGATTGTTGGGATCGAGTCTTGAAGAAAAAAACAAAACAAAACATAATATTAACTCTCTGAGATACTTACCAGGAAGTCTTTGTGACTGAAGAACTCACTTCGATATTCTGACTACCTCAGAAGATCACCTGAAGCCATGAACTAGTGTCAGAACTGAAGGAGACTGAGTCAATGAACAGTCTCATTTCCAGGGACATAGAAGTTCTGTATCTTAGGCAAGGATTATAGAAGGAAATAAGACCTGGCATCATACATTTTCCCAACCAGAGGCTAAAACTGAGGAAATGAGAGGGGCTAAAACCAAACCATCTAATCCAGAGCAGTGTCAGGGCAGGAACTTTCAGATTATAAAATAGGGACAGGTCTAACTTGGATTCATCCAAGTCTCACTCAGGTGCAGTAGCAGACAACATAAAGTGGATCTAAGCAGCCCATCCAAGAATTTGTGGGGAATCAAGAGCTTGGTCTTGATAAAAAGTTCTAATCCAGAAGCTGAAGATGAAGACATCAGTAAACAGAAAAAATGTCTCAATACAATGAAGAAAGATGATGAGTTGAGAGACTCCAGGGGGGAACAAAACCTAGGAGAAAAAAATAACTACAGTAATTTAAAGTAGATCCCTCTGGAAAACCCAGTCTGTTTCTAAAGACTACAAGTGTGGGTAGGAGCGATGAAGGAAGAACTGAAATAAGAAATACAGAATGAAATTAGAACATTTAGAAAGAGATTAAACAGGTTAGAAAAGAATGTAGGAAACCATATCCAAATACTGAACAACTGAAAAAGAGTGTAACAAGTGAAGTCAGTGATTTAATTAGGTAACAAAAAATATTAAAATAATTCAAAAGATGGAAAAAATTGGGAAACTTGAAGTATCTGCTAACAATAACTTATCTGGAAAACAGGATGAGGAGAGATGATTTAGTTTCAGTGAACTTCCTGGAAACTGACCATACAAAGACTTTAGATTGTCTATGTCAAAAACTTAGAAAACTTAATGGAATTATTGGAACCTGAGGAAAAGATGAAAATGGAAAGAATCCATTGGTCTCCCCCCTGAAGGAATCCCAAATTGAATATACCCAGGAATGTTGAACTTAATTCAGGCTGGTCTGGTGCTTTAGATTTGGGATTGAATGATATGAGATATTCATGGACTTTCTAACAGTTTAAAAAAATTAAAAAGATAGGATAAAGGATCTAGCGTTGGTTAAGGGAGGTATGGTCTCATCCACCTCCATATGGAAATGTCACTGGTTAGGAGGGTGTGGTGACTAACACGGGAGTGGGATATACCTGTCAAGTCTGAGGGGCATTGACTTCTTGTTCCAGTTAGGTTTCAGAGATGGCTTCCCTATTTTTTAATAAAGTATTCATACTAAACTGACCTACGTGGCAGATACTATTCCTAACACACTCTGCCCCCTAGATCCTCTAAAGGAGCAATTTTCAACCTTTTTAAAAAGTCTCAGGACTTCTTTTCACTCTTACAAATTATTAGGATTGGGGCAGCTGGGTGGCATAGTGGATAGAGCACAAGTCTTGGAGTCAGGAGGACCTGAGTTCAAATCTGGCCTCAGACACATAACACTTACTAGCTGTGTGACTCTGGGCAAGTCACTTAACCCCAGTTGCCTTGCCAAAAAAAAAACATTATTAGGAGCCCAAAAAATTCATATGCCCATTGTGTTAAAGCTGTCAATAATTTGCTATATTAGAAATTAAGTCTATTTCTTTTTTAAATTCAGTTTTATTGTATTTTCAATTCCAAAATCTCTCAACCCATTGAGAAGGCAAGAAAAAGCTCATTACAAATGTGTATAGTTGGGAAAGGGAGGAGTATTTTAATATCCTTTTCAAATAAGTATGGGTAGTCTTTAATTCTAAACTAAAAATTCACCAAATTTTAGTTTTATAAAAGTTAGTTGTAATGTAGAAATAATAAACTTTTCATACTCTATTACATTGAAATCCAGTGATCTGTCTTGCATTACAGATGAGCCTAATAGTGTCACAAGGGGCCAGGGAAGAGACTATTGGATGTTCTGCTTTACATCTTCTATGGCTATAGCTTATTCTGGGCCCCATTTGAAAGAAGCAGACTTTTGGGAGATTTGGTAAATGAGGGCCATCGAGATAACCAGATGAAGAATGGATTTTAAAAAACCCAAGAGTCCATAAGCCACTGTTTCTTTTTTTTAGACTGTGAAATTGAACCTGTTCTGACTGTTCTCAACCACAGAGAGAAAAAAGCATTAATGAAGTCACGAACTCTATATTATTTATTGTGGGCATGAGCTACCGGTCCATAATGTTTATATTTACAAGATCAGTGACTACTTTATCCATTGGTGTAATGACTTTGTTCAGTTCCCTGTAATTCACTGTCTGCTGATGGGTACCATTTGTCTTCTAACCAGCTGCATGAGGTGAAGGGAGCTTTTATTGCAAAGTACTTTGGCCTCCATCTCTACCACTAAGGAGAAAATAAATTTTGCCCTATGAGAACCTGATACTGTTTGGTGTTTACTACTGGCTTGAGAGCTCCAGAGGTTTCCATATGCAGCACCACACCAGCTGACATAGAGGTTACCGTAAGCACCATTAAAAGAATTAACTCTGAAGAACTCATGATATATCTTAGTAGTCTTCCTTACAAATCCTTTGTAGAAACTGGACCTATGAGAGTCCTGTGGTAGAATAATAACCTGGCTTTGGATGTCAAGCAGCTCATTATATCCAAGTTGCTTTAGGCTTGGAGGAGGCTGGAGGACCCTTTTTACCTTAGTGCTAGATAAACATTAAATAGCTACTGTGCCACTGTAGTAAGCCCCAGGGGTGCAAAGAAAGGCGAAAGGAGCCCCTACTCTGAGGAGCTCACAGTTAATGGTGGAGACTACTTGCAGACTACTATGTACAGACAAGGTATTTACCTGATAAAATGGAAGGATCAATAGAGTGAAGAGGCTTGAATTAAGGGGGGTCAGAAAAGGGTTCCTGGAGAAGGACAGATTTTAACTGGGACTTGAAGGAAGCCAGGAAGCGTAGATAAGGAAGAAGAACATGCTAGGCATGGGAGATAACCACTGAAAAAGTCAGAAGATGAGTGTTTTGTTTGAGCAATAGCTAGGTTAAATGGCACTACATCAAAGAGAAGGTGATGAGTATGATTTTTTTTTGTTGTTTTTGCATAGCTTCACACTATTCTGTTTTGTTTGAATTTAATATGATTCACATAGTCTTAGCCTATTTCTTTATTAAGTTCAATTTTATTTTATTTTCAGTTCCAAATTCTTTTCTCCCCAGTCCATTGAGAGGGCAAGAAAAAGCCCATTAAAAATGTTTTGTCAAGCAAAACAAATTCCCCCATTAAGCCATATCCCAAAACAAGAAAGGAAGGGAAAAGAAAAGAACCCATACTTCAGTGATTGATCTGAGACCATCAGCTCTCTGTCTGGAAGTGGATAGTATGTTTATCACTAATCCTTTGGAATTGTGGTTGGTGATTGTATTGATCAGAATTCCTAAGGCTTTCATATTTTATTGTCATTCCAATATTGTTATTTTATAAATTGCTTTCCTTGTTCTGTGCACTTTATTTTGTATCAGTTCATACAGGCCTTAGATCCTTTCTCAAGCTGAACTGCCAAGTATTCAAACTCTACTCCAGAGAACACGATTGTGATGGGCGACTGTGTTGTTCAGATGCCAAATGTATGTTTGCCTAAAAGCCCATTTTACAGAGAATTTACCAAAGCAAGGCAGGCACTGCACTCACTTGGTGGTCAGAAGAAGTGATGCAAGGTCTCTCTCCAGAACGTTGGTATGGTTGTGAGACAAGGGAGACTGCTGCAGGATCATCCGGTGGATGCTTATGTCAACTTTTATGTCTCAGTCATGTACCTGTTTTAACCTTATCTTGGTGTATGGTATATGATGTGACATGTTGGTCTGTAACTAGTTTCTGTTAGACTAATTTCCAGTTTTCCCCATTTTTTGTTGAATAATGAGTGCTTGGTCCAATAACTGGTATCTTTGAATGTATCAAGTGCTAGCATACTATGTGCATTTGGTTTTGTATCTTGTATACCACCTGATCTATTCTGATCAAACTGTCTATTTCTTACCTAGTTTTTTTTTTTTTACAATTTGAGTTATATGGGACAGTCTGATATCTGGTACTGTTAGGCTTCCATTTTTCCCATTTAAAAAATTCTTTTGATATTCTTTATGTTTTATTCCTCCA
Organism: Phascolarctos cinereus; assembly: GCF_003287225.1. Lineage (NCBI taxonomy): Eukaryota > Metazoa > Chordata > Mammalia > Diprotodontia > Phascolarctidae > Phascolarctos > Phascolarctos cinereus. Next base: position 252,496,220 of record NW_027555736.1, read on the forward strand.
GATAAAATTTTTTTTCTTTCTATAAAGGAATTCTTTAGCAATTGATTGATATATAACTGAATAAGTAAATTAATTTAGGGAGTATTGTCAGTCTTATCATTTTGGTTCAGCCTATTCAGTCATTTTCAATTGTGTCCGACCCTTAGTGACTCTATTTGAGGTTTTCTTGCAAAGATACTGGAAGTGGTGTGACATTTCCTTCTCCCGTGGATCTCATGTATCCATTTTGTCAGGCAATCAGAGGTTAAATGTTCATAGTCCAAGTTCATAGAGCTACAGAGTGTCTGAGGCTAGATTTGAATTTAGGTCTTCATGACTCCAGGCCCCAAGTGATCTGTTCACTAAGCCATCAGCTGCCTCAATGAACAATTAGTATTTATCTAAAGTACTTAGATAGGTCTTTATTTGTGTAATGAGTGTTTTGTAATTGTGTTCTTATATGTCCTGACAGGTGAAGTCCCTTGTATTTCATACTGTCTGTGGTTATTTTAAATGGAATTCCCCTTTCTGTCTCCTGCTGAGTTGTGTTGGTAACAAATAGAAATGTTAATGATTTGTGCAAGTTTATTTTCTGTCTTGTAGCTGCTGAAGTTATTGCTTCAGTTAGTTGTTTAGCTGACTCTTCAGAGTTCTCTCAACCATCGTGTCGTCTGAAAGAGTGATATTTTTGTTTCCTCTTTGCCTCTGCATATTCCTTCAATTTCTTTTTCTCATTTTATTGAGATAGCTTGCATTTCTAGTACGTATTGAATAATAATGGTACTCATGGACATTCTTGCTTCACTCGTAATCTTATCAGAAATTTAACTTGTCACCATTACAAATAAAATTCTTGATTTTAAATAGATAACTGCTTTCCATTTTAAAGAAAGCTCCATTTATTCCTGTGTTTTTCTAGTGTTTTTTTTAGTCAGAAACAGGTGTTATACTTTTTGTTGTTTTTCTTACTAATATGGCCAGTTATGTTTGAAATTTTAACAATATCGAACCAGTCTTGTGTTTTGTTTTTTTTTTTGCTTTTTTGATGAGGCAGTCGGGGTTAAATGACTTGCCCAGGGTCATACAGTTAGTGTCAAGTGTCTGAAGCCGGATTTGAACTCTGGGCCTCCTGAAAACCAGTTCTGTTTTAACTCTCTCTGGTTTAGGTATTATATTTGTGTTATAGAAGGAATTTGATAGGATCTTTTATTTATCTGTTTTTTTCTTAACAGTTTATGTAGTGTTGGAATTAATCATTCTTTAAATGTTCGATAGAATTCTCTTGTAAATCTATTTGGTCTTGGTTTTTTTGTATATGTGATGTGTATGGTAAAGAGAACTTTGGGAGTTCATGTATGACTTGTTAATTCCTTTGTCTAAGACAAGGATATTTAAGTACTCTATTTGTCTCAGATCATGATTTCCAGCCCCTCCCCCACTTTTAAAAACTGTGTGAAATATTTCTTTTTCAAGTGCCTTTCTTTTAAATAACCTGTTTTTGGATTCTGGTTTTTATTCCATTCTTCTGTCCTTTTTTTATGGATGAGTCAAGCCCACTTATATTTGCTATTATGGTTGTTTACTATTTATTTCCCTTCATCTTATTTTTGTATACTTTTTTCTTTTTTTCCCCCTAACCCTTCTTAAGGAGTCCTTTTTATTTCTTAATACTGCTTGCTTCTCTTGTGTTTTTTTATGTCAAATTTTCTACTCATCTATTTTTTCATCAGGAATGCTTGTAATTCTTCTGTTTTGTTAAAGTTCTATTTTTTCCCTCTCTAGCATTTACTCAAGTTTCGGTAGGTAGCTTATTTTTGATTGTAAGCCTAGATCCTTTACTTTCTAGGATATCATATTCCAAGTTCTCTGTTTCTTTATAGTGGTGGATGCTAAATCTTTTGTGACCCTGATTGTGGTTTGGTGATACTTGAATTCTTTCTTTTTGACTACTTGTAGTACCTTTTCCTTGATATATCCAGCCTCTAGATTTTGGCTATAGTGTTTCTGGCAATTTCATTTTGTGGTTTCTTATAGGAGGTGAATGGTGGATTCTTCTAAATTCTGCTTTGCCCTCTAGTTCTAGGACATCTGGGCATTTTTCTTTTATGATTTCTTTCTTTTTTTTTTTTTTTGAGGCAATTGAGGTTAAGTGACTTGCCCAGGGTCACATAGCAGGTGTCTGAAGCTGGATTTGAACTCCTGTCTCCAGGACCAGCGATGTATCCCCTGTACCACCTCCTAGCTGCCCCTCTTTTATGATTTCTTGAAGTATGTCAGGACTCTTTTTTGTTCATGGCTTTTAGGTATGCCAATGATTCTCAGATTCTCTCTTCTTGATCTTATTTGTTTTTCCTATTAGCTTTTTCACAGTTCTTTTATTTTTTTTTGCCATCTTGTTTTTTTAACTATTGTATTATTTCTTGATTTCTTATGGAGTCATTAGCTTCCCTTCAGCCAATTCTAGTTTTCAAGGAGAATTTTAAAAAAATATTTTGTTAAATATTTCCAATTACATTAAAAAAAGTTTTAACATTCATTTAAAAAATTTGCGTTCCAAGTTCTCTTTCTCCTTCTTTTCCCCTCCTTAGAAGGCAAGCAGTTTGATTTCAGTTTTGCATGCGTTCATGTAAAACATACTTCCATATTAGCCATGTTGCAAAAGAAAACACAAACAAGATAAAAATAAAGCGAAAAAAGTGTACTTCAATCTGCATTAGCTCTCTTCTCCCTTTATAAGTGGATAGCATTTTTCATCATGGGTCCTTTGGAATTGTCTTAGATCATTGTCTTGATTAGAGTAGCTAAGTTTTTCACAGAAAGATCATCCTTACAATATTGCTGTTGCTGTGTGCAATGTTCTCTTGCTTCTGTTCACTTCACTTTGCATGAGTTCATTTAAGTCTTCTCAGATTTTTCTGAAACCATCTTGCTCGTCATTTAGTATTCATCCACAGTATTCCATCTCTCATTTGTTTTTTGTTTGTTTTTTAAAATAGTTTTTACCTCCTTTAACTTTTAATTCTTCTTGGAATTTTTCTTGGACGTTATGTCTGAGTTGCATTTTTCTTTTAGCTTTGCTTTTTAGATTTTAAAAAATCTTTTAGGAGAGGATTAGTAAATTCAGCACAACTGGTCAGTACATCGAAAAAGTCTGAAAATATGTGCATGTGGCACCTGTGGACCTCCGGCTACCATGAAGGAGTAAGATTCGGGGTATCTTCTCATATTTCTTCATTCAAATCCTAGTTTATCTTTATAATTTGGTTACATTTACTTTTGATTTTTTTTTGTGTATGTGCAGTTCTTTCAGTTTATGTTGTGGTTACTGTGTATGTTTGCTTGGTTCTGCTCACTTCACTTTCTCTCAGTTTGTATGCTTTTCTGTATTTGTCATGTCATTTCTCACAGTACAGTAATAGCCTGTCACATTCATGTACCACAATTTGTTTAGCTGTTTCCCATTCTTGGGCACCTCCTTTGCTTCCGGTCTTTGTAGAATTTTCCCAGGCATTCTCTTTTTCTATATTTGTGTCTTAAACTTCCATTTTACCATAATAGTGCTTTTTGGTGGGATTCTTTTTTTTTGTTCTCTCATTCTTCCAGCCCGTTTGTTGACTCTCTTCACTAAACTCGACCGGCTCCTGATCACCTTCAGGATTAGTTATAAAATCATCTTGTTTGGCATTCACAGTCTTTTATTACATGACTCGTAGTTCCCTTTCTCGCCTTTTTACATCTTACTCATCCCAGGAATCAGGATGGCAGAGGGAGAAGAATCATTTTAGCTGGGCTCACTATTATCCCTTCTCCACAATGATCTAGAAAATGCACCAGTCTGGATTCTAGCTTGTTGGAAGGTGACCAACCATCAGGCTGTTGCAGTAGTCCATGTGTGAACTGATGAATGCCTGCAGCATGCGTTTTACAGTGTCTGAGAGATGAAGATGTGTGCAAAAGATGGGATGAAGATAGGCAGTTGGATATTCTAGCAATTCTAGAGGTCGAGAGAGGGGTTAGGACTTGATAAGTAGATTTATATGGTGAATCATCAGCATAGAAATGATAATTAAATCAGTGGGAACTAATTAGATCACTAAATGAAATGGGATAGAAGGAAAAGAGAAAGAACGTTGGACAGAGTCCTAGGGTCACCCAAGGTTAGCAGGCATCACCTGGATGAAGATCTAGCAACGGCTACAAAAGGAGGAGTGGTAAGATAAGTAGGTGATTCAGGAGAGAGTAATGTCTTGAAAAACCTAAGGAGAAGAGGGTATCAGGGAGAAGACGGTGATTGGACATCAAAGGCCAGAGAGAGGTCAAGAAGGATGATCTCCTTATCAACCTCATATCCAAAGCTCCTTTAAGAGGATATTACCCACATAATTGGGTGGCATGCATCTTGCCACCTTCTGCCATCTCCAGGATGCCTCTTACCAAAAACAACATTTGCCAGGATGGCCACTCCTGTTTTAGTCTTTCTTTGTCTATATCATTTGTTTATGTGTATATGTATATATGAATATATATATTTATGTGTGTGTGTGTATATATATGTATGTGTATATATATATATGAAAAAAAATATATATGAAAATATGTGTATATATGTGTGTGTGTGTGTGTGTGTGTGTGTATCTGCGCTTAATTGTAGCCTACTGGGGGTGGGGAAGGAAGGGGGAAAAAGAACAAAGTAAAACATAGTACTTATTATATAGGCTTTCTTGAAATGGAAATTTATTTCTGTATATTTTAAGGCCTGTCTCACGTTCTGCTGTGCACAGAGCAGTGCTTTTTTCCTTTTCTTATTTTGTATTATTTAATTTTAGTTTTTAATTTTGTTTTTTCTTTTCTTATTTTGTATTTAAGTTTAAAATAAAAAAAATTGTGCAAAGGAAAAAAGAATCCATCACCACTTGGAAAGACTGCTGGTGAGGAGCCTCTCTATACTTAGTGAGGTCAGTTCTCAAGAAATCAGACTTAGTCTATTGCAAAGCCTGTTGTCAAAACCTTTAAGGTATGGTAGAGCCTGTCATACTTTGCACTCTGCTGGTCTAGCCTCAGAGAACTCATTGCTATTTCTATGAGGGCAGCTGAAAAAAAAATAATGCCTCAAAAACACATTCTGGAGTAGCAGAACTAACAAAAGGATGAAGTGAAACTGTTTTCTAGCCCAAGACAACTTAAAAGGTTGGCAGGAAAGGTCAGTTCATTGTGGAGTGCAGTATAGGGTGGGCCATGCCTCAGCAAGCCAACGCCCTTGGGCGTGACTAAACTGGCAGCAGTGGGCAACCCCCCCCCCCCCGTACAATAAAGGGGGTCAGGCATCTGGTCAGAAGAGATCTTAGAGACCCTTTGCTAGCACTGGGTGCAGGATTCTCTTGCATTGCCTGTACGTGGGTCCAAGCTGTAGTCTTAGGGAGAGGAGGAGTACTAGCAGGAACGCTACATCCAAAGCCTCAAAAAGTATATTTATTGAGAAAGATTCTGGCACATCTTTATTGCATGTGATACTTACTTTTGTTTTTAGATAGATGCTTTTTAGGTTATTAAAAAAAAGAAGTCACTTTATACTTTGTAGGATTTTTATATTTTGTCAGAGTTTTTCAGCATGTGGAGATGATCATGTGGTTTTAGATATTTTGTTTTCTAATATGATTGAGTATATTGATTGCTTTCCTAGTGTTGAACCATCTTTGCATCCCTTGTATAGATCCACTTTGGTCATAATTAATGAATCCTTGGATAAATTGCTACTGTCTGTTTGATAAGATTTTATGTAAATTTTTTTTGAATCAATATTCATTAATGATATTGACCTATAGTTTTCTTCCTGTGTTTCCTTCTGTGGTTTAGGTATCAGGACTATATTTGTCTCATAAAAGGATTGATAGAGTGCTGTCTCAATTTTTGAAAATAATTAGTGAAGCACGGGTACTAACTGCTCTTCAAAGTTTGATAGAATTCTCCTATGAATCCATCAGAACAGTTTTTTTTCTTTAGTATTTCCTTTGCAGCTATTTATATTTCCTTTTCTAAGATTGAGGTATTAAAGATCTCTATGTGGTCTCCTGAAAATTTGGGTAGTTTATATTTTTGAAAGTATTTCTCTTTTTCTTTTGTGTTCTCAGTTTTGTTAGCGTATAACAGTATAGTCTGTTAATAAACATTTGCTAAGTACCTGCTTTGTGCCAGGTTAGAGGCAGCTGGATGATTCAGTGGATAGAGCTCTGAGCCTGGAGTCAGGAAGACCTGAGTTCAAATCTGACCTCAGACACTAACTAGTTGCGTGACCCAGGTCAAGGCACATAACCTCTGTTTGTCTTAATCCACTGGAGAAGGAAATGGTAAACCACTCCAGTGTATTTGCCAAGAAAAACCCCATGTGGGGTCATGAAGAGTCAGAGAATATGACTGAACAACAAAAACATGCAAACAAATATATACAGGCAAGCTACAGGATAAGTAGGAAGTAAGTAAGAGAGAGAGAGGTTGGGAAAGTCTTCTTATCTCCTGGAGATGAGATTTTACTTGGGATTTAAAGCAGGGAAGGCAGGGGGTTGAAATGGAGAGAGATCGTTTCGGGTGTTGGGAACAGACTGCAGTAGAGAGGTAGAGTGTTTTATTGGTGGTACATCAGGAAGGCCAGTGTTACTGAATAAAAGAGTACATAGTAGGGAGTAAGGTGTAAGAAGAAGAGAAAAATAGAAAAGGGCTGGGCTATGAGCAGTTTTGAAAGCTGAGCCAAAGTCTTTGTATATTATCCTGGAGTCCATATGGTGCCAATACAGTTTGTTTAGTAGGTGGATGATGCATCTCTCCTTTAGGAAAATCATTTTGGTTGCTGAATGGAGGATGGATTGGAGTGTGGAGACACTGCAGGAAGACCAACAGGCAGGCCACTGCTTACTTTCCAACTCCTCCCCTTTGATATAGTGGATTTACCTCTGGGACCATACCTCAAAGCTATCTTATTCTCTTTTCACCTTGATGACTTTTCTTTTAATTTTCTTTGTTCCTTTCCTCAGTTAACTTCTGGTGGTATAGAATTGGCTTCAGTTAGGTTCTTTTCTTAATTTCTTTAAAAAAAAATTGTTTGCAATTTGTTTGTGTGTGTGTGTGAGGCAATTGGGGTTAAGTGACTTGCCCAGAGTCACACAGCTAGAGAATGTTATGTGTCTGAGGCCAGATTTGAACTCAGGTCCTCCTGACTCCAGGGTCGGTGTGCCCTTAGTGTGCCACTTACCTCCACCTGCAGATTTATTTTTACAAATGTTTAGTAACTTTTTCACTTCCACTCCCACTTTATTTATTCGTTCATTCATTCATTCATTCATTTGTTTATGTATTTATTTATTTGTGTGTATATGTATGTATATATTTATTTATGGCAATTGGGGTTAAGTGACTTGCCCAGGGTCACACAGCTAGTAAGTGTCAAGTGTTTGGTCTGAGGCCGTATTTGAACTCAGGTCCTCCTGACTTCAGGGCCAGTTCTCTATCCACTGCGTCACCTAGCTGCCCTTCCACTCCCAATTTAACAAAAAATAAAATAAGCCCCTCATAACACACACATATACACGTGTGTGTGTGTGTGTGTGTGTGTACATTGCTTCTGTTTCTCCTGTTTGCCAGGAAGTGATGGGATGAGATGCCATGATCTTAGTTTGTTTTTTTTAAATGTTAAGCTTCAAGCCAGCTTTTTGTACTCTCCTTTCACCCTCATCAAGATTCTTCTTACTTCTTCACTTTCTGTCATCAGAGTGGTATGATCTGCCTATCTGAGATTGCTGATGTTTGTCTCAGCAACCTTGATTCCAGCTTTTGATTCATTCAGCCTGGCGTTTTGCATGATGTGCTCTGTATATAAGCTAAATAAATAGGATGACAACATACAGCCTTGTGCTATTCCTTTTCCAATCTTAAACCAATCAGTTGTTCTATGTTCGTTTCTAACTGCTGGTTCTTGATTTGCGTGTAGGTTCTTTCGGAGACAAATAAGGTGATCTGGTGGATTTGCCACATTTTATTGTAATCCACATAGTAAAAAGCTGTAGTGTATTCCGTTAAGCAGAAGTAGATGTTTTTCTGGAACTCCCTTGCTTTCTCCGTAGTTCAGCAAATGTTGGCAGTCTAGTCTGTAGTAGTTTCTCTGCTTTTTCGATAGCCAGCTTTCACCTCTGGTGATTCTTGGTTTATGTGTTGCTGAACATAACCTTGCCGGCATGTGGGGTGAGCACAGTTTTTTTGCAATTTGAATATTCATTGACGTTGACTTTCTTTAGGATGGGATATAACACACACATGCACACATGGGTGCATGCATGCCTCTGTGTGTCTGGCTATCTTTAGTGTTATACTGAACTACCAAAGGAGGTATGTAACTGGCATATATAAATACATATGTATGTATGCGTACTATATATATATGTATGTGTGTATATGTATATGTATATGTATATGTATATGTATATGTATATGTATATGCATATGTATATGTATATGTATATGTATATGTATATGTATATGTATATGTATATGTATATGTATATGTATATGTATATGTATATGTATATGTATATGTATATGTATACGTGTGTGTGTGTATATATATATATATATATATGCATGTATGTATATATCAATAAAATAAATCCCCATATTGGCCATATCCAAATACATACATGCACACATACGTATATACAGATACATATACACACTTATGTATTATATGTATGTATATGTGCACACACACACTCTCACACACACACACACACACACACACACACACACACACACACACATATGTCTTGTGCATTTAAATTCCTATCTCTGGCAGGGGACCATCTCCAGTTGCCTTGATCTGTATCTGGCCACTGGACCCAGATGGTTCCAGAGGTGAAAGTGAGGCTGGTGACTTTGCACAGCCATCCCTCTCTTCAATCCAATTCACTCGCAAGTCATGGCATCACTTTCCTGATGTCATGGTCCTCTCAAGAATGAAGGACAGACAGAAACAACCACCTCTGGTAAGAGGTAGGGTATGTGTTTCATCTTTAGTACTTTGATCTTATGGCATTAATTAGATGCTTAAGGTGTTACATTTGAACATTAAGGTAAACTGAGAGACAGTGGTCTGAGCATGATTGGTTTATTAGGCTAGCACTAACCAAAAAATTGGGTCAGTGGCCTCTCTCAGTGACACCAAGGTAGAGCTCATCTGCCCTAATATAGTTTTGAGGAGTACAGAGTTGGGTAGGTGGGAAAGACAGTGGCATTGGATACAGGATAGACAGCATCTTGGAGGTGAGAACAATATGATTGTTACATCAAAAACAGGACTAGCACTCACTTCCCCATCACAAAGGAATGCTTGCTTGATTTATGGGACCGATCTGCATGTTGCAGATCTTGTTAGTGGACCTGAGTTAGCAGACTCCCTGGTGCCTGCAAAGGTTTATTAGGGACATAAGACTTTCTTTAATTGTACCAAGAACACTTCAAGGACAATGTATCTCTTAGAGCTAGCTTTAGGACTTAAAAGATTACACCAAATGTATTTTCCCAGAAGCTGAAGGTATGAAGAGGGGTAGCAAGTTTTCTTTTAATTAACTCAGAAGGATAACTGAACTACTGTGACTAAGAAATATTCAGTGTTTGAATCCACTTAACAAGGTTAGAGGTAGTGGACTAGACTTCCTGGTTATCCACTTACATCCCTCAGAGATAACAGATTGAGGCAAGAATAGATGATTGCTTGAGCAATCATACAAAATGGGGTGTTAATACAGAAGGATCAATTACAAAATTATAAAGTGATATAGAATCAATTTAATTTCTTCGAAAGTATTTAAAAGTTATTTTCCTTTATAGTGTTTTTGTCATTGTACAAGTTGTTCTATTTCTGTCCACTTTTCATCACTTCAAAGCAATCTTCCCAGATTCCTCTAAAGCTATTTCATAATTTCTTATGGCGTAATAATATTCTTATACATTCATATGTCACAGTTTGTTTAATTATTCCCTAATGTGTGGGATCCCTTTAGTTTCCTATTTTGGGCTCTAGAAAAAGAGCTGCTGCTTAATATTTTGTACATATTTTTTCCTTCTTTGGTCTCTTTTGGGTATCTTTGAGTCAAGGGATAGACACAGCTCAGTGACTCTTGGAACATAATGCCATATCATTTTCCAGAATTGTTGGACTTATTCACAGCTCTGCCTAAGCACTCATTGAAATGCCTGTTTTACTATAACCTTTTGCCATTTTCTTCTTTTTCTCAGTTCTGTCATTCTGATGAATATGAGATAGAACCTCATAGTCACTTAGGCAATTTGGAATACTTTTTCATATGTTGATTGTTAGCTTATATTTCTTTTGCTTTGTTTGAGATCAGGATTGCTACCCCTGCTTTTTTTACTTCAGCTGAAGCATATGATATTCTGCTCCAGTCTTATACCTTTACTCTGTGTGTATCCCTCTGCTTCAAATGTGTTTCCTGTGAACAATGTATTGTAGGATTATGATTCTTAATCCGCTCTTCTATCTGTTTCTGTTTTATGGAAGAGTTCATCCCATTCACATTTACAGTTATGATTACTATCTGTGTCTTTCTTTCCATTCTATTTTCCCCCTGTTTATGCTTTTCTCTCTCCTTTTTTCCCTTTCCATCCTCAACTAGGGTTTTGCCACCACCTCCCTTAGTCTGCCCTTCCTTCCTTCTATCCGCCCCCTCCCTCTTCTTTTTCCTTTCCCTTTCTACTTCCTCTAGGTTGTTAGATTTCTATTCCTAACTGATTATGTTATTCTGTATTGAGCCAAATCTGATGAAAGTAAGATTCAGACAATGCTCGTTTCCCTGCCTTCTTTCCCTCTACTGTAATAGGTTTTTGTGCCATTTTATGTGATGTAATTTACCCTTTTCTGCCTCCTTCTTTCTTCTTCTCCCAGTACAATCCCTTTTCACCACTTATTTAGATTTTTTATCATCATATGAAAGTCAACTTATACCCACTCTCTCTGTCTATGTATAGCCCTTTTAAATGTCATAATAAAGGTGCAGTTCTCAGGAGTTATAAGTGTCACCTTCCCTCATAGGGATGTAAACAGTTTGCCCTTATTATTGACATGTTTTTTTTTTCTGTTTACCTTTTTATGCCTCTCTTGAGTTTTGTATTTAAAGATCAAATTTTCCGTTGAGTTCTGGTCTTTTCATCAGGAAGGTTTGGAAGTCCCCTGTTTCATTGAATGTCCATCTCCTCCCCTGAAAAATTATGCTCATTTTCGCTGGGTAGTTGATCTTTGGTTGTAATCCAAGCTCCTTTGCCTTATGGAATATCATATTCCGTGCCCTATGATCTTTTAATGTAGAAGCTGCAAGGTCCTGCAAAATCCTTACTGTGGTTCCATGATATCTAAATTGTTTCCTTCTGGCTACTTGCAGCATTTTCTCTTTGACCTGGTAATTTTGGAATTTGGCTACAGTATTCCTTGGCGTTTTCAATTTGGCATCTCTTTCAGGAGGTGATTGATGGATTCTTTCAATGACTATTTTACCTTCTGGGTCTAGGACCTCAAGGCAGTTTTCCTTTATGATTTCCTGAAAGATGCTGTCCACGCTTTTTTTTTTCTTTCATCGTGGTTTTAAGGTAGACCAGTAATTTTAAAATTGTCTCTTCTGGATCTGTTTTCTGGGTCATTTGTTTTACCGATAAGGTATTTTAGGTTTTCTTCAATTTTTTCATTCTTCTATTGCTGTTTGACTAATTCTTGATATTTCATAGAGTCATTAGCTTCCACTTGCCCAATTCTAATTTTTAACAAATTGTTTTCTTCTATTATTCTGATAATTTATTTTTTGTAAAATCTCCTTTCCCTCTCATGAAAAGTTTTGTTTTCCATTCTTCTAAAATCATGTAAACTAATTTATTAGTTTCTTTTAAATTGGCGCTGTCTTATGAATTACATTTTTAAAAAATTTTACTAATTTCCCCTATAAATTTTAGAATTTCTGCTTCATTGTTTAGTTTGGGATTTATTTGTACAAATTAATTTTTTTTTTAATTTGGTGAGGCAGTTGGGGTGAAGTGACTTGCCCAGAGTCACACAGCTATTGAGTGTTATGTATCTAAGGCCAGATTTAAACTCAGGTCCTCCTGACTCAGGTGCTCTATCCGCTGTAGCTGCCCCCAAGTTAAAAAAAGATTTATACCCAGTTCATTGATTTGTTCTTTCTTTGTTTTGTTGTGATGTTAATTTTTTCTGAAGAACTGATTTACTCGTAAGTTTTGGTGTATTTTCTCATTATTGTCATTTTCTTTAATGAGATTTCCTATCGTTTCTCTAATTTGTTTCTTGACCTACCAGTTTTTAGAATTATGCTGTTTAGACTCTAATTAGTTTTTAATTTTTTGAAAGTCTTTTATTGAATATAATTTTAATTGCATTTGATTATTAAATGTTGAGTATTTTCATTTTTCTGAATTTTTGGGGAATTCCTTATGCTGTAGTATATCATCCGTTTTTGTAAAGCTTCCATACATGACTGAGTATATAAACTGCTTTTAACTCCTATTCAGTAATCACCAGGTGCTTAGCATCTCTTATTATTATTAAATTCTGTGCAAGTCCTTAACATCTTTTTTTGTTTATTTAGATTTATTTAGCTCTGAAAGAAGTTCTTGACATCTGCTACTAATATAGTTTTAGTCCCTGCAATTTGATTAACTTTTTCCTATTTTCCTATTTCCTTTTCTTATTGAGATTATTTGCTGGGGGCAACTAAGTGGTTCAATGGATGGAGCACCAGCCCTGGAGTCAGGAGGACCTGAATTCAAATCCAGCTTCAGACACATGATACTCACTAGCTGTGTGACTCTGGGCAAATCACTTAACACTGATTGCCTTGCAAAAAGAAAAAAAAAAGAATCGAGATAATTTGCTTTTCAGTGATTATCATTAGTGCTCTTGATTTGTTATTTATGGTTCCTTTGAGCATCGTATTGCTTCCCTACTTATCTCTTTATTATGTCTATTTGCTGTAGCTTCTTATGAAATCACAATTGCTACCTTTGGCTTCAGGTGAACCATAATCAATTTTGCTGCAGCCTCTTAGTATTTATCCATGTGCATTTTTGTGTTTCAACTGTTGGCATATGGTTTGAATATGTTTTCCGGTGCATTCTGCTCTTCCATTTTATTGGTGAGATTGTCCCATATGATTATGGTTGGTAATTGTGTATTTCCTTCCTTCCTGCCTTCTAGTTTTTTCCTTTTTTTTTCCTCGCCTCATCTTTACAAATATGAAGAAGATGATTAGAGAGGAATTTTGTTGTATAAATGAAATGAGCTATTTCTGCTCTTTTGCACCCCTTCTTCTCCCATTTAATGTATTTCCATGCCATGATCTTGGGTGTGTGTGTGTGTGTGTGTGTGTGTGTGTGTGTGTGTGTGTGTAGGAATAGGATGTAATTTTGTTCAGTCATCCTTTTCAGGTTCAGGTGAAAGTGAGGTTTGTGGCATACCCTTTCCCCTCCCATACTTTCTCCATATTTAAATAACTCTTCATTTTATGTACCTCTGTTACATCTTATGTACATCTATTGCATCTTTCCTATCTCAGTATAAACCCGTTTCCTTCCCATTTCTGTCTAGTCCTGAGACCAACCTTGCACCTTGTGTCATATTTGGCTTTCCTTATGGCCTTTAAACATATTTCTATAGTTCTAGGGAGATTTGTGGTTCTTATCCCCCCCATTAGCATTATTAACAGTTCATCCCCACATAGACTCATCAGATGTGTTTAGCTTTTGTTTTCATTAGGAATATTTGGAAATACTCTATTTCAGCAGCCTGTTGTTTTACCCTATAGGATTACATTAGGTTTGGCTGGATGAATCATTCTTGGTTGTAAGACTTTGTTATATGCCTTTTAGAACACAATATTTCAAGCTCATCTCTTCATTATAGTTGCTGCCAAATCTTGTTTGATCCTTACTGTGGCTCCACCTCATTTCATTTCTTCAAATACTCTTGTAATCCTTGTGTCTAAGACATGTTTTCCCTCTGAGGCTCTACTTGGACTTGTGGGGTTACTCTTCTTCGAGGTTTACCCCTTAGGTATCTCTCAGGTATTTCTTTAGAGTATTTGGTGAGTTTGCTCATCTCATCAGCCTAGTGTGTAGGTTGGGTGGCCTTTGCTTGGGTCAAGTTCCTACGTTCCCAGCGGTGTGGGCAGGCCCTGCTTGTTCCTAAATGTGGTGACTAAAACTAGGCCTCTCCTTCTGAGGGAATTGTTTGGCATTGTTTCCTTTTGTAGTTTAGGACCCGGCAGCCTGGATGCTAATTTGTGCTGGGATTACTCAGATCCTGCTCGGAACCTTTTTACTACTATGTCCAGATCTGTTGGTTGAGCTCTTTTTTTCTCCCCTCCTATGAAGTGACTCTCAGGATGTAACGAGGACCACTTCCCTCACTGAGCTTCACAGTTCCTTCCCCACCTTTCCCTTGCCATGGAGCTCATCACCTCAACTCCCCTGGACCTTGCTGGCTCTTGCATCTGGATTTCTGAGACATGCCTGAACTGCTCTCTGCCTAGTATTGTGCGCTTGTTAAGGTATTTTGCGGCCATCTCATTGTATTTCATCATCTGTAAAATAGAAATAATAATAGAACCTACCTTACAGGCTTGCTGTGAGGATGAACTGAATTACTAGTATGTAAAACTTTATAAATCTTTAAAAGTGTTATTTTCTTTTTTATCACTTGTTCGTCTCAATAGTGACTAACTTTTAAAATCATTGTGCTAAGGATACTCTTATGAATTTGAAACTGTCAACTAATTTGTGTAAGTTATCATTTTACCAACTTATTGGGTAATTTAATGTGCCTTAATTTTCTATCTTTAAGAAAATATCTCTGCCTTCTTTGAGCTTTTGTATATATCTGTATGCATGTTCTCTCCATATTTGCATATGAATATATTGTTTCCCCTGTTAGAATGTAAGTTCATGTGCAGGGATTGTTTCATTTTTATCTTTGTATACCCAGTACTTAGCACAGGGTCATATATAAAGTAGCTGCTTAGTAAATATTTTTATCTTAAATAAAATTAGCTTAAAAATTTCCTTGAAGGAAAAGAATGTTTTGCTTTTGTCATATCACCAATGATTAGGACAATGTCTGGTATATTGTAGGTAGTTAATGCTTACTGACTTGAATCGAATGGTTCCCTTCCTCCTGAATTAACTTCCTTCCTCTACCATTAAAGATCAGCATCTGTCCTGAAACTTTGGAGAGTTTACTTGGAGCACAGACATTAAGTGCCTAGGTTCCCATAAGCCAGTAAGTGTCAGAGGCAGGATTGAACCTAGGTTTTCCTGGCTGTCAAGCCAGTTTACTATCCAACATGCCACATTGCTTTTCTGATATAGATAAATATCAGACCATGTCCTAATAGAAACTAAAGAAAACGTGTGTGCCTTTATAACCTAAGTCAAAAGTAAAGTAGTACTAAGTTTCTTTCTTAAGAACAACTTCATTTTGTGATTGACATTGTGACCAGTGTTTCTAAGCTAGGAATTCTTGTGTGTAATTTTTTTTTTGTTGGAAAAATGGAATAATTCATGTTGTGAAAAATCTGTCTTCACCCATCTACCTGTCTATCATCACTAATGTGAAAATATGTTTAATAAGAATGTATATGTATAGCCTATATCAGATTGTGTACCGTCTTGGGAGGGAGGTGGGGAAGAAAAATTTAAAACTCAAAAGCTTATGGAAGTGATTGTTGATAAATCAAAATAAATTTTTTTAAAAAATCTGTCTTTATGATTTAGTGAATATATGTTGGTTGTTGTCTATGTTTTTAAAACAGGTATGACCATATTCTGAAATGGGAACTCTTCCAGCTTGCTGATCTTGATACATACCAGGGAATGCTAAAGCTGCTCTTCATGAAAGAACTGGAACGTATTGTTAAATTATATGAAGCATACAGAGAAGCTCTTCTCACAGAGTTAGAAAACCGCAAACAGAGACAGCAGTGGTATGCCCAGCAACATGGCAAAAATTTTTAAGCTAATTTTTAATGAAAATTTGTGAAGTTTTATAATGACTTTGAAATATTTTTACTTTTTTAAAAACTGTTTTGGCTAAGAAAAGCAGCTTTCATTTTGTTGATATTGCACTATTGAATGTAATTCTACATGTATTTGGTTTATAGAATAAAAAACTCCTTTTATTGATTAAAAAAATAAAGTTAGCTTATTCCCTTGAGAGCCAGGTATTGTTGAGATTACTTGATTTCAACATTACCTTCTAAAAATTGCATTGTTTAGGAAACTGCCTTATGAATTTTATAAATAAAGACATGTAATGAGGCACACTGTCACTACCAGACAACTATTACTAAACACAAAATCATCATTTGGTAGTCTCTTAGGGCTGAGAAACACCTATGGAAAAATCAAGTCTGACACACCCATATGTTTGTGTGTGTATATGTGTGTGCTTGCACATGCACATGCATACTTAGATGTTTATGGCTTTCTTTATGTATTAAACTGAAATTATATGGATAATTAAAATACTGTGTAATAGTACAAAACATGTTGGAATGGGGGAATCGCTTATAACTTTCACATAATGAACTTTTCATTTTGACTTTTAAGAACTTCAAGAAAGCTTTATTTAAAGATGTTTTCAGTTCACTTCCAAAAACATTCTTTAGCATAAGAGGGAGAGGCACTTGGATCAGTCTCACAGTACTAAGTGTCCTGAGGCACAAGCCTACCTCTGGGAGACAGTGTACACAGATAGGAAAGAGGACCCGAATAAGAATCCTGTCTTTGCAATTTGCCACCTGTGTGACCTTGGTCATGACATCTGACTTCTCTGAACGTCAGTTCCACATTTATGAAATGACTGGCTTGAACTCTTAAGGCCCATGACTTTTACTGATCTTAGTACAATGTTGGAGAAACACAACATAGCTTAATGTAGTCATTGTGGTCTTTTTTTGTAGACTGATATCCTGACATGTTGACAGGTTGCTTTAAGTTGTAAAGATCAGGGATTCAGCAAGAAAAAATTTTTTTTCAAAATGATTTGACATTTTTCCATGTTGTAAGAGGTTTTTTGGTTTTTTTTTTGTAAAGCTTTTAGGTTGTATAACTACTCTTCTGAGTTATTTTTCATTGGTTCCGTAAGTTGTCTAAATGTTTGGGATCTAGTTTAGTGCAATACTTTAGAAGGATTTCATGTAACATTTCCTTATAAATCCCAAGAAGTCAATAAATTTCAAATTTTTGTTTTTTTCAGAGTGAGTATTTTTTGTCAATTATTATTTGCATTAATAATACCACATAGTAGAGTGTTAGTGAGGCTGTACTATAATTAAAATATTACTAATGTTTATAGGTTTTTCATCTTATGTTAAGCTTCTTAATTACAGTTTTATGAAATTTAAGTATGTTTGCCGAGGTTCATGTTATTCAATATACTCGTATAGCAGTAGAGAAGAGTAGTTGAAATAATCAGAAATATCACTGACAGAGTGAAGATTATGACGTTATTGTACTTCTTAACTGTCTTCGATGTGTAATAGATAGTACATGCTAGACATGCAGACGTTAAAGAGCTCTCTCATTCTATATAGTGGACAAATTCTTTTTCCATTTATATTGTTCTGATTAGGAGTAGAGGTTTTTTTTTCGCTTTCCTTTTTTGTTTTTTTAAGAAATTAGGCAGTATTAGAGTATAATTTGCTTTCCCTCAGGGGACCCTTTTTTGTAATATGAAGTCTGATCAAGAATACTAAACTCTCAGTTTCTTTGTAAGTTTAACTTGTGCCTTTCCACATGTTTATTCTAAAAGTCTGTGTTTAGACTTAATGATTAAAATGAAAATTTTACTCTAGTTTATCAATTGATCTTTAGATATAGAGGGAAGTGTCTACATTTCTTCAAATCTCAAAGTACATTTTTAACAAAATCCAATTTTTGTAAAAATATAGTGTTTATAAATTGTGATAACCTTTACAAACCTCTCAAATATTCTAATGACTTATAATCAATCTCTCAGGAAAGTGAACTTTAATAATAGTTCCATCTGGTCAAAGAATAAACCTGTAAAGAATACATTTTATATAATCTAAGTGGAAAAAAGAATACAGGACAGTAAAACTTTCAAATATATGTGCAAAAGTCTTTTTTGTTCATTTATGACAAATAGAAGCACTGCTTTAATCATGATAAAGGAAAAAAATCTTCAGTTTTTGGCACAGCAAATGAAAAGGTTCTATCAAGTGTACTTAAAATAATTAAGAGTTCATAGTACATATAAGGTGATATAGTATGTATCAAACATTGGATTACTATACTATGCTTATACAAATACTTATATGATTTTTAGTTTATTTCTTCAGAAATCAAATTAGCATATAGAAACTTGTAGGAATACCACTACACATTTAAATTAATTATAAGCCAGTAGTATTAGTTAGTGAATTCAAGTGGAACACATGTATTATATTAATAAATAAGAGAATACATTTTAATATTAACTTATAATATGTGTCACAGAAAAATTGGGAAACCATGCTTATATTTGCTTATTAAATACTTAAAGAGGAAACAGACGATTTTCAATTTTTTGTTTTAATCTTAAATACTTTAAAATATGTACATGGATACATGTAACTGATGATTTAATGGATAAATGTTCATGCACCTATTTTTAAAATGTGGATTACATTTTCTTGCGTTTTGATTCTTCAGTAGGGTTTGATTTTGATGCAGGAAAAGCATGATGATACAAATGTCTGTGGGTTGATGCTGCACTGTAGAGTTTATATAAAGCCTGAAAATACAAAAGAATAACTTCAAAAGCATAGTTAATATTATTAAACATTTAAGTAGGCAAACATAATTATATCTCAGAATTGTTCTTTTTTGAGTGTCTTAAACACTCCATTTTCTTAATCATCAAGTTATACCTTATATCAAGCCAAAATTGTTCTCTTTGTGACTTGTTCCTGTTGCCCCAAGTTCAAAAGGAGTTGGATCCCCTATCCATATAATAGCCCTGTTTGAAGACAGCTATCATATCTCTGCTGAGTCTTTTCATCATGAGGTTAAATGTGAAAAGTTCTTTCAACTGAACTTAGTTGATTCTTCACCATATGTATAGTTATCTTCAAGATAGTCTCCAGCTTATCAATGTTCTTCCCAAAAGACTGAACACACTATTGGTCTGACCAGGACAGGGTACAGCAGGGTTATTACTTCCCCAGTTCTGGATACTGTATCTTTCTTAATTCAGGCTTATAAGCTGTTGATCATATATGATGTACAAAATATGTGAGATCATATCAGCATATTATGCTTTCAGCTCATATTGAACTTGAAGTCCACCAAAATACTTAATGAAATTGAGGACTTTCAAGCATTCCTAATGAGAAGACCAGAACTGAATAGAAAAATTTCACTTTAAAATACAAGACTCAAGCATAAAAGGGTAAATAGGAAAGAGAAATCATAAGGGATTCAATAAGGTTAAACTGTTAACATTCCTATATGGAAAAATCATACTTATAGTTCTTAAGACCTTTATCATCATTAGGGCATTTAGGAGTGTTACCTAGACAAAGGGCACAGAGTTGACTATGATGGGATGGTATAAAAAAATTAAAGGGTGAGAAAGAGGTAATCACTGGGAGAAGGGGAAGAAAGGTAGGTAAAAGAGGCATGAAAGCTTTTACAGTGGAGGGAAAAAGAGAGGGATGGGCATCACTTGAACCTTACTGTCATCATAATTGGCTCAAAGAGGGAATAACATACACACTCAGTTGGGTATAGAAATCTGTCTTACCCTACAGGAAGGTAGAGGGGAAGAGTTTAAGAGCAGGGGAGAGTCTGATAGACAGGAGGATGAATTGTGGGAGGCATTGGTCAGAAGCAAAACACTTTTGAGGTGGGGCAGGCTGAAAGGAGAGAGAAAGGTAAAGAGGGGGAAAAAAGCAGGATGGAGGGAAATGCACAGAAATCATAACTGCGAATGTGATTGGGATGAACTCACCTATGAAACTTTCCCCTCAGAACTAGATAAATCTAACCAAAAAAATGAACAAGAACGAAGTTAAGGAGATGAAGAGAATTTTAGAAAAGTTAGATATGATTGACGTCTGGAGAAAATGGAACAGGAAGAGAAAGGAATATACCTTTTTCTCAGTGATACGCAGCACCTACAGAAAAACTGATCGTGTATTAAAACCTAACAGCCAAATGCAGAAAAGCAGAAATGTTAAATGCATCCTTTTCATTCATAATTCAATAAAAGGCCATGGAAATAGTGATGAAAAATTAATTGGAAACTAATCTAATCCTAAAGAACGAGTGGGTCAGAAATCATAGAAACAATGAATAATTGAAGAGAATGACAACCATGAGACAACACACCAAAATTTGTGGGATGTAGTCAAAGCAGTACTTATGGGAAATTTTACATCAACAAAATTTAGAAAGAACAGACCAACAGAATTGGGTATGCAACTAAAAAAGAAAACTAGAAAAAGAACAAATTAAGAATCCCCAATTAAACACCAAATTGGAAATCCTGAAAATCGAATGAGAGATTAACAGAATTGTAACAAAACCATTGAACTGATAAAACCAGAAGCTGGTTTTATGTAAAAACCAATAAAATAGGTTAACCTTTGGTTAATTGATTTAATGGAAGAAGAAAACCAAATTACCCGTATGAAAGAAATGAAATGAAAAAGGTAAATTCAGTACCAATGAAGATGAAATTAAAACAATTATTAGGAACTATTTTGCCCAACTGTATGCTGGTAAACTTGACAATCTAAGTGAAATGGATAAATATTTATAAAAGTATAAATTGTCTAGGTTAACAAAAGATGAAATAGAATACCTAAATAACCCTATCCAGGAAAAAGAAATTGAACAAGCTACCTTAGAAGAAATCATAAGGACCAGATGGATTCACAAGTGAATTCTACCAAACATATAAAGAACAATTGATTTCAAAACTATATAAACTATTTGGAAACATAGGCAAAGAAATAGTCCTGCTAAATTTCTTTTACAACACAAATATGGTTTTGATGCCTATACCGGGAAGAGCAAAAACAGAGAACAAATACTATAGACCAATTTCCTTAATGAATATTGATGCAAAAATTTTAAATAAAATGCTAGCAAAAAGATCACAGCAATCTATCACAAAGCTCATACACTAGGACCAGGTGGGATTTATATCAGGAATACAGGGCTGATTGAATATTAGGAAAACTATTGGCATAATTAGTCACATCAATAACAAAACTAACAAATCATAGGATTATCTCAATTGGTGCAGAAAAAGCTCTTGACAAACCACAACGCTCATTCCTATTTAAAAACAATAGAAAGCATAGGAATGAATGGAGCTTTCCTTAAAATGATAAGTAGTGTCTGTCTAAAACCATTACTAAGCATTGTCTGTAATGGGGATAAACTAGAAGCCTTCCCAATAAGATCAGGATGAAGCAGGGTGCCCATTATCATCATTATTGTTCAATGTTGTAGAAGTACTAGCTATAGCAATAAAGAAAAAAAATTAAAGGAATTAGAATAGGTGATGATGGAATAAAACTGTCATTCTTTGGTGATGTTATAATGCTATACTTAGAGAATTCTAGAGAATCAACTAAAAAAGTTGAAGTAATTAACTTTAGCAAAGTTATAGTATGCAAAATAAATGTATATAAATCATCAGCATTTCTATAGATTACTAACAAAGTAGTAAGAGATAGAGAAATTCCATAACTGTAGACAATATAAAATGCTTGGGAGTCTACCTGCCAAAGCAAACTCAGGAATTATATGAACACAATTACAAAACACTTTTCACATAAATAAAGTTAGATCTGCACAATTGAAAAAATATGATTTAGTCATGGGTAGGCTGAGGCAATATAATAAACATTGCAATTGTACCTAACTTAATTTTCTTACTTAGTTCCATAACAAGCAATCTACCAAAAATTATTTTGTAGAGCTAGAAAGCTAGAAAAAGAATGACAGATTCATCTGGAAGAATAAAAGGTCAAGAATGTCAAGGGAATCAATGAAAAAAAATTGTAAAGAAAAGTGGATTAGCCATGCCAGATCTCAAACTATTACAAAGCAGTAATCATGAAAACAGCTGGTACTGACTATGAAAGAGAGCAGTGGATCAGTGGAATAGATTCGGTTCACAATACACAGTAGTAAACGACCATAGCAATTTAGTATCTGACAAACCCAAAGATCCAAGTTTTGGGGACAAGAACTCACTGTTTGACAAAAACTGCTGAGTAAACTGGAAATCAGTTTGTCTAGGATTGAGTAGTGTCATGAAAGCTTAGAAAAAAGAAAGTATCCAGGGTTAGAAGGTTATTGAGAATGTGAAAAGGCCAAGGAGATAAAAGGCCATTTGGCAATTAAAGAGATCAATAGTAACTTTGGGGAAAGTGGTTTTTAGGTAAATAATGTTAGATGTTAGATTTTAGAGATAAGAAGATGAAAACTAAAATTTAATATTGGACCCATTCAGCGCAGCGATGACTGTTGACAGCCTTTTCAAGGAGTCCAGGCACAGAAGGGAGAAGAGATAGAGTATGACAGCAGGATGGATCAAAGTGAGGGGTTTTTTCAGGATGGAAGAGACATGGGCATGTTTGTAAGTAGTAGGGAAGTAGCCAGTAGGGAGAGAGAGTTTGAAGATAAGAGAGAGTGGGCTTGATTGGGGGAGGGGGAGGAGAATTTATTGGAAAAGATGGGATGGAATGGGATCAATTGTATAGATAGAGGAATTTGGCTTGCCAAGAAGAGCTGCCTCCTTCATGTGAGAGGGGTGAAGGAGAAGAAAGTGGTAGAAGGCACCTTAGTGATATGAAATGAGGAGGGGAGAAGTGAGAGCTCTTTGTGAATGACCTCATTTTTTTTTTTGAGTGAAATATGAGACAAGGTTGTCAGCTGAGAGCATGGGCAGTAGTAGGGGAAGCCATGGGAGGTCTGAGAAGATATGGGTGATAGAGAGGGGGAAATCTGCTGGAAAAAACAGGATATAATAGGACCACTCATATGCATGTTAAAGGGTTAGCCTTAGCAAGAAAGGGCCACTTTTTTGATATGCAATAAGGGTGAATGAAGACATGATGGCAGAAGGTATCTGGGTGATATGAATATAAGGAAGGAAGAAGAAGGAGCTATCAGCAAATGGCCTTAGTCTGATGGAAAAGAATGGATGTTCACGTGTGCAAATAGAGGAATGTTACAAAAGCAAAAGTGATGATGGGGGAAGGCATCTGAGTGACAAGATGAGATAAGAGGAAGTGAAGTCTCAATTTTTTTTTTAAAAGAAATGTGTCAAGGTTCTCAGGTAAAAGGACTGGAGGCTGGAGAACTTTGGGAAATTTGAGAAGGGGTTGATTATGTTTGGAAAAGCTGTTGGAATGAGTGAGATAATGAATTGATTAGGGATGTGTAAAAGGAATGGAATCAATGAAGGTCCATTTGAGGTTACATCACATAAATTTGCGTGGATCCAGTCTCCCCTGGCCCTTTTTAAATTGATGCTTTTAAAAAACACAACCATTATCTCCTTTGTAACAAAATTAGTTAAGTAAAACAATGCTGTGGTAACTACATCAGAAAATATGATGAACATTGTGTTCTTATAGTATTCTTTTCTTAGAAAGATGATCTATTGTGCAAATTGGTCTTTATATTTAATACGAATTGTCTTTTACTGTTGTTTTCATTTAGTCAGTTGGCAATCATTTATTAAATACTCTCTATCTGTTTATCACCATATTAAGCTCTGGGGATACAAATTCCAGTAGAGGATACAATCTGAAAATAACTAGATACATACTTTCTCTTCTTCCCTCTACCTCTTGCAACAAGTTTGATTCAGGACTCATTTCAAATGACTCTTCCCCAAAAAACTTATTGGTCCTTCTAGTCTTTCACATTTCTCATGAAATTATTTTCCTCTTTAGTGTGTATACATTTTGTATTTACTTACTTTTATGTATGTTTTTTGCTCTTAAGAGAATATAAGCTCTTTTAGATATTCCTTGGTTTTTGTATTTGTCTAATGGCGAGTATAGTGCCCAACAGAGCAGGAATTTAATAAATACTTATTGAATAGGTTTTCCTACATTAAGACTTCTTTATTGCTGTATTATAGATATTAAATTAGAGTTAGTATCAGTGCTAACTAAGGCACAAATGATTCAGACTTGGAACAATTAATACTAAGATGAGAATGATGAGCCTCTAAGCCAATGTAATCATGGACCACCATGACTTTCTAAAAAGAATTAGTCTAGAGAAGTCCACCTTTCTCTAGGTTAACAAGTAAGTACAAAATTGAAGATCAAACTTTTTCCTCAGGAGTGTGACTCCTTTATATGTAAAAAGATAAAATTAGATTTATAAAAACCTGATTAATAGATCAGAGCTGAGATATGCCAAGAACGCTGTAGAATGTATTTATAAGGATGATCTCTGTAACTCAAGTAAGTAATATCAAATTACAAATGATTTATATTCTATATCTTTTAGGTTAATTTTCCCTCAGGTTAAGGTTCAGGGTTCATAATTCTGCTCACTTTGCTTTGCAATATAGGAGAAAATGGTGTACCAGAAATACTTAAGAATTATGAAAATGTGTAAGCACTGAAAAACAAAACAGATATCCACAGAAACATTATAAACTATGGGGAACTTGATTTCCAGGCTAGGTTTCTGCTCAAAGTAATTGAAGGGATAAATCAAATATTATGTAAAAGCCATATAAAATGAAAGCCATTCACAATTAAGTGTTGACCAAAAAGTTCAAAGACTACTTTATTCTACATTAAGGAGGGGAAAATTGTCTTTTAAAAAATGTCAAAGCATTTAGTAACTATGTAGTTGCAGAGAAAATACTATTACATATATTTAATAAAGATAAGCTTTTAAGAGAAAAATTTACTTACCTCATTTGTGCTTCCCTGTGGTAAAGGCAGTTGAAAAGGGAAAAAAAAATAGTATCTGTGTATTCATTTTGCTTCATTTATAACTGATATTTATACTTTATTTAGAGGACTGCCACACTATTAGCTTTTGGAAAAGGGAAATAACCCAAGATTTCGCCATATTGATTTCATGATTCATCAGCGTAATTTGAAGAATTCAGTAATACATAATCTACAGACTGCAGAATCTATGAACTTTGGGGTTCACATGCAAAAAAAAAAGGTTGTTAGTGTTATTGCTGCTTTATAATATCTACATTTTCTCAAAGATGTTGCAAATTAGTAAGTTCCTAATAAAATCTTGAAATATAAAATGCTCAATTATTTCTAAATCTATTATAACTTGATATGAAGTTTTGTCCTGATGTGAATCAGTCATTCAGTGATATCTGGGCAAATTGCAGAGGCATTGAGTATATTTATTTTCCTCAAAAAATTCTCAACTCCAGTGTCCTTTAATTTACTCTAATTATCTGAATAAACAAGTGAAAAAAATCTAGAATAACAAAATAGATTAAATGAGCAAACTTTATTAATGACATTTTAAGAGAGTGAGCTAAGGATAAAGAGATGAAAACTTCATTGGAGTCCTGTGATTCCCTATGCAACTCTGTCAAGTCATTATTTTCTAAGCTCTCTCATATCTCTTTGTGTTTGGAAATAAAATGCTTTGCAATGGTGGTGTATATGCAGTTCCAAAACAGCAAATGATAGCAAAGCCCAATTAGGTGGTAACCTGTACATATGCAGCAGTGTTGCCAATCCATTTGATTCAAACGTAGCTAAAGAAAATCTAATTTGTAAGAGTTTCTCATAAGCTTAAACTATTTTGTAAATCTTAGTGACTGCAACACAACCTGACTTTTCCTGATTCTGTGGGAGGACTGTGTTATTTAGCTCCTATCCATTTATCCCCAGAACAACTTGTAAGTCCATATCATCTAAGTAGAGCCTTAGTTTTTTAGTATAGGTACCCATAGTCTAAGTTATTGAGCATTGGGGATTAACCTTCATCTGGCATCTTGTGATAAATCATTTTGAGCTGCTTGCCCCCTTATTTTTCTGGTGCAATTAAGGTAACTTGTTAAATCTTACCAACATTTACCTTACATGCAAAATGATTATCATTTTATTTTTAGACAGGCTACCTTTTCAGAAATCTGCATTATTTGTTTTCCTTTTAGTCTTTAAGAATAATTTCTTTATTCATTATTGACCACACAGTGAAATTCTCCATTACATCATTCA
The DNA here is from genome assembly GCF_003287225.1 of Phascolarctos cinereus. Classification (NCBI taxonomy): domain Eukaryota; kingdom Metazoa; phylum Chordata; class Mammalia; order Diprotodontia; family Phascolarctidae; genus Phascolarctos; species Phascolarctos cinereus. The sequence continues at coordinate 252,522,511 of NW_027555736.1, forward strand.
AATATAAGAATACGGTCACTACCTGGTGATTACTTGAGGATATTTTCCTTATATAGAGTTTGTATTATGATCTATGGGACATACTTGTTTCCATTGATTTGGAAAAATTATTTCTATCTGTAAAATCCCATTTCTTTTTGTGTTAAATGAGGGCAGGGGCTACCTTTCTTTTTTTACTTGTATGTATATTCACAATGTTTGGCACATAGTAAGTACTTAATAAATACTTTATCTAATCATCTAAATAGAAAAATGGTTGACTGGTTCTACGTAGAGAGCTTAAAAAAAGTGCTGTTGGAATTGGTTTTATAGTGGTTCTAAGGACAACATAAAACAAATTCATGAGACATAATTTTATGTTGCTGTGTTTATAAGCATTTGCAAGAATTACAATTTCTCTAGGAACACTTGTTGAAGACATAAGAGAAATTCTATACAAATACTTCCAAATAAATCAATAAATATTTTGAAGTCACTGAGTGACTTCAAAGAAAAGACATGAAACTGGGAAGTGAAAATTATGTTGAAAAAACATGATTTAGGAGTAAGAAACAAGAGTGGTTAAAGGCTCGTAGACTCTAGAAACTTTAAAGCTATCCTAGGATCATAGGTTAAGACGTAGAAGGTCTCTCAGGGTCGTAAATAAACATTTATTAAGCACTTACTTTGTGCTAGGAACTGTACTAAGCTTTGGGGATACAACAAAAGGCAAAAGACAGGCCCTGCCCTTGAGCTCACAATCTAATGGGGTTAATTACTAATTACTCACTAATCTAACTGTGTATGTATATAATTGTACAAGCAAGCTATATACAGGATAAATTGGAAATAAGAGAGGGAAGACACAAGAATTAAGAGGGATTGGAAAAGAGAAGGGTTTTAGCTGGGTTGTGTGTTTTTTGTAGCTTGTCCTTTGTTCTCCAAGAGGACCATGACATCAGGAAGGTGATGACATGACTTGCAATTGAATTGGATTTGAGTCAGGGAGGGCAGTGCAGAGTCACCAGTGTCACTTTCTCTTCCAGAGCCATCTGGGTCCAGTGGCCAGATATAGATTAGGATGACTGGAGATGGCCCAGGATGCAGTGGGAGATGTTGGCCTTTTTAAGGTCTTTCTGGGTTCTCACTGTCTGTGGGGCAATGCCCATTCAGTGAATAGGCCTGCTTAAGAAGTGAGTCAAGGGATGGCCCCTTTAATAATGATAATTAATCATCATCATCATCATCATCATCATCATCATCATCATCATCATCATCTAACTGGGAAGGGAAGACCCTCAGAGTTGCTGGCAAAAAGAGAAATAATTACTATTTGCATTCACTCAGAGTCAGGAGGACCCAAAAAGTAAACATTAAGTGGGGCTTGGTCAGGGATCTATTGTCCAATCAAAGAGAGCTCCAGTGAATTGGCCTTAAGGCATGGACTTTAAGAAAGAAATCTAGGCAGTAAACCTAGGTAGGTTTCAGTCATCAAAATTTGCCTTCTTTTGAGCAGAACACCCTCAGGTAAGGGCATGATACTCCTTGTGGGGAGAGGAGAGGAGAGGAGAGGAGACTTGAAGGACTTGAAGGAAGACCAGAGATGAGGAGGGAGAGTGTTTCCTGTAAGAGGGACAGCCAATGAAAATGCCCTGAGGCAAGATGTTTTATCTGAGGAATAGTTAGGAAGCCAGCATCACTGGATCAAAGAGTAAATGGATCATTAAAGAGTTACTAAACACTTTAAAGGGAAACAGTAATTAAAAAGAGCCATCATGGCTTCATTAAGAACATGTCATGCCAGACTTACCCTTTTTCCTTTTTTGAACAGGTTACTAAGCTAATAGGGAATGCTATGGATACACTTAATTTTAGCAAAACATTTGAAAAAGTATCTTATCCTATTTTTTGGAGAAGCTAGAGAAATGCAAAGTAGATGCTAATGTGATTTAGAACTGACTGAATGACAACGCTAAAAAAGTAGTTATTAATAGTTTGTTGTCAAGTTGTCAAGAGGCCTCCAGTAGACTGCCCCAAAGGTCTGTGCTTGGCTCTTTGTTGTTGCTGCTGTTTTTTTAAAACACTTTTTGTTAGTGACTTAGAGAAAGGAAGTTATAAAGAGGCAAGTTGTTAAAAGTTAGAAAATCTACAGTGTTCAAAAGTGTAATGGGCTGCCTCAGGAGGAAGGAAGTTCCTCCTCATTGGAGGTCTTTATGCAGATAACCACTTGCTGGGCATATTATAGTAGGGGTTCTTAGTTGAGTATGAGCTGAATTAGATGGCTACTTGGGCTCCTTCCAGCTATAAAATTTTGTGGCTTTGTGAGAAATAATTTGGAGATCATCCTTGCTAAAGGTGTTGACACTGTCAAAGAGGATGTACTGTGTTGACACCACACATCCATGAATCAGGGGCAAGACTTAAACCCAGGTCTTCCTGACATCAAGGCTGGCCCTCTGTTTACTATGTCACATTCATTGATTCTCTTACAAGGATATAAACAATTAAAAGCATTTTGTGTGATCAAATATTTTTGGAAACAAATGGGATTAAAATGAGAAAACTATTTTTTAACCAATAATATAAGTTAAAGCATCCTACCTGGTCCCACAAGGCAGCAGCCACCTGGTCTATAACTGCTCCCAATTCTCGGTATTCCCCAGAATATCGGATGTACGCCCAGGTACAGAGAGTGATAAGGGTCAGTCCCATGATCATGTTGCATAAGCTGGCTATAATGTCCAAACCAATGAATCCCGTTACACCAGCAATGACATAAGTGATGAAAATGACCACAAACAGTGTGGCTGGGGTGCGTGCTGCATGAAAAATGTTCTTGCTGTCATTATGCTTGATATATTGTATGTAGAGCTCATCTATTTCACTCTCCAGTTGTTGCAAGTAACGACGGCTAAATTCCTCCCCACCCATCTTTTTGACCCCACGGAACAGCTTAATTGATTCCTCCTTGAGTTCCAGGTGTTTGTTCTGCAGGTCGGTGGGTGCTAGAAATGGTTTGTCACCCCCACAAATCTACAAAAGGTAGGAAAGGGTTGGGATTAAACATAATTGAGGACAGAAACATGTACACCAACCAATATAACTATTCACCATAACCACTGTCTTGTATTCAGATTGTCTTATAGTGTTCATTTTTCATAGGCAGGGTGGTCTGATAAAAACTAAACTCTGAAATATTTGAATTTTAACTAAAACTCTTATCATTGAAAATAAAGGGACCTTAAACTCTCTATCCCTCACATAACTAATACATTATCTTTCATACACAAAGAATAAATATTGAAAAATAATTATGGGATAAGTAAGGCATGGCATTTAAAATTGTTTTTCCAGTTGTGGTACTAGATCTACCCTGATCCATGCACATATTTTCAGTTTCCTTCTTGCTTTCTCTACCAAGGAAGATTATTTTTTCCTGTAGTTTACTTGGAGGTCTATAGATAGATGCCTGAATGAAACATGATAAAAAGTTGGCCAGAAAAAAGAAAAGTTGGCCAGAGTTGCCTTCCACTTTCTGTCAATGCACAATGTGCTTAGCACAGTGCCTGGCACAAAGTAGATGCTTAATAAATGTTTATTGACTAAAGGAATAAGAAGGAATAGCTGATAGAAATGCTAATTTGCTATATTATAAATGTGTTCAAAGCATTGCATTTTTATTCTTACCTCTTCCATTCTTTTGTTATATGTATCCTTGGCAGTTGCAACAGCTGCTAAATTGTTAGCCTCAGCTGTGGCCTTTGGACAAAATACAAAGATGTAAAATTTATTTCATATGTATTATATATTCTATATGATAATAAACTTATCTACAGGAAAATAAACTTAAGATTTTTCTCCAGCATAACATTAATCATCAGTGAATTCCAGTCATGAATATTAGGATAACATTTAAATCATCTTAAAACAAGGTTGCAACACTTGACAGCTGAATAATTACCTGCAACATTGATTTGGGATGGGGTAATTCTTCTCCTTGATAGATCTTTATATAAGCCTGTGAAATGACACAAAAATGCATACTTAAATAAATTTCATGAAATACAACTATTATTAGTATAAATTATGTTTGTAAGGACTTTTCAACTTTTTTATTTAGCAGAATCATAGAGTATTGGAGTTGGAAGGAGCTTCAGCTGTAACCTCATCTAACTCATACTCTCATAAGAATGTCCATTACCACATACCCAACAGGAAGTCAACCAGCCAACAAAGGGGAATCCACTACCTTTTGAGGCAGCAACATTACAATTTTGAGTAGCTCTAATTGTGAGATAATGTATCAGATGTCAAGCCTTAACTATATTTACCTCTTTGCAGCTTCTAGCTCAATCCTCTTAATTCTGCCCTAAGGGATCCAGTGGAAAAAGTCAATCCCTCTTCTGCGTGAATGTCCTTCATATGCCTGAAGACAATTATCATGCCTCACTTAACATCTCCATTTCTTCATATGATCCTCATATGATCTAGGCTCAAGGCTTGTCACTATTTGGTTATCCTTCTCTTGAATGCTTTCTAAGTTTCTTAAAATGTGACATCTACAACTAGACAAAATACTCCTGCTATAGTCTGACCAACAGAGTTTCATGTTATTTCTGCAAGCTATGCCTCCTTTTAGTACAGGGCAAGATGACTTTAGGATTTTTGGTTATCACATCACAAAACTGACACATACTGAGTTTATAGTATTTTTCATACAAACTACTAACCTTATCTCTCTCATTTTGTACTTGTGAAATTATTTTTTAACGAATGTGTAAGACTTTACATATATCCATATTAAATTTCATCTTTTTATATTTGTCCCAACATTCCACTCCTTCAAGATCTGTTTGGATCCTATTTGATAAGCATGCCATCTTTGCCTTTATCTAAGTGAGCAGAACAATTGATTGTCACTTTCCAAAAGAAATGGCATTAATGATTTGGTTATAGTTCCAGACCAGAAGGGAGATGGGAAAAGAGGAGACTTACAATTTATATAACCTAAGGAGACTTGAACCTAATTAATGATTATTAGCCAAATGACTTGTACTTGGCTTTTGGCCTAGCCTTTCAGAAATAAATATTCAGAAAATGTATTGAATAGTCACCATAAATTATGAGAACTCTTACCAAAGGGATGCACTCCTGTACCAGGAATAAAACACTAAGCCAAAGGCTAAGCTTGCCCAGATGATCCTGTTCTTCAACCTGGTTGGAAGGTAGCATGCTTCAAAGATGACACCCTTAACAAGAACCAAGGTAACTTCTGCTGGGCCTACAGTAAAAGCTCCTGCTCTCTCTAAGAACAGCAATGCTTCATTCAGCCTAGAATTATAGCTGAGATGGAAGCTGGAAGTGATAGAGAATACTATGGTTCTCCAGTAAGGGGGTAAGCCCAGAGAATTCAGGGGAATACCACACCAAGTGGAAATGTGGTGTCAATTACCAATCTAGCAGCAAAGTGACCAGGCCTTGAATCATGAGTTGCCTTGGCCCTAAATGTACCTTTTAGTCTATTAGTGTACTCTGTATTTACCCAGTCTTCCCAATGATAGTGTTGTTGTAGGCCAAGTTTTGTTATTGTTTGTGGTTTCATTCATGTTGGATTGTTTGTGACCCAATTTGGGGTTTTCTTTGCTTCTTCAGCTAATTTTACAGATGAAGAAGTGAGGCAAACAGGGTTGTGACTTACCCAGGGTCACACAGCTTTAATTGTCTGAGGTAAGATTTGAATTCAGAAAGATAAGTCTTCCTGACTTCAAACCAGGCATTCTATCCACAGAACCATCTAGCTTCCCTGCACGCGAAGACACCAGTGGAAATGGAGAGTTTTAAGTTAATCTCCACATATTCACAACTGTTGTGTGCCGAGACTTTAACTTTTACTAGTGGAATGATTTTGTGGCCCAACTGTGGGCCTTTGGACAAAAATATAAAAAGTCTTAGGACTTTGGCAGAGAAGCTCCTGAGACCCCAGGGAACCTCCTTGCTAACTGTTTTTAATTTATTGCTTTTATTTTCCTGGACTGCTTTTTACCTTGTGGTGAGTGCAGTGGATAGAATACTGGGGTGGAGTCAGAAAAAACAGAGTTCAAATCTGACCTTCAGACACTTACTAACTGTATGATCCTGGTCGAGTTGCTTAACTCCGGACAGAACAAAATTGGAGGAGGGAAATGACAAACCATTCCAATATCTTTGCCAAGAAAACCCCATGGACAGTTGGTCACAGACAGACACAACTCAATGATTGAACAAGGAGTTACTGTGAGTGATGAAAAGATATCAAGTATATTACCGAATACAGACTTCTTTATATATTATATATATACATATGTGTGTGTGTGTGTATACATATATATACATATACATATACATACACATACATGTATATGTGTGTGTATATATATAATATGTATATATATACATATATATACATATATATGTATATGTGTGTGTGTGTGTGTGTGTGTGTGTATATATACATATATATATGTAAAGTTTCAGCCCATAAGCAGCATGAAAATGAATAGAGAGTTAACCTCAGAGCTAAAAAGACCTAGGTTCGATCCTGCCTCTGAAACATATTGGCTGTGTGAACCTGGGTAAGTTACTTAATCAATGCTGCAGGAACTCTCTAGGTTTCAAGACAAGTGCAGATGTGTATTGGTAGAGGAATTTCTTACATTAATGAAATCACACATCTAGATTACCCTTTTTCATCTCCTCTCTATCCCCAAAGTCTAGAGATATGTTTGAAAATATAATATAGAATGTATGAGAATTGTTTAATATATTTCCATTTTAGTTCTGCCAGGTGTTAGAATAAATTTTATCCTTCATTCCACCTCGTTATCCCCTCTAGGCAAACACCACTGGAATGTTTTCTTCTGTAAGAGTTGAAAGTATAAACACCTCTTTGTTGGGGACTGGGGAGGTGAATCTGATATCTAATTTAGTGAATGAGGGTCATAGGATCTAAAACTAGAAGATTGTGCATTGGAAAGAATGCTGGATTTGGAGTTAGAGAATCTGGGTTTGAATCCCAATTCTATTATTTATTTTTAGCTGTGTGACCTTAAACATGTCACTTCCCCTTTTTTGTGTCTCAGTTTCCTGACCTTTAAAATCAGGGGGTTAAAATAAGTGATTGCAAAGGACCCAATTAACTTTTGAAATTAATTTTCTTCCCTCATTTTGCAAGTGGAAATAACTGGACCCAGAGAGATAAAGTGACTTGTCCAAGGTGACATAACCAGTTAGTGGCAAAACAGAGATTTTAATCAAGAACTACTTCTGGCTTCTGTAGGAGAAGCAGCAGGATAACAAAGAAGAATTTGAGTTAAATCAGGTGAGGAAAATTGTGAAGTTGAATTTGGAGAGTTTGAGATATACGAAGATCAGAGATTGAATGTGGGAAGGGGAAATTTGGGATAAATTTGGAAAAATGTTAAAGATCACAACCTCCAGGTTTATATTCATCTTTCAGCTTCTGTAAAAGAAAATTAAAGGAAAAGCAGCGGGAATAACAAATACTTAAAAATACTTTTTCATTCATTCTTTTTCTTAATAAAAAAGGAATAAAAAACCACTAGAACTGTTTCTAAAAATTTAATTTCACGAAGAAGGCCTCTATTAGAAATCTTTTCCCTTTTCCCTCCATCCTACCCCACTCCCTCAGATTCTCTCTTTCAATTAATCTCTATAACTAACACAACTCTTGATTCTTCACATCATGAAGACAACTCATCAATGCATCAAATGTAAGGAAATAAACATTCTTTGGAATTGAGGAATAAATACCTTGAAGTATTCCACTAGACCTCGGCAGGTGATTTTATTTCCATTGATTTCTTTAACATCTAGGTTCTCAGGACTAAGTAGCCAAGGGATCAAAATTTTCAGGTTCTTAATGAATTCATCATCTATTTCTATAAGTAAAAGCAAATTCATCATTATTTAAACAATCTCCACCCAGCTTTATGCTCTCTAAATAGCATTGCTACCACTCTTTTTTTTTTACTCTCAATTCTTTCCCTCAAGCAAAGCAACTGTAATAGAATAAGCAGCTCTGATAGAATAAGTTAAGCAGCAGTAATAGAATGCCCTTCCTCAAGAGCAATTACTTTTGCCTTTGTATCTTCAGAATCTCTTTGTACTGGTAGGTGACTAATAAATATTCATTGAATGGAATTGAAATCCCTGCTCCTCCATGAAGGAAGTTCTTTCCAGATTGACTAGAAAAAAATCATCAGTTTCCTCAGTCTAGGATCTGAATTTTTCACAACTTTGTCCCTTATACCTGCTTACCATACTTATTATACAATTACCTTTAACTCACATGTTATAGAAATACATTATTGTCCACTTATATGACAACAAATTCTGTTTTTAAATTATTTTGTGGATTATGTTCATCCATGTGATTGGTACCAATCTCACAATAATACTTTGTAATTCAATGACTTCTCTTCCTTGAAATAACACTATTTCATTAGTAATATGAAATGTGCATATGCTACATCACCACTTTGATCAACTTTCTATAGAAGGTGTTAGAGTTAGAAGGGCTTAAGTTTCCACAGGTAGAATAATGCAGAGATTTAAAGAACAACAGCTCCAGGAAGTAGTACACTGTAGGTGGGCTCAGGCTTAGCCAATAAAAAGTAAGTGCATTGTTCCCAAAAGACCCCAAAATCAAGATAAGGGTCGAGCCAGCTCAGACCAGTTAGGGTCAACCTGAGGACACCTGAAAAATGTTAGTGCGCCTGCTTAATGAACTTCATTACTATTATCTGACATACCCTGCATAAAATTAGAGCCTCATTACCGAGTCATGGGACCTATGACCAAGGGAGGGGGAACATACTTGAGCATATCAAGGGGAAACATGTAAAGAAAGGTGTAACCTGGGAATGGTTGGACCAATCCCGTCTTGGGAGGTTTCTTGCCGAATTCAACTGCATAAAAGCACACTTTCCCTTGCACTCAGGGCCCACCCCTCCTGAAGAGGGGTGGAGCCCGCTTCTGGCCAGAAACATCTAAATCCTCTGGACTTTCTTTATAATAAATTTTCTTGATACTAAATTTTTGGTGTCAAGCCTATTTCTAACATCCACAGTCTCATAATTAAGGACCTATTTTGACTAACCTATTCTGTTCTGACTTTTTTTTTTAAATTCATGAAAGGCATGAATGATGATTCTAGTTAATACTTTAAACATTAAACCTCAAAACCCCTTTAAAGGAAATCCTACAAAGATAATTTAATTATGCCTACTTCTTTGATCAATAGAAACCTTGGTCCTAGAAGCTCCCTGTTTAAAAGTATTTTAATAAAAACCTACTGAAGTCATCACACAAATGCTCAGTATCAAAATGTCTACTCTTACATTAGAGTTTTTGCATTTTATAGGGGGTAGTGAAAGTAATAGGATCTTGTTATTGAAAATAAAATATATTCCCAACAACTATTTTTTCTGCATGTAAGTGATGTAAAGTGATTATTTAAAATACTTATACCCTTTGACTCAGAGATCCTAGGGCAAGGGATATGACCATAGGAGGTCAAAAACAGAGAGATCCTTTATGTACCAAAAATACATGTAGGGGTGTGTATGTGTGTGTGTGTGTGTGTGTGTGTGTGTGTGTGCGTGCTTGTGCACATGCATGTGTATGGCAGCAAAAACCGGAAGCAAACATCTAAATACCCATCAATTGGGGAATGACTTAAAAAAAGTGTGATACATGAAAATGTGGTTTGTGGAGCAGAATTTGTGGAATATTACTACAGTGTTAGAAACAGTTTTCTTGGTCAGGGAACCATAGGTTGCAGTCTAGGTGTGCTGGGAATCCTGAAATGCAAGGGTACACGGTACAAGTCTCCCTTGAAAGAACGTGGTCACTTAAGCCTTCTTTCAGTCTAAGTAGTGAGTTTATTAAGACAGAGGTTGGGTGGGCAAGAGTTTTAGTAAACCTGCAGGATTTGTGACACCAATACAAGTGGGTCAGATTTTAAGAATCTGCCCATTTAATGAGGATAAGATGGATATTTTTATACAGAAAGATTGTGGGAAGATCTGGAGTGGCAAGTAGCCTGAGGTGGTCTGGAGGTAACAGAGAAAGGGGTCTACATGGGATTAAGGAGTGGCAAGTAGCCTGGGGTGGGCCAGGTGCAGACAATGAGGGCCAAAATGAAAGGGCAGTTAAAAGGATTATTGACTGGCATAGGCTGGGTGCCTCAGGCGAATGCCAGAGATCTGGGTTCAGGGGCTTTGGGGTCCAGGTCATAAAAACATGGTTTTTTTTTCCTTTTGGGGGTTCAACATGAATCCCATCCCCATCATTATAACTGCAACAATACAAAAGGAAAAAACAAAAAACTAAAACTGAATGCCACATAATTATAATGACCTAGCTTGATCTCAGAGAAGATTTGAGAAAATGCACTTCCCTCCCTTATTTGCAAGGATAAGAGGCCATGTATGTGGAATATTACATATATTGTCAGACATGGTTGATGTATTGATTGCTTCTGCTGAACTACTTTTTAAAAAATCTACAAGAGTAGGGGAGTGAGATGGATGTATTCAGAAATGAAGGTAATTTTTTTTTTAAGGCAATTGGGGTTAAATGACTTGCCCATCGTCACACAGCTAGTAAGTGTCAAGTGTTTGGTCTGAGGCGGGATTTGAGCTCAGGTCCTCCTGACTTCAGGTCTGGTGCTCTGTCCACTGCGCCACCTAGCTGCCCCGAAATGAAGGTAATTTAAAAACAAAACATATCAATAAAATAAGATTTTTTGTAATTAAAATAAAATATAGAGGTAATAGAGTTTAAGAATTGACTGGCATTCTGGGATTTGTAGTTCAGAGGGACCATTTTGATCTTTGAGTTTAGACTTTAGTCAAACCTGAGAGTTTTGAAAAGGGACACAGTCTGCAACAGAAAGATTAAAAAAAAAACCCCCAGCATAACACACAGAGCAGTATTCTGCCTGCTACAAAAGTATGGGAAAATAGTGGAACAGACTGTAAGAGACCAATACATATCCCAATTGTTAAGGAGTAAAGAGAACAATGCCAGAGACTTTGAAAAGCTGACAAAAAGTCTACTTGTGAGAGCATGGAAAAATAGTTGTATGGCTAACTGAAACAAAGAAGTTGGACTGGTGACGTCAGTTGCCATCACCACTTTAAAAATTAAGAACTGAGGAGAGCTTTGAAAGGTTTTTACTCTCCTCAGTTCCTGTCTCTGTGTTTATTTGTTAACAGAAGTCTCCATGTAATTTCACTGCTCTTTATTTAAACTGTCTTTATTCTGTTTTTTTGGTTCTGCTTTTTCTATATTTTGCTTCCTATAAATATTAATGATCAATCATAAATGCTTGTATTACATATCTATATAATTATTTAATACCTGTAAAAGGATATCTAAGCCAGTATCTAAGAGAAACTTAATCTTATTCTAGTGATCAGACTTCAATTCTTGTCTGGTGAGCTTAAGAGCTATATGTGATTTTAAGATAGAAGAGGAAGGGATTCATCTGGGCCATGGGGACATGTTTACTTCTAAATTCATTGTTATAGCTACACACACATACACACACACACACACACACACACACACACACACACAGAGCTATATATGTGGCTTCTTCAGCCTTAGGGACTACATTTAAAACTCTAGTCTCTAATGTGGAAGAGAAGAAGATGGGGAGTAGAGGGAAGTTTATACCCTTAGGGTCAACCAGTGCTTCAGGAATAAAGTGAGAGTTCAGCTACTTTTGCTCCAGAGTGCTATCTGACAGTTATAAAGGGGTGGCACCAATAATGGAGAAGCCTAACTTCTATCAAAGTCAGTACGAGGTATATGTGAAAAAAGGTCTATAAGCATAGGGCAAAAATAGTGGTTAGACCTGCTCCAAGGTCTTTGGCAAGTTATGTTACAGTGTATTTTTTAGAAATTATTTTAGAGCCACTGCCACAGGAAAACACTAAATTCCATGTAGCACAATGAAAACAGATCACAGCAATAAGAAAACAAATATATGAATAGAATGACTTAATTTAAATTTCGGAGTTCCAAGCAAAAAATTTAAGAAAGGGTGTTTTTACTGGCACAGTGGCTAAAGGAGCACACGGAGTTCAAATCAGGCCTCAGACACAATTAGCTGTGTGACTGTGGGCAAGTCACTTAACCTCTATTTGCCTTAGTTTTCTCATCTGTAAAATGGGGATAATAATAGCATCACTTCCCAGGGTTGTTGTGAAGATAATGCAAGATAATATATGTAAAGTGCTTGGCATAGTAAGTAAAACATAGTAAATACTACATAAATGTTACCTATTATTATTATTTTACCCTTTTCAACTGCAACATAGATAGATGTTATAATTGGTTACTAGGGTATAGTATAGACTTTTTTCTTTTTTTCTTTGTAGATTTATAAATCTTAAATTTAGAATACAATATTATAATGCTTCTATCAAAGAATATCTCTTTTGGAGATGATACCTAAGAAAAATTTTCATTTCCATTCTCAATATTTTAGTTTTTTGGTATCTGTTGAAGAAGTTTGCATTTAGTAGTTATAAAATGTTTTTCTGTGTGGATCAATAATTAGCCAATTTATGTAACATTCCCTTGACAAGTATCAATGTTCCCTTAATAAGTTTGAATGCAAAACCAAGATTATTAATTCTTAGTTATATGCAGGTATGATTCATTCTTGTATCCAACTTCAACAAAACTTAATAGCAGATTTACATAAATAAAGATTCTAGAAATGTGTCATAGATTCACAGATATTCTAGTCTCTTGCCATTTCCCTCAAAGAAACCTAAGTCCAGTGGAAGTCAGCAGTAGTGAAACTAATTGGGTTGCCTAGTAGGTAGAAATATCAAAGAAATTCAAATTTACATCTGTAAACAAGTTCACATCACTACAGACCTTTGAGTTTTCCATTGAAATTTGGGTTGGTGGCAACTTTTAGGCCAGGATGAGGTAGTAGAAAACAGGATATATTGGTGAAACAGGAATGGATATGCTTTCGTACATTCTGAAGTTCTTCATGCTGGTTCCCTGAGACCTGAAATAAACCATCTTGACATTTAACTCAAGTAGAAAACTCAAGACACAATTTTAAATTTAATTTGCATCATTAACATTTTCTGCATCACTTTCTTAATTCTAGACAATCAAGAAAGCAATAATACAAATCCTGACCTGTGGCCGTTGCAGATTCCCAAGGTGTAAATGCTCACAATGAAAATTTAAAGTTGGCTCTTATGAACCAATTTTAGTTGGTGCCAGCACATCCTCTGCATTTAACTGTGCCTTCTAGACCAGTTCACATAAGTCTTCCCAGGTTTTCTAAAACCATCCTGCTTGTCATTTCTTATAACATAATGGTATTCTACTGCAATTATATACCATTGTGTCTTTAATTGTTAAAGTCAACTCCATAAGAATTTGCACTTGAAACTTGGTAGTTTGATTGGTATGGCATTGAAGAAGTAATTTAGGTAGAATTATAATTTTTATTACATTGGCTCAGCCTACCCATGAGCAATTAATATTTCTTCAGTCATTTATATCTATCTTTATTTCTATGAAAAATATTTTCTAATTGTGTTCATATGGTCCCTGGGTTAGTCTTGGCAGATAGACTCCCAAGTATATTACCAGCAGTTATTTTCAATGGAATTTCTCTTTCTATCTATTCCTGATGGGTTTTGTTGGTAATATATAGAAAAATTGATGGTTTGTGTGAGTTTATTTAATTTCTTGCAACTCTCTTAAAGGTAATTGTTTCAATTATTTTTTAGCTGATTCTCTGCGGTTCATCAAATATACCATCATATCATTTGCAAAGAATGTTTTGTTTCCTCATTGTGTATTTTTATTCCTTCAATTTCTTTTACCTAGCTTATTGCTATAACTAGCATTCCTAATATAATTTTGAATAATAGTGGTGATAATGGACATTCTTGCTTCACCCTTAATCTTATTGGGAAGGCTTCTAGTTTATTGCTATTACAGATAATTTTTGCTCTTGGCTTTACATTGATACCACTTTGCATTTTTAGGAAAACTCTACTTATTACTATGCCTTGGTAGTGTACTTTCCAGGGATGTGCACATTGATAATGAGGTTGACACATGCATTGCCAGAGCTAGCTCAGTGTTTGGGAGGCTCTGAAGGAAAGTATGGGAGAGAAAAGGTATTAGACTGACTACCATACTGAAGGTCTACAGAGCCATTGTGCTGACCTCATTGTTATATGCCTGTGAAATCTGGACAGTATACCAGCACTATGCCAGGAAACTGAATCACTTCCATTTGAATTGTCTTACAATTCTGAAGATTCTGAAGATCACCTGGCAGGATGAGATACCAGACACTGAGGTCCTTTCTCGAACTAAATTGCCAAGCATTCAAACTCTGCTTCAGACAGCACAACTCCAATGAGTTGGCTACGATTTTGAATGCAGAACATACACTTGCCAAAAAGAGTATTTTATGGAGAACTCACACAGGGCAAGCATTCACGTGGTGATCAGAAAAAAGTGATACAAGGATACTCTCAAGATCTCACTTAAGAACTTTGGAATTGATCATATGACATGGGAGACACTGGCAAAGGACTGCATGCCCACATCAGAAAAGGTGCTGCGCTCTATGAGCAAAGCAGAATTGAAATAGCTCAAGAGAAACACAAGATATGCAGACTTAGAGAATCTACTCCAAAGATTCACATGGACTATTTGTGGCTGACTTGTGGTAGAACATTTTGACCTTGTATTGGTCTGATCAGCCACAGTCAGACACACTAAAACTTGACTCCAGCATAGTGATGTCATTTTGGTCCTCTTTGAAAATGAAGGACAACAACCAGTGTTTTTAAATAGGATTGGTTTTATATTTTGTCCAAAGTTTCTTTTTTTATACATTGATATAATCATATGATTTTTTTTATTATTAATATGGTCAATTATATTTATATTTTTTCCTACTATTGAACCAGCTCTGGTTCATAACATATGACCTTTGTGACATATTGCTATAATCTCCTTGCTAGCATCTCATTTAAATTTTTTGCATCAATATTCATTAAGGAAATTGATTTATAGTGGAGGTGGAGATGGTGGAGAAAAGGCAGGAATTTGTCTGAGCTCTCCCCAAAACCCTTCTGAACAACTTTAAATAATGCCTCAAAAAATTCTGAAGGACCCACAAAAGGACATAGTGAAACAATTTTCAAGCCCAAGACAACTTGGAAGATTGGCAAAAAAGGTCTGCGCCATAGTCAGGATAATATAAGATTTAGCAGCTTCTGCATTAAAGGATCAGAGGGCTTAGAATATGATATTCTGGAGAGCAAATGAACTGGGATTACAACCAAGAATCACTTACCCAGCAAAACTGAATATAATCCTTCAGGGAGGAAAATGGATATTCAATGAAATAGAGAACTTTCAAGCATTCTTAATGAAAAGACCAGAGATGAACAGAAAATCTGACTTTCAAATACAAGACTGAAGAGAAACATAAAAAGTTAAATAGGAAAGTGAAATCATTAGGGATTCAATAAGGTTAAACTGCTTACGTTACTATATAGGAAACGATAATGGTAACTCCTAAAAGCTTTCTCATCATTAGGGAAGTTAGAAGGAGCATATATAGACAGAAGGCATGGATGTGAGTTGAATATGATGGCATAACAATCTAAAAAAAATTAAGGAGTGAGAAAGAAGAATGCACTGGGAGAACAGGAAAGGGAGAGGTAGAATGGGGTAAATTATTTGAAAGGGCTTTTACAGTGGAAGGGAAGATGGGGGATGTGTGTGAGAGTATGTGAATTTTATTGTCATTGAAATTGGCAGAGAGGAAATAACATACACACTCAGTTGGGTATAGAAATTTATCTTACCAAACAGGAAAGTAGGAAGGGAATGGGATAAGAGAAGGAAGGGTGGATTAGCAGAAGTAAAAGTCAGAAGTAAAATACTTTTGAGAATGGATAGAGTGAAAAGAGAGAGAGAGAGAGGGAATGGGGGAAAATAGGATGGAGTGAAATATACAGTAATCATAACTGTGAAAAAATTTATATCAAGTTTCTCTGATAAAGACTTCATTTCTTAAATATATAGAGAACTGAGTCAAATTTATAGACATAAGAACCATTCTTCAATTGATAAGTGGTCAAAGGATATGAACAAGCAGTTTTCAGGTGAAATAATAAAAGCTATCTAAAGTTTTGTGAAAAAAATGCTCTAAATCACTGTTGATTAGAGAAATGCAAATTAACACAACTCTGAAGTACCACCCTATACCTATCAGATTGGCTAATATGACAGGAGGAAAATGACAAATGTTAAGGGGATGTGGGAAAATTGGGACACTAATGCAATGTTGGTGGAGTTGTGAACTGATTCAACCACTCTGCAGAATCCAGGGCCAGTGCTCTATCCACTGCACCACGTAGCTGCCCCAATTCAACCACTCTGTAGAGCAATTTGGAACTATTCTCAAAGGGCTATAAAACTGTGCATACTTTTTGACCAAGCAATACTACTACTAGATTTGTCTCCCAAAAAAGGAAAAGGACCTATTTGTGGAAAAATATTTATGGCAGTTCTTTTTGTAGTGGCAAAGAAATAGAAGTTGAAGGGATGTTCATCAGGGAATGGCTGAACGATTTGTTGTATATGATTGTGATGGAATACTATTGTGTTATAAGAAAAGAGGAGCAGGATGCTCTCAGAAAAACTTGGAATGACTTACATGAACTGATGCAAAGTGAAAGGAGCCAAACCAGGAGAACATTGTATATAGTAAAAGCAACATTGTATATAGTAACAGCAATATTGAATGACTTAGCTATTCTCTGCAATAAAATGATCCAAGACAATTCTGAAGGATTTGTGATGAAAAATGCTATCCTCCTCCAGAGAAACAACTGAGGAAACATGAATGCAGATTTAAGCACACTTTTTCTTTACTTTCTTTTTAATCTCTATATTTTCTTTCACAACATGACTAACATGGAAATGTTTTGCATGACTGGACAAGTCTCAACTATATCAACTTGCTTGCTTTCTCAATGGAAAGTGAGGGAGGCAGGAAGGAGAGAATTTGGAGCTCAAGTTTTTAAAAAAACCAAATGTTGAAAATTATTTTTACATGTAATTGGAAAAAATAAAATATTAAATTCATAGTTTTCTTTCTCTGTTTTTGCTTTTTCTGATTTAGGTATCAGCACCATATTTGTGTCATGGAATTTGGTAGGACTCTTTCTTTACCTACTTTAAAAAATAATTTATATAGTGTTGGAATTAATTATTCCTTAAATGTCTGGCAGAATTCATTTGTAAAACCATTTAAATGATCCTGTGGATTTTTTCTTGGGGATCTCATTTATGGTTTGTTCAATTTCTTTTTCTGTTAATTTGAGTAATTTATATTTTTGTCAAGTTTATTGACATAAAATTAGGCAAAATAGCTCCTAATAATGGTTTTAATTTCAACTTCATTGGTGGCGTATTTGCCCTTTTCATTTTGGATGCTAGTAATTTTTTACTTTCATTCAAATCAACTAAATGCTTTATGTATTTTATTATTTCCCCCCAAATCAATAAGTCCTATTTTTTTATTTATTACCAATGGTTTTTTACTTTTAATTTTGTTAATTTCTTCTTTGATTTTCAGAATTTCTACTTTGGTGTTGAATTGGGGATTTTTAATTTTTTGATTTTTCTAGGTTTTTAGTTGCATGCCTAATTCATCAATTTCTACTCTTTCTCTCTTTTATTAATGTATGCATTTAGTGATATAAATTTTCCCCTAAATACTGCTTTGGCTCCATCCCATAAATTTTGGTACATTGTCTCATTGTTGTCATTATCTTTAATGAAATTATTGATTGTTTCTATTATTTATTTTTTAACTAGATGTTATATAGGATTAGTTTCCAAGTAATTTTAAACCTATATTCCATAGTCCTTTATTGAATATACTGTTTACTGCATTATAGCCTAAAGATGCATTTGATATTTCTGCTTTTCTTCATTTTTGTGAGGTTTCCATGCCTAATATAATTTTTGTGAAGATGCCATATACAGCTAAGAAATAGGTATACTCCTATCTATTTCCATTCAGTTTTCTCCACAGGTCTATCATCTCTAACTTTTCTTAAATTCTCTTCATCTCCTAAACTTCTTTTCTTATTTATTTTTTGGTTAGATTTATCTAGTTTGGAGAAGGGAAAGTTGAGGTTCCCCACTAATAAAGTTTTACTATCTTTTTATTCCTGTAACTCATTTAATTTTTCCTTTAAGAGCTAAAATGCTATGCCATTTGGAGCATACATATTTAATGTTGATATTACTTCATTGTCTATGGTATATTTTTTACCAAGATATAGGTTCCCTGCTCATGTCTTTTAATTAGGTTTATTTTTGCTTTTGCTTTGTCTGAGATAATGATTATTGCTCCTGCCTTTTTTACTTCAGCTGAAGCATAACAGATTCTGCCCCAGACCTTTACTTTTAACCCTCTGTATCTTTTATGTTTCAAGTCTTTTTTTTTTTTAAGAAACAACATATTGTTAGATTCTGGTTTCTAATCCATTCTGCTATTCACTTCCAATATACGGGTGAATCCATCCCACCCCATTCACAGTTATGATTACTAATTATGTATTTCCTTCCATCCTATTTTCTTCTGTTTATCCTTCTCTCTCTTTTTACTATGCCTCTCCTCATGACTTCTGACTACTATTTCTGTCTCCCTACCTTTCCCCTGCTCCTTTTTTTTTTTTGTAAAATAGATTTTCCTATCCTACTCTGTGTGTGTGTGTGTGTGTGTGTGTGTGTGTGTGTGTGATAATCTTCCGTTTTCGAACCATTTCAGATAAGAGGGAGCTTCAAGCATTGCCCACCTCCATTTTTCCTCCATTGTAAAAGCTATTCTTTGTATGCCTGTTTTTGTGAGATAATTTTCCCCATTTTTCCTCTCCCTTCCCCCTTCTTCCAGTACATCCCTCTTTGTCCCTCATCCATTTTTTTTGGAGATCATCCCAACATAATTGACTTACTCCTTTGCCCTCCGTCTATGTAGAATACCTGTAACTGCTCTAATAACGATCAAGTTCTTATGAGTTACATGAATCATTTTCCTATAGGAATGTAAGCAGTTTAATATTGAGTCCCTTATAATTTCTCTTTCATGTTTACCTTTTTAGGATTCTCTTGTATCTTGTAATTGAAAGTCAAATTTTCTATTGATCTCCGGTCTTTTCTTCAGGAATTCTTGAAAATTGTCTATTTCATTAAATAGAATTTTTTTTTTCTCCTGAAGGATTACGCTTAGTTTTGTTTGGTGAGTTATTCTTGTTTGCAATCCTAGCTCCTTTGCTTTCTAGAAGACCATATTTCAATCCTCCTTTAATGTGGTAACTGTTAAATCTTGTGCGATCCTCTGACTGTGACAATATTTTAGCATTTTTTTTTCTGACTGCTTGCAATATTTTTTTCCTTTACCTAGGAGCTCTGGAATTTTGCTATAATATTCCTAGAAGTTTTCTTTTGGGGATCACTTTCAAGAGGTGATTCTCTTTTACCCTCTAGGATATCAGGGCAGTGTTTCTTTATAATTTCTTGAAATATGATGAGCCTAGAAGAGCCTAGACAAGCTCTTTCTTTGATCATGCCTTTTAGGTAGTCCAGTGATTCTTAAATTTTTTCTCCTCAATCTATTTTCCATGAGGTATTTACATTGTCTTCTATTTTTAATTTTTTGACTTTGTTTTATTGTTTCTTGATGTCTGTGGAGTTATTAGTTTCCATTTTGCCACTTTTAATTTTTTTCCAATTTATTTATTTATTGTCAGTTTTCAACATTCACTTCCACAAGATTCTGAATTCCAAATTCTCTCTCCTTCCTCCCCACCCATCCTCATTGAGAAGGCAAGCAATTCAACATAGGTTATACATGTGCAGTCATAAAAAACATGACCACTTCTCTACTGGAGAATGGCTTTTGATCCTAGATATTTCTTTAGTTGCCTATATATCTTGAATACCTAATACAAGGGTGGGGAACTTTGTGGTCCTGAGGTCACATGTGGTCCTCCAGGTCCTGAAGTGCTGCTTTTTGACCAAATCCAAACTTCACAGAACAAAGAGTTTGGATTCAGTCATAGGGCAGCACTTGAGGACCTAGAGGGCCACATATGGCCTTGAGGCCACGGGTCCCCCCCGTGTGATTAACTGTTAACAGAGATACTTGATATAATTCTTTCCCCTAGTGACTGCTTCTCTTCTTATGTCATATGCATTAAATTTGTTTGAGGAAAAGTTTTTCAGTTTCATATAATCAAAATTATCTGCATTTAGTAATTTCCTTTATAAATTGTTTGCTTAAGAATTCATCCCCTGTCCATAGCTATGAAAGGTTTATCGTTTGCTTTTCTTCTAATTTTTTTTTTATGGCATGATCTTTAATATTCAGGTATTTCTGCCAGACTGCTTTACAGTTTTCCCAATAGTTAATTGCTCATTTTTCCAAAAGAAAATCACAAAGGAGACCAATCATATTGAAATATAGTTATCAGAATATATTTTAAAACAATTTCATGGATTCCAGGTTGAGAACCCTTGACTTAAAGACTCTTTTCCAACAAGATTATTATAAAACTGGATTTTAATATAATTGGTTTTCTTTCTAGCATTAGGCATTTTTTATGCATTAAAAATTATTCTGAGATGTCTATAGGCTTCTTTAATTCATGACACAAAAAAAGATAAGGTTTAAGCCAATACTTTAAGCCATATTCTACAATAAGCTCCAAAAGGTGGCTAAGTCAATGATATAACCAAATGTAAAAGGTCATATCATCAAAAACTCATAGGACAAAGGAAGAAGATGTTTTTCATAATTATGGCAAGGGGTAGAATTCTTAACTAAACAAGTTATAGAGATGTTCATAAAAGATAAAAAAGAACAATTGTGATTACATGAAACTCAAAAGTTTCTGTACAATCAAAACCAGCACAGTTAGAATAAGCATATGGAGTACATTTACTAAGCACTTAGTAGCTGCCTGACACTGTGCCAAGCCCCGGAAGATACAATGCCAAAGAAACCAGACAATCTCTGCCTGTAAGGACCTTACATTCTAATGGGGAACATGTAAAGGAGAATTGGAAAGTAGGAGAGAGGGAAACAATTAATTTGGAAAATTTCTACACATCAAATTTCTCTGATAAAAGTCGAATATCCAAGATATATAAAGAATCAAGGGAGGCAGCTAAGTGTTGTAGTGGATAGAGCACTGGCCCTGGAGTCAGGAGGACCTGAGTTCAAATCCAGTCTTAGACCAGACACTTGACACTTACTATCTGTGTGATCCTGTGTGATCACTTAACCCCAGTTGCCTCACAAAAAAATAAAAATAAATGAAATAATCAATACAAATTGTAAGAAAAAGAGGTTTATCTCAATAGTTAATTAGTCAGTTAGTCAAGAGCAAGCATTTATTAAGTGCTTATTCTATATATGCCAGACACCTTGCTGAGTGCTGAGTATATAAAGAAATTTGAAAACATGGTCCCAGCCCTCAAGAAACTTACATT
This sequence comes from Phascolarctos cinereus, assembly GCF_003287225.1. NCBI lineage: Eukaryota > Metazoa > Chordata > Mammalia > Diprotodontia > Phascolarctidae > Phascolarctos > Phascolarctos cinereus. The sequence goes on from NW_027555736.1 coordinate 252,544,135, forward strand.
CTAATGGGAGAGACAACATGCTAAACGTTATACACACAGCATATATACAGTGTAAATGGAAGGTCATTTTAGCTGGAAGACGTTAGGGGAAGAGGAGGAAGGGGGAAGAACAAGGTCTCCTTAGGAAAGTGGAATATGAGCTACCTCTAGAAGGAAATCCAGGAAGCCAGGAGATCTGGAGGTGAGAAGGGAGAGCAATCCAGGCAGGGGGACAACTAGTGAAAAAAAGCACAAAATAAGGAGGTGCAAAGTCCTATCCTGGAATGCTCTTCCTCCTTTGCTCCAAGTGCTGACCCCCTGGCCTCCTTTAAGTCTCAACTAAAATCCTACCTTCTATAGGAAGGCTTCTCCAACTCTTCTTAATTCTAGTGCCTTCCCTGTTAATTACTTCCTATTTATCTTGTATATAGCTTGTTTCATATATATTTGTTTGCATGTTGTCTCCCCCATTAGACTTTAAGCTTCTTCAGAGCAGAGGCTGTCTTTTGCTTCTTTTTTTGTATTCCCAGCCATTAGCACAGTGCCTGGCATACAGTAGGCAATAAATGTTTGTTGACTGATTGATTATAGGAGGATAGGTATGCCAATGCAATTGGTGGAACTGTGAATTGGTTCAACTATTTGGGAAAACAATTTGTAATTATAGTTTAGTGACCCAAAGTAATTAAATTTTAAGTCTCTTTCCAATTCTCCACTCAGCTGTCAAATTCATCTTCCTAAATCTTAGGTATGACCATGGCACTCCTCTGTTCAATAAACTTCAATGACTCCATTTGGCTTTTAAATCTCTTCATAAATTTGTCCCTCTTACTTTTTTACTCTTCTTTCATATTAATGTCCATGTTTTCTGTGATCCAGTAACACCGGCATCTTTTGCTCTTCCTCACATAAGCCTCTTTATCTCCTGACAGCATTCCTTATCTCTGTCTCCTGGCTTTCCTGGTTTCCTTTCTTTCCCAGCTAAAATCCTACTACTAGTAGTCATATACCTTAAGGAAGTCAGGGACTGAGTAAAAGAAATACAAGAACATAGCATCACTTTTTGTTGCGGCACAGAACTGAAACAAAACAGATGCCCATTAATTGGGGACTGACTGAACAAATTATCATGCATAAATATGATAAAATTTTATTGCTCAATAAGAAATGAAGAATGACAGATTCAGAGAAATATAGAAGGACTTATATGAAGTGATACAGAGTGAAGTTAGGACAACCAAGAGAACAATTTATGTGATGAGCAAATGATATGAAGTAAAAAACATTGAAAGACCTCAAAACCTTGACTTCAAAAGACCAATGATTTTTGAATCTCTTGGAGGCAAAGTTGTCTAGGACCACATATGCATCCTTAGATATGTCCAATATCTTGATTTGTTTTTCTTTACTATAAATACTTGTCATAGAAGAGAGTTTCTGCTTGGGTGGAAAGTGGAGATAGGTTGGGGGGTAGTGATATACATAAAAAAAGGAAGCATCAAAAGTATTTAAAAGTTGCTTTTTTTTTTAAAAGAAGAGAGCCTTTTATGCAATATTCCCATAAATTTTTTCATGCTGCTGTTCTATCATTGTTTCAATTAAGAAGTTAAGCAGCTAGGTGGCACAAAGGATAGAGCACTGGATGTGGAATCAGGAGGACCTGAGTTCAAATCTGGCATCAAGCATTTTCTAGTTATGTGGCATTGGGTAATTCATTTAACCTCTGTTTGCCTCAGTTTCCTCAACTGTAAAGTGAGGATAATAATAGCACCTACCCCCCAGGGTTGTAAGGATCAAATGAGGTAATACTTGTGAAGTACTTAGCACAGTTCCTGGCATAGTATATGCTATATAAATCCTAACTATTATTATTATTAAGAACGGAAAATGAATATTACACAGAGCACAGCGGATAGTAAATGTGAGTAGACTAAGACATAAAATAAATGAGGAACTTCAAAGAAAAACAGAGTGAAGGATTCCATCAGGGAAATTATAATATGAAAGGAATATGGGCTGTTATATAGAAATGATTGACAGGTCTACTTGCTCTCCTAGTATCCTCAAAATATGAAGAGAAAATGAGCAAAGTCTACAGCACATTGAATATACTCCCCTGTAGCAAACTTATGGAAAGCCATGAAAAAGAGTTGTAAAGGATGGTCATGGATGGTTGTTGATCTGCATCATTAGAGGGGACATCCAAATGAATGAAATCACAGATTCATTTGAGTATTTAAAAGTACTCAAAGTAAAGTATATGTAGGTTCTGCGTCTAAAGAAATGAAAGAGGCTAAGTGTAATATCTGCAATAAAAGCAAAAAAATGACTAAACACTGAGTGTAAATTAGCCCTGAAAACAAGTGCACAAGAACATGAAAGTGTTTTGAAAAATATCAAGAAGTATATGTGTATATATTTCCTTATATATGAGGTTTTACTGTATTATGTTAATATTAAATAAAGGAACATATCAAAGTTATAATGCTAGCTTAACAATTATTGACAAAGTTTGATGCAAATAGGCATTTAACAAACCTTAAGCCGTTTTTCCAAAAATTTGGCACCACCATCAGCTCCATAGGAAAATTCATATGGAAAACTCCAGTCTCGGACAAGGAATATTAAGGACTGAAATAAGACAAAAAAGGAGTAAGATTAAATTAATTAGGGAACTTTAAGATGTTTTTCTTCTTTTATATTAACTCTGAAAGGTAAATCAGTGGTATTCTTTTAAAAAAATTTTTTATTAATTTATTTTGATTTATCAACAATCACTTCCATATGCTTTTGAGCTTAAAATTTTTCTCCCCCTTCCTCCCCACCACCCTCCCCAAGATGGCGCACAATCTCATATAGGCTATACATTTACATCCCTATTAAACATATTTTCACATTAGTGAAGTTGTAAATAAAAATTAAAACCAATCAGAGGAACCATTAGAAAGAGGAAAAAAACTCAACAGAGGAGAAAAAAAATGATAGTGATTCAACTTCCATAGTTCTTTCTTTGGATGTGGATAACATTTTCCATCATGAGGCCTCTGGGGATGTCTTAGATCCTTGTATTGCTGCAGTGGTATTATCTTTGAGCGTGCATCTTAAGCATAGAAATTTTGTTTTGCACATCACTTTTTTGTGTTTGTATTTTTAAATATCACACTGGGCCCTAAAAGACGATCAAAACATAATCATGCTTGGAGGGAAAATAGTCTTTGTTGTGTGCTTGAGAGAGAAGCAGATAGAATCTTCAATTGCTTGCTACAGAGCTACCATTTCTACCATGAATGTTCAAACGCCAAATGTATGTTTGCCTAAAAGACTATTTTATGAAGAACTCACTCCAGGAAGGAGCTCACAGGTGGTCAGAAGAAGCAATGCAAGGGCACTCTCAAGATCTCTTTGAAGACCTTTTGAATGTGTTGCATGACATGGGAGATACTGGCACAGGACTTTCCAGCATTGTGTGCATGCATCAAAGAAAGCACTGTGCTCTACGAGTGGAGCAGAATTGCAGTAGTTCAAAAGGAATGTGAGATGCACAGATTTACAGCCATTTCCACTCCAAATGGACTCTGTGCCTGACCTATTTGTGCTCTACCAAGGAAGAGCCTTCCAAGCTCATACTGGTCTCATCAGCCACAGTTGGAAACACTTTATCTTGACTCCAATATAGTGATGTGATTTTGTTCCTGTTTGGGAAGAAAGGAAACAACTAACCAAACAGTTTCTGCCACACTATATTCTAGTTTCCCTAGCAGTTTTTGTCAAAAAATGAGCTGAATATGAATAGCTGAAATCATTGAGTTTAGAGAACACTAGGATGCTAGATTAAATTTCTTCTGTATGTTGTATACCTAATATGTTCTCCTCATTGACCTCTCTACTTTTAAAGTTAATACTAAATAGTTTTGATGATTATCCCTTTTAGTTTAGTTTGAAATTTGGTACTATTGGGTATCCTTTCTTGCCACTTTTATTCATTATTTCCCTTGAAATTTTTGACCTTTTGTTTACACAAATGAATTTAAAAAATTTTTTTTCTAGTGCTAGAAAGTAATCTTTGACTACTTTTATTGGTATGGTATTGAATAAATAAATTAATTTAGATAGCATTGTGATGTTTATTGTATTGACTTTGTCTAATCACGTATAATTAATAATTCTCCAATTAAAGAAAGGACCTAAGACAACTGTCTTTTATTTTGTAAAGAATGTTTTGTGCTTGAATTCATATACTTTCTGTGGGTGTCTTGATAGATATGGTCACAAATATTTTATTCGTTCTTTAGTAATTTTGAATGAAATGTCTCTTTCTGATGAGTTTTATTGATAACATACAGAAATAATGATGATTTATTTGGATTTATTTCATATTCTGCAACTGCTGAAGCAATTGTTTCAATTAATTTTTAGTTTACTCTCTAGTGATTTCTATATAAACAATCATATCATCTGTAAAAAAAGAGATCATTTTATTTCTTCCTTGTATGTGCTTATTTCTTCAATTTTTTTCCTTGACTTTTTCTTTTTTTGCTATAGCTAGCATTTCTAGCACTCTACTATATAATACTAGTGATGCCCCTGATTTTATAGGGATGGTCTTTAGTCTTTCCCCATTACATATAATGCTGACTCTTGGGTTTAGGTAGATAGTATTTACCATTTATTCCTTTATTTTCTAGTTTGTTTTTTAACATGAATGGATGTTGTATTTTGTTGAAAATTTTTTTCTACATCTATCACTATGATTCTGTTTTTCTTGTTACTCATATATTCAATTATATTTTTAATTTTCATAATATTAAACCAACCTTGCATTCCTGGTATAAATCCAACCTGATCATAGTTTAATATCATGTTGTTATGTTACTATAGCCTCTTTGCCAATATTTTCTTTAAAGTTTTTGTTCTGACATTCATTTGGGGTATTGGTCTATTCTAGGGGTCCTCTATTTCATTAAACATTCATTTCCTAGTAGGATTATACTCAGTTTTGCTAGGTAAATTTTCTTGATTGTAAGCCTATATATTTTTTGCTTTATGTAGTATCATTCTAAGTTGTCCTCTTTATCATCATAGCTGCCAGATCTGATATCCTGATAACATCTCCTTGGTACTAGAAATATTTATTCTTAGTGACTTGTAGTATTTTTTTTTAACCTGGAAACTCTAGATTTGGGTTATGATATTTCTGTAAGTTTTCATTTGGGAGGAAATTCAATTTTTCTTAAATTATTGCTCCACATCCCTTTTCAGTATTCTGACTTCAAATTCATTTGGGGGAGTTTATGGTGACAACTCTGGTACAACTCTTCTCCCACAATGGGACGGGTCCTGTGTTTACCTGAGCTTTACTATCTGCCTACATTGGCTTCTGGTCATCTTTTGTGTAGTCTTACGCTAAATGGAAGTAATTCTATTTCTTCTGTTTTTATTGCAATGGGGAAGGGAGATTGACACATGCACAAAGCCTTGCTGATGCCACTCTGCATGGGCAAATGGTTAGGAAGCCTGCTTCTGAGAAAGTAGTGGTGAAACATAGTAGAAGTACCTTGGAGACTATGGAGCATATGTAGACATTATGTAAACTGGTTCTAGTCCGTCACTTTGATTGACTGCAATTACAGAACTGGAGTTGTTTTCAAAAGGTTGTAGCTGGCCTTCCTTAGGTTAATATATGACTCTGTGAAAATGAGCCTCAGTCCTTCAACATTATTCTATTTTTTAGGTGAATGAGATTAATCTAGAGGCTCCAACTTTGTGAATTTCAAAAGTTCTAGAGAGAGAGGTGAGGGAATCTGGGGATTCTAGGAGTTGAGTCCATGCTGTTTTTTGTAGCCTGTACAACACTGATGCCTTGACAAGTAAGTGCATGTCCTGTAGAGTATTTACTGGAGGATATGGACAAGAGTTGCCCAAGATGAAAAGGCATGGATGCATTTCAATATGCACTGCTGGAGGAAGTACTAAGAAAAGATCCATCAAATATTATCTTCACATTTTTTTTGTTTTCCAGCCCAAGTAAACATATGACAGCCAGTAATTTTCTCTGTGGAGTTGTACATTCCTGTTTCACATCAATTGGGACTACTCTTAAAAGTTTCTTCACTAAAACCCTAGAGTGGTAAGATTCAAGGTATATTAGAGATACTTTTAAAAAATGCATGTTTTCATGTTTGGAGATGTTGCTTGCAAGAGAGATTATGAGAAAGAGGGTCTAGATTGACTTCTTAAACTCTAAGAATTTAGCATTTTTAATAACTATGATCTTAAAATATTCATTTTTTCCTTTTTTATCATGTTATTTGATATTTTAGACTGTTTATCCCTACAAATCAATTTTGATATTATTTTGAGTCCTACAAAGTTGATACTTTGACTGATATAGAATTAAAATTGTGAATTAACTTTAGTATTATTCTCATTTTTATTATATTGCCATGGCCCAGCCATGTGCACTGAATATTCCTCTAGCTATTTAAATTTTCCTCTATTTCTTTAAGAAACATTTTGTGATTAAATCTATACAAGTATCTATATACATGTCTCATGTTAGAACTACAGCCTCCTATGAGAGTGGGAGGAAGAGGCAAATACCTTCCGTCTTGTTGCACACATCTCCTGCCTCATCTCCAGCCTCCAACAGGTATATGAACTGGAGAGGATGAGCACTTTACCATCATACCCCATGTATTTCCTGTCTCATCTCCTGCTTCCTGTGGGAAGAGGAGAAGTACCATTCCATCTTACCTGTGTCCTCTTGTTTAAACATACAGAGGAGGCACCATTTCATCAAGTTTCCATCCTAGTCTCCTGCCCTGGGGAAGGAGATAATCACCACTTTTTTCTGATCCAAATTCTTACCTCCTCATCCAAATTGCCCATGGCTCTGAAAGGAATTCACTCATAGACCATAATACTATTTTCTTTGAAAACCTCTTTAAAAAATTTAATTTGAAGATTAAGAAACTCTGAGAGGATTCTGGGAAGATGGTGGAGTAAGTCAGAAAATTCCAAGCTCTCAAGATTTCCTCCCATAAAAGAGATTAAATAATACTTTAGGGCAAACATAGAGCAATAAAAATAAATAGGAATAGGGGCAGAACAGGGGTCTTCCTGGGACAATTGGGGAAGATCTGAAGAAAAGTCCCAGGATGAGGTTTGGTCCCTGTGAAGAGTAAACACCTCCAGGCTAGGTCCTAGGTCCACTTAAACAACAAGCTGCAAGTCCTGGGTTGGGAGGCTGCCTCCACCTCAGCTGTAGGAATTTTTATCCCTTGGGACAATGAGAGGCGTAGGGCATCTGAGCTGATGAAGATCGAGGGAACCTCTGGTGACAAGGAATGACACACCCAGCTGTGCTGCAGATTTGCAGCAGGAGGTAAATGCAAAAGTAGTGGGGCCCAGATGCCTCTTGCTGTGGGCACTTACAGGAGGCTGGAGGTCTTGGTTTTGGTTCTGGGCCCGAGGTGAGAACTGAAGGAAGATCTGAGGTCAGAGGCACCATCCCCCATACCCCCGAACTAGAGAAGATAATGAAAATTAAGCTACTACAGATAAAAAAAAAATGCACAGGCAAAGGAGAAAGAATCCAACATAAAGAGTTACTATGGGATTAGAGAAGACCAAGGTTCATCTTTGGAGGAGGATACTGAAACAAAGAAATCCTCTTTTACTCCAAAGAGTAACATCAAATGGTCACTTGCTCAAAAAGAATTAATAGAAGAACTTTAAAAAGACTTTAAAAATCAAAAGAGAGAAATTGAGGAGAAACTAAAAAAAAAATAAGAACAATCCAAGAAAAGCAAGAAGATTATGAAAGTCAACCAATTAGAAAAGGACATCCAAAATCTTATGGAAGAAAATCACTCCTTTAAAATCAGAATTGAGCAAGGGGAAGCCAGCAAAGAGACCAAGAAATAATAAAACAAAATCTAAAGAATGAAAAAATAGAAGAAATGTATAACCTCTCATAAGAAAAGCAACTGATCTGGAGAATAAGTCAAAAGAAAGTATAAGAGTAATCAGACAACCTGAAAGCTATAAAAAGATTCTTGAAAAAAGAATCTTGATACAATAATACGAGAAATAATTAAGGAAAATTGTCCTGAAGCATTAGAACAAGATGGGAAAGTAGAAATAGAAAAAATCCATTGATCACCACCTGAAAGTGATCCTATGAGGAAAACCCATAGGAATATTATAGTCAAATTCCTAAACCCCCAGCTCAAGGATAAAATATTATGAACAACAAGAAAAAAAATTTTAAATATGGTGGTACCACAATTAGGATCACACAAGACCTAACATTAGTGACACTAAAAGAGTGCAGGTCTTGGAACACTATATATCGAAGAGCAAAAAAACTGTGGTTATAGCTAAAAATGTCATACCCAGCAACACTAAGCATAATCCTGAATGGAAAAAAAAGACATTTAATGAACTGTCAGACTTTCAGGACTTTGTTTAAAAAAAAAAAACTCAAACCTGAACTTAAAAGAGGTTTTGACATACAAGAGCCAAGAGAAATATAAGGTACATACCAAAGACTAACTACAAGGGACTCAATAAGGACAGATTTACTTTTTATGTATATAAAATGTAAAACATATGTCTAAGATTGTTATTAGTAATTAGGTAGTTTGTAAGAAGGATTGCGGTAGACCTGAGCATGATGTGACTTTAAAAAGTACCATTTAGGAACAACTTAAAAGAGTAATTATTTTATACAAATGAGGGATGGTAGAGGAGGGCTGTTAGTTCTGGAAACCTACTTTCATTGGGAATGGATTCAAGAAGCAACACTGCATATATATATATCTAGAAGAGTATGAAAGTCTTCTAAATTCAGAAAGACATAAAACACTAAGGGGATAGGGAGGGGACAGAGCAAGGGAGGGATCTCCTGAGAGGGAATTGGTTAAAGGGTGGGGGGTTATAGTAAGGGTGTTTAGATTAATGGGAATGGGAGGACAAGGGAGGGATCCGAGAAAGGAGGGTAGGTTAATTTACAAGAGGTCAAGGTACAGGTAGAAGTAAAATAGAGGAGTTAGGAGGGACAGGAAATAAAAGATATGCACAAACAGAAAAACAAAGATCAGGGGTAGAATTTGTTAGGGAAAGTGTATGTCTATATAGGTATGTATATATGTCTATGTGTATCTATATATCTGTGTCTATACATAAATATATCCACACTTAATTGTAGCCTGGGGAGGGGGTGGAGTGAGGTGGGGAAAAACAAAGTAAAAAGTGCGCAGCAGAGAACAAAAGAAAACTAACAAGGAAGCACAGATGGGCAGCTCTCAACTAATGCACAGTATTTAACATATAGGCTTTCTTGAAATGGAAACTTTTTGCTATATATTTTAAATCCTCTCTTACATTCTGCTGTGAACATGACATGCTTTTTTCTTTTCTTACTTTATATTTAAGTTTTAATATTTAAGTTTATAATGTTTCTTTTTCTTTTCTTATTGTGTATTGAAGTTGCAGTTAAAAAAGGTTTCTGTTGTACAACATCTTCTGTTTCATAGATTTTGCAAAAGTGAAAAAGCTTACATTAAAAATTCAATTATTCTAATGGAAGGATTTGATGAACACTTGAGCATAATACACGAGTAGACTGGGTATGCATGAACAGTGTTTAGTGTTATAATCAAATAAAATTTTACATTAAAAAAAAAAAAAACCATTAAGAAACTCGTCTGGTCATACTCTTCACATCCCAGTGATTCTGAAATCCTATAGTTCATCTTACAAATTCCATTCCCCATCCCTAACTACCTGATTCCTCATTCTATCTTTTCAAACTCAACCTATCCCTTCCCCAAGACCAACCAAATGCCCAAGTCCTTCCACTGTGCTCTCTGCAATACCTGCTCCATAGACAACAAACTTGATTTTGTCTTACATTTTTTTCCCTTTCCCACTCCTTCCATCTTCTGGATGTCATTGAGACCTGGCTCCCTCCTGATGACATAGCCTCCCTGGCCACACTTTTCAGCACTGGCTACACTTTCATTCCTCACAACTCAGCAATAGAGGAGAGGAAATTAGAATACTCAGTGATTCCCATGGATATTTCCTGGTTCTTCCCTACCAATCAATAAATCATTCAATAAATATTTATTTAGTGCCTACTATGTGCCAGAAACATCTCCAGCATTGGAAATGCAAAAAGAGTCAAAAGACAATTCTCACCCTCAAGGAGCTCACCATCTAAAGGGTGAAATAATATGCAAAGAAGTGAAAAAAAGGTATATACAGGATAAAAATTAAATAATTAAGGAAGAAAGACACAAGAAATAAGAGAAAAAGAGCTTCCTGTAGAAGATGAGATTTTAGTTGGCACTTAAAGGAAACCGTGGAAGCAAGTGTGCAGAGTTGATGAGGAAAAACATTCCAGGCGTGGAAGACAGCCAGAGAAAGTGCCCAGAGCTGAGAGAGGCAGTGTCTTGGTCATGGAACTGCCAGGAGGCCAGTATCACTGCATTGAAGAGTATATGGAATAGAACAAGATTTAAGAAGTGTCAGATAAGAGAAAAGGGCATATTCAAGAGATGTTGCAAAGGTGAAATCAACAGGCCTTGGCAGTTGATTGGTATGAAGGATGAGAGATATGAGGAGTTGAGGATGACTCTTAGGTTGCAAACTTGTGGGAATAGAAGGATGGTATTGCTCTCTACAGTAATAGGAAAGGGAGAAAGTGGGAAGGTTTAGGGGGAAAGATAATGAACTCAGTTTGGGGCATGAGTAGTTCAAGATGTCAATTAATATGTTTAGTTTAATAATTGTATTCATAAAGTTTCTGGGTTTATCTTGGCAGGTAGATCCCCAATTATTTTATATTGTCTATAGTTATTTTAAATGGAATTTCTCTTTCTATCTCTGGCTGCTGGATTTTGTTGGTGATATATAGAACTTCTGATGATTTATGTGAGTTTATTTTTTTTCCTGCAACTTTGCTAAAGTTGTTAATAATTTCAACTAGATTTTTAGTTAATCCTCTAGGATTTTATAAGTATAACATAATATCATCTGCAAAGAGTAAGACTTTTATTTCCTCACTGCCAATTCTAGTTTCTCTAATTTCTTTTTCTTCTCTCATTGCTATAGCTAACATTTCTAGTACAATATTATTTATGTTGTAATAATTATAGTAGTAATAATGATAATAATAATAATGATGGAGCTGATAATGGGCATCCTTGCTTCATCCCTGATCTTACTGAGAAGGCTTCTAGCTTATCCCTGTGCTTGCTGATGGTTTTATATAAATATTACTTATCATTTTAAGATAAGTATTTATTTATTCCTATGCTCTGTAGTGTTTTTAATAGGAATGGGTGCTGTATTTTGACAAAGGCTTTTTCTGCATCTATTGAGATGATCATATAATTTCTGCTTGTTTTATTATTAATATGGTCAATTATACTGATAGTTTTCCTAATATTGAACCAGCCCTGCATTCCTGGCATAAATCCCATCTGGTCATAGTGTATGATCCTTGTGATATATTGCTGTAATGTCTTGGCTAGTATTTTATTTAAATTATTTTTTGCATCAATATTCATTAAGGAAATTGGTATACTTTTCTTTCTCTCTTTTGGCTTTTCCTGGTTTGGGTATCAGCACCATATTGATGCCATAAAAGAAAATTCCTTCTTTGCCTATTTTCCCCAAATATTTTATATAGTATTGGGATTAATTCTTCTTTAAATGTTCAGTAGAATTTGCTTGTGAATCCATGTGGTCCTGGAGAATTTTTCTTAGGAAGTTCATTGATGTCTTGTTCAATTCTTTTTCTAAGATTGGGTTATTTAAGTATTTTATTTCTTCTGTTAATCTGGGTAACATATTTTTGTAGATAGTCATCCATTTCATTTAGATCATCCAATTTATTGGCATGTAATTGAGCAAAACAGCTCCTAACAATTGTCTTAGTTTCCTCTTCATTGGTAATGAATTCACCCATTTCATTTTTTGATACTAGTAATTTGGTTTTCTTCTTTCCTTTTTTTTGATGAAATTAACCAATGGTTTATCTATTTTATTGTTTTTTCCCCATAAAACCAGCTTCTAGTTTTATTGATTAGTTCAATGATTTTCTTACTTGCAATTTTATTAGTCTCTCTTTTGATTTTCCAATTTGGTGTTTAATTGGGAATTTTTAATTTGCTCTTTTTCTAGCTTTTTACTCACATGCCCAGTTCATTGATCTTCTTTTTCTCTATTTTATCGATCTAAGCAATTAGAGATACAAATTTTCCCCTAAGTATCCCTTAGGCTGCATCCCATAAATTTTGGTGTGTTGTCATTTTCTTTAATGAAATTGTTGATTGCTTGTATGATTTATTCTTTGATTTACTTGTTTTTTGGGATTGTATTATTTAATTTCCAATTAATTTTCTGCATTTGGTTGTGAGGTTTTTATGTCCTAATACATGGTCAATTTTTATGTAGGTGACATGTACTGCTGAGAAAAAGGTATATGCCTTTCTATTCCCATTCAGTTTTTCCCCCCCAGAGATCTATCATATCTAACTTTTCTAATTTTATTCATCTCTTTAACTTCCTTATTGTTTAATTTTTGGTTGGATTTATCTAGTTCTAAGAGGGGAAAGCTGAGTTCCTCCACTAATTTAGTTTTATTATCTATTTCCTCCTGTAACTCACTCAACTTCTTCAAAAATTTAGATGCTATGTGATTTGGAGTGTATATGTTTAGTATTGATATGACTTCATTGTCTATAGCACCTTTCATCAAAATGTATTTTCCTCCTCCTCCTCCTCCTCCTCCTCCTCCTTCTTCTTCTTCTTCTTCTTCTTCTTCTGCTAGGCAATGGGGTTAAGTGACTTGCCCAGGGTCACACAGCTAGTGAGTGTTATGTGTCTGAGGCTGGATTTGAACTCAGGTCCTCCTGACTCCAGGGCCAGTGCTCTATCCACTGCGCCATGTAGCTGCCCCCTATATTTTCCTTCTTTATTGCTTTTAATTAGATCTATTTTTGCTTTTGCTTTGTTTTAATGACTGCTACCCTTGCTTTCTTTGCTTTAGTTGTAGCATAATAAATTCTGCTGTAGCCTCTTACCTTTACCCTGTGTGTATCTCTCTGCCTCAAATGTATTTCTTGTAAACAACATATTCTTGGATTCTGGTTTTTAATTTATTCTGCTATCCACTTCTGTTTTATAGCTAAGTTCATCCCATTCACACTTATAGTTATGATAACTAACTGTATATTTCCTTCCATGTTATTTTTTGCTTGTTTATCCCCTCTCTCTCACTACCCGACTCTTGCCCTCCTCGCAAGTATTTTGCTTCTGATTACTGACTTTCCCAATATACCCTCTTTTTTTTACCAGTCCTCCCTTCCCTTTCTATTATCTCTATCTCTTTTTACTTCCTCATAAGGTAAAATAGATTTCTATATCCAACTGAGTATGGATGTTATTCCTTCTTTGAGCCAATTTTGATGAGAGTAAGCTTAAAGCTTTGCCCACCAACCTGACATCTTCCCCACCATTATAATAGCTCTTTCATGCCTCTTTTATGTGTGATAATTTACCCCATTCAATCTCCTCCTTACTTCTTCCAGTGCAATGAAGAACTGAGCAATTACTATTGAGAGATAATAACTACGTATGCTAAAGTTCCCTAGTTTGAACTCCCACGAGTTGAAGAGGAGAGAAAAATTGTGACCCATGTACTAAACTCATTGAGGAAGAAAGGGCAGTGATCTGGACAGTAACTACAGTCTTTTGATTGTGTGGTAGACATGAATAGCATGGACCTCAAAGGAGGGAAAGTTACTGAGTAATTAAGGTAAAGGCAAAGAACTTGGAATGGCAATAAAGAGCAGCAATCTTCCAACTCCCTTGCCTTAACCAGTGAGCCAAGGGTAATGAGTGAAAATATAGCCAATACTGGAAAGGTTGTCCAGGGAGGCTATGTCATCAGTGGGGAGATCGATTCTATTGGTAGAAGTTCAGATTGATTGAAAATGAAAAGAATAGAAGATGAAATGATTTAGGATGAAGGAATATTTTTGCCAATGGAGCAGGAATTCCAGAAGGCATAGTGGAAGGGGTGCAGGGTGTTTAGTTGAGACTTTTGGGTGGTTTATTGCTTTGTTTCCTTTGTAGCAACTGCTTTAAGTTTAAGCCCAGTTATTGAGGTGATATAAGGTTCAGTGGGATGTAGTTTTTACTTCTCTCTGTTCCTGCTATATTTCCTCAGTAAATATCCCTTTGTAAAAACTAATTTGTGTTAACTAGTTAAATGATATTGGGACACTATTCGGTGACATTTGATATTGGAGAGAACACACCAGAGTGGGAATTCAGGCTAATTAACATTATAAAGACAACTGTAAACCCTCAAAGGGATCCCTAGAACCTTGAAGAGGAAATGTATCCTTGCTCAGGTAGATGATTCATCAGCAAAAGTGGGAGTGGGGATAAGGACCCCTAGGGTTTATAAAAGCTACAGAAACTGAAATGTATGTTATAATTAATGATGTACCTAATATTTAATAATTTTATTTTAACCTAGCCTGTGATTTCATCTGTGCAGAGAACTCCTAGTGAGGAACTTTCTCTACTAATGCAGATCAGAGTCTTCTCTGTAACTTATTTTTTAGAAAGTTGTTTGGGACAATGAGAAGTTAAATGGCTTGCCCAGGGTCTGATTTAAGTGTCTGATTTAAAGTCAGACTTTCCTGACTCGGTACTTAAGGCTCTGTGCTCTATCCACTATGCCACCTATGTGTTTAAATGGATAACCAATCAAATGAAGGAAAGTGAGAGCTCATACCATTGAAAAGAATTAAGCAGAATATGAGTATAATATAGTAAAGCTAAAAAGCAAAAATATCATTAATGGCAAAAAAGCAAAAGGTAAAATGAAAACAGGATCAAGCATCAGTCAATAGCAAAATTTCCAGAAAAAAAAAGTGTGTCAACCAAAATAAATCATTTAGAAAAAGTACAAATAAAAAATCAAAAGGAAACTGATTTTAAATTGAAGGATAATTAGGGCAGTAATTACTCTTTATTTATCCTTCCCCTTAAAGCTTCATACCTTCCTACTTCTTTCTCTCATCTGAGATAGTAATAGACAGCATTTATCTAGATAGACTTGTTGATTGTTTTTCAATTTGTTATTCTTTCAAAAAATTAGCTTTTAGATTTATTCTAAAGTCATTTACCATGTCTGCCTCAGTTTCCTCAACTATAAAATGGAGATAATGAGGACTGTGAGGATCAAATGAGATATTTGTAAAATTCTTAGCAAAGTGCCTGGCACATAGTAGGTGCATATTAAATTTTCTCTTCCCTTTTGTAGAAATCATCTAGCCTAAGTAGCTAAAATATAAAGTTGCCATCCAGCTTTACTACTTGTCCTACGTTTCTATATTTATTTGAGACAAAGTTTTGACTCAGATGTTCACATCTTTTCTGTTCATTGATAATCTATTTGCTCAATAAATGAGTCTCTTGAAATATTTTAATTTCTTTTCTGATAATTGGTATTTCTCACTAATTGGCAGATTATTTGATTTTAATCATAGTTGGTTGAATTTAGACGGCAGAGTGCATTATGGAGAGCACATCTGCTAAGGTCAGAAGTTACCTTTGGACTTAGAAAGATTTCTCCATACTACGACCTATGTCAAAGATTTCTAGTGGCCGTCATCTCTTTCCCTGGTTTTGTTTTCTATTTGTTAGTTGCTTCTCATATAAAATAATAATGATGGTAATAATAGCTAGTATTTTTATATAGCTTTAAGATTTGCAAAGTGCTTTACAAATACCTCATTTGATCCTCATTTTGGAAGGTAGGTATTCTCATTATCCTCATTTTATATATGACAAATCTGAGGCAAACAAGGTTAAATGACTTGCTTAGGGTCATAAAGCTGGTAGGTGTCTAAGTCCAGATTTGAACTCATGTCTACATCTTGACTCTGGGTTCAGTGCACTCTCCCCACTGCACCACCTAAAGGATCAGGAAAATAAATCAAGGATAGTAAGAAGTGAAAAGGAACTAGAGACAAGAAAAATTAAGAAATAGTAATTTTATGAGTCAAATCATAGGTAGATTACACATGGCCCTTCTCTTTCATATACTTAATGTATCAAGGAAATAATCTTGTTTTATACACAGACTAACCTGAAATGGCTTCAGAAATGTTTCTTCCATGGCCAGTCTTCCATACTCAGTGAAAAGCTGAGGAGAAGAAAAAGCAAAATAAAATACAGGTATACTTTAATATATACCAGGTTCTATTTTGAGAGTCTTCCCTTGTGTCCAGTTTTGTTTTAACACACAAACCTCCCATTTATAAATATAATGTATACATATATTACATGATTATCATAATCATTTTATATATGTGTATATCTGTATAGATATGTAGATATATAGATACAGATATAGATATAAATATGTATTCAATTCCATATCCTTTGACTCAGAGACTCCATTCTTTGGCGTATATTCCAAGGAAGCCATTAATAAAAGGTCTTCATATGTAGCACAACTTTTTGTGAAAGAAAAGAATTGAAAAAGAAGTAGATGTCCACCTGTTGGGGAAGGGCTAAAAAAATTGTGATACATGAATACAATGAAATATTATTGAAATGTAATCTTACATTACTGTAGGAAATGATGAATATGATGAATACGGATAATCACAGAAAGGTTTAAATGAACTGATGAAGAGTGAAGTAGAACCAAGAAAACAATACACACAATGACAACATCTGTGTAAATGGAAAGAACTACACACACACACACACACACACACACACACACACACACACACACAAATGTAGCAAAGCTATAAAGACCAAACAAGACTCAAATAAAGAGACATGAGAGGATACCTCCAATCCACTTCTTTGTGGAGATAGGAGGTTGCACATTACACATGTTTTCTGACTTTTCCTATGTACTGATTGATTATCCTGATTTTTTCCTCTTTTCTTTTTTTTTTTTTGTCTTTAAAAACGCTGTTTGTTATAGAGATTGCTCTTTGGGAGGGAGAGAAAGATACGATAGGGAAAACTATGCTGATGTGAAAAAAGACCAATAAAACCGTATTTTAAAGCCATATACATATATTCATAATGTCATGTATATGTAATTTTATTATTTATACTTTTTATTAGATCTTGACAAGCATTAAGAAACAAATACTTTTTATAATGAACAGAAAAAAGGAAAAATTGAAACTCAGTTATGAACAGTTTAGTTTTTAAAGTATATATTAAATTAAACAAGATGTTTTCAACACTATCTATATTAAATTAAACAAGACATTTTCAATACTATCTAGCTTCTCTGTCCCTTTTTGAACTTAGGTTCTCTTCAGTGTTTTTAAAAATGTTTCCTTTGTGTTTTTCTTTCCTATTCCTTTTTTATTTTTGCATTAATATCATCAATGTCCCAATAACAACAGAAAAAACCTGCCACATAACAAAAGCATAGTAAAAATTGTGTTATAATACTTGTGACTAGAAACGTATGTATCTTCTGTCACCTGATCACCACGAAATGGGAAGCATGTGCCATCATCAGTGTTCTGATGGTATGATTAATTATATTAATCAAAGTTCTTAAATCTTTTCAAGTTCTTTCACTTATGGGGATAAATTGTGTAAATAATTCTGATTCTGCTCACTTTGCTGTATCAGTTCATACTTTTTTCTGAGAGTCTCTGAATCCATGACTTTCATAATATTTTGGGGAACAGTAATGTTATATTACTTTCATATACTATATTTTGTTCAACCATTCTATAATTGATGCGCTCCAGTTCTCTAATACTATAACAAAACTTTCTACTATACATATTTTTGTACATGTATGTTCTTTTCTTTTCTTTTTTTTCATGTATGTTCTTTTCCTCTTTTTTTGATCTTTTTGGGATATAATCCTCCTGAAATGCTCTCTCTCCTCAACTCCTATTGACTTTCCTAGGTTCCTCTAATCTTGAATAAAATCTCATCTTTTACAACAAGTCTTTACCAAGCCTTTTTAATTCTAGTGCCTTCCCTCTCTTAATTATGTCATATTTATGCTGTATATAACTTGTATATAACATGTTATTTGTTTGCACGCTGTCTACCCCATTAGATTTTAAGCCTTTTGAGAGTAAATGCTATCTTTTGCCTCTTTTTTTTTATCCCCAGTGCTTAGCACAGTGCTTGGCACAGAGTAGGTACTTAATACATGTTTATTGATGGATTGGTAGTGGACATCTGTGGATCCAAGAGTATGGAGAATTAATAAATTTGGGGGCATAATTTCAAATTCTTTTCTAGAATGATTAGACCAGTTTAATAGCTTACTCATAGTGCGTTGTTATGCTCTATCTCTAATATTCCTTCTAATAATTATCATTTCCTATTTTTGTTATTTTTTTTCTAATTTGATGGATGTGAGGTGGGATCTAAGAGTTATAATTTGCATTTCTCTTAACATTGTTGACTTATGAGGATTTTCTGTCATATATTTATTAGGTTTTCTGGAGTCTTGTGTTTACATTTTTCTCCCAAGATTCTGTCCACTCCCCCTGGATCTTTGAGGTTTTGATCTTTGCTATTTCTTTGGTTTCTCAGGACAGGGTTAGTGATCTCATAGTCCCAGGGCTATTCCAATCTGAGCTCTGCAACACTGAGCTGATCTGGTTGGCACCATGCTGGTCATGGCCTGTCACCATTCCCTGGCATTTACAAGAAAACCCTGGGGTTTTCTGACCATCAAGGGTCTTTCTCATAGGAGAGTTCTGTTCTTGCTGCCTTTTGTAGCCTTGCAGGCTGCCCGTTTCCCTGACTGTCTTTGGTTCCCCTGGGAGGATATCCTGTGCTGGTACTGGATTTGTTGAGGGGGAGAATGAGAGTGGCTGTCTTTGGGCAGTACTGGGAAAGAAGGAGTCACTTATTATTATTTAAGATTGAATTTCTTGATCATTATTTAGTCTGGTGCAAATTTCAGGGCTTGGCTGAAGTAGGTCATGTAAGACCTAAGTGGATCATGTGAGAATTGAGCTCCCTTTTCTGAGTGTTCTTCTTAATTTGTCTTAACTCTTGACATCTGATCTTGAGTGTATTGACCTTTTTTTCCCCTCCAGGTGTATTTGTAATAATTTTGTCTATTTCTATTTATTTGGTAGTTTGATAGGCGTGGAACTGAATTTATAAATTGATTTCAGTAGCATTTTCATTTTTATTAACCCAGACTAACGGTGAACAATTAATTCTCCCCAATTATTTAGGTCTTCCTTTATCTTTGTAGACTGTGCTTTATAGTTATATTCATAAAACTCCTTTCTGTCTCAGATTGTTTATATATTCTGAAGCAATTTTGTTCTGAAGTAATTTTTCTCCAAGGTTTTGTTGGAAATGTACAAAAAGGGCTGATGATTTTCATACATTTATTTTATATCCTACTACTTTGTTGTGAGAACCCTAGAGATCAAAAATAATTAATTTAAACAATTAATAACTTAAGTAAACCATAATATCATTTGCAAAAGTGATCATTTTATATAGTCTCAATTTCCTTTCCTCTTCATATTATTATAGCCATCATTCCTCATACTATATCAAAGAAGAAGGCTGACAATGGACATTTTTGCTTTAACTTAGATCTTACTGAAAAGACCTCTAGCATTTCTCCATTACAGATGATACTGTTTGTGACTGTAGATACTGTTTATCATATGAACAAAGGTACATTTAGTCTTCTGTTTTCACATTTTTTTAAAAACAAAAAGGTATATCATATTGACATAATTGTAAATTTTCTCACTTTACTTTTTAATCTAGTTTACTATATCTGTAGTTTTCATAACACTGAATGAACCTTGTTTTGCTGCTATAAATACAACCTGGTCATGGTGTATAATCTTTTCAGTGACCTCTTTGTTATTTTTTCCCAATATTTTTACATTAACATTCATTCAAGATATTGGGCTTTAGTTTTATTTCTCTGACATCTTTGTGTAGTTACAAATCAGGAGCATATCTTGCTCACAAAAAGAGTTTGATAGGATGCCATATTTACATAATTTCAAAATGATTATCTAAACTTGGTATTAATTGTTCTTTGATATAATTTACTTATATATTCATATGGTACTGGAATTTTTTTCTTTGGGAATTTATTGCTTGTTCAATATATTTTTCTGAGATTAAGTTATTTAAATGATCTATCTGCTATTTTTATAATCTGAGTATTTTATATTTTGTAAATCTAATTTCATTTTTATATTCCATTTTCTTTAAAATCTATTTCAATGATAATATCTAATTTTTTAAAATTCTATTGTTTTTCAACTTATTTTAAATTTGTCTCTTTGTTAGTCTTGTCTAAGCTTACAAAGGATCAATTAGGTCCCCAGCTATTATAGTTTTGATATCTGTTTCCTCCTGTAATTAGATCAACTTTTCCTTCAAGTACTTAGGTGTTATGCCATTTTTGCTTTAAAACATAACCGTAGTTTCCCTGCTTATTCCTTTTAATCAGGTCTGTTTTTACTGTTGCTTTGTCTGAGCTCATGATCATTATTTCTACCTTTATGAATTTTGCTGAAGGAAGAATAATAAATTCTTCTCTTTGTGTGTTTCAGATAAGTGAAAACTTATCTGAGATGACTGCTACCCCATTACTACCTTCATGTTTTTATATTTTTCATTATGTGCTCTCCAATTATGGGGCATATATCCCCCACACCTCACACACACACCTTTCCCTATTCATCTCTTTATGCATTTATTTTCCCACCATTTTATTTTTATCTCTTAAAACTAACAAAACTGAACAAAATCAAATTCATTCTCTGTATTTATATAAGTCCAACTGTGATCCTGTAAGGTAGTAGGATTCATATAGATCTTCTCCCCCCTGTTGGAATTTAAAGATTTTCTCATTAAATAGTCCCTTTCAATAGCTCAAATGTCTTTACCTTTCTCAGCTTTCCTTGACTGCTCTGTTGGCATTTCAGAGTTTCTCTTCAGCTTAGATATTTTCATCAGGAACACTTGAAATTCTTCCATTCTACTAAAAGTTGAATTTTTTCCTCTGTAGGAATTATACTTAATTTTGTCAGGTAAATTATTCTTGGTTATAAGCCTTTATCTTTTGGATTTTGAAATATATTCCAAGATTTTTCTTTCCTTTCTATTATGAACTGCCAGGTCTTTTTCAAACCTGACTGGTTCCTTGGTAGTTTAACTGTTTCTCTCTGGCTATTTAAAGTATTTTTTATTTTACTTGGAAACACTTGAATTTGTCTGTGATATTGCTGTGAGATCCTGGGCAAGTCACTTAACCCCAATTGCCTTAAAAAATAAACAAAAGCAAGTGACTCAGATTTGGACTGGGATTTTTGGGGGGCTTTTCACCCCAACATCTACAGGACTTTCTCCTGTAAGTCCCAGCCCTGAAGGGTGGATGAATCTTATCCCCCAGATCCCTGCTCCTTATCTATCAGACCTCCCATATTAGGTTGCAGTCTGTTTTTCTCCAAGTGGCTCTTGGGGCAGAAATCTAGACAGGTCTCTTAGAAGGGAAGTATATCCTCTATAATTTGGTATGGGTCAGTCAGAGTAAATTGGCATGTGAAATTGAATTGTAATCTGACTTGGTTGCTTTTAGAAGGATGTGGAACTAAAGGATAACTCTGAATTTTGACCAGTCTAATTCTAATTCTAAATTGATTTATCTTAAAAACAAACTAAGCCTAAAAAGCCAACAAGAAAATTAGATTCATGAGCACTTTGTCTCATCAAGCTGTTTCTGTCTCTGTGTGTGTTTGCAAAATGTTTCGTATTTGTGGTGAAAGATTAAAAATGCAGCCAGAAAAACTTCTAAGGAACTTTTAAGGTCTGTAATCAGAGAGCATTGGGAAAGTCTTTCAGTGGGAGATTGACTCCTTTTTTTGGGGGGAGGGTGGGGTCCAAACACTGGCCAAATTGGGATACCAGAATAAAGTTAAATAATGAGTAATAGAATAAAAAAGTAGGGCAAGACTCTCCCAGAAGTTAGTGGAAGATGGAATTAGTTAGCAAGCAGCTTTTGGACTGATAAGAGTCTAAACCAGGCAAGAGCTGAGGGTTTCAGCTTCGGTTTAATTAGGTCCCAAAGCTAAAATTTGTACTTTATGTTTAAATTAAATCTAGAGAACAATATCAAGGCAATGAGTTTAAAACTGCAAAAATAAGGATTTTTCTGTCTTTTAAGTGATCACCTTAGGATTTCAGTGATTTGTTTAGAATGCATATTAACATTATGAAAGCTGTTGGTGAAGGGTGTGGGAGAAATACAGCTCTCTTGATTTGTAAAGTGTTAGGCATTAACTCCTTCCAGATTCTAAAAGGTGAAGACAAGTAGGACAAATTGGGGTACGTATAATTTTTAATTTGCAATGTAAAGGAAAGTGGAGGTAGTCTGAGTAATGGATTTGAAAGATTAGGAAAGAGAAATAAAGGTTCGAGTGAAAATATGAAGGGCAGGAAAAAAAGATTTAGAGACAGGGTGGTCAGCAGCAAGCCCATGTACTCTAAGACCCTGCCCCTCCACCCTTGGATTGTTGTTCTGTGTGCCTCTGTGCCAGCTTCAGATGGTTTAAGCATGTTGAGAGGGTGGGAGGAAGTTTGATTCTGTTTTAAGTACAAGGATTGAAAATGAAAATTTTGTAGCTTGATCTGAAAAACATTAAATAAAGATTTTGACAGTTAAATGGAGGGTGGATTGGAGTGGGGAGAGTCTTGAGGCTGGGAAAACAGAAAACTATTATAATAGGCCAAATGAGAGGTGATTAGGACTTCATAAGGTGGTGCTTTGTGAGAGAAAAGAAGGGAACATATACAAGAAATGTTATGAAGTTAGAGACACCAAGACTTACCAACTGAATATCTGGAGAAGAGTGATAAGTCAAAAGATGAATGTGGGTGAGTGGAAGGATGGTGGTACTGATGGGGTATGGCCTCCCCCTCCCCCCTGAACTCTCCTTGAGTTTGTTCCTTTTCCCACATGGTCAAGTCTCTGGAGTTCACCTAAGGCATCTACCCATCCCAAGTAATCATTGGTTCTTACCTCTGGATGGCCCCCTGCCACTTCCCACCCTTAATTCTATCTAGACCTCATTCTCCCTTGGCCACATGGTTCAGGTGCCTGACGTTTTCTGTTACCTCACAGTCACCTAGCCTACTGGTAACTCCCCATCCAGATCATTTTTCTACAAAAAGAATCAGTCTCATCTACCCAGGGTGAATTCTTAAATCTCACCTACCCCCAATATACTAAAAACTTTGCCTTTGGCTGAAAGAAGGCTTGGGTCAAATTCATTCAAGGTAGGACCTGTGTCGATATTTTGGGGTCCAGCACCCCTAAACCTCAACAGCACCCTCAAAAGAAATTTTGAAGAGAGGAATAGGATTTTTTTTGGGGGGAATAATGAATTCTGTTTTGGACCTGTTGAGTTTGAAATATAGGATGTCCAGTTTGAAATGTCTAATAATTATTTGGTGTTGTGAGGCTCAAACTCTGGAGAGAGACTAAGGTTAGATATATAGAACAGAGGACCATCTGAATAGATCTTAAAATTGAACCCATGGAAGCAGATGAAATTACCAGATGAGATAGTATAGAAAGAAAAGAAGGTCTGGGACAAAAGCCTTGAGGGTCACCCATAATTAGTGGGCATAACATGGATGAAGATCCAGCAAAAGAGAGTGAAAAGGTGCAATCAGACAGGTAGGAGGAAAACCAAGAAAGAACAGTGTGAAAAAAGCAAAAACAAAAACAAAACCTCAGAGAAGAAAAAGTGTCTAGAAAAAGGATATCAGTATTGTTAAATGATGTAGAGAAGTTAAGAAAGAGAAGGACTGAGAAGGGGCAATTAGATTTGGCAACTACATCATTAATAAAAAATAATCAGTAATAGGACAATAGCTATCAGAGATGGTAGGATCTAGTGATTTTTTAAAATAAGCGTGCCCCTGCCCCAAAAAAAACTTGGTGTAAGGTGATTAAGTCAATCAGTGAAATCAATCCCACCTAAAGTAAATTTAGTAAGACATATTCAATAGGTGAGAACACATCTAGATTGTTCACTAAGTATGATCTTTCTAGTTTGACAGGAAGTCTGTTCTTACCTAACTTCCTTCAAGTTGCAGTCAAAAATCTCACCTTTTAACAAAGCCTTTCCATTTCCCTTTTAATTCTAGTGCCTTCCCTCTGTTGCTTATTTCTAATTTATCTTGTACATACTTGTTAGTATGTGGCTGTTTATATGTTGTCTCCCTCCATTAGACTGTAGTAATCTCCTTGAGAACGGGAACTCATACCTTTCTTTGTATCTCCAGTGCTTAGCATAATACCTGGCACATAGTAGGTGTTTATTAGGTTAATAAATGTTGTTGACTGATCGACTGATGGTTCTGATTGGCTAAGAGACATGAGCTAATTGAAATTGGGGAATAGAGGACTTGGCATCAAAAAAAAAGAGATAACATTCTAGGTAAACTCCTGAAAAGAAATCAATTGGGGATAGGAAGGTGCAGAGCCCTGGGCCTCAGATTTGGCCCCACGCTCCTGACTATTTCCCCCTTGAGGGTGAGAAATTGACTTTAGTTGTAGTCATAATAGGAAACACCAGTGGGAGCTCATGAGCTAAGGCTTTAAAAAAAATCCCACCTCTTAGAGTTATCTCTTGAGCTCTGAGGGTATGTAGCTCTAGGGAAGTAATTCTCAAAGTGTGGTCTGTGGACACATGGGGATCTCCAAGACTCAGGGGTCTGTGAGGTTAAAATTGTTTTCATATTAATAATAAGAGGTTATTTACCTATTAAAACATTCTTTTTTTCTAACTACATATCTGTGTAAAGCCATATTGTCTTCATATACTTCCACCAAAACAGTATATTTTGACAGATTGAATGGAGAATCAGATATGAAAATCCAACCGTCTTCTATTAAACTAGACATTAAAGAAATTTGCAAAAAATATGTAAAATGACATCATTCTTCTCCCTAATTTTTTTTGCTTTGGAAATTACATCAAGTATCTCTGATAAAGTCCTAATTTCTCAAATATATAGAGAATTGAGTCAAATTTGCAAGACTATAAGTCATTCCCCAATTGATACATGGTCAAAGGATACGAACAGTTTTCAGATGAAGAAATCAAAGCCATGTATAATCATATAAAAGTGCTTTAAATGGGGTATAGAAATCTATCCTATCCTACAGGAAAATTGAGGGGTAAGGGGATGGGGGGCAGAGATAGAAGGGACAGCAGATTAGGGGAAGGGGTATTCAGAATGCATGTCATTTTGGGGTGGGAGGAGGGATGAAATGGGGAGAAAATTTGGAACTCAAAGTCTTGTGGAAGTGAATGTTGAAAACTAAAAATAAATAAATTAATTAAAATGCTTTAAATAAGTATCAATTAAGAAATGCAAATTAAACCAACTCTGATGTACCAGCCAACAAATTGACTAATATGAAGAAAAGGAAAATGATAAATGTTGGAGGGGATGTGGGAAAACTGGGACACTAATGTACGGTTGGTGGAGTTTTGAACCTGATCCAACCATTCTGGAGAACAATTTGGAACTATGTCCAAACGGCATACCCGCCCCATTAATAGGTCTGCATCCCAAAGAGATTTTTAATAAAGGGAAAAGGACACATTTGTACAAAAATATTCATGGAAGCTCTTTTTGTGGTACTTTAGAATTGAAACTGAGGAGATGCCCATCATTTGGGGAATGACTGAACAAGTTGGCATATATGAATGTAATGGAATATTCTTGTGGCATAAGAAATGATGAGCAGGATGATTTCGGATAAACCTGGGAAGACTTATATGAACTGATACAAGGTGAAATGAGCAAAACCTGGAGAACACTGTACACAGTAATAGAAATATTGTATGATGATACTTAGCTATTCTCAGCAATAGTGATTCAGAACAATCCCAAATGACTCATGATGAAAAATGCTATCCACCTCCAGAGAAATGATGTTGTCTGGATACAGACTAAATCACACTTTCTCTCTTCCTTCCTCCCTTCCTTCCTCCCTTCCTTCCTCTCTCCCTCCCTCCCTCCCTCCCTCCCTCCCTCACTTCCTTCCTTCCTTCATTCCTTCCTTCCTTCCCTTCCTCCCTCCCTCCCTCCCTCCCTCCCTTCCTCCCTCCCTTCCTTCCTTCCTTCCTTCCTTCCTTGCTTCCTTCCTTCCTTCCTTCCTTTTCCAGTTTTCTT
This sequence comes from Phascolarctos cinereus, assembly GCF_003287225.1. Taxonomy (NCBI): domain Eukaryota; kingdom Metazoa; phylum Chordata; class Mammalia; order Diprotodontia; family Phascolarctidae; genus Phascolarctos; species Phascolarctos cinereus. Next base: position 252,570,400 of record NW_027555736.1, read on the forward strand.
GCACAAAATAATGTTTTACATGATTTGCACATATATAACCTGTATCAGATTGCTTACCATCTCAGAGAGGAAGAAGAAGGGAGGGAGGAATAGAATTTGGAAAAAAAAACTTAAAAAAAGAACAAAAAATGTTAAAAAAAAAAATTAAAAACTCCCATAATTGGAATAATTTTATTTCAAAGTCTAACATAGCATGTATTTGAAAAATGGTTTAGTAGAAAATTAACTTAAAAAATATTCAAAAACACAGTTCAGGATGTGTTTTTTTTGCAGTTGAGCTTGTAAGTTCACTCTGAGAATAAAGAAATGACAGAGTAGATAAAGGTAGGATGGTATAGTTAAGAGACTGCCAGGGTTGAAATCCAAATCCTGCTATTTAATAGCTATGTGATTTTTGGCAAATCACTTAACTTCTGTATATCTTAGGAAATGCCCCTAGGGCTTATTATACAAAATCATAGATGTGTTGTAATCTGTGTTTAGTTAAGGGAGCTTCCATAGTAGGAATTCCCCGTACTGATGAATTCATAGATTCATTTTGTTAATCATAAAATATTTTAGTTCAAATCTTAGTAACATATTAAACTACCAAAATTATCTCAAATTCAAATGTAATTTCTCTGTAGTAAAACTCTCTGTGTTGGTTCTCCCAAACTTTTGTCAAACAGCACCATAAAACAAATAATCAAATAAATATTTATATTTATATACTTATACATATATACTAACTACCACTCTCTCCAGATATGCACATATAAAGATACTATTTATATTATTCATCATATAATATAAAATAAAAGATTATTAAGTCTTAATTGGAATTATATTTTCTATTAAAAGTGGAGGAAAATGTGGTTGAGAACAGAGAATTCAGTGAACAGAGCAGTATAGCATGATACAAGCTAGAACTCATCTGCTTATATGAATGAATAATAAAGACTTTAGAGAGACTCATTTTTAATATGCTCTCTCTCTTTCTGCCTCTCTCTCTCCCCCTCATACACACACACACACACACACATCTATCTAGCTCTATCTATCTATCCATCACTATATTGCTCTGTTCCATAAAATCCTATTCCCAACCATAACATTTTGCTCCACTCACATTTAGTAGAAAACCTCATTTTAATCAAGACTCAATAATCTTTGGCATTCTCAGAATTGTGGCCAATACTGCCATTGGAACGAGTCATTCAGTGTTGAAGCATCAATTAGCTTAGACAAAATTAATATTCAATAACTGCCTTTTCTTGGACTTATTGAGGAAAGATATTGTCTTTGTTAGAATCGTTACCAGAATAAGAATTATGGAAAGTATATGTGGTTACGCTTCTAGATTATTCTGGTAGGTTTTAACAAAAACAGAGAATGACCTGGGAAAATAAGGCTCTATAATATGCATCAACTTGGAGTGCTTGTAGAACTGGATATGTTGAAAAGAACACAAGTATTTTTTACCTGTAAGTGCTGAAGGTCATCTTCCTGGACATTCTGAGATAAGTTGTATACCTTAATTAAGAATAAAATTTAAAAGAGAATATAACTACATGTTTTCTTGAATATTGTGTATTTTTCTGTTTTTTTACATAATAACTCAAAATTGTCACAGATCATTGCGTGATTTTTAAAAAATGTGTCATTATGACATGTGAAGATAACTTCTATATAATAATTGATAAAAATTTCCATATTCATAGCACCACTCATTTTGAAATGGGTTAATAAATGCTTTTGTTAACCCAGCTTAACCCAACCTAAATTAATAAGCAATCCACTAACCACAAAAGCATACTAGAAGTAAGTTTTTTAAACATGCTGTGAATTGTCATCTATATTTAAAATTTTCTTTTAAAAAATCTTATGCTGACTTCACTTATTGCTTTATTATATGTATGTGTATACCAAAACACCACTACTAACCTCATTTAGAGGTCTATTGGTTTTTGAATACCATGTAAAATGTATTCACCCAAATATTCACTTCAGACTCTAATCTGAAGGCATGGAACATTTGTATAAACCTCATAAACTTCAAACAATAGTTTATGACAATTATAGGAATGGATACAGAGAGACCATCACTTAAAAGAGGACATAGCTTTCAAGAATAGCAGAGAAGGAAGCCTACTATGGGCTCAAGAAAGACCTGGGTCTGCAAAATGAGAGTTGGGCTATAAAGAAAACTGCACAAAGCGAGAAAAAGGCCATTAAGGTCCATCAGTATAGGAATTGTTAGTTTTGGCTATGTGTATCCCCCACACATGGATCTCTTTATCACTGTACTCTAGGTTTGGGCTTACTATTCCTACAGATGCTTTGTGTATTTGTTGGAAAGTGTGCGCGGGCTTTAGGAGAAGAAATGTTTTTTAGCTCCTATTCTTATTATGTCATCTTAGTGAATTCTATTGCTTTGACTTTGGCAGGATTGCTAAGGGAGAGCAGCCTGTGGGGGACTCACGAACTATAATTTTGGGACTAGTTCGCCATAAGTAGTATCCACCCTCTGGGAACCAGCCAGTGAGAAAGCAACTTGGGGGACCGACAGAAAATAGGGCACTGGGCCTAGAATAAGGAAGAGCTGAGTTTAAATTTGGACCCAGACACTGACTAGCTATGTGATCCTGGGCAAGTACCTTAACTTGTCTGCATCAGTTTCCTCAAATGTAAAACAGATATAATAGCATCTAACTCCCAAGGTTGTTGTGAGAATAAAATGAAATTATATTTGTAAAGCACTTTCTAAAACTTCAAGGGCTGTACAAATGCTAGTTTTTATTCTAAAACCCGTGTAAGTAGTTGCTACCCAGTGGCGAGGTGGCTCAGAGTGGGCTACAATGATTGCATATGCTATTTCATTAAATATGATTAAGTCTGTAGTTTCTAAGCAGAAAAAAAATACCTCTCACTGGCTTCTTTTTTTGGGAAGACTCATTATATATGGTTTTAACTTTTCGATATGAAGTAAAATAAAAAATGTTCCTGTCTCATAAAAGTGACAGATTGGTTGGTAAACTAACCAATTTGGTAAAATGAACCAGTATTACAAAAACTACAGTCATTTAGCCATCGTCTTCCACAATGATGTGCATTTGGAAACCCACTGTGTTCAATAATTTAAAGAAATACAATACAATGAATTTATTTCCTTAGTTACCTGTATTGAGCTGATCATAGTGCTAAGGGCAAATACTGTGGCTGAATCCCTTAGAGTTGACTGACTATCAAACGTCCCCTGAGTGTCCATTAATAATACTGCAACCTGCAACCACAAAAATGCAGCACATTTTACATATTATTTGTAGAATATTACAGGATGGCAGTGTAATATAGCAGAAAAAGTCCTGGATTTGGAGTCAAAGGACTTAGGTTGGGAATCCTGACACTTTGGTCATGTCTCTTAGTCTAGCTAGATCTCAGTTTTCTCATCTGTAAAACAACAGCATGTTCAACAACTTTCCTAGCTCATGTGAATGGTAGCATGGGGTAGTAGGTAGAGAGCTGGCCCTAGGACAAGGAAGACCTGGGTTCAAGTTCTGCTTCTACCATACACTATATTTATTAGACCCTGGGAAAAAATCACTTAAATTCTCAGGGTTTTAAAACTGATGGTTGCAGAAAGAATATTGCCTTGCATTGGTAGAGTCTTCTCATCTAGAAATGCCCTACATCATTGAAATTATGGGTCCAGTCTCTATCGCAGCCTAGGTTATAGTGTTAACATATTCCAGAAGGTAAAGTTATTTACCGAGCTGTTAATTATTATGTGATCCGTGCTTGCTGATTAATAATACTCGACATCATAGACACTTAATAAAGCAATTATATGAGGGTACATCAGTTGACCTATTGACTATAATCCATATTGATTACAACCTATATGATTATAGATCAACAATCCCTTAGGATTTTTTATAGGAGCCACCCATCATGGAACTAGGCTACCTATAAATTCATGACAAAAAAGTGGTAATCGTTACAACTAAATATTACTTACTATCAAAAGGTCAGTTTCATACCTTTTTGCCATCAGGTTTGTTAATTTGGAAGACTTCACTCCATATCTGAATTCCTGTGGTTTCTCGTTCTGATCCACCCCTCCAAGAAAAGCCAGTCAGTGGTTCATTGTAATCTCCAATCCAATCAACAGACACCTATGACGTAATAAAGCCAAGTGAACTGGAAATAGGTACCGCTGAACAATTTCTGTGCAGATAAAATTCCAGTGTTCATCATATGACTTCCCTCCCGGGGGAGACATACACACATATATACAGATGCACACATATACATATAATGTCTACTGTAATGTGGAAAACACTTTGGTTCATAAAAAGGTTTTAGCTGCTAGGAGACCATATTAGATATGTCCCCAAATCTAAAAATTCATTCTAAACTTAAAAGTATAGTGAAATTTGCTATTTTTGTCTAAGGTGGTATGAATGAATAAAAAGACTGAATTGTTATTTTTTAGAGATTTAGTTTTAATACCTCCACAGCAACTCCACCCTACTTCTCCACCCTTATGTCCTCTTTGTTATCCACTCATATCTGACTCTTCATGACCTCATGGATGGGTTTTCTTGACATGCATGCTGGAGTAGTTTGCCATTTCCTCTCTAGTTTTATGCAGGCAAGGGTTAAGTAACTTACCCAGGGTCGCACAGCTAGTAAACATCTGAAATCTGATTTCAATTCTGGTCTTTCTGACCTTAGGCCCAGTGCACTTATCCACTGTGCCACCTAGCTGTCTCAGCTGCACTTATGTCCTACTGCTCCCCAGTACTAACCTCCACTCTAGTCAGATAGGTCTACTCACTTTCTCATACATTATACCCATTCCCACTCTTAATGCCATTACTCAAGCTCTTCTTCCCAATCTGGAATGCCATCATGTCCTCCTGTTCTCCTTTTTCTTATATAGATACTACTCATTCTTCAAACCCTAGCTCCTGAAGTCATCTCTGATTTTCACTGATTTTTCACTTCATTGAATATATAGCTGTAATTAATACCACACGGTTTAATATTCTCCAATCTCTTTCTTTTCCTTCCTTCCTTCCTTCCTTCCTTCCTTCCTTCCTTCCTTCCTTCCTTCCTTCCTTCCTTCTTTCTTTCCTCTGCCTGTCTGTCTGTCTGTCTGTCTCTCTCTTTGTCTCTCGCTTCTTTCCTTCCTTCTTCTCTTTCTTTCCTTCTCTCTCTCTCTCTCTGGACATGGCTAATGCAGGAATTTGTTTGGCATGAATACACATATTTGTGGTGGGGGGAAAAAAGGAAAAAGGACAGGTTTAAAACATCATTTCCTTTTTTGACAGGATAACTAAACTAGCAGGTGAAGGGAATGCTGTGGATAGAGTTTATTTTATAACAATACATTTAATAAAGTATCTCATATTCTTCTTCATACTGTGGAGAGACAGATTAAATATAATTAGATGGACTTAGATAGTACAGACTTGATGGTTCAATGTTAGCATAGCAGGGGGTCTCCAGGAGAGTACTTTAGGAATCTGTGCATGGTCCTGTGCTATTTAACATTCTAACCTATGATTTGGAAAAAGGCATAGATCTCATAAAATTTTCAGATGACACAAAGCTGGAGGAAATAGCTAACATACTGGATCCAGAAGGGCCTTGATAGACTGAAGCACTGGGATGAATCTAATAAGATGAAATTCAGCAGGGATAAATGTAGTTTTCTTTCAAGATTTCTTGAAATATGATGTCTAAGCTCTTCTTTTGATCATGAAATTCAGACAATCCAATGATTCTTAATTTTTTCTCTTCAACCGCTTTTCCAGATCAGTTATTTTTGCTATGAAGTAACTTACATTTTCTTCTACTATTCCAGCCTTTTGACTTCCTTTTAAATATTTCTTGCTGTGTAATGGAGTTATTGGCTTCTATTTGGTCCATTCCTAGAGTTTGTTGCTTGGAAAAGATTTTGTACCTCTTGTTCAAGCTGCTAAATTCCCTTTATAATTCTTTCTTCTGTAGCTCTCATTTCTCTTCCAAGTTTTTCCTCAAATATTTTGATTCTGTTTACAGAAACAGTTAGAAGTCCTTGCTTCATCTCTTCCAGGAATTCTAGTTGAGTTTGTGCCCAAGCTCTGTTTTTCTCTGAGGCTTTCCTTCTAGACGTTTTGAAGTCATTTTCCTGCATTTGTCTTGAACATCCCTGCTGCCATAATAGCTTATGATAGATTCCTTTTCTGTTTAGCCATTCTTCCAGCCTACTTACTGACTTTGGACTTGATGTTAGGGCTAAGCTCTGTGGCAATTTGGAAGGGAGTGTTGGTGCTTTCTTGGAGTATTGAGTGTTGTGTTTTTCCAGTATCTCAGGAACAGGCTGGGAATTTACAAGCTTCTGGAAGTGGTGTGATCCAGGATCTAGGGCAAAGTCTGATTGCTGCTTCCCTCATTTGAGCTCTGCAAGTTCCTGACCTGGGTTTGAGTCTGAGCAACAGCAGACTGTTGCAGTACTTCATCCCCGTCAACCAGCTGTAACACCTCTGTCAGTTCAGAGCAGCAGAATTATAGGCTACCCTTTGGTCTGAGATTTCTGCCCTGATTATTCTTCTGCAGGCTGGATTAGATACTGGAAGTGAGACCGTGCTTTGCACTTGAGATCCGAGCCACACCAGTTACTGTTACTGCTATTTCTGGCTACTGCTGAACTTCTTCCTTTCTCTATACAACAGAGTAGGACCTTCCTACTAGGGAATGCCATTCTCACTCCAGCTTGCACCTGTGACCTGGAACTGGGTAGTGGGAGAAAAAGCTGCCAATTCACATCTATCACCACAGCAGTAGGTGTTTGGTGGTGCTTCTTCCAGTACAGGGCCTCCTTTTGCTTGAGTGCATAGCTTCTCTCTGGATTCCAGAGTACCCCATGATCTTGTTTCCAGTGTCTGCAAACCTCCCTATCCATAGGGAGCTATGTTCAGCTGGATTTGTTCAGATGCTTTTTCTAGATCTGTTTGGAAAAGTTTGTGGAGGGTTGCTTACAGATGGCACTGTGTCCCTTCATTCTGCCATTTTGCCCCCCTCTCCAACACCAGACATTAATTATTTTAAAGACATTTATTAGCTATATGACCTTGGACAGTTCACTCAAACTTCCTAGGCCTCAGTTTCTGCATCTGTAAAATAAGAGGAGCAGTGTGATATACTGACCTGGGAAATTACTTAGAGTAGGGTTAGAACTAGTCTACCCACCCTTACTGGCAAATTAATAGTCCTCTTGAGGCTGATCACACAAGGGTTCTGGGTTCAGTGCCAGTTGTCCTCTAGTTTCCTTCCTTCTGTCCTTCCTTCCTTCTTCCCCTTTCTCCTTTTCTTTCCCTCTTCTTATATGTCCCCCAATCCTCCTATGACTATTAAAATAGACACCTGATATGCAACTATGTATTGGCAGCTGAGCCACATAACATGCTAGGAAGGACTCCTTTATTTGATATTTGTATTATCTTGGCTTGTTCTGATATCTGTATAGTAAATTGAGTAACCCTGACAAACCTGGTGGCTTAACGTTCACCTACATCCATTTACATAGGATGACCCCAGGTTAATGCAGGAAGTTGAGTGTTTGTGGGCTAAACCTGTACTCCAACAGTGCAGAAGCCCTTCCCTTCTCTTTCTCTGTGAACTTCTCAGGAAAACCTTTGTCCTGTGTCATGTTTAGTGTCATTTGTAGATTTTGATCCATTGAAGCTTTCTAAGGGAAAAAATGCAGAGCACACAAAGACTGCCTTCAGCAACAACACAGAAATGATGGGGAAGATTAATTTAATTTCAGATTTAAAACAGTTTTCTTAGTTTTCAGTAGCCTGATGTTAAACTTTCCTTCCCAATAAGCAGGGATTTAGTCCCATTTCAAACCTTGAGCAGGAGATAAGATTTTAGAATGGGAAAAAACCGCCAAACCAAAAAAAAAACCCTTCAGGATAACTTTCTTTATGTCATTTCAGCTCTGACCCCAGATTGGAGTTACAGAGATAAAGAAAGACAAGCAAATAAAGGAAATCTTAAATTTGTGGCATTATAAATTAATTAGGGACTAATTTGTAACTGAAATGTAATATCTTTGCTGTAAATTTCCAACATATGATCTGAAGATTTTTTTTTAAATACTGAAATATTTTAAGAAGTCTATGAGAATGTGGGACTGACACATAAATCTTTGGGACTAAAAACAATGAGCTCTATAATTTGAGGTACTAGCAGTTAATAATCCTTGAGAAAACTGTGATTCTGAATATCACTTATGATTGTAAATCCGGATTTGATTTCACTGAGTTTGTCCTAAAACAAAAATTATAATGTGGTTTCATTTAAAGTGAAATAATTGTGATACTTGTCCTTCTATGGTAGATCAGCCTTAATACAAAATACAATTGATATTTAGCATTAAGGCAATATGCTTAGAAACTGCATGAATAATAACTAAAAGTGTAATTGATTATACTGGTTTTTGAATGCAATTAACATAGATTCAAATAAAATTCAAAAATTCAAAAAATTCAAATTCAAAAAATTCAAATCCAAATCAATAGATAAAGTTTTTTTTAATGTAAGATGATTTGGAAGGGCATTCAATCAAATTGATGTTGACTAGCAATAAGTTTTGTACTATGTTTTTAAAACCCACAATATTGTTTATGTTATTGTTAGGTTTCTAATTTTTCTTCTATTGTTATTTGAAGGAAATCATTGTAATTTTTTTTTTAGGCAATTGGGTTTAAGTGACTTGCCCAGGATCACACAGCTAGTAAATGTGTCAAGTGTTTGGTCTGAGGCTGGATTTGAACTCAGGTACTCCTGACTTCAGGGCCGGTGCTCTATCCACTGTGCCACCTAGTTGCCCCCTAAGGAAATCATTGTAAAAAAAATGCTGTTAATTTGAAAATGATATCCAGAAAGTGACACAATTACATCATTCGAAAATTAACTCCTCTTTGGATAGACTGTTGTTGTCAGGGTTGAAACAAACTGTCAAGTATTTAATTGGGTATGGTTGCTTTAAAGTAACAATAATAATTACTTTCTGTTTGGGAAAGTACCACAGACCTTGTAAATATCTGTGAAGTTATTTGGAGACTTGCCAGACTTTCAGTCCTCTGAATCTTCAGCCTTGGCAAGGTGATAAAATCGTACTAACTCTGAGAAAAGTTAGTGAAACAAGGTTATGAAATTCTAAAGTAAGTGGTTAATGAAAAATGAGTATTTCCCACAGCTGAAATAAAGGGGCTAACAAATTTATTTTATATAGAGTGACTTTTATCTGATAGATTGTCCATTGCTTATGAAAATTATGAAAGTGCATATAGGTATTGAAGTTACTCCTTTAAGCTAACTTAACATTGCCAAGATATTAGGAGACACCCTGTTTTCCAGAGCTAAGGCCCAGCAAACAGGCCATGCCCTGAGATTGGCATAATGACAATCCTTTGCACTCATCCTCTGGATGATCTCAGCCAGGGCAAAATCCCAGAACTGTTTATGAATCAAGCTTGTCACATTGTTGTTGTGGCCCCCATAGTCAGGGCTACAGCTCACTGCATAGCCATAGTTGTAAGTATTGAAATCTCTCCACACTGAAATGCCACCCCCAGGGGTGGGGCTCCAGACATGTCCTTGCTTACAAGACATTTCCCTTACTTTGAAACTAAACTTCTGTTTGATTCCTGACTCTCCTGTAACTAGCCTGCATTCTTTGACTCTGGCTACCCACAGGTTAGAGCCTGATTCCATACAGTTGACATTGATTGGTGTCAGAAGTGGGATTGGACATGGAACTGGGTCATTAGACTTTGTGATACCACTGAGAACAGACTAGGTACCACCAGAGATTTATTTCTCTGGAGTCTGACCCTGTTCCCCACCCCCTCCTCTGGTGAGTCCTCTGCCCTTGTCTCTGCTCCAGTCCTCTGAGCTCCCACTTTGGCTGAGCTTTCTATTCTTTGTGAGGCAAACTTCAGGGCCCTCCAGTGACCTGATTCATGTTGGATCTCTCTAAGAATATTCTCTCTCACCTGCACACCCCTGTTAATGGGCTTCTCTGCATGCCTCTGTAAAATTGCAACTGTGTGCCTCAGTCAAACTGGTTCTGTTTGCATCTGTCTTGTCATTTTGCCTATGTCTATGTCTTTGTGAAATGTAAAATGTCTGTGTCATGTTTGTGTTGTGAGCTAGATTCAGTTACTTTGAAAGGTTTAAAATGCAGCCAACCAGAAAAACTTCTAAGGGCTGTAGCCAGAGAATTCAGAACACTGGGAAAGATTAATGAACTTTCATACTTGAAGCAATTGCTCAGTAAGCAGAACTTTCTCCTACTTTAAACTTTCCATGGGAGATTAGGTTATAAGAAAGGAGAAAGGAAAAAAAACCCTACAAGATCCTCCCCCTCCCTCTTTAATTTCAGTTTTGGCTATGTTGGACTTACAGAAATAAAGTCAGATAATTGAAGGAGAACTGCTAAAAGCACGTTAGCAGATTCTGGAGGTCTGAAGATTAATCATTAAGGAATTTGAAGATTTATCAGTTTTAAGACTGCAAAGGAGAACTCCTGGGATTTGGGGTAATTCCAGGAACTCACTCCTTTCTGAAATATCTTAGTAAGTTTTGTAGAATTTGTTTTAAGAAAAATAAGGATTAGATTTCATAAAAGTTTAAAAAATGGCAAGATTAATAGCTTTGTTGTTTTAGGGCAATAAAGGAAGGAAGCTAGTTTGGAAGTAATCCAGAGTGAAGAAAGAAAGAAAAAAGGTTAATTGTTTGCACCTTATAAGCAACCTCTTAGTAACTCTCCTCTAACATTTCTGACCACGAAAAGAGAAAAGATTGTTTAAACTAGAGATACCCTGTGACTACCCCTGGTAAACAGTTCCTGTTAACCCTTCTCATTCCAGATTAGATTCCCAAATACAGGTGTTGAAAAAAAATTGCTGGCATTACCCAGGGCCCACCTGGGGGGGAGCAGCTATAGTGGGGCCCCCTAATGGCAGTGGCCCCAGTAGCCCTATGCCCCTGAGTTTTCTGCAGCCTGCCCCTCTAGGCAAGCCTGGAGGCATCACCCATGTGCAGTATATCCTACCCACCCAGCCCCAGCTGTGCTTGGCCCCAAAGCTGCAGCTGTGTGTGTGTGTGGGGGGGTCAGGCCCCATGTCCAGCTTCTGCTTTGTCCTGCCGCCAGGAACTACCACTAATGGGAAGGTCCTGTTACCAGGCCCTGGGATTCTTATTCTGTAGCCAGTATTCCCTGCTAATCTCTCAAAGCCCAGTCAATGTCTACAGTACAGATTCAGCCCTCAGCAGGCCCTGCCCAGCTGCTGCCTGGGAAGGTCCTGGTGCTCCAGCAGTGCCTGACATGGCAGTACATGGTGTGGAGGGAGGCAGCCAGTCTTTGCCTTTGGTAAGCCCACCCTTCGCTGTTCTGGTTGCAGAAATGTATTAACTGTTGTAGTCTTTTCTCTGTTATCTAAGCAAGTTATCTTATCTCTCTTTGCCCCAGTTTCTTGAATTGTAAAGAGAAAAATAATAATGGTACCCACCTCCCAGGGCTGTTGTGAGATCAAAATGATATCATGATTGTAAAGTGCTTAACACAATGACTGGCATACACTACATTATCTTTATTATTTCTTTAATTAAATGTAATTGTTCTATATCTGATAATTCTAAAGTGGTTTCAAAATGCCAAAAATAATAAGATTTTTATATGGGATAATTTGGAAATGCAATTGATGTCATCTGATGTCATTTCATTTCAAGTTTTAAATATGTGATATTATTTGTGTTATTGTTATATTTCTAAATTCTCTTTTATTATGAAATTTGAGAGACCATTGTTACAGAAATGCTGTCAGGCAAAACAACTTTTTAATCTGGATGCTGTTACACATGCATTGGGCTTTTAAAAGGTTGTAATAAAAAAAGGTTTTAAGAAGGAAAATGATACTAATGATATATAATAGCAAATTTTCATTTGAAATTCTTGGCTATTATGAAAGTGTACGGGGTGGTTTAAAGATGTAACTTCAATATATTAATGTTGAAGTCAGCTATCAGGTATTCGATGTATGCTTGAAGGCCCAGAATGTGGTTACTTTTAATTTATGAATTTAACATAAAGGATTAATGAAATGTTAACTGTTAGGGAAACATTAGGAAAGATATTGAAGCCTAAGTTATGGTTAGTGAAAGATTCTTGGGACTTTCATTTTGAGATTTGATTACCAGTATAGTTGTCTGAATTGTCATGAAGCCAATAGTAGAAAATGGCATGTGCTGCAGTCTGGGAACTGCTAAAGGTAGATGTCTGTGCCTGAGAAAAGTTTTGGAGATGGCCAAGGTAGGATCCTCCTGACTCTGTTTCCCCATTGTGCTATTTCCTTGCTGAACAGGAAATTTACCCACCTGGTTAATCCTGAGCCTTACTTTTGACACCCTGTGACTATATTGCTGTCTGGCAGATATGATTTATGCCTAAAATGAAATAGAGTTAAGGGAGTTGTTCTCTTTGTTATGACATATGACACTGTTATAACTGTATCCCTTTTTTTTCTTTTACAGCAAATTTCTATAATCAAGAAGTTTTGTAAGTACAATACTATTATCTATTAAATAATAGATTGATACTGGAACCTCTCTGAGTTACTATAATAAGATGCAAGTTTGAATATCTTATAATGTTAACCTATATTTATGGTCAAATTATAATATAGGGATGATACTTTCCTAAGGGAGAAATGATTAAACTAAGTAATAAGACAAAGATGTAATGTGATAGTTTTCTAATTAAATGGAATAGCAATTTTGAGAAAAGCAATAGGATTTTCTCTAAACTTTATGCAGATGTATATGATTGCCTTCTAAATTTATCTACCATGGAAATTCAAAATTTAAGTATGCTTTAATAATAAGTTCTCAAAATTGGATTAAGAATTTGTTAATTAAGGATTTTACACATAAATTGTATTGATAATGGTAAAGACTGTGAAATTATTTTCCCATTTTAAAATTATCTTTCTGATTGTTTTAAAAGGCAGAAGAACAAGCCATAATTGAGTTTCCTAAGAAAAAAGCACTAGGACCAGACAGACTTACAAGTGAGTTCCATCAAACTAATTCCAATATTAATAGTCAAAGAAGAGATGCTACCAAACTCCTTTTATGAAACAAATACAGTGCTGATACCTAAAACCAGAAAGAGTAAAAACAGAGAAAAGAAATTACTGACTAATTTCATTAATGAATATGGCTGAAAAAATCCTAAATAAAGCACTAACTAAAATATATTAAAATATATAAAAATATATTACCAAGTTGATACATTATGACCAACTGGGATTTATACCAGGAATCAAGGATGGTTAATTATAAGGCAAACTATTAGTATAATTGATTATATCAATAATAAAAGGAAAAAACATATGATTATATCAATAGATATGGAAAAAAGCTTTTGATAAACTATGACCTCATTTCTAATAAAAAAATTTGAAAATGTAGGCATAAATGGGTTTTTCCTTAAATTGATAAAAAGCATGTTTATCTAAAACCATCAGCAAGCATTATTTGTAATGGAGATAAACCAGAAGCCTTCCCAGTAAGATCAAATGTGAAACAAGGATGCCCACTGTCATCGATATTATTCAGTATTATATTGGAAATCCCAGTAATAGCAATGAGAAGAAACAGAAACAGAATCAAAATAGGGAATGAGGTAATAAAACTATCTCTTTTTGCAGAGAATATGATGATATATCTGGAAAATCCCAAAGATAACAAAAAAGTTAGTTGAAACAATTAATAATTTTAGATATATGACAAACAAATCCCACAAGAAGAGATAATAAGAGATACTCCATCTAAAATAACTCTAGCAAGGGTGGGGAACCTGTAGCCTGGAGGCCTATATGTCCTCAAGTATGGCCCTTTGACTGAATCCAAACTTCATTGAACAAATCAAATGTTTTGTGAAGTCTGAATTCAGTCAAAGGGCCACACTTGAGGACATAGAAAGTCACATGTGGCCTGGAGGATACAGGCTCCCCACCCCTGCAAGATAGTATAAAATACATGGAAGTACATTTGCCAAAACAAACCCAATAGCTATATTGAGATAATTGGAAAAGTATAAATTATTCATGGTAGGCAGGTCCAATATAATAAAAATGAAGAGCAAAAAATCAAGACTATCAAGGGAACTAATACGAAATGTAAAGGAAGGAGGTTTTACAGTATCTGATCTTAAACTGTATTTTAAGGCAGTAATAGAAATAGAAAAATAGCTCATAAAGTAAAAAAAGAGATTCTTATCAGGCACGGGATTTCGGTCAGGATAGGAACAGCAAATGGTATCTACACTGAAATTCTCTGGAGTTTCAAAATTGGAGAATCAAATTTAAATATTATTAGCAGAATTGTCTAGGAGCCTCTAAATTTGGAATCAGAGAAGCAGAGCCTCTTTTAGAGCTATCCTGAGAATAAGCATATTGTCCAAGAAAAGATATCTAGGGACAAGATAACTACATGAGACATCTGGGAATCAAAACGTGCTTGCTGAGAATGGGTTACTAGGAAACAACAAGACTTGATGTTAATTAATATTGGTGATAACTATTGTATTGCTTTGGTCTTTTGTTTTAAGATGTTTATGTTTAAATTTTCTTGGTTACCTTGGTAACATGTAAGTCTCCCGTCTCAAAACTAGTTTGTTGTGAGCCAAGTAATTTGATCTATACCTGACTTAATGTAATTATGCAATTATGGCAATTCTAAGAAAACTTTATTGCATTGTTTGAACCTAGCCCTGCATGGCTGGGAAACTGGACCATCCTTATGTGCTGTTTAGAGACTCTTAACTAATAACCTATAATATGCTGACCAGAAACTCAGATTCAAAGATTGGTGCAAGGAGTTTTCTCCAAGGGTTCCTATCAGGTCCTTCAGACTACTCCCACAGCTGCCAAACTTGTGGGTATGGACTCCTGGATCATCTGAAGAAAGCCCATGCTCCTGAGTGGACAGCAGAACTCTCCAGGGACCTCAAGGTTCATCTAGTATAGAACCAGAAGCAGCTAACATCCAAAAGAGACAGCTGTCCCAAGATTCTGGATAAGGGCTGAGTATACTGTCCTAGTTTTTTCTCCCTATTCTCTTTTGTTATGTGCCCAACCACCAAGGCCCTGATTCAAGTGTGTGTTGGCATTTTCTCCCCCTACATTCTTGGCCCCCCCTCTCTTTTCTGCTTGCAAGCAAACAACAGCTAGCAATGATACCTGGGACGTACTTCCCCAGTAGGTCCCCTCAAGGAACTGACCCCCTGGTAACCCTAACCCACTGGCCTCTTGTAGCATGTTGGCATACCTGCCTCTCTTTTACTGGCCAGAAGGGTGGGCATTCTTTCAAACCCCCTCCCTTTGGCCAAAAGAGGGAAATGTCAAGATATTAGGAGACACCCTGTTTTCCAGAGCTAAGGCCCAGCAAGCAGGCTGTGCCCTGAGCTTGGCATAACAACAATCCTTTGTGCTCACCCTGTGGATGATCTCAGCCACAGCAAAATCCCAGAACAGTTTATGAATCAAACTTCTCACATGGTTGTTCTTACTCCTCATTGTCAGGACTACAGCTCACTGCAAAGCCATAAGTATAAATCTTGAGATCTTTCCATACTTAAGCACCGCCCCCCACCCCATACACATACTAGGGGTGGAACTCTGACATTCATGTCCTTGCTTGCAAGCTGTTTCCTACACTTTGAAATTAAACTTCTGTTTGATTCCTGACTCCTCTCTCTCTCTAACCCACTTTGTTTGTCTCCTGTCACCCACAAGTTAGAGGCCAGTTCTGTCTAGTTGACAGCATTCACAGTTCCCAAATTTAAAGATTTTAGTTTTGCTTAAGAGGTTAATGAAGGCATTGCAATGCCTTCAGATTTGAATATTTGTCAGCCTGAAAGCTTTAGTGGACAGCTGTTTTTCTGGGTTTTGAGTGAACTATGATGTATTCAATATGTATGCAATCACAGAATGCTATTATTCTCAATTTCTAGTGATTGATTCCTGCTCCAGGATGGATTTAAAATAGAAAGAAAAATAAAGCTTTGTATGTGTTTATTGCTAACTGTCATTCAAATAACATGAGAAAAAAAATCTCTCGGGACTATAATTTGATATCATTCTGAGTTTTAACTTCAGGTAAAATTGTCTGAATTGTAGTTAAGTCAGTATCCCCTTTTAAGGGAAATGCCATGTGGTGCTCAAAGGGAATGCAATTTGAGAAGTGCTACAAGTGGATGTTCATGCCTGGGAAAATTGAGAAGACAACCTTTCAAATGGTGGAAACCTCTTTCTCTATTATGTTATTTCCTTTCTGAACAGCAAATTTTCCTACTTTATTAATTGAGTCTGGCTGTAGTACGCTATGAATAATGTAGAACTTTTCTATATGTTTGACTGTTCCAAGGAATGACTATGACTATGACTGTTACTTGAAATCAAAAAAAGGAAGCTCTATCCTGTTATACTTATGTCAGGTCAGTCTGTGCCCTTGAAGAGAAAGTATTCATTTTATAACCATGTTGCTACTTCTTTTCTTAGTGAATTTCTATAATAAATATACAGGAACTGTAAAAGCTTTTATATTTGATGAATCTTGTTGCTGCAATACTCAGCATCTCTGCGTTAGTATAATGGGATACAAGTATAAAAATCTTACTGTTTTAAACTTTATCATTTTAAATCTGTGATCACTAATAGTTATGGATTCAGGCATAAGATTAGATCCTTAAAATATCTCATTCTTTCTGGATGGTATGAGGATAATACATATTCTGGTTTTTTTTTTAGGCAATTGGGGTTAAGTGACTTGCCCAGGGTCACACAGCTAGGATAATACATATTCTGAAAGTAGGAACAGGACAAAAAACATTATGTGATAATGGAGTAGTACGCTTCACTTTGAGAAAAGCAACAAATACTGAGTTGTTTTCTCTAACAACCAGAATATATCTACATATGTGTAAATATACATATATGTGCACATATCTACACACATGTAAATATACATATATGTGTACATATCTACATGTGTGTGTGTGTGTGTGTGTGTGTGTGTGTGTGTGTGTGTGTTTCTATTAAGAAGAATGACCAAAGGACAAATTAACTCCATAAGGTTTAAACTGGTTTTTACCACATGAACTTATTACTGGAAAACTAAATCTAAGAGGAACACCTCTTCAGAACTGCCATTGAAATGAGGCCTAATCCAGAATTTCCAAGGGAAAATGTTTCCAAGGATCAGATGGCTACACAGTACAACTAAGACCCAACGTGAAATAAGATTTGATTAAATGTAGTTTAATCTATAACCTGACTTAGTTTACCTATAGAATCTGTTTAAGTTTGTTTGCATGAGATTATGCATGAGATTATGAATCTGTTTAAGTTTATTCAACTTCTATGACATTGAAGGAAGCATGAGATTGTGAATCTGTCCTTAAATTTTTTTTTTATATATTTATGGTCATAGCGTTCTTTTAATGACTGGGAAATCTCTCTGCATTATGTAGTATACTTGTTTCCTGGTACAAGTCTAAGTCCCCTGACTTATAGCCCCTGATTCTTATTCAATTTGATCCCTCTGACTGAAATGTTGGGAAAAATTTGCCATCAATCTGGTCCCTATCACTCCTTAAAGGAATTCTGTCAAATGAATAGTGAAGAGTATGCCTCCACTGACTTGGGACATTTTAAAGAGCTTCCTTTGAAACCTTAGTCTAGCTCTCTGCTTCCGTAATTGTGCTTCTTCTAGTATAGGAATGCTGGCTTTAAATACCCAATAAGAGAAAACTGCAGGAATTTTTTATTAAATTGTTTGAACCTAGCCCTGCATGGCTGAAAGTTCTGACTTGTTGGTGAGTGATCAGGTTTGTTTAATGTTTAATTCAGGACTCCAGATTATGTTGATCTCAAAAAATCCTTCCAGGGGCGCTAGATCCAAAGATTGATGTAAGGAGTTTTCTCCCGTTATGCATCTCAAGCAATCTCTGTGCTGGCCAATCAACTATTTCCTTGTTCCTTTTTTTGAATTTTACATAATGTAAAACTTCAGAGACTGGAGGGTGAGGGAAAGTGGCACCTTTTTTGGCTCTACTCCTTGCCCAATGACTTAATAAATTTCTTTCTAATTTTTTTTTCAGTTCTGAATTTGTTTTCTGCCAACAGGTACAATGTTCATTCAAAAGTATCCAGTTACAGAAGCAGAAGAACAAGAAAGTGTTTTAGAGAACTTCTTATCATACCTGGTTATACATATATCTCAACATGAAGTCCATGAGAAATGATTTTCCTTTTCTAAATGCTCCAGCTACAGAAACAGCAACAACTTCTTTGTCCCGGACAGCTTCTGAGAGAAGGATACGATTAAGTGCAATTTCATCTAATTCGAAGGAGTGATCATCTTTCATGACGAGGACCTGAACTGGCCCTGCCTTTTTCAAGGTATCCTCTTCTTCTGAGCTCCATTCATAAGCTTTTTCTGAAAACCCACCTGTTAAGGAGAAAAAGCAACAGAATTCAGATGAATGAGTTGATCTTCCAGAGCATACGTCCCTATTTGATAATCCCCAAGCTCTGTACACTGTAGGCATTGAGTGGCTCCATTTATTCAGTCGTGAGTTTGATCACATATATTATCTCTAGACTTGATTCCTCAATGTGGCCTATCTGGTCTTTCCGATCATTACATTGATTACATAACAAGTAAACTCAGGTTTCAACTGAACATCAAAGCAAGGTCCTAAATGAGGTACTCTAGTCTGTGTTCAAAGAAGGTATGAAAAATCAAAGTAAAGACTTACAAAAATGGAAAAAAAAAAGAGTTCAGAGGTTCAGGTCTAAGACCAAGGGAACAAAATCTTCCATCAGTTGCTGTATCTGACTTACTACTCAGATTTAGCCTGACTCAAGGATATATGCCTTAAATCCTAAAATGAAAACTTATTATGATCTCTTCCTTAGTCATCCCTCCAGATTCTTCTGGTTGTTTTCCTTCAAGATCATACTGAGTTCCTTATTTGGATACTTTCCCCTGCCTTCTTGCCCTTATAGCACTCTATGAATCAGCACTCCTGACTGACCCTTCCCCCCTAGACTATTCTTTAGTCTTCTCACTTGTTTGCCTGATCCTTGACAAGTGCCCAAAATATACTTTTCAGACTGTCCAGTGAAAGCTTGTTTATTAAAGCCTGTACTGTCTAACTCAGAGGCATTCCTACCATAATAATATTCACAAGAAAAGAACAGGGGTTAGTTGGAGAATGGGGTAGAGGGAGGAGAAAAGGAAGAGGAGGTGCTATAGAAGAAATAAAAGGACACAATAAAAGTACAGATTCCCTTTCCAGGGACTTTTAGTCACTTGAGGCTGACAGCCAGAGAGCACTACCGAAGTCTTCCCTGTAACTACCTCCCATTTGGATGCCAATATTCCATATCACTTTCATTCCCAAAGGTTTATTTTGCTTCTTCTGGCAAATGGACCTAGAGACTGTCCCTGATGGAAGGACAGAGATTAATTCCCTTTTACCTGCTCATCTTCTGACTATTTCCATTAAAATTTGCCCGGATCAAATATTTCCACTGTGGCTAGCAATGGATGTAGACTACTTATAAAAAGCTTGTTCTCTCCCGGACCACAAAAAGCCCTCCTAAAAAAAACTCCCTGGAAATGAGTTTATTCATAAGATGTGCCCTCAAAATGGAGCATATCCAGGAAAAAGTATATAGAAGAGATTTTTCAAAAAAAGAGTCACAGGAGATGAAACTTAAATACCTTTAAGGCATCAATGTTATTTACATAAATCTCAAATGGGAGAAATGAGAATGGTAACATCCCTAGGGTATAGATGTCTGGGACCCTGTAACTGGTGATCAGCAGTGAGGAGAACCATGTAGCTGGAAGTGTGCAGTAATTCAGAAAAGCAGCTGGTAGAAGTAAAAGGATTTGATTCTACCAGTTGGTGCTAAAAATGAATCATGAAATGAGAATCAATATTCCCAACAACCCCAATAGGAAAATGTCATTGGAAAAGTCACATGCTTAATGTCCTAAAGGTATTCAGAACTCTAAGTAGTTGTTGCTACTATTTATAGATGGAGCACAATAGAAAGGAAAAAACACACTGTAGTTGATCTGATGTGTCTTTATGGAATTAGCAGTCAGGGAATACTGCTTCTATGATGGCGCAAAGAGAGAAGAGCTATCTGTTCTATGATCCTAGAAAATTCAAAATTGCTATTACTTAAATTATAATTAATACAGCTGGATCAAGTAAAGATGGGGGGGTTCATTCTGGCCACACAATTCTGAGGGTATTGAAGGATCAATTTTCAAAATATCTGAAAGGAGAAAATACAAAATGATTCAAAAAAATCAAAAGTTTTTTACTACCTAAAAAGAAGAATTGAAAGGATATCAGTAACTAGCAACTGATATCTATTTTTCATTCCTACAAATTTTTATGAGAATAATTTTTAAACATATTTAACTACAAAACTATGAGAAAGGAACAGGCATGCTTTCACAAAAAACGACCATATCTTTGCAGTCACACTGAAAGGTACAGAGAGAATGACTATCCCAATGTGCTTATTTTTTGAATACTATAAAAAAAGTGTTTGATATGTTAGAACAAAATTCAGCTTTGAAGGCTCTCATCTGAGATTCCTTGACAAATTTAACAAGGTTAACTGTAGTTCATGATTCTTTGATTACTAATATTAATTGAGGCATAAAATAAAGACATCTTTGCTTGCTTGCCAAAGGTATTTTTACTATCATGGAGGATTTCTAGCCTAGAGTCCAAATGGGAGAGGGATTCCTGATCAATGGTAGGTTCTTCCAGATTCTCCTGCTTGTGGATGACATTATTCTGATCATACAAAACTCCAGAATAACTGCATACTTAAATGACATCTGTAATTTCTAAAAAGAGACACTGTCCATGTGGAAAAATCCAAGTGGATGAAGAATACCTGTTGTTCAGACCATGATATGCAGTTCGCTAAACAGTCCATTGAGGGAATTCATCAGTACATGTATATTGGACAGACACCTGGATGGACATTGAGCTAGTTCCATAATTAAATAGGAGGAAGGCAGTGAGCTATATTGGATTGCACTTTGAAATTATGTAGTATTCTTAATGAAACCAAGCTTCTTCTTCAAATAAAATCTCATCTTTTTAACATTAATATTCTTCTGGTAATATTATATTACTGCAAATCATGTAATGCCACAATCTCCACAGAATCACAGTTACAGGACATCCAAAGGCAATGGACATTTGCAAAGTGGGTGGAAATAGGTAGCAGCAAACATAATGCCAACAATTAATTACCCATGTGAAGTGCAGACAATGGCCTCTTTTGCTGTTTTACTCTAATTAAGGAAATGATCATTCTATTTTATGTTTAAGTAAAGTCCAAAATAAAAAAATAAAACAATAATTTTTTAAAAAACTATGACCTAAAAAAGAGCTGGACTATGCATACTTGTTATGAGGACTTTTTTATTATCAAATTGGGGCTGTAAGAGTGAGAGATATGAAATGGTTACCTAAACAAAGAAACAAGTAAATGAATAAGTAAATAAATTTTTGAAAGTCTTATCAGAGGAGGGCAGGTCTCCAGTCCATTTCAGTGGGTTATTGCTCAATCTAATACTGGACGAATCAGATTTTCTAGGAAGGACCTTGACAGCAGGCAGTGGAGTGGGACAGAAAAGCAGAGGTAGAGGAGCTACAAGGTCTGTATCCCAAAGAGACCAGAGAAAAGTGAAAAGGGCCTATATGTACAAAAATATTTATAGCAGCACTTTTTGTGGTTGGCAAATAATTAGAAATTGAGGATATGGTCATAAATTGGGGAATGGATGACCAAGTTGTGATATATAATTGTGATGTTGTGCTATATGAAATGATGAGCAGGATGCTTTCAGAAAAACCTGAGAAGACTTATGTATTGGATGTAGAGTGAGGTGAGAAGAATCAGGAGAACATTGTATACAGTAACAGCAATATTGTAGTGATGATCAACTATAAGTGACTTGACTATTCTGAGTAATGCAGTGATTCAAGACAATTCCAAAGGACTTATGATGAAAAATGCTACCCACTTCCAGATAAATATCTGATGGATTCTGAGTGCAGATTGAAGCCAATTGTTTTTTCACTGTAATTTTTCTTGAGTTTTTTTCCAACTAATATGAAATATTTTTCATGACTTCACATGTATAATTGATATCAAATTTCTTGCCTTCTCAATGCGTGGGGGAGAGGATACGGAAAGGAAAAGAAAAGGTTGGAGGAAGGGAAATAATTTAAAATAAAAAGGGATTGAGGACGATAGAGAAGAAAAAGCAAGGGATAATAGGATGGAGAGAAATAAACAATTAACTATCATAACTGTGAATGTGACTGCAATGAATTCACTCATAAAACAGAAGAAGTCAGAAGAATAGATTAGGAAGCAAAATCCAACAACAGAAAAAAAAACACGTAACATGAAGATTCACACAGAGTTAAAATAACGGATTGGAGCAAAATTTATTATGGTTCAGCTGAACACAAAAAAAGCAGAAGTAGCAATTATGATTTCTGGCAAAACAACAAAAATAGCCAACTAAAAGAGATATAGAGGGAAACTACATTTTACTGAAAGATAACATAGACCATTAATTGATTTCAACATTTAACACATATGTACCCCAAGGCATAGTTTCTAAAGACTTAAAGGAAAAACGGAAAGAATTACAAAGAGAAATAGACATTAAAACTATAATCATGAAGAATATAAATAAACAAAAAAGAAGTTAAGGTCCTGAAGAGAATTTTTTTGTTTTTTTGAATATTTTATTTTTTCCTAATTATATGTCAAAACCAATTTTTAACATTCGTTTAAAAAATTTTTGAGTGTCAAATTCTCTTCTTCCCTCTCTCCCCCCTCCTTGAGATGGTAAGCAATTTGATATAGGTTACATATGGGTAATCATGAAAAATATAGTTAAAACACAAAAAATAGAGAAAGTGAAAAATAGTATACTTTGATCTGCTTCCAGACTTCATCAGTTCTATCTCTGAAGGTGGATAGCATTTTTCATCGTGAGTCCTTTGGAATTGTCTTGGATGGATTGTATTGCTGAGGATAGCCAAGTCATTCACAGTTGTTAATTGTACAAGATTGCTGTTACTGTGTACAATAGTCTCCTGGTTCTGTTCACTTCACTTTGCACCAGTTCATGTAAATCTTTCCAGGATTTTACTGAAAGCATACTGCTTGTCATTTTTTTCCCCATAGCATAAAGGTATTCCATTAAAATCATATGCCACAACTTGGTCAGCCATTCCCCAATCCATAGACATCCTCTCCATTTTCAGTTCTTTGCTACCACAAAAAGAGCAGCTATGAATATTTTTTGTACAATTAGGTCCTTTTCCCCTTTAAAAAATCTCTTTGGGATACAGACCTAGTAGTGGTATTGATGGGTCAAAGGGTATGCACAATTTTATAGTCCTTTGGGCATAGTTAGTTCCAAATTCCTCTTCAGAATGGTTGGTTGGTGTCCCAATTTTCCCACATCTCCTCCACTATTTACCATTTTGCTTTGCAGGCATACTAGCCAATCTGATAGGTGTGAAGTGGTATCTCAGAATTGTTTTAATCTGCATTTCTCTAATCAACATTGATTTAGAGCATTTTGTCATATAGATAGCTGTGGCTTCTTCATCTGAAAATTGACTGTTCATATCCTTTGATTGTTTATCAGTTGGGGAATGACTTGTAGTCTTATAAATTTGACTCAGTTGTCTATATAGCTGAGAAAGAGGCCTTTATCAGAGACACTTGCTGTAAATATTTTCCCCTAGTTTTCTGCTTTCCTTCTAATCTTGGTTGTGTTTGTTTTGTTTGTACAGAAGCTTTTTAATTTAATGTAATCAAAATTACCCATTTTACATCTTGTAATGCTCTCCATCTTTGGTTATAAATTCTCTCCTCCATAGATCTGACAGGTAAACTATTCCATGCTCCCTTAATCTGTTTGTGGTATTAACCTTTGTGTCTAAATCATGTATACATTTTGACTTTATCATGGTATAAGTTGTAGGGCTATATACCTAGTTTCTGCCACACTGTTTCACAATTTTTGACAAATAGCAAGTTCTATCCTAAAAGTTTGGGTATTTGAGTTTATCAAACACTAAATTACTATGGTCCTGAAGAGAATTTTAAAAAAGTGATAGACCTCTGCTAATTACTGAATGTAAAGAAAAAGAAATAGACATCACCTGTGCGTGGTACCTTTACAAAAAAATCATATCTTACATAAAAACCATAGAAATGAAGAAAAGCAGAAATATCACACACATCCTTTACTCTTCACAATTCATTAAAGCTATATTAAGTGAAAAATCTTCAAAAAAATGTTAAAAAAATAAACTGGGGTAAATAACATAATCCCAAAGAATTGTTCTGGCATTTAGTTTCATTAACTATTTTGGTCTATAATTGCCCAATTAACTCTATGATCAGATGAATTCACAAGTGAGTTTTATCAAACAGTCAAAGAGAAATGTATTTCAGTATGATAGAAATGAGTTACTTTTATGACACAGATAGGATTTTGATACATAAGCTAGGGAAAATCAAAACAGGAAAACTAACAACAAATACATGACTATATTAATAGATACAGAAAAAAGCTCTGGACAGAATACAACACCCATTACTCTTAAAAATACTAGAAAACTAAGGAGTAAGTGGACTTTTCTTAAAATAATAAATTCTGTTATTGTTGTTCAGTCATGTCTGAGTCTTCATGACCCCATTTGGGGTTTTCTTGGCAAAGTTATTAGAGTGACTTGCCATTTTCTTCTCTAGCTCATATGTGAAAACTGAGACAAACATAAAGTGACTTGCCCAGGGTCACATACCAGCCAGTAAGTGTCAAAGGCCAAATTTGAATTCAGGTCTTCCTGACTCCAGGCCTCATACTCTATCCACTGTGCCACCCAGCTGCTGCTACGATAATAAATAGATATCTCTAAAGTCAGGGGGTACTATTATTGTTCTGGAGATAAACTAGAATCCTTTCCACTAATGTCAAGGATGAAACAAGTGTGTCCAATGCCACTATGTCTATTTACCATAGTACTCGAAATGCTCAGTATAACACAAGAAGAAAAAGAAATTGAGGGAATAACCACAGGTAAACAAACACAATTATCACATTTTTATAGATGATATGAGACTGAAGAATCAACTAAAAATTAATTGAAGCAATAAAAAATTCAGTAACTTTGCAGGATATAAAATAAATCCACATAAATCATTAGCACTACTATTTACTTCTAATAAAACTCAGCAGCAAGAGATAGAGAAAATCCATGTAAAATTACTTGAGGATAATTGGGAGTTTATTCAAGAACTATATAAATATATATCTAAACTGTTGTTTATAGAAATAAAAACGGATCTGAACAATTGGAAAAATATTAATTGTTCTTGGATAGGTTAAGCCAAAGTAGTAAAATTACAATACCATCTAAATTAATTTGCTTATTCAATGTCATGGCACTCAAACGACCAAAGAATTACTTACAGTACTTAAAAAAATGATATGAAGGGGAAAAAAAGTCAAGAATCTCAAAAAGAATAATAAAAAGAAGGGGGGGGAGAACCTAGCAATATTAGATCTTAAAATATACTAAAATCTATAATTCTTAAAACAATGTGCTGCTAGCTATAAAAGAAAAGAGATATAGCAGTGGAACAGAGAAAGTACACAACATATAGAAGGAACTGTATGTAGGACCTCGGTATTCAGTAAACACAAAGATTCCAGCTACTGGGATGAAGATTCACTATTTGACAAAAACTTCTGGGAAAATTGGACAGCAGCATGGAAAAAATTAGATTTAGATCAATATCTTATTCCTTATTCAGGCATAAGTCTTATGTAAGCATGAAATGGAAAGGTCACATCATAAACAAATTAAAGAAACATTAAAAAGATTACCAATCAGTTATATGGATAGGAGAAAAATTCATGACTAAAGAAAGAATCATGAAAGGTAAAATGCATAATTTTGATTATATAAAATTTAAAAGGTTTTTACATAAATCTAATAAAGCAAAGATTAAAAGGGAAATAAGTGGGGAAAATCTTTGCAACAAGAATATCCAATAAAGGTCTCATTTCTAAGATATATAAAAAATGGATTAAAATTTAAAAGAAGAAGAGCCCTTCCCCAATTGACATATTGTCTATGGCAGACCTGCATAACTTGGCTGTAGGTAGGGGTCAAAATAAAAACAGGCTAAACTTCTTCAGGCCACAGATAGGTTCTTAGTGCCTCACTTTCCAAGTAAAAGTATAATTAATGATTAAACTATTCTGCAAATAAACCATATTTAAAAAGGGAAATTTCAATTAATATCAATTAATTACACTTATTACTTAAGATTTTCATTTATCATGAAATCACATTAATGTTAAAAATTTACTTTGTTAAATGGTACAAGTTTTAATACATTTTTCAGGTTTTCTTACTGTTTACTTTTAGTTAATGAGAGGTATTACACTTTTTTTAAAGGTTTCTTGAAGAAAGTGGGATTTTATTTTATTTTATTTTTTTATTTTTAGGCAATTGGGGTTAAGTAACTTGCCCAGGGTCACATAGCTAGTAAGTGTCAAGTATTTGGTCTGAGGCTGGATTTGAATTCAGGTCCTCCAGACTCCAAGGCTGGTGCTCTATCCACTGTGCCACCTAGCTGCCCCGAGATCTTATACTTCTAGCCAGCAATCTGTTTATTATACTGTGGAACAATGTTTGAAATTGATTTCTTTAGAAATCTGAAAACTAACCCTTAGTAGCTGCCTCATTTTCTGGGTTTTACTTTCTTGAAAAACTGTTGTTCCACACTGAGATTTTTCAACAATTTGGATGCTTTAATTTGTTTTTCATTGGTGTCCAATTTGCTTAAGTGAGGATATTTTGATTCAAAATGGCAATGAAGATTGTATACCCTGGAACGGCTATTACTTCTCGGCAAACAAGGCACAATATTTTGTCTCTCACGTAAGTAAACAAGTTTCTATTTGTCCACTCCAGATTAAATACTTTATGTTCTGATTTGATCTTCCATTTACTTTTATCACCCATTTTACAAAGTCACCCCAAAAACTTTAATGTTAGAACCAAAAAATCTGCACAGTAACTGCTAACATGCAAAGAAATACTGAACTGAGTGTCTGACCTTGGAGAGAGCACCTCTGGCATTGTACAGGGACAAAGTGAGTGCAGCCACTACGTGATGAGGGTCAATAGCACAAGAGCTTCCCCTCCCTTACTGCGCTCCAAGTTACATGATGAACACAATAGTGACTAGTAGAAGGCAAGTTAAGCAGAGCACAAAGAACTTATTAAATCTTTACTTTCTTTTACATCCTCTACATTTTTCACAGCCCACCTGAAGTCCTTTGGTGGGCCATGTGGCCTATGGGCCATATGCTGTGCAGGCTTGGTCTAAGGATAAAAATAGTAATTCCTCAAGGGAAGAAAGACAGGCAATTTATAGCCATATAAAAATACTCCAAATAACTACTAATCAGAGAAATGAAAATTAGAGCAAGTCTAAGATTTACCTCATACTTATCTGAGTGACAAACATGACAAAAATGGAAAATAACAAATGCTGGAGGAGCTGAGGAAAAAATAGGCACATTGGCGTATCTACGAATAGGTATAGCCTTTCTAGAAAGCAGTGTGGAATAATACATAGGAAGTTATTCAGCAGTATGTATCGCGCAATATAACTGGATCCTATGACTCTTAGGCCTAAACCTAGATCAAAGAAAGAGGAAAAGATACTGTATATACAAAAATATTTATCAAACGATTTTTGTGGTAGCAATAACTGGAAACTAAGAAGAAGCCCATCAACTAATTTTTTTGAAAATTTTTTATTCAAATAGGTAAAGGTCTGTTAATTAGTATCTGTTAATTGTTTAAAATTAGAGAGATGTGAGGGAGGTGTTACAATACAAAATGTTACAGGAGCTTTCAGATAAGTTTACTGTATTTTTATTAGTATTAATTGTTTTACTTTGTTACAAGAGATCTCTCACAAAGTGAGAGAAATCTGTAAATATTTGTTGTGTAAAATGAAATATATCAATAAAACTCTTTTAAAAGTGAATGAAAAGAGAAATAAACTAAAGGCATGAATATTTTTTTAAATATAAATTTATTTATTTTTAGTTTTCAACATTCACTTCCAGAAGTTTTTGAGTTCCAAATTTCTCATCCCTCCCCCCACCCCAAGATGGCATGCATTCTGAATACTCCTTCCCCTAGTCTGCCTTCTCTTCTATCTCTCCCCCCTCCCTTCTCTTATCTCCTTCCCCTTCTATTTTCCTGTAGAGCAGGATAGACTTCTGTACCCCATTTCCTGTATTTCTTATTTCCCAGTTGCACGTGAAAAGACTTTTTTTAAAATGTGTTTTTAAAACTTTGAGTTCCAAATTTTCTCCCTTCCTCCCTCCCCACCCACCCTCAGTGAAAAGGCAAGCAACTCAGTATAGGTTGTACATGTGCAGTTATGCAAAACACTTCCATAGTAGCCATGCTGTGAAAAACTAACTCTATTTCCCTTAATCCTTTCCTGCCCTCCCATTTATTCTATTCTTTCTTTTGACCCTGTCCTTCCTCAGAAGTATTTGCTTCTAATTACCCTCCTTCCCAATCTGCCCTCCTCTCTATCATCCCCCTGCTCTCTTGTCCCCTTCCTCCCCTATTTTCCTGTAGGGTAAGACAGATTTCCATACCCAATTGAATGTGTATGTTATTCTCTCCTTAAGCCAAATCCTATGAGAATAAGATTCCCTCATTCCCTCTCACCTGTTTCCCCTCCACTGTGAGAGACTTTTCTTTTCTGGTTTTTTTTGTGAGATAATTTACCCCATTCTACCTCTCCCTTTCTTCTCTGAGTATCATCCTCTCTCATCACTTAATTTTATTCTCCAGATATGACCCCTTAATCTTCAACTCACCCTGTGCCCTCTATCTATCTATCTATCTATCTATCTATCTATCTATCTATCTATCTATACAATTTTTTTTCCTCCAAGTACCCTAATACTGACAAAGGTCTCATGAGTTATAAAAAGGCATGAACATTTTTAAAAGGGAAAATAGACCCTCAATAAGAGGCCAGATAAAATAGCAAAGATAATTCTAAAACTAGAGCAAAAGCTAAATGTTAATTTCTCACAAATCTGTTCCTTACCACAAATGTGGTTCTAATACCTAAAAAACAAGTAGAGATAAATGGGAGAAAGAAAAAATATAGACTAATAAATCTCAATGAAAAACCTATTAAGTAAAATATTAACAAAGCAGTTACAAGGTCATATTAAAAAGATTATACTCAGACTAGGTTGGATTTATATCAGTGATGAGGGCGGGGCCCAAGCCAAGATGTTCACCCTTTGCCCCAAAGGGAATCTGACTCACAGGCCCCAGACCCTCATCTCCCTTTGAAAGCCTTAGCTTTACCTTTTAATCTTATTCAGATGCTCCCTAAAAGCCTTAGGCTCCCTCTTGTCTATAGGCCCCAGAAAGGCCTTCCTTTGTCTCCTTTTGAAAGTCCTAGCCCCACCTTGATTTTGTGCAGATGCCTTTCAAACTTCTGCCTTCCTGTTCCTCCACCATCTATTCCCATTGTCTATTCAATCTCTCCCGACCTCCCCAATTAGAATTGTTACCTACACCCTTTACCCAACCCCCTTCTCTGGCCACCCAAAGTTACTTTAGTATTTAAGATCCACCTTGGCCCTCATTCAGATGCTGAGAATCTCACGCTCAAAAGGCTGAGAACCTCTCATGCCGGCTCGTCCTTACGGGTGTCACCTGGCCTATATGTTTTATCACTAATAAACTTTTCCTCTGGCTGAAGAAGATTTGAGTTGAATTCTTTCAGACAGGGCCCGGTACCGCGATCTTGGGGTCCCAGCACCCCAAAACCCCTAGACCTCTTCATCAGGAATGCAGGATTAGTTTAATAAAACTATAAACATAATACAACATATGAAAACAAAATTCATATCATCATGTCAATAAATACAGAAAAGAATTTTGAGAAAATATAATACTGTTTACGTTAAAAAATATTTTCAAAGGCATAGGAACAAATGTAGCCTTTCTAAATATGGTGAAAAGAATCAATCTAAAACCAAGTGGTAGCATTTTCTGTATTAGAGAAATGCTATAAACTTTGCTAATAAGGTTATCATTGACAAAAAAACCAAACTGTCAGCGTTACACTTTTTATAGTTCTAGAAATGCTACTATAGCAAAACCCACCTCTGGGTTAGCCAGCTCTGTGTCTTCAAAAAGCATTAGTAAACAGAACCTTAGCCATTAGTCTTTGGCTACTCTCTCTCTTTGTCCCATTCCTTTGCTGATGGCCTTGGGCAAAAGACAATACTTTAAAGAGAGAAGCCTTGTGCCTTTTCTTGAGACTTACATGTGGCCTCTGTATTTTTTTTTTCCATTTTAGATAAAGGGATTGGAGATTCTGATCTTGCAAGTTTTGAAAGGTTAGGAAAACCCTCAATATTCTGGTATCCCAGCAACTGGGTTTGCAGTCAGCCCTATGGAGCAAGGGTGACCTTTGGGAGTGACTTTTAGGACTCATCTCAGCAGAAGCTTAGATGAGGACTCATCTGGCAGTCATACTGCATCTGGATGTGAACTTGATGGGACCAATGTTATACGGGAACTGTGCTAAGTTTGAATCCATCCTTCCTAGAGACTGAAGTGGGATGGGGAGAATATTCTCCCAAGGTATTAATGGGAAATGTTTATACTTTTGTTCTTGTTGTATATTTGAAGCAATATTCCTCTATAAGGGCAAGTCACTTAACCCTATTTGCCTCAGTTTTTTTTATCTGTAAAATCGGCTGGAGAAGGAAATGGTAAACTACTCCAGTTCTTTAGCAAGAAAACCTCAAATAGGGTCACAAAGAGTCAGTCACAACTAATCAACTAAACAGCAACAATTTGTTTGTAAAAGTTAATCATTGTTAAGTGGCTAAAGTGAACTAGGGTACTAGTCAAGGGAACCAAATAGTGGGGTGCTAGGGTGTGATATAGGCTCAAGTGATGGAATTAAAGTCAATCCAAAGCCCTTCAAGTAGAGTGAGCCAGAATATACACAAATACTAAAAAATATAGAAAATATTTGGCAGTGCTCTTGCAAAAATATACTCAAGACCTACAAGAATACAAGTGTAACTACTTTGTAGTAATAAAGACAAATAATCATAGAAATATCAATTATGCTCAGAAATAATGTCCTGGGGAATTGTGAAGGAAAAAATGCTAGTCTCCTCACAAGCAAAATCACTTAGCGGAATATGGGCATCAAGAACATTTGTAATATGAACAAGAACATATGTTATACAAGAACTTTTGGTTTATGTATTGCAAAGAAACAAAACTGGCCAAACGAAATGAACATGGAAGGAACATTCAAAGTCTTTTGAAGAAGTAGATAAAATTTAGTTTAATTTCAATGGACATTTATTAAGCACCTCCAACTGCTAGGCAGTATAGAATAGAATTGGAAGCAGCTGCGTAGTTCAGTAGATAGAGATCTGGGCTTGGAGACAGGAAGACCTGAAAATTCAAATGCAACCTCAGAAACTTATGTAACCATGGGCAAGTCATAAAACTTCTCAGTTTTCTCAACTGTACAATGGAGATAATAATAGCATCTACCTCCTAGGGTTGTTCTGAAGATTACATAAGACAATATTTGTAAAGTGCCTGGCACATAAGTACTATCTAAATGCTAGCTAACTACTATTATCAACACAATTAGTGTTAGTATAGATTTAGCATATTATTAGTTAACAGCTATTATTTGTTAGTTAATAATTATTATTTGATTATTAGTAATTGTTGTTGTTTAGCTGTTTTTCAGTCATGTCTGATTCCTGGTGATCCCTTTTGGGATTTTCTTGGCAAAGATACTGGAGTGTTTGCCATTTCCTTTGCCAGCTAATTTATTTTATAGCTGAGGAAATTGAGGCAAACAGGGTTAAGTGACCTATCCAGGGTCACATAGCTAGTAAGTGTTTGAGGCCAGATTTGAAGTCAGGTATTCCTGACTCCAGGCCTGGGGCTCTATTTACTATTAGTTAGGATGCAGTTAGGTGACTCCATGGGCACTGGAGAAGGAAATAGCAAACTGCTCTAGTATCTTTGCCAAGAAAACCTCATAAGCAGTATTGGCATGTTATGGTCTGTGGGATCATGAAGAGTGGGACACAACTTAACAATTGAATAACCACAAGTTATTAGTTAGAAAATTAATACAGAACTGGCATTGGAGCCAGGGAAACCTGTATTCAAGTTCTGCTTCTGATATATATTAGCTATTACCCTGGACAAGTCATTTAACTTCTTGGTGCCACATCAACTCTCTAAGACTGTGAGTTGCAGAAAAGGCACTGACTTGCTGTGGTAGAGGAAGTTTCCAAATTAAGAAATTCCCCATGCCAAGGCAATCAAAGGTCTATTCCCTACCTTTATCCCTAGTACCAAACATTGGGGATACAAAACTGAAAATTTTACATTTTGTAGAAAGGTATAACAATATGCACAGATAAGTAAATATTAAATAATTTGAGGAGTAAGAGACAGCAATAAAAAATAGAATTATTATGAAAGGCTTTGTAAAAGATGTAGAGCCTGAATGGAGCCTTGAAGGAAGTTTAGGATTCCAGAGGCAGAGGTGAGGAGGAAGTACGTTGCAAGCATGAGGAGCACATAAGGAACTAGTATGTCAGTTTGTTTGGAATAGATAGTAAAGTGGAATCAATCTAGAAAGATCGGCTGGGAGCAGTTTGAGAAGGATCCTAAATGACAGGCATTTGTATTTTATCCTAAAGTCAATAAGGGAACCACTAAAGATTTTTCAGCATATTAGTGATACAGTCAGAGCTAAGTTGTAGGAAGATGATTTTGGTACCTGTGCCAAATATGGGTTGGAGAGTGGAGAGTCTGGAAACATGGGAGAGATGAAGGCCTGAACTAGGATGGTTGTAGTGTGAGTTGTGAACAAGGAACAGATACGAGAGATGTTGAGATAGGCTGATGGATCGGGAATAAGGGAGAGAGAAGAGTCAAGGATGACTTCAAGGGTGAAAAATTAGGTGACTGGAAGGACGGTGATGCTCATTTGAAATAGGGAGATTTGAAGGAGAGATGTTTTTTTCCGCCAAAGAACTTTGAGATGCTTTTAAAACATGCAGGTGGAGATATCCAGTAAGAAACTGGAAACTTGGAACTAACATTCAGGAAAGAGATTAGTGGTAGACATAAAGATTTAAGTCATCTAAATGGAAATGATGATTGACCTTATGTTAGTCAATGAGACCACAAAGAAAAACAACCTGAGGACTGAGCCTGAAGAAACACTTGTGACTAGAAGGCTCAAACTGGATGATGATTCAGCTGGACAGATAGATAGCCAGGAAAGGTCAGTGTCCAGAGAGCAGAGGAGTACAGTATATCCATAGTGTTCTTAAATTGCACGCAGGTCAAGTGTATGAATATTGATAAAAATCCACCAGATTTTTAGCAGTTGAGAAAGATGTTTAGTTATTACTGCAACAATAGAACTCCCTAAGGCTAAGATTTGGTTATTCATAGGCCCAAATGTTTTTATCTTATATTCCTGAGCTCCTTCACAATCCATTCACTTTCAGTACATTCCTTTGAGATATGCCCCAATTTATGCCTTGCCTACAGAAGTAGCCCCGAGGAAAATCAAAAGCACAGAACAAAAGAGGCATCTATCTATCTATCTATCTATCTATCTATCTATCTATCTATCTATCTATCTATCTATCTATCTATCCATCCATCTATCCACACCCACACCCCCACATACACATATATCTATATTAAACATATATGTTAAAAAAGTACCACATAAAATTAAACTTAGGTCCCCTAGGTCAGAACGATGAAATTTCCCTAATTAAAAATAAAATCTTATTAGAGAGTCAAAACGATACTCTCTCTTTGTTGTCATAGTGACATAATAAGGCTGCAGTGCTTTGTATGAATGAGTTATCCCTATGACTGCAGCAGCCTTAACTAGGCTGTTCAAAGAAAAGGTAGGAGCCCTTGGTCAGGAGCAAAACTGCATCATCCGCTTCCGGAGCATCAAGCGGGTGGGGCTGGGCTTGCTTTCACATCGCTGCACTGGCTCGGTCGGCCTGGGAGAGTACCGCCCACCTCTAACAGAGGGAGCCCACTAAGCTTCTCACTCTCTCCCTCACCCCTCCCAGGCGGACTCGGAATCACGAGCTCAGTATCCTGCAGGGGAAAATCGCGAAACAAAGCAGCCTAAAACCAGGATGTCAGACCCGTGGGGGGCAGGAGCGAAGGAAAGATGCATTCTCACTGCGCTGCGCTTTTCTTTCTAAAAGCTCTCCTCCCCCAATGAAAGCATCCTCGAAGAGAAGGGACTGCCTAAAAGGTAGCAACCCTCTCTCTTCTAGATAGGATCGAGTCTATGACAGATCGCAAGCTTGCAATCAGAGAGAAAGAACGGCATTCTGCTTTGCTGCTGCAGGCAGGAGCTCAGTAATCTTGTTCTGTACCCCCTCCATTCCTTTCTCCTCCCCTATCTCAAATCCTCCCTCCGCCCCACACCCTAACCCCGGCAGCCCAGGAAGCTCAGGCCCAGAGGACGTAGGCTGCTCACCCAAGGCTCTTGGCCCAAAGTGGTCTGCACTCTTGCTGCAATATTCTCTCACCTCCTCTTAGTCAATGACACCATTACCGCCCCACTCCCTCAATTTTTTTTTTTTTTGGTAGTCAATCCCAAGCATATCTCGTAAGACCGCCAGGAAAGACTGTTTGTTCAAATGCTGGGACTGCATTAGGAAGGGGAGGAAGAACGTAGGCTTAGACCTAGACGCAGCAGCAGCTTATACTAGGCCCATGCCCAATGGAGTGAGAATGGGAGATGGTTTTACTTCAGCCGTAATTCATACACTTAAAAGGCGAGCAGCAGACACTCTTAACTGCTTTCGCCCAGCCCTGCAATACAACAGCTGGAGCCAAGTCCGCGGTTTTCTTCCCTCCCCATTTTAGAAGCACTGGTTAGAAATATCAAGTTCTGAGTCTAGAGAAGACTACAGGGAGAAAGTACTGTTTGCTACCTACCCCAGCTGTTTCTGTCCCTGCGACTCTTGGCCATAGCGATACACCTAGTAGTGATGCTGCTGCTGCTGCTGCCGCTGCTGGTCTCCTTTCTAGCAACTGTGGCTGTGCCCTGGGCTGCAGGTTGGAGCTTTGGGAGGCCCCGTTGGCTGGGTGCAGTTCTCTGCGTCTGAAGATGTTGCAACGCACTAGCAGGGAGGGGTTGAGAGGAAATGGGAGGAGATGGAAAGGGATGGAAATGGAGCTCGGCATCCCTAACTGGAGTTCTCACAAACACCAGTGTGAGGCTCTCCTATGCCAATTCACACCAAATGAGTGGACTTATTAGAGTGGAGTTATTAGAAGATGTGCTTGAGTATTATCAGTGAAACACACAAGTACACAACACACCCAAGTGTGATTTCCGCTATCCATGTCACACTGCTTGAGCAAAGACCACGCAGAACTGGCACTCTTCACAGACTCACACAATGCCAATAAAACCCATTATACTGGATGCTCAAAGAAATACAAATATCACAAGTACCCAAATATACAAAACTAAGCAGCGTGCTCACAGAGTCCAAATATTGTAAGCTTATCCTTGAAGCTAAATTCTTTTCTTTCTAATCCTTTCCTTCTTCCTCAGTTTACACTCACATGTGCTTGTCTTGCCTAAGAAACTGGATTGTATTTAAAGAGGACAAGGATAAAAGGAAGTTTGAAAAGCACATTACATCCGTATTAATTCAACATTTAACAACTAAAAATGCTGTAAAAATCCCTTTTTAGATTTGCAGTGGCCTTCTTTGAAATAAAAGAATGCTACAGAGTATTAGTAGCTTGTCAAGACAAAGGCTGGAATAGATAAAATTATTAAAAAAAACCTAACCTCCACAAAAGATCAGTGAAAAGGGAAATTTTTTAAAAGCAAGTCAGTTTGGAGAGGTTGACTGAATATGAGTAAATTATCTCCTTGGAATAAAATAATATTGGCCTGAGAAGAAACTGAAACTCCAATTTTGTCTGAGAGATGCGCATACCACCTTTTGTCTATTGAAGTGAAAGTTATTTTTTCCCTCTAGGATGACTGAATTCATTAATGGATGGTGAAAATAGGTAGGAAGATAAGGAAAATACAAAAATTGCTTATTCATCCCAGAATTTACAAAATCTATATGCTTTGAGGATGTAAACTTGAGAAATAAGCTATAATCTCTTTCTTTATAAGGTTTTTTTTTAGCTCATGTTCCAGCCTGGTCTTGTTATAGCAATTACAATTTAAAAAATATAAAGGCTTGAAAACAAACATAGGTAATGAAAGCAGCACTGTTAAGGTTTCAAATTCAGGAAATACTTGATGGCTATCTTAATGTTAATGTTAAATAATAATGTTAAATAAATCAAAGTTTTAAATTAACTTGTATGAAGCATTTGCCTTTGAAGATATGTCACGATTATACGCATTTTACTATTCAGATACAAGTCAATTGTTTCTTACTCTATTCGGAATAGGAATGTGGCATCATTCCTATTTTCTAAAATGGCTGAATTTAGGATATAGCATGCAGGGCATCATAAGGAAAAGCACCTCTTAAATGTTAATAAATGCCTCATTCTTGTAGCTTTTTATGTAACCTTTTGGTTAAATAGCTATTTCCATAATAGTCTCCTCATTGGTGAAGAATGATTTGGTTGTTGCTCCATCACTGCCTGAGGGGTGGAGTTAGTAGAGCTGGAGGCAAGAGAAAACCTGGTGTTCTTCTGTAGATTTTTCTACACACACACACACACACACACACACACACACACACACACACACACACACATTCTGATTTTAGTTTTGTTATCAACTTGTAAAATTGGGTTTATTTACCATTGGCATTTGATGAGAAGGGAGTCAAGCCTTGTATACACACACACACACACACACACACACACACACACACACATATGCATATATATAATATATATACCCCTTGGATTTTGGTTGCCTGGAGAAGTTCATCAGTTTCATGATGGCACGTTTGCATGGGTTCTGGATCAATCATGATGCTATTGTACTTTCCCAGTCACCAATGGAATGAAACAGGACTATGTGCTTGCTCCCACGCTTTTTAGTATGATGTTTTCAGCAATGTTGTCAGATGCCTTCAATGAGTACAAAAAAAGCATCAAGGTCAACTACCAAACTGACAGTAAATTATTCAACTTGAACTTTTTGTTTGTAGGCGATCATGTACTCTATGCAGCTGCTGAGGCTGAGATGCAACAGAATATGGATAGATTCTCTGCTGCTTGTGCTAATTTTGGCCTAATAATAACCACCAGGGAAAGAGAGATTCTGTACCAGCCAGCACTACACTATCCATGTGTGGAACCATGGGTTACAGCAGATGGAGAAATTTTGAATGCTGTGGGTAAGTTCACTTACTTTGGCAGTATACTTTCCAGGGATGTACCCATAGATGATGAGATTGATGCATACATTGCCAGAGTTAGCTCAGTGTTTGGGAGTCTCAGAAGGAAAGTATGAGAAAGAAGTCTTAGACTGCCTACTGAACTGGTCTGCAGAGCTGTCATGCTGACCTCATTGTTGTGTGCCTATGAAACCTGGGCAGTATACCAGCACCAGGCCAGGAAACTGAATTACTTTCCTTTGAATTGTCTTAGGAAGAGCCTGAAGATCACCTGGCAAGATAAGGTGCCAGACACTGAGGTCCTTTCTTGCAATTGCCAAGCATTCACATTCTACTGCAGAGAGCACAAGTCATATGGGCTGTCCACATTGTCTGAATGCCAGAGGTATATTTGCCTAAAAGACTACTTTATGGAGAACTCACACAAAGTAAGTGCTCACATGGAGGTCAGAAGAAGTAATACAAAAACACTTTCAAGGTCTCTCTAAATTAGTCTTTTTCAGGGGGGGGCCTAGGCAATGGAGTTAAGTGACTTGCCCAGGGTCACACAGCTAGTAAGTGTTATGTTTCTGAGGCCGGATTTGAACTCAGGTCCTCCTGACTCCAGGGCCAATGCTCTATCCAACATGCTATCTAGCTGCCCCTTCAAGATCTCTCTGAAGAACTTTGGAATTGATTTGAAAAATGGAGACACTGGCACAGGGCCACCTAGCGTACATCACAGAAGGTGTTGCGGTCTACGAGCAAAGCAGAGTAGCAGTAGCTCAAATGAAATGTGAGATGTGCAGATTTAGAGCCATTTCCACTCTAAATGTGTATCTGACCTGTGGCAGAGCCTTCAAAGCTCATATTGGTTTGATCAGCTCCAGTTAGACATAACTGTACCTTGATCCCAACACAGTAATATCATTTTGGTCCTTTTCAAGGAAAAAGAACAATAGCCAGACCAAATCATATAGCTTAGGACATTCTCTCCCCACTAAGGGACGGAGATTAGGAGTGCAGCTTGAGCCTAAAAATTATTCCCCCTAGAATAACAATATTTAAAGGCCCCTATTGCTGTTTAGTCTTTCAGTTGTGCCTGACTCTTGACCGCAGGGATCATGGCACACTGGGCCCTTCTGTTCTACACTATCTCTCAAAGTCTGTCCAAGTTCACATTCATTGTTCCAATGATATTATCTGTCCATCTCATCCGCTTTTATTTTTAATCTTTCCCAACTTCAGGGTCTTTTCCAAGGTGTTCTGTCTTCTCATGTGACCAAAGTATTTAAGCTTCAGCTTTAGTATTTGACCTTCCAGTGAATAGCTTGAATTAATTTAAAAGAGCAGATAAATATAATTCTAGCTTGGTATCCTCCTTTACTCTGAGGAGAGCAGAGTGGAAAACCTCTAGCCCTAACCTCCTTCTTTCCCTCTGTGAAGAAATCAAAATATTCTTGGAGGAGGAGGGGAAGGAGACTTTAGGCATCTGTTCTTGCTTCTCTGATCTAGCCATATCTAGGCAGACCCATGTGTACATACCTGACCTACATGGCAAAGCAGCATACTCATGTATTTCCTACATTTAAATTGCATTTTTATTATATAAGCACATGTAAATGTATTTTTAGTATATAAAGGGGGTATTGAGGTCGACAATCATTTACCTCACTTAACTTAGAGTAAGTAATACTCTATTAGGTGAGAGCACATTTTAATTGCTCATGAGGTATGAACGAGGCCTCCCTAGATATAACAAGAAGTCCATGAGGATTGACTCAGGGACTTGGGCATACCTTCTAGGGCCTGTATAAAGTCACAGGGCTATTGGAATCAGAGATGTCCTGAGAAAATGCAGAGAGGCAGTGTCTTAGTTGGAATCAAAGATTCAAATGCCATCAGAGAATGGGGAGGAGGAATGTCCTGGTGCTGACTTGGGGGCTCATCTCCACCCCCTTGGCTAGAGGTGGGTCTTAATGTCACTACATTGTTAGTTCAGGTTTGTTATTGGGATGAAATGAGGCATTCATAACTCACAGGAAATTAACAGATGGAGGCTTACTTTGCCCTAAGACAGCGAGAATCTGCAAAAAGGATATGACGCTTTTCTTCCATAGACAGAATCTTCTCTACATAGAAATGTGTTTGAACAGCAGGGGTTTAGTGACTCTTGTGATCTTTAGACATCTACTATATAAAGTGCTCTGGGACTACAGAAGTCCATATGAGTGGAACTTTTAAATGCCCTTAGGTGACCAGTAGGTAAGGTAGGAGCCAGTCCCCAAAATAGCTTTGTTGCCTCTTTCATGGAAAGGGGAGAGAAGGGAAGGGGATGGGGTGAAAACCCCACCGCCATCGTATCACTCTAAGCTGACTTTCCACCATTTAAATGTCTTCAAGGCTTTTCTGGACGGTCTTCCTGGCATAGGAGGGGAAAATAGAAAGGAAAGCAATCATAATGACAACTCTCACTACCTGAGACACCATGAAGAAAGCTAAGGAAAAATGTGTAGGGCAAAAGCTAGTAATCTTAGTTTCTCAACCCCTTCCCTAGTTCCTTCCTTGAGAAAGACTGAGTCTTGGGTCTCAGTGATCTCATTAATGTGGTGAACAATGCCACATCTTCATAGCTCACAGTGTGTCTCCTAATTCGGGGCAGTGACGATGAACCAATTAGCTAATTAGCTGATGAGCTGGAGCAGGACCAAGAATATCAGGAACACAGCAATGATGATGGCATTTCTGACACAGTCAACAATTCTTCATGCATCAGGGTCATCTGTAGTAAAATGGACAACAGGTCATAATCTTCTTGCACACAACCTATCCCATAATCTAAACTGATACTGAGATTCTCCGAATACTGCCAACTTCTCAGTATTCCCTGGCTCACTCATCAAAACCTCCTGCTCCCTAAAAGCCATATGAGGGAAATGATACAAAATCCTTGCCCCTTAAAAACCTGCATAGAGGAGCCCCTTTTCTACTCTCTTACCCCGATGCTGTTAGAGCATCAGAATAACTACCAGCTCACCTCAGGGATCCGCTCTCTCCCAAATAAATACGTACTCATCATAGTTATATAGCAATAGTTTCATCTTCTCCATTGCTGTTAGAAAGTAAGATACCATTCTAATATTCTGCCCAAAATGATCTCAGAAACCACTGGACCATTTTCCCTTGCTAGAGTGGAACTGATTTGTCATAGACATGGTTGGAAATGGTTGGAAGGCTGACCTAGGCAGTCAAGTGCATTTTGATGGAGCTTTTGATTAGCAGAGGCAAACCACTTGTCTTACGATGGGAGAATGCAAGTCCACCAGCTGGGGATAGGGTAAAGACTGCTTGGATTAGGTGGGTGCTCTGACTGGCACAAGAGGCCCAGATAGGCAGGAATAGCGCTTAGTTAGGGGAATCATATGTTCTCACGGACATATTACCAGCACCACAATGTCCATATTGACAATGGGCCCACACTATAATCTCTTCTATTTTGTAACAGCTCCAGCCTACTTGTTTTACCATACCACGCCCCACAAACGACTGTGTTCAATGGGATGCATTGGCAGACATTTCTCGACTGCCCAATCTTCAAAGTTTCCTTGGCCTCTGCCACCAAAGCCTCCTCGACCTCCTCTACTTCCTTCTTGGCCACTGAAAACTCTACAACCACCACCAGCTGCCATGACTGCCTTCTTACTCTCCAAAGCCACTGGGCCGGGCCCAGTTCGGAGTTATTTTGTTTCCATCAATCTCCCTGTCTTCTATGACCTCCTTTGCAGCTTTTTTTCCCTTCTGAGTTGAAGTTTACGAAACAAAATCCTTCTGATGACCCTGATTCCTTGTCTGTGACTATCTTGGCCCCCACAGAGTCATGAAGTGAATCTTTCAATGTTTCTTCTGTTGTGTCTTTGAACAGACCTTTGATGAACAAGGTTTTATAGGACTGGCTCTTTGGGCTGTATTAGTTGTCTTCTGTCCCTTTGTCCCAGACAAATGACTCTGCCTTCAATTTCAATGTTGTTATAAAAATCAAAGCTTCTTTCGCATCTTCCATGGAGGCAAATTCAATGAATGCATACCTTTTAGGCTGGCCTTGGTTGTTCTGGAACAAGTCGATGGATGCTGTTTTCTCAAACACTTAATGCAGACTTCAGTGGTGGTGTAGGCAAAGTTTTTCAGCATCAGTGTCTTTGAGTCTGCCAGCTTACTGTTGTTCTCATTCTTGTAATTGTACTTCTCACCTCTTAAATTCTCTTGCCCTTGACTTTTCTTCTCTATGTAGTCCAGTATGAGTGACTGACAATCAATCACAATTCCCTGTTTCCTCTACCAATGCCTTGTCCATGTCTGCTTCTATCTTAAATTCAATGTAGGCAATTCCTCCTTGGCACAGACCAGTCTAATCTGATTAATGTCTTCAAACACTTCCTTGAGCAGATTCTTGTGAAAGAGTGTTCTTACATCTCAGTCTTTCTTATTCTCTTTGGTTTTTTTCCAACTTCATTTCAGGGCCAAGCACATTGGAGCCACTGAGTTCCAGAAAGTCTTTGTGTTTCCTTATTGTGGGGCACCCTCAACTTTTAGAAGATCAGAGAATAAACTGCCTGTGGCTATTCAGCAAGATGTGAACAAGGTGAGTATGTTATGTTCTTAAGAATCACATCTTGAAGGTAATGGTGGAAAACTGTTTCAGGCTCTCCAACTTTTTAAAGTCTTCAACTCTGGTAATTTAAGCCTCATCCAATTTCTACTAGGGGACTTCTTGGATCACTGTATTTCTAAGAGGAACTAAATTATATTTGATCATTGCACAATGTTGCTATTACTGTGTACAGTGTTCTCCTGGTTCTGCTCATTTCACTTTGTATCAGTTCATGTAAATCCATGTTTTTCTGAAATCTGCCTGCTCATCATTTCTTATAGAGCAATAGTATTCCATTACATTCATATGTCACAGTTTTCAGCCATTCCCCGATTGATGGGAATCTCCTCAATTTCCAATTCTTTCTAACTACAAAAAGAACTGCTATAAATATTTTTGTGTATGTAGGTCCTTTTCCTGTTTTTATGATCTCTTTGGGATACAGACCAAGTAGTGCTATTGCTGGATCAAAGAGTATGTGCAATTTGATTGCCCTTTGGGCATAACCAACAGCACTCTTTATAGCATTATTTGGGTGGAGAGGGCAAGGACATATGACCAATATTCTCTTTTAGGTCCTGGATGACTTTTTAAAAACCAGATTCAGTTAGTAGAATAATACTGAATAGCTCAGGTCCTTAAGGTACTAATGGGACTGGAAGCACCTGTCACCATCTTGAGATAATTTTAAGAGGCAGTGGGCCGTGGTGAATAGAGAGAACTTAGAATCTTAGAATGTCTTAGAATCAGGAAGAATCAAATCTCACTTATGACATATCCTAGCTCTGTGATCCTGGGCTGAACTCTTATTGAACCTCTCAGTGCCTAGTAGGGGATTTCTTATGAACTCAGATTACCTTCAAAGCAGACTGGAGGGACTGAATTTTGGGGAATGGAGAGATATTCTCATTAGTAAAGGACAAATTGAGAAGAACTAGCTGTGCTTAGCTCTGACTGAGAACAGATACCATTGTACTTCCTCTAGTCATCATTATGGCAATTGCCTTGGGGGAGCTTTTGAAAAAAGGTCCTTCTCAACTTTAAATGGTCCTACTTGTGTAAACTGATTTTAGAAGTTAATTTTCTATGTTTAGAAATTCTTGGAATTTCTATTCTATTATTTCCTTCATTATGAGTTAAGATGTTTAGTTCTATTGTGTTCTTCTGGGAAATCTATGAGCTTTAGATTGTCTCTGCACAAACCAGGAGAATATTGTACATTATAACAGCAGTACTGTATTATGAACAACTGTGAATGACTTAGCTATTCTCAGCAACACAATAATTCAATACAATCCCAAAGGACTCAAGATGAAAAATACTACCTACCTCCAGAGAGGAGGTATCTTCCTTCCTTCCTTCCTTCCTTCCTTCCTTCCTTCCTTCCTTCCTTCCTTCCTTCCTTCCTTCCTTCCTTCCTTCCTTCCTTCCTTCCTTCTTCTTCCTCCTTCCTTCCTTCCTTCATCTCTCTTCTCTCTTCTCTCTCTCTCTCTCTCTCTCTCTCTCTCTCTCTCTCTCTCTCTCTCTCCACACACACACACAAAATGACTAATATGGAAAATGTTTTACATGATTGTACATGTATAATCTATACCAGATTGCTTGCCATCTTGGGGATGGGGGAGGAGGGAGGGATAGAATTTGAAACTCAAAGCAAAAAACCCCCAACAAAGTTAAAAATTGTTCTTACATGTAATTAGGGAAAATATAATATTATTTTTAAAAAAGGTTGTCTCTGCATATCCTGTCTTCAAGTTTAGGATGTTTTCCCTTCACAGGATGTTTTCAATTTTTTTGTGATCATTACTCAAATAAAGCTATCGTGTATTTATTTTTATTTTGTATTCTAAATTCTTTTTTTTGTTTTTGTTTTTTTTAGGCAATTGGGGTTAAGTGACTTGCCCAGGGTCACACAGCTAGTAAGTGTCAAGTGTTTGGTCTGAGGCTGGATTTGAACTCAAGTCCTCCTGACTTC
Organism: Phascolarctos cinereus; assembly: GCF_003287225.1. Taxonomy (NCBI): domain Eukaryota; kingdom Metazoa; phylum Chordata; class Mammalia; order Diprotodontia; family Phascolarctidae; genus Phascolarctos; species Phascolarctos cinereus. The sequence continues at coordinate 252,614,709 of NW_027555736.1, forward strand.
AGGGCTGCTGTTCTATCCACTGTGCTACCTAGCTGTCCCCTTGAATTCTAAATTCTTACTGGCCCACACACTATTCCCCCAATTCATTAAGAAGATGAACAATGTGATGTCAATTATGTACGTGAAATCATGTAAAACATACTTTTACATTAACCATGTTGCACAAAAAAAAAGAAAAAGAAATCTTTTAATCTGTACTCAGTTCATCACTTCTTTCTCTGGAGAAAAATGTATCATATCTCATCATGCATCCTTTGGAACATTGTAGCTAAGTCTTTCACAATTGTCTGTCATTACAATATTGCTGTTTCAATATTCTCTTAGTTCTGCTCACTTCATTTTGCATCAGTTCATATAAGTCTTCCCAGGTATTTCTGAAACATTTCTTTCATTGTTTCTTATAGTACAATAGTATTCTGTCATAATCACACACCAGAAAGTTTGTTCAGCCATTCCCCGACTGATGGGCTTTAACTTCCTCAACTTCCAATTCTTTGCCACTACAAAAAGAGCTGCTATAAAGATTTTTTACAAATAGGTCTTTCCCCTTTTTCTTTGATCTATTTGAGACACAGACCTAGCAGTTGGTAGGGCTGGGTATGCACAGTTTGATAGCCCTTTTAACATAGTTCCAAATTGTTATCCAGAATAGCTGTACCAGTTCACAACTCCACCAAGAGTGCATTATTGTCCTTATTTTTCTACATCCCCTGTGGCATTTGTCCTTCTTTTATATTATGATAGACAATCTGATAGGTGTGAAGTGGTACCTTAGAGTTGTTTTAATTTCCATTTCTGTAATCAATAGTGATCTGGAGCATTTTTTTCACTTTTAATAAACATTTTATTTACTGACCAACAAAGTAGTTCTAAAACCGTAGCTTCTGGAAGAACCACTTGTTTTCGCCTGTCTTGTACCTTTCCTCAACTTTGACCTTGGCTTCCCTCCTTGCCTTATGTTTTAGTGCAGGGTCACCCTTGTTGACAACTGTTTTGTCCAAGGGGATATCCACAGAGTGTCAGGTGGCATGAGGTGGCTGTAGTTATAAACTTTCATGAAGGACTTGATTTTTGATCTCTTGGCAATCTTTTGCCCATTGCTGCAGTCAGTTTGTGAGGGTAGCGGTCAATACCTGCCACCAAGGCATGGCTGTAGGGCCTGTCGGAGGTCCCATCATTAATGTTCTTGACGATGACAGCTTTGCGCCCGGAGTACCGCTTGGCCAGGACCAGCACCACCTTCCTGGGTTTCATGAACTTGCCCATTTCATGGTCTGGAGCCCAGGACTCACCCTGAAACATTTTTTTTATGTGACGTTAGACAACTTTGATTTCTTCTGAAAATTGCTTGTTCATACCCTTTGACCATTTATCAGTTGGGGAATGGCTCTAATTTTTATGAATTTGTTTTAATCTTCTTTACATTTGAGAAATGAAGCTTTTATCAGAGAATCTAGCTGTAAATTTTTTTATTTTATTTTTTCCTTCTAATTTTAGCTGCATTAATTTTGATTGTGCAAATATTTTTTTTTAATTTACGTAATCAAAATTATCTATTTTATTTGCCATGCTTCTATCTCTTATTTAGTCTTAAATCCTTCCCTTATCCATATATCTGATGAGTAATTTTTTCCATGCTCTGTTAATTTATTTATGACCTTTATGTCTAAATCATTTATCTATTTTGATCTTATATTGGAATATGGTATGAGATATTGGTCAATGCCTGGTTTCTGTCAAATTTCTTTCCAATTTTCCCAATGATTTTTGTCAAAAGGTGAGTTCTTACTTCAAAGCTTAGATATTTGAGATAATCAAATACTAAATTATTTTGGTCATTTACTACTGCATATTCTGCACCTAACCTTTGGAATCAAAGATCCACTACTCTATCTCTTAGCTAGTACCACACTGTTTTCATGTTACCATTTTGTTATATAGTTTGAAATATGTTACTTCTAGACTGCCTTCCTTTACATTTAAAAAAATTGATTTCATTGTTATTTATTCTTCACCTTTTCCTCTTTTAGATGAATTTTGTTATTATTTTTTCTAGCTGTATAAATTCTTTATTTTAATTGGTATGTCACTGAATAAGTAAACTAACTTAAATAGAATTATAATTTTTATTATTTTTGCTCAACCTACACGTGACAATTAATGTTTCTCCATTGTTTAGATTTGTCTAAAGACGTGTATGAAAAGTGGGGTTTTTTCTGTTGGTTTTTTTTTTTTGGTGAAGGCAATTGGGGTCAAGTGACTTGCCCAGGGTCACATGGCTAGTAAGTGTCAAGTGTCTGAGGTCAGTTTTGAACTCAGGTCCTCCTGACTCCAAGGCTGGAGGTTTATCCCCTGCACCACCTAGCTGTCCTGAAAAGTATTTTGTAATTGTGGTCACACAGTCACTGGCTTTGTCTTGGGTTTGTTGGTAGCATATAGAAATGCCATTGATTTATATCACTTTATTTTATATCTCATAACTTTCCTAAAATCATTAATTTTTTCAACTAGTTTTTTAGTTGATTCTTTTTAAATATGTATTTTTAAATTAATTAATTACTTTTTAGTCTTTCAACATTCACTTCCATAAGATTTTGAGTTTAAAATTTTCTCCTCCTTCCTTTCCTCTCCCTCCATAAGATGGCTCGAAATCTGATATAGGATTTTCACATTAGTCATGATGTAAAGAAAAATTAGAACTAATGGGAGGAACCAAGAGAAAGAAAGAAAACAAAACAATAAAAGAAAAGGAGAGCAAATAGTATGCTTCCATGTACATTCAGACTCTTTCTCTGGATGTGGATAGCATTTTCCATCATGAGACTTTTGGAGATGTCTTAGATCCTTACATTGCTGAGAAGAGCTAAGTTTATCGAAGTCAGCCGTTGCACAATGTGGCTGTTACTGTGTACAGTGTTCTCCTGGTTCTGCTCATTTCACTCAGCATCAGTTCATATAGATCTTTCCAGGTTTTTCTGAAGTCTGCCTGCTTACCATTTCTTATAGTACAATAGTACTCCATTACATTATTATACCACAACCTATTCAGCCGTTCCCCAATTGATGGGTATCCCCTCAATTTCCAATTCTTTGCCACCACAAAAAGAGCTGCTATAAATACTTTTGTACATGTGGGTCCTTTCCCTATTTTTATTTAGTTGATTCTTTATGGTTATCTATGTGCCATCATATCATCTACAAAGAATAACAGTTTTATTTCCTCACTGTTCTTATTCCTTCAATTTCTTTTCCTTGTCTTATTGCTAAAGCTGGCATTTGTAATACAATATTGAATAATAAAGGTGATAGGGACGTGCTTGTTTCACCCCTGATATTACTGAAAAGGTTTTTAATTTACCCCCATTTCAGATAACACTTGCTCTTGGTTTTAAATAGATACTACCTTGCATCTAAAGAAAAGTTTCATTTATTTCTAGTGGGTTTTTTTTTAAAACAGGAATTGATATTATATTTTATCTAAAGCCTTTTCTACATCTCAATATAATAATATGATTTTTTTGGGTTATAGATATGGACAATTATACTTTGATTTTTGCTAGTACTGAACCAGGCCTGCACTCCTGGTTTATAAATTCCACCTTACTATAGTGTATGATCTTTTCTTGTCTTTGTTAAATTTTATTTAAAATTTTTGCATTAATATTCATTAGGGAAATTGTTTTATAGTTTTCTTTCTCTGTTTTTGCTTTCTCTAGTTGAGGTATTAAAATCACATTTGTATTATAGAAAGAATTTGATTAGAATCCTCTACTTATTGTCAAACCGTTTATATAATATTGAGATTCTTTAAGTGCTTAGTAGAATTAGCATCTCAATCCATTTGTTTGGGGGATGTTTTATAACTTTTATTGTTTGTTCAATTTTTTTAAAATTTAAGTATTTTATATTCTCTTCTGTTACATGAGTAATTTACAGTTTTGCAAATATTCATCCATTTCACTAAGATAGTTTTACTGGCATATAATAGGGGAAAATGCCTCCTAATAATTGCTTTAATTTCATCTTCATTCATGGTACATTCACTTCTTTCATTTTTGATAATGGTATTTTGGTTTTCTTCTTTCTTTTTTAAAATCAAACTAACCCAATACTTTATTTCATTGTCTTTCCCATCCCCCATCCAAAACTAGTTTTTTAAATTAAATCAATTTTTTAAACTTTTAATTTTATTAGCCTCTCTTTTGATTTTTAGGATTTCCATTTTGATGTTTAATTGAGGATTTTTCATTTGTTCTTTTTCTAGTTTTTTAAGTTGCATGCATAATTTGTTGATCTACTCTTTCTCTATTTTATTGACAAAAATGTTTAGAGATATAAAATTTACGCTAAGTATTGCTTTGGCTGCATCCCACAAATTTTGTTATGTTGTCTCATTGTTGTTCTCTTTAACCAAATTATTGTTTGCTTCTGTGATTTGCTTTTTGGGATCAATTCCTTCTTTAGGAACTCATTCATTCTTTAGGATGATTATTTAGTTTACTGTTAAAGTTTCATCATTGCTTTTATGACCTTTGTTGAATATAATTTTTATTTCATTGTGATCTTGAATGGAATGTGGTGAAAACCCCTCATAAAATCTAAACTCAAAATACAGGCCTTTTGCCCAACTGTGTGAACAAATGGTTGTATTGCATCTGCAGGGGACCGTGGGGCTGGGTGAGAACAGGAATTCTGCAGGGATTTGCAGAATTCGAACATTTCAAGATAACCACATCTGTTTGTTTGTCAGTGTCTCCGGGAAGATTTACCTTCAAGGCTTGGGGGGTGGGGAGATGAACTGTTGGGGAGGGCCTTATAAAAACTTGCTGTATCTATGTTCAGGGCACCCTGACACTGAGAGGTTTTTCAGTGAGGGTCGCCCTTTCTCACGAGATCGTAATAAAAATTCCTTTCTGCCTTCTACCTGGAGAAGCCTCTGAATTTATTGGAAATAAGGATAGCTGTCCCACACAATCTGAAAAGGATGCACTTAATATTTCTTCTTTTCTGCATTTGTTTGTGGATTTAAGCCCTACTATATGGTCAACATTTTGAAGGTGTCATGTATAACTAAGAAAAGGTACACTTTTTTCTATTCCCATTCAGTTTTCTCCATAGGTCTATTCTACCTAACTTTTCTAAAATTCTCTTAATCTCCCTAACTCTCTTCTTATTTATTTTATGGTTAGATTTCTCCAGCTCTGAAGTCTACAACTAGCATAATTTTATTGTCTATTTCCTCTTGTAATTCATTTAACTACTCCATTAAAAATTTAGATGCTCTGCAATGTGGTGCATATATGTTAAATATTACTTTAGATATTGCTTCCTTGTCTATGGCAGCTTGTAGGAAAATGTAGATAGTGGAAGGTAGAAGGGGCTGACATGCTATCATCCATGGGGTCAGAAAGGGTCAGACATGACTGAACAACAAAAAGTCCCTGCTTATCTCTTTTAATGAGATCTGGTTTTGGTTTTGCTTTGTCTGAGATCATGATTGTTACCCCTGTCATTTTTACCTTAGCTGAAGCATAATAAATTCTGTTCTAGCTGCTTATTTTTACTTTGTATGTATCTCTCTGTTTCAAGATTTTTCTGGTCAATCAATGCCTATCTCATGCTGCCGCACAAGAAATGCCTTCCTCAGAAGGAATAACCGAAAGTGGAAAGGATAGTAATTCCTCAGGACTGGTTTCGTTTTATTGCATTCAAGGCATTGCAATAGCAGAAGACTCTGGAGTTTCATTTGCAGGGGCAGTGAAGACTTTCTTTTTTCCCTGAATTGACAAGAAGAATTTGCTTTGGTAACACCTTGATTCCAAGAGAAAACCATGTTTTAATGAAAAAAAATGTTATGGAAACTTTACTGTCTTACTTAAACTTATCTTACTTATTATCTTACCTTCTGGTGTTCAAAGGGAAGTCTTTTGAAAAAGAAACAATTTCGAGCAGAAAGGATGGTATTACCTCAGGCCTTGTTTTGTTTCTTTGAATTCAATGCATTGCAACAGCTAGAGGTCCTGGAGTTTCTTGCATTGGCAGGTGCAGTTAAAATTTTTCTCTTTCCCTGAATAGGCAGAAAGTATTGCTTGATAAAACCTTGACTGCAAAAGAAAACCATGTTTGGACCTAATAAAGGGTATGATAACCTTCCTATACTCTACATAATAAAAAAAATAGACTCTAAGAAGTCAAAGTAGTGCCCTCAAAATCTGCAAGAGGTTATACATTTCTGTGCAGTTGCATTCATTTGAAAGGAAACATCTTCATATAAAGTTTTGTTTAGCTGTAGCCAAAAGCAAGATATGGAACTGTTTTGGTTGACATTGAGTCTAAGGTAACTTTGAACCCTATGTGTTTCATCCTGCATGTCAATAGGCAGCCTTTCTGTAAAGAATTGGAAAGCTTTAAAGAAGACCCCCTATTAGGAGTAGGGGAATGAAGCTATATATTAAAGTGCCTTTTAATATTCTTTCACAAATAGACTCCTGCTGCAATCCCCATGATTTGTGTTAAAAGAAGATTTTTTTTTCCTCAAAAGAAAGGCCAATTCAAAGCAGAATAAAGTCAAAGACATTGACTCCAATGGCGCATTGCCAATAAAGTGAGAAACAAGAAATTTCCATTTGCAATTTGTGTTGGGAACATGAATGGCGTGCTGCTTTTCCTTTGTCGTTCAAGTCCCTTTTTAAATTTTTGCTTGTCTATGATTGCCTTTCTTTATTTTCCTCAAAAGAAAGGCCTATCTCAAAAGGAACAACTGAACATGGAAAGAATATTCATTCCTCAGGGGCTGTTTTGTTTCATTGGATTCAATGCATTGCAATAGCAGGAGACCCTGGAGAGTCTTGCATTTGCAGGTGCAGATAAGACTTTTCTCTCTCCCTGAAGTGACCGAAAGAGTGGATGGAAAATGTTTTTAGGAAACCCACTAAACTCGATCAAATGAAAAGGGTAGTTAGGATCTAGGCAGTCTAAGAAGTAGTTTCAAAAAGAGCAAGAGGTTCTCGATGTCTGTGGACTTGTGTTGATTTTTTAACATACATTGCCTGCGTGTAAATTTTAATCTTTCAATAGAGGAAAATAAGCTGCTTTGATTTACATTGAGGCCAAAGCAACTTTGGAGCCTATGTGATTTACACTAGACTTCAGTAGGCAACCTATCTACTGGTATAGGAAAGTTGTCTAGAAGACCCCTATGAATATAGTGGGATAAGTAATGTCTTTGAAGAGGTCTAGAGGTGTGGGGTACTGCTAGGAACCCCCAAGATTGTGATGCCAGGCCCTGCCTGAATGAATTCAACTCAAATCTTCTAGCTAGAGAAAAAGTTTATTAGAGATAAAACATATAGGCCAGGTGATGCCAGTAAGGATGAGCAGGCATGAGAAAAGCTCAGCCTTTGGGGTATGAGAGATTCTCAACGTCTGAATGGGGGCCAGGGTAGATCTTATGTACATTAAAGTGAGTTTGGGTGACCAGGGAAGGGTCTGGGAAAATGGTCTGGAAAAAGGGTCTGGGTGAGAATTCTGATTGGAATGTCTAAGAGATTGAATAGACAATGGGAATAGATAATGAAGGAACTGAAAGGCATCTGAATGAGATCAAAAAGGTGGGGCTAGGGCTTTCAAAGGGAAAGAAGGGGAGACCACAAGGGGAGTCAATAAGGAATCTAAAATGGGAGTGAGATTCTTTTTGGGGCCAGGGGCTGAGGGTGTATCTGGATAAGATGCTTTCAAAGGGAAATAAGAGGAGTTGATAAAGAACCATTTGAGACCAAATTAAGGGTTTTCTGGGGCCCATAGACAAAAGGAAACCAGATTCTTTTTAGGGCAAGGGGCAAAGGCACATCTGCATAAGATTAAAAGGTAGGGCTAAGGCTTTCAAAGGTAGATGAGGGGCTGGGGCCTGCAGACTAATGGGAGTCCGATTTCCTTTGGGTCAAGGGGCTAAGATCTCAGCTTGGGCCTACACCCCATCATCTTCAGTGCCTTGCAATATTTGTTCAGAAAGGGGCTATAGCTGCAATCACCATGGTTCAGGTTGAATGAAGAAGACATTCTTTCAAAGGAAAAGCCTGTCTAAACAGAATCCATGAAAAGATATTGAATCAAATCATCAATTAAAAGAGTCAAATGCATTTTCATTATTTGTGAGAATCAAGCAATTGACATTTTAAACCAGAGTTACAAAGAAGAATAATAGGAATCAAAATTTATGTTGTTTCAGTCTCTCTTCTCTTTTTGCAGGTCAGTCAATGCCTATATCCCTAGTGGTGTCCAAAGGGACACCTTTTGAAAAAGGAATAATTTAGAGCAAAAAGGATGGTATTACCCCAAGGCCTTGTTTTGTTTCATTGGAGTCTTGCATTGGCAGGTATGGTTCAGACTTTTCTCTTTCTCTGAATTGGCAGAAAGGATTTGTTTGATAAAACCTTGACTCCAAAAGAAAAACCACATTTGTACCTAATAAAGTCTGTGGTAGCCCTTTTATATTCTATATAACAAAAAGATAGACTCTAAAAAGTCAAAGCAGTGCCTTCAAAAGGTTGTAGATTTCTGTGCAGTTGCATTCATTTGAAAGGAAGCATCTTCTTCCTGTAAACTTTTGACTAAGTGAAGCCAAAAGTAAGATGCAGAACTGCTTTTATTGACATTGAGTCCTATCTGTCTAACACTGAATGTCAATAGGTAGCCTTTCTATAAAGAACTGGAAAGCTCTGAAGAAGACCACTATTAAACATAGTGGAATGAAGCAATACTTTCAAATACCCAGCAATAAATATACTTTCACAAGAGGGACTCTTGCTGCAATCCCTGTGATTTGTGTTGAAGGAAGAAGATATTCTTTCAAAGGGAAGGCCAATTGAAGCAGAATAAAAAAGACATTGAATTCAATGGCACATTGTCATTAAAAGGAGAAACAAGAAGATGACATTGCAAACTTTGTTGGGAACAAGAATGGTACAAAGCTGTTTATGTTTATGTTTGTTAAGTCACTTTTTAAAAAAATATTTTCTGGCTAATCAATGCCTATCTCTTGTTGCTTCAAAAGAAATACCTTTTTCAAAAGGAACTACTGAGAGTGGAAAGGATGGTAATTCCTCAGGACCCATTTGATTTTATTGCATTCAATGCATTGAATAGCAGGAGATTGGAGTTTCATTTGCAGGGGCAGTGAAGACTTTCTTCTTTCCCTGAATTGGCAGGAAGGAATTGCTTTGATAAAACCTTGACTCCAAGAGAAAACCATGTTTGGTGCAAAAAAATGCTATGCCACCTAACTAAACTCTATGTAATTAAAAATAGAAATCCTAACCTACAAGGTTTAAGTTCCGTTTCTATTTTTGCTGGTCTATAAATCCCTCTCTAATTGCCTCAAAAGAAATTCTTTGCTCAAAAGGAAGAACTGAGAGTGGAAAGGATTGTAATATTTCTGGATCTGTTTTCTTTCATTGGATTAAATGCATTTCTTACATTTGTAGGTGCACTTAAGACTCTCTCCCAGAATCAGCACAATACATTTGCTTTAGTAAATCCTTGACTGAAAGAAACAGCCATGTTTGGATGAAAAAAAGTCCATAGGAGCCAATACAAAGGACAGTCAGGATTTATAGAGTCTAAGGAGTGCTCTCAAAAACAGCAAGAGTTTCTGGATTTCTGTGGAGTTTGGGTTCATTTGTTTGAATATATTGCCTGCATGTAAATTGTTTATCTAGCTGCAGAGGAAAGTAGTGTACTGAACTGCTTTAATTTACATGGAGAGTAAGGCAACTTTGGACTCTATGTGATTTACATTGATATCAATAAGCAGCCTATCTAAACCATGTTGGAAAGCTATCTAGATGAATCTTACTGGATATGGTGGAACAAACAATATCTTCAGTGCCTTGTACTATTCCTTCACAAAGCGTCTCTTGCTGCAATCCTCATGATTCTTAGTGAATGAAGAAGACATTCTTTCAAATGAAAAGCCTATTTAAAGCAGAATCAGGCAAAAGACATTGAATTCAATGGAGCATTGCCATTAAAGGAAGATGGTTCTCGTTAAATGAAGAAGATATACTTTCAAAGTCCAGGATTTTTCCTTTCTGGGGTCTAGATCCCATCCTCATCATTGCCATTAAAGGAAGATGGCATTTAAACTTGTGTTGGGAACAAGAATGGTATGAAGCCTAACCTATGTTGTTTACTTCCCTCTTCTATTTTTGCTAGTCTATCAATTCTTATCTCTAGTTGCCTCCAAAGAAATTCTTTTCTCAAAAGGAAGAACTGTAAGTGGAAAGGATAATAATTCCTTAGTACCTCTTTTGTTTCATTGGATTCAATGCATTGCAATAGCTAGAGACTTTAGAGTGTCTTGCATTTGCAGGTACAGTTAAAACTTTTCTCTTTCCCTGAACTGGTTGATTTGCTCTGCTAAATCCTGGACTGAAAAAATAGCAAATTTGGGACTGAAAAAGTCCATAGGAACCTTACTAAAACTGATACAATGAAAAGGATCATCATGAGCTAGGAAGTAAAAGAAGTGACTTCAAAAAAACTAAAAAACAAGGAATTCTAGATTTCTGTGATGTTTGCATTCATTTGTTTGGATACATCATCTGCATGTAAATTGTTTTTCTAGCTGTAGAGGAAGGATATTGAACTGCTTTGATTTATATTGAGAGTAAAACAGCTTTGGACTTTAAGATTTACCTTGATGTCAATAAGCAGCCTGTCTAAATTGTATTGGAAAGCTGTCAAGAAGACACCTAATGAATGTGGTACAATGAGCAAAGTCTTCAGTACCTTGCAAAGTTCCTTCTCAAAGGGACTCTTTATGTAATCCCCATCATTCCTGTTAAACAAGAAGATATTCTGTCAAAGGAAAGGATAATTCAAAGGAGAATCAAGTCAACCATAATGAATTCAATGTAGAATTGCCATTAAATGTAGATGGCGCTGAAACTCGTGTTGGGAACAAGAATGGTGTGAAACCTAATGTATATTGTTTAAGTCCCTTTTCTATTTTTGCTGGTCTTTCAAGGCCCATGTCCAGTTGCCTCAAAAGAAATACTTATCTCTGAAGGAAGATCTGAAAGTGGAAAGGATGATAATTCCTCAGGACCTGTTTTGTTTCATTAGATTCAATGCATTGCAATAGCTAGAGACTTTAGAGTTTATTGCATTTGCAGATGCAGTTAAGACTTTTCTCTTTCCTTGAATTGGCAGAATGGATTTGCTTTGGCAAATCCTTAACCTAAAGAAATAGCCGCATTTGAATGGAAAAAATAAAAAGGATAGTCAGGATCTAGAAGGTCAAAATAATGTCCTCAAAAACTGCAAGACATTCTAGATTTCTGTGGAGTTTAACTTTGTTTGTTAGGATACATCATCTGCATGTACATTGTTTATCTAGCAGGGGAGAGTAGGATATTGAACTATTTGGTTTACATTGAGAATGTGGAAACTTTGCACTTTCTCAGCCTATCTAAAACATACTGGAAAGCTATCAAGATGATCCTTATTGGATCAGGCAGATTGAGCAATGTCTTCAGCACCTTGCAATATTCTATTACAAAGGGACTCTTGCCACAATCCCCATAATTCTCCTTGAATGAAGAAGATATTCTTTCAAATGAAAAACCTATTTAAAATAGAATTAGATAAAAGACATTGAATTCAATAGAGCATTGCTAGTAAAGGAAGGTGGCATTTGAAACTTTTGTTAGGGACAAGAATGGTATTAGGTACAATGTTTAAATCTCTTTTCAAGTTTTGCTGGTCTATCAATGCCTGTTCCTAATTGCCTCAAAATAAATGCTTTTCTCAGAATAAGGAGCTGAAAATGGAAAGGATGGCAATTCCTCAGGACCTGTTTTGTTTCATTGGATTCAATGCATTGCAACAGCTAGAGACTGTGGAGTTTCTTGCATTTGTAGGTGCAGTTAAGACTTTTCTCTTTTCCCTGAATTAGCTCAATGGATTTGCTTTGCAAAATACTAGACTGAAAAAAAAAATAGCAAATTTTAGACAATAAAACATCCATAGGAACATTACTAAAATCATCAGGATTTAGGAAGTCAAAGAAGTGACCTAAAAAACAGCAAGAGCTTCTAGATTTCTGCGATATTTGCAGTCATTTGTTAGGAAATATTGTCTGCATGTAAATTGTTTATCTACCTGTAGAGGGAAAAAGGGCATTGAATTGCTTTGATTTACATTGAGAGTAAGGCAACTTTGTACTCTACGTGATTTACATTGATGTCAATAAGCAGCCTATCTAAACCATATTGGATCACTGTCAAGACCTCTATTGGATATGGTGAAATGAGCAATGTTTTCATCACTCAGCAACATTTCTTCACAAAGGACTCTTGCTGCAATCACTACCATTCCTGTTAAATAAGGATATATTCTATCAAAGAAAAGGACAATTCAAGCCAGAATCAAGTAAACCACATTGAATTCAATGGAGCATTGCCATTAAAGGAAGATGGTGTTTGAAGCTTGTTTTAGGAACAAGCATAGTATGAAGCCTCACCTACAATACTTAAGTCCATTTTCTATTTTTACTGGTCTATCATTGCTTATTTGTAGTTGCCTCAAAAAAAAGAAACACTTTTCAGGAGATGTCAGAGTAGGTCAGAAAATTCCTGGCTCTCAAGATCTGCCCCTTCCCTCCAAAGAGATATAATAATGCCTCAGGGCAAGCAAAGTGCAGACAAAAATAAATAAGAATAGGGGCACAAAAGGGGTCTTCCTGGGAAAATCCAAGAAGTCTGATGAAAAATTCCAATACAGGTCCCTGTGAAGAGTAAACACCTCCAGGCAAGGGTCCACTTAAATACCAAGTGGCAAGCCCTGGGGTTAGTTGGGTTGGGAGGCTGCCTCAGCTCCAGCCACAGGAACTTTTACCCCAAGGACAGTGAGGTGTATTGGATGTCTGAGCCAGGGAGGGAACCTCAGCTGATGGGAGAATATCAGACCCAACTGTGCTGTGGAAAGTGGCTGGGGTGAGAAGGAACCAGCACACACCTGTGAATACAGAAGCAGTGGGGCCGGGATGCCTCTGGCTGTGGACACTTACAGGAGGCTGGAGGCTTGGCTTTTATTCCAGGCTAGAGGGCAGAACTGAAGATTCAAAGCCAGAGGTAGCATCCTTCACAATCCAGGACTAGAGGTGATTTAAAAAATTAAGCTATTACTGAAGAGGTCTAGGACTTTGGGGTGCTACTGGAACCCCAAAATCATGGTACTGGGCCCTGCCTGAAAGAATTCAACTCAAATCTTCTTCCAGCCAGAGGAAAAGTTTATTGGTGATAAAACACTTAGGCTAGGTGATGTCCATAAGATGAGTGGGCATGAGAGGTTCTCAGCCTTTTGGGCATGAGATTCTCAGCCCTGAATGAGGGCCAGGGTAGATCTTATATACTTTGGGTGACCAGGGAAGGGTCTGGGAAAATGGCCTGGGAAAAGGGTCTGGGTGAGAATTCCCAGAGATTGGAATGTCTAAGAGATTGAATAGACAATGGGAATAGATAATGAAGGAACTGAAAGGTATCTGAATGAGATTAAAAGGTAGGCTAAGGCTTTCAAAAGGAGATGAGGGGCTGGGGCCTGTAGACAAAGGGGAGCCAGATTCCCTTTGGTGCAAGGGGCAGAAGACCTCAACTCGGGCCACACCCCATCATTCCCCCCTCAAACAAATTTGACACAAATTCTTTTGGGGAAAGGGGCAACGGTCTCAGCTTCTGAAACTGCTTCCTGCTGGCAAGGGGCGTAGAGCTGTCCCTGCCTCTCTGGGTCCCATTCGAGGGGTCAAACCTGGCTGATGCTAGGTTCAGCAGGCTAGAATCCTTGGGTTGGTATACAGCCTGAGCAGTCATCTGGAAGTTGATGGCTCCAACCCTAGAACAAAGGAATCTGGCAAGAATATTTAGTAAACGTGGACCAAACAAACACAAGAGAAATATGATCACTAAAGCACATACACCCCCATTCGAGGCAAGCAAGTAGTCTAGGGCAATTCTGTTATCTAGAACTACTTTTGCTAAGGAATCCAGAGATTGCTGGATTTCCTGAAGACCATACGCTGTTTCATTTGCCAACTGGTGAATAGTCTCTGTAAGGTTAGAGAGAATATGTTCATGTTGTAGGTTATACCAGGGCATAAGATAGTCTGCTTCCTTTTTAAGAGGCCAGAGGACATTTCCCCAAAATCCATCATAAAGGGGCTTAACAATCAAACTATTATTAGGGATCCAGAGTCTACAAAATCTATCCATGCCTAGAAAAGTTTGAAATTGTTTCTTAGTGGCTGGGACTAGGACTTGGTGGCCCAGAAACTTTACAGACTGGCATGCTATCTGGACTTTGTTCGGAGAGACCCTATAGCCTCAAGTTCCCAAGAAATTAAGCACTCCTGAGTCAGAGAACAAAGAAGTCTCCTGGGTGGGGCTAGAAATACGGGGAAGGGAAAATACTTTAGGGTCTTGGAGGTGAACAACAGCTGGGGTGGCAAAAGTATCCCAAATTGTCTCCCACACTTCCAAGGGAACATGGGGAGGTCTGGCACACAGAGGGAAAAGGGAGATGGCAAGGCTTAACTAGAGAAAATCGGCTCCCCAACTTCACCATCTGGTTCCTTCCCAATGAGGGGCCAGGGCAAGAGGAGAACACAAGACAGGAGTGTTTAAACAACAGATTTTCAAATAGGCAGGGGGAGGGGTATGTCTGGAGACATCCCTCAGTTATCCATTGAATGCCCATGACCGGATGGGTCAAGGAGCAAACAGTACCAGAGTAATTGGTTAAAGCAAAGAATATAGCCATGATATAGTGGGTAACCTTACCTTCAGCCTCGATTTCTGCCCAGGGCTTGGTGAGAGAGATGGAGAAAGTGGGAGTGTTGCTGGATCAGTCTTGAGAAGATTGGAGGACAGGGTACTGGGGGACTACTCTACCACTTCTCCTACCTTGGGGACAATCCTTCCTCCAATGTCCCTCCTGGTCACATCTTGGGCAAGGTCCTGGAGGTGTCCATCTTGGGGGCTTCCTCCAAGGCGGTGCCCTGGAGGCACTCCTTGGACCAGTGAGCCTCCTAGTGGCCTCCCCTGCCTGAGTTGCTGGGCTTCCTCCGAGGGGGTGCCCTGGAGGGAAACTCCTTGCACCAGTGACCCTCATGGTGGCAGTGAAAGCAGGTTTTCCCAATGCTCAAGTTGCCAGGAACACCCTTGGGTCTTTTCCTGACCATGGCAGCAGCATGTTCTTTGTCTCTAGCCCTCTGCCCGAGTTCTTTCTCCTCCACTGCAAGTAGGTCTCTGTTGTTAAAGAGTCTCCAACAACTGGGCCTGAGGTGTTTGGGGTCCCATTACCAATTTTGTAGTTTCCTCCTAATATCTGGGGCAAATTGGTTAATGAAATACATGCTGAGGATTGCTGCCCCTTCTGCAGAGTCAGGGTCTAAATTCGTATACTTTTTAATGGCTTCTACCAGCCTATCTTGGAAAAGGGCAGGGTTTTCCTTTTCCCATTGAGTAATTTCTTTAATCTTCTGAAAATTTACCTGCTTTTCAAAGGCTGTCTTCAGGCCTTCTAACAGGCAAATTATCATGTGGTCTCTCTCTTTCCCCTATCCTCACTCTTCTGATAATCCCACCCCGGATCACTAGCAGGAACAGCAGCTGTTTCTGGGGGATATCTTGTGGGGTCATTGCTAGTAAAAGTATCCCCAAATTTTTGGGCTTGTTCCAAGATTCTCTTCCCTCCTCAGTGGTACAACAGGTGGAGAAGAGGACATGAAAATCACCCCAAGAAAGTTCAAATTGTAGGGACACATCCCTGAAGCCCTCAGTAAATTTAGTTGGATCTTCAGAGTATCGACCCAGCCTTTCCTTAATCTGGGTGAGGTCTGAAATGGAGAATGGAACATGTACCCTAAGTGTCCCATTAGGAGAGGTGGGTACTTCCCTTAAAGGAAAAAGCCCTGAAGGCCCTGCAGGAGCAGGGGCTTGTGGGGAAGGGAGGTAGGAAGTCCCACTTCTCGTGAGTGAGGGACTGGAAAGTGCTGGCTGAACTGGCAAGGCCGAGGAATCCGGATGGCAAGGGAGAAGATTACCTGACACTGGAGGAGGCGGAGGGATCAGGGGAGAAGATGCCATGGTGAGACCCTTGTCTTGTGCCTGAGGAGGGGTCCCATCTGAAGTAGAGATCTGGGGAGAAAGCACCAAGTTGAGAACCTTGTCCTGAGCTTGAGCTGGGGTCTCTCTGGAAGTAGAGGCTGGGGAGAGGCCGTTGCTCAAAGCCTGAGTAGAAGTAGCCTCTAGAGCAGGACACTGGGGAGGAAATGGAGGGACCAGAGGAGCAGAAGGGAGGGTCTGGGGAGAATGAGGAACAGCCGGAGAGGCCAGAGGACAATAGGGTGGAGATAGGTGCTGGGGAGGTGGTGCCGATGGAGGTTGGGAAGAGGGGAATGCCATAACCCTAGGAGGATCGTCCAAAAGGTCCATTTGGTCCCCACTCACCCCTAGTGGGGTGGCTCTAGCTATGAGCAACTTACAATCCTTTGTGAGAATGGGATCTCTAGAAAGCTCAACAAAAGCCTTAACACTAAACTTAATAGTAAGAAATCTCTACCCATTTTCTTTCTCTGCGACAATATTTTTCTAACTCTGAGAGGGTCTTTACCCATAATGTCCCCAAAAGGGGCCATGCCTCACAATTTTCCAGGTGATACTGAGGCCAAACGACGTTATAAAAATGCACCAGATTTTTCTTTTTAAGCTCTTTACATAAGCCAAGATTTTTCCAATTTAGTAAAAGACAGAACAAAGGTGAATTCTTGGGAAATGAAAAGGATTGACCCATTGTGGGCTGAGGGAAAAGAAAAAAAAAGAAAAGAAAGAAAAAAAATACATCCAACAGTTTCCCAATTCCCTAGCACCAAGAGAACTGAGAAGTTTTGAACCTATGCTTCCTGATAGGGAGTCCGTCCTCTATGCTAAGGAAGGTATACCCAGGTCCAAGTGCTCAAGCAGAGGCACTGGACCAAGAGCCTGAGAGTGTCAGGCAGAGTTTGAGACAGCCTCGTAGTTGTCTGACCTAAAGGAACCTGAGAGGTCAGGCCCCAAAACACTTCCAAGGCAAGCTTGGCTAGCTGCTTGGAAATCCAGGTCCACTGGACCAAGAGCCTGAGAGCATCAGGCAAAATTGGGGAGGGGGAGGCTTACCAGTCATGGCTGAAGAAGAGTTTGAGATTTGGCAGTTATTTCCTGATCAGGATACCATATGAGGAGGTCTAGGACTTTGGGGTGCTGCTGGAGGACATCCCAAGATCATGGTGCCGGGCCATGCCTAAAAGAATTCAACTCAAATCTTCTTCAGACAGAGGAAAAGTTTTATTAGTGATGAAACACATAGGCCAGGTGACACCCATAAGGACAAGTGGGCATGAGAAAGTCTCAACCTTTTGGGCATGAGATTCTCAGCCCCGAATGAGGGCCAGGGTAGATCTTATATACTTTGGGTGACCAGGGAAGGGTCTGGGAAAATGGTCTGGGAAAAGGGTCTGGGTGAGAATTCCCAGAGACTGGAATGTCTAAAAGATTGAATATACAGTGGGAATGGATAATGGAGGAACTGAAAGGTATCTGAATGAGATTAAAAGGTAGGCTAAGGCTTTCAAAGGGAGATGAGGGGTTGGGGCCTGTAGACAAAGGGAGCCAGATTCCCTTTGGGGTAAGGAGTGGAAGACCTCAGCTTGGGCCACACCTCATCATTATTACAAAGGAGAAAGAATCCAAACATAGAAAGTTATTATGGGAATAGAAGACTGGGATTCATCTTCAGAGGGGGATATTGAAGCAAAGAGACCCTCTTCCACCCCAAAAAGTAATGTCAAATGGTCACCTGTCCCGGAAGAATTTATAGAAGAACTTAAAAAAAAGACTTTAAAATCAAATGAGAGAGATTGAAGAAAAACTAAAAAAAAAATCAATCCAAGAAAAACAAGAAGATTATGAAAAGAAAGTTAACCAATTAGAAAAGGAGATCCAGAATCTTAAGGAAGGAAATGACACCTTGAAAATTAGAATTTGCCAAGGCAAAGCCAGCAAAGTTATAAGAGATCAAGAAATAATAAAACAAAACATAAAGAATGAAAAACTAGACGAGAAAGTGAAATATAAGAAAAACAACTGATCTAGAGAACATATCAGGAAGAGAAAATATAAGAATAATTGGACTACCCAAAAGCTGTGATCAAAAAAAGAGTCTTGATAAAATAATACAAGAAATAATTAAAGAAAATTGTCCTGAAGCATTAGAACAAGGGGGGAAAGTAGAAATAGAAAAAAACCCCATCAATCACCACTTGAAAGGGATCCTATGAGGAAAACTCATAGGAATATTATAGTCAAATTCCAAAACTCTGAGCTCAAGAATAAAATATTAAGAGCAACGAGAGAAAATAATTTAAATTATTTTAATTGCCACAAGTAGAATCTCACAAGACCTAGCAGTGGAGACACTAAAGGATTGCAGGTCTTGGAACATTATATATCAAAGAGCAAAAGAACTGGAGTTCAGCAAAGTATAGCATAATCTGAATGAAAAAAATGGACATTTGATCAACTTCAGATTTTCAGGACTTTGTCAAAAAAAATACTTGAACTTAATAGAAGATTTGATATACAAGAGCCAGAAGAAACATAAGGTACATACCAAAGATTGATTACAAGGGTTTCAATAAGGATAGACTATTTACCTTTTATGTATGTAAAATGTATGTCTAAGATTTTCTTTAGTAATTGGGTATTTTTAAAGAAAGAGTGAGGTAGACCTGAGTATGATATGACTTTAAAAAGTAAAACCTTTTAGGAACAGCTAAAAAGAGTAATTATTTTACACAAATTCTGTGCAAGAGGAAGAATCAACACAGAAGAATTAGATGGGGGAGGAGGGCTTTTAGTTCTGGTAACCTACTTATCAGGAATGGGTTTAAGAGGGAACAATACATATATATCTAGAAGAGTATAAAAATCTAAATTCAGAAGAAATAAAATCGTAAGGGGATAGTGAGAGGGGAGAGGAAAAGGGAAGGATCTCTAGAGAGGAGGTGAGGGGATAGGTTACAGGGACAGTATAGAAGGCTATTTAGATCAATGGGAATGGGAGGATAGGAGAGAGATCCTTGGGGGGGTAAGCTAAGTAATAGGAGGGCTAGGTAGCTGGTAGAAATAAAATAAAGGAATCAGGAGGGATAGGAAATAAGAGCTATGCACAAACATAAAAACAAAGATCAGGAGTTGAATTTGTTAGGGAAAGTATATGTCTATATATGTGTTTATGTATATAAGTACGTAGGGGTGTGTGTGTGTGTGTGTGTGTGTGTGCGCACGCATCTCTCTCTCTCTCCACACACACACACATCTGCACTAAATTGTACTTTTCTGGGGTGGGGGTAAGGGGGTAAAAAGAACAAAGTGAAAAATGCATAGCAGGGAACAAAAGAAAACTTACAAGGAAGCAGAATAAGATGAATAGCTCTTACCACAATGTGTAGTATTTATCATACAGGCTTTCTTGAAATGAAAATTTATTGCTATATATTTTGAATCCTCTCATGTTCTGCTGTGCATGTGACATTTTTTTTAACCACTACTTTGTATTTAAGTTTCAATATGTAAGTTTATGATATGATTCTTTGTCTTTTTTCTATTCTATATTTGAGTTCTGGTGTTTGATTATAAAATAAAAAAAAATTTAAATCATCAATAAAACTTAAAAAAAGAACTAAAAAGATCTAATATTTAAGTTTATAATATGTTTCTTTTTCTTTTCTCTATTCTGCATTTCAGTTGTGGTTTTTCAGTCTAAAATTTTAAAAAACCACTTTTCTAAGGAGGAAGAACTGTGAGTGGAAAGGATGGTAATTCTTCCGGACCTGTTTGTTTCATTAGATTCATGGCATTTATAATTGCTAGAGACTGGAGTTTCTTCCATTTGCAGGTGCAGTCAAGACTTTTTTCTTTCTGTGAAGGGACAGAATGGATTTGCTTTGGTAAACCTTTGACCAAAAGAAATAGCCATGTTTGGATGGACAAAAGTCCATCAGAATCAATGAAAAAAGTGAAGATCTAGGAAGTCCAGGAAGTGCCCTCAAAAACAGTAAGAAGTTCTAGATTTATGTGGAGTTTGATTTCATTTGTTAGGATACATCATTTGCATGTAAATTGTTTATCTAGCTGTAGAGGAATGTAGGTTACTGAACTGCTTCGATTTACATTGAGAGTAAGTCAGCATTGGCTTCTATGTCATTTACCTTGATGACAATAACCAGCCTATCTAAATTATATTGGAAAGCTAAGAAGACCCCTATTGGATATGATGGAAGGAACAGTGTTTTCAGTACTTTCCAATATTCCTTCAAAAAAAAACTCTCGCTACAATCGCCAAGGTACTCATTTTATGAAGATATTTTGTCAAAGGAAAGGACAATTCAAAGCAGAATCAAGTAAACTACAATAAGTTCAATGGAGCATTTCCATTAAAGGAAGATGGCATTTGAAACTTGTTTTAGGAACAAGAATAGTATGAAGCCTAACATATGTTGCTTAAGTCCCTTTTCTATTTTTGCTGGCCTACCAACATCTATCTCTGATTGCTTCAAAAGAAACCCCTTTTCTCAGAAGGAAGACAAGAGGAGAAAGAATGGTAATTGCTCAGGACCTGTTTTGTTTCACTGGATTCAACATGTTGCAATAGCTAGAGACTTTAGAGCTTCTTGAATTTGCAGGTGCAGGTAATACTTTTATCTTTTCTGGAGTCAACAGAATCAATTTGCTTTGTTAAAACAAATTCTGGATGAAAAATCATCTATAGGAACCTTCAAGAAGACCCCCTACTAGGCCTAGTGGAGGGTAGCAATTTCTGTAGGATCTTGGAATATTCTTTTGGAAAGGGCCTTTGCTGCAATCCCCTTCCTTGAGGAGACATGAAGAAGGCATTAATTCAAAGAAAAAAAACTATTGAAAGCAGAAGATGACTTTTACAAGTTTTGTTGGAAAAAGAATGGTATGAAGCCATATTGATATCACTGGTGTCTGTCTTCTCTTATTGTTGGTCTACCAATGCTGATCTCTAGATGGCTCAAAAGAAACTCTAAGGACAGAGTGGAAAGGATGGGAATTCCTCAGGACTTGTTTTTTTTAATTGGATTCAATACATTGCAATAGCTACAGACTGTGGAGGTTTCTGCATTTTGGTAGTGATTAGCTTTGTCTGATCCTTGACTGGAAGGGAAAACCACATTTAGATGTAAAAAAAAATCTGTAGGAACCTTAATAAACATGATATGATACAGAAGATTATCAGAATGGAGCAAGGTAAAGATATACCCTCACCACCTGCAAGATGTACAAATTTCTTTGTAGTTGCATAGAAGTTGCATGTCAAGTTTTTTTTTAGCAACTCTGCACTATTTGTATCTTACACTGGATGTCAATAGGCAGAACTTCTAACAGAAATGGAAAGATTTCAAGTAGATCCCTATAAAATCTAGTAGAAGGGAGCAATTTCTGCAGGACCTTGGCATATTCTTTTGGAAAATGAGTTTTGCTGCAATCCACTTACTTGAGGGTTCATGAAGAAGCCATTCATTAAGAGAAAAAGTCTATTCCAAGCAGAATCAAGTCAAAGATATTCAATTCAATGGTGCATTGTCATTAAAGTAAGAAAGAAGTTGACTTTTGCAACTTTTGATTTTTCCCTTTTAATCAAGGGTTGACCAAAACCTTTTTTTTTTTTTACAATTTTGCAAATTCAAGGAAAGAGAAAAGTCTTAACCACCAGATGCAGAAGGCTCCACAGGCTCTAGCTCTGCATTGAATCCAAGGAAACAAAAGAAACCCCGAGGATTTCCCATACTTTCCTCTCTAAATTTGTCTTTAGGAGAATAGAGTTTCCTTTCAGTCATAGAGATATTAATTGGTAGACCCACAATAATAGGACAGGGACACAGGCCACATCAATAGGACTTCATACCATTCATTTCCCAAAAAAATGTTGCAAAAGTCATCTTCTTCTTTCTCACTTTCATGTCAGTTGACCGCTGAATTCAATGTCTTGGATGTCATTCTACTTTCATAGGTTTTTCCTTTGAAAGAAGACCTTCAACATGTATTCTGAATCAAGAGGATTACAGCAAAAGAAACTGTCCAAAAAATATGTTGAAGTCCTGCAGAAATTGCTCCCTTTCATCAGATCCAATAAGGGTCTTCTTCTTTTTTTTTAGGGGTCTTCTTGAAATATTTCCATTACCCTTTAAAATTCTGTAAATTGATATCCAGTGTAAGACATGAAGGTTACCATGTTGCTAAACCTTGACACAGCATAGGTGTCATTCAATGCAACTCCATAGAAATCTTGGACATCTTGCAAGAAGTGAGGGCATGTCTTTATCTTCCTCCATTCTGATGTTCTTCTGCATTATATCATGTTTATTGAAGTTCCTATAGACTTTTTCCAATGCAAAAGTGGTTTTCCCTTTCAGTCAAGAGTTGACTGAAACCAATCCATTTGTAAATTCAGGGAAAGAGAAAAGTCTTAACTTTACCACCAAATGCAAAAAACTCCATAGTCTGTAGCTATAACAATGCATTGAATCCAAGGAAACAAAATACGTCTTCAGGAATTCCCATCTTTCCACTTTAAGTAAGTGTTTAGGAGAATAGGATTCCCTTTGATGGTACCATAATAATAGAAGAGGAATGACAGTGACATTAATAGAGCTTTTTATCATTCTTTTCTAAACAAACATTGGTAAAGTCATCTTTCTGACTCTCATGGCAATGCACCATTGAATTCAATGTTTTTGACTTGATACTGGTTGGAATAGGCTTTTCCTTTGAAAGAATGCCTTCAGCATGAAACCTGAAGCAAGGGGATTGCAGCAAAAGTCCATTTCTAAAAGAATATGTGAAGGTCTTTTAGAAAATTTTCCTTTCCATCACATCAAATAGGGGTCTTCTTGAAATCTTTCCATTACTCTTTGAAGTTCTGCCTATTGATATCCAGTGGAAGACATGTAAGGTATAATGTTGCTAAAATTTGACACTAGGTAAGTTTCATTCAATATAAGTCCATAGAAATCTTAGACATTTTGCATGTGGTAAGGGCAAGTCTTTATCATCCTCCATGCTGACAATTTTATGCATTGTATTATATTTATTATGGTTCCTACAGAGTTTTCCCCACCCCAACATGATTTTCTCTTTCAGTCAAGCATTGACCACAGCCAACCAGTTTGCAAATTCAGGGAAAGCTTTCTCTTTCAGTCAATAGTTGACCAAAGTCAATACATTTTGCTAATTCAGGGAAAGAATAAAGTCTTAACTCCACCACAAAATGCAGGAAGCTCTAAAGTCTGTTGCTATTGCAATGCATTGAATCAAATGAAACAAAAAAAAAGTCTGGAAGAATTCTCATCCTTTTCTATCTAGCTTTCCCTTAGAAGAATAACATTTCCTTTGAACCATCTAGAGATAGGTATTGATGGACCAACAATAATGCAAGAGGGACATCAGCAAAATCAATACAGCTTCATGCCATTCTTTTCACAACAAAAGTTGCCAAAGTCCTCTTCTTCTTTTTGCTTTTAATGGCAATGAAACACTGAATTCAATGTCTTTGACTTGGTTCTTCTTGCAATAGGCTTTTCCTGAAAGGATGCCTTCTTCTTGCAACCTGAAGCAAGGGG
Organism: Phascolarctos cinereus; assembly: GCF_003287225.1. NCBI lineage: Eukaryota > Metazoa > Chordata > Mammalia > Diprotodontia > Phascolarctidae > Phascolarctos > Phascolarctos cinereus. The sequence continues at coordinate 252,638,446 of NW_027555736.1, forward strand.
ATTGCACAAAAGTCCCTTTCCAAAAGAATATTTCAAGGTGCTGCAGAAATTTCTAGCCACTGATAGATCTAATATGGCTCTTCTTAAAATCTTTCCATTATTCTTTGAAGCTCTCCCTATTGACATCTTTTGTACATATGACACCTAATGCAGAGAGCTCCACAGCCTGTAGCTACTGCAATGCACTAAATCCAATGAAACAAAAAAAAAAAAATTAAGAAAAACCCATCCTTTAAGTTTGTCCTTAGGAGAATAGGATTTCCTTTGAGTCATGAACAAATAGGCATTGATAGACCCACAACAAGAGAAGAGGGACCTCAGCAACACCTATATGTCTTCATACTAGTCATTTCCTAACAAAAGGTGAAAAAGTGTGAATTTCCTTTTTCTCTTTAGTGGCAATGCACCTTGAATTCAATGCATTTGACATGATTCTGCTAGGAATAGGCTTGTCCAAGGAAAAAATCTCTTTCTCAAAGAATATTCCAAGGTGTTGCAGAAATTGCTACTTTCCACTAGAAAATAGGAGTCTTCTTGAAATCTTTCCTTTCCTCATTGTAGGTCTGCCCATTGATATCCATGTAAGAACCATAGGGTACAAAATTGTGCAAGATTGACACAGGGGCTGTTTCCTTTGAGCCAACTCCATATAAATCTTAGGCATCTTACAGGCAGTGAGGATACAGCTTTATCTTCCTCCAATCTTATAATATGCATTATATCGTGTTTATTTAAATTCCTATAGACTTTTTGCCAACCAAACCATTTTTACACTTTTAGATAAGGGTTGACCAAAGCAAATCAATTTTGCAAATTCAGGGGAAGGAAAGCCCTTAACTCAACCACCAAAGGTAGAAACCTCCACAATTTGTAGCTATTGTAATGCCTTGAATGTAATGAACCCAAACAAACCCTGAGCTATTCCCATCTTTTCCATTCTAAGCTTGTCCTTAGAAGAATAGGGTCTCTTGAGCCATCTAGAAATAGGCATTGATAGACATATAACATTAGAAGAGGGCCAAGAGAGGCATCATTATGGCTTCATTCCAGTCATTTACCTAAAAAGGGGCAAAAGTGTGCATCTTCTTTCTCCCTTTAATGACAATTCACCATTGAATCAATGTCTTTGACTTCATTCTGCTTGGAATAAATTTTCCTTGGAGAAAAAATGCCCTCTTCATCCAACCTGAAAAAAAGGGCTTGCAACTAGAGTCCCTTTCTCTAGAATATTCCAAAGTGCTACAGAAACTATGTAGAACCCATAGGCATCTCCTTGAAATATTTACTCATTGAAGGTCTGCATACTGACATGCAGTTTAAGAACTGTAGGGTTTAAAATTGCTCAAGATTGACAAAGGGGCTGTATCCTTGAAAACAACTACACAGAAATTTTAGATATCTTGCAGGCCATAAAGGTACAGCTTTATCTTCCTCTATTCTGACAATATTTTACATTATATTGTATCCACTTAAATCCCTATAGATTTTTTGCCCACAAAACATATTTTACACATTCAGGTAAAGGTTGACCAAAGCCAATCCTTTTTTTTTTTTTCAAATTCAGGGAAAGGAAAACTCTTAACTCAACCACCAAAGGTAGAAAGCTCCACAGTCTGTAAATACTGCAAATGCATTGAATCCAATGAGGCCAAAGAAACTCTGTGATATTCCACTCCTTTCCACTCTAAGTTTCTCCTTAAGAAAAGAGCATTTCATTTAAGCAATATTTAAATAGGCATTGATAGACATATAACCTAAGAAGAGGGCCATCAGCAACATCAATATCTCTTCATACCAGTCATTTCCCCACAAAAGTTGTGAAAGCATGCACCTTCTTTTTCTGTTTAAAGAAGTCACCATTGAAACAATGTCTTTGAATTGATTCTGATTGGAATAAGCTTTTCCTTGGAAAGAATGACTTCTTCATGCTACCTGAAGAAAGGGAATTGTATCTAGACTCCTCTTTTTCAGAATATTCCCAGGTGCTGAAAAAATTGCTACCTTCCACTCAAACTGGTAGACGTCTTCTTGAAATCTTTCACTCGTCATCGAATATCAGCCCATTGACATCCGTATAAGAACAGTAGAGTACAAAATTGCTCAAGAGTGCCAAGGGATGGTTTGCCTCAAAGCACCTGCACAGAATTAATAGACATCTTGAAGGCAATGAGAATAAAACTTTATCTTCTTCCATTCTGATAATATTCTGTATTATCTCATGCTTATTTAAATTATTATAGATTATTGCTGATCAAATATCTTTTACACATTCAGATAAGTTATGAACAAACCAATCTTTTTTGCAAATTCATGGAAAAGGAAACCATAAACTAAAGCAACAATGAAGAAAGGTCCACAGTCTGTAGTTTGTGCAATGCATTAAATCTAATAAATCCAAACAAACTATGAGGTAGTTCCATACATTCCACACTATGTTTGTCTTTATGAGAACAGAATTTAAATTGACCAATGTTGAATAGGCATTGCTAGGCCTGTAATCTAAGAAGAGGGATATCAGCAACTGCTGGGAGCACTTGCATCCCTGGCTGTGGTCTGATGCCAGCAGAGTGTGAAGAGAGAAAGAATCACGGGCCAGGTGAGGGCAGTGAAGAACAAACTTCGTTTATTGATCTGAGGGCTCAGGCTTATATAGTACTGGATCAAGCAACAGTAACATTATTATTCATGAAAAGTACAAACTAATTAAGTGATTTCCTTACTTCCTTGTACCTTGTCTGTTACATTCTTTCCTGCATCCTGTCCTGTACCCTATCCATTTCCTCCCTTCCTGCGTCCTGTTCTCAAGAGACAGAACAGGGGGGTGGTGAGCCGACATCCGGAGTTTCACAGCTGTCAGGTTAGCACAATCTACAGGTAAGACTCGGGCTGGCCTAATCCCTCCAACTCCCCAAAGCCGGCCCTCTACAAGCAACATCAAAAACTCTTCATACCAGGCATTTCAAAAGAAAAGGTGCAAAAGTGCACGTCTTCTATGTCCCTTCAAATCCAATTCATCATTGAATCAATGTCTATGACTTGATTCTCATTGTAATAAACTTTTCCTTGGAAAGAATGCCTTTGTCATGCCAATGAAGAAAGGGGATTGCATCTAGAGTCCCCTTCTCCAGAATATTTCCAGGTGCTGCAGAAATTGCTACTTTTCACTAGAAGTTATAGGCATTTTCTTGAAATTTTTCCTCTGCTCATTTAATGTCAGCTCATTGACAATTGTGTAATTACAGTAGAGTACAAAATTGTTTAAGAGTGCCAAGGGATGGCTTGCTTGAAGGCACCTGCACAGAAATCATAGACATCTTGCAGTCCGTGAGGGTAAAGCTTTATCTTCTTCCATTCTGATAATAGTCTGCATTATCTCATACTTATGCAAATTGCTATAGACTTTTGGGCTAGCAAATGACTTTGACTTATTCAGATGAGAGTTGGATATTTGCCCACCAAACATATTTTACACATTCAGATAAGTTATGAATAAATCAATCCTTTTTGCAAACTCATGGAAAGGAAAACCTTAAATTAAAAAAAATAATAATGAATTAAGCTCCACAGTCTCTATTTATTGCAATGAATTAATTCCAATGAAGCCAAACAAACCATGAGAGATCCCCACCCATTCCACTCTAAGTTTGTCCTTAGGAGAATAGCATTTAAATTGACTTTCATTGATTAGGCATTGATAGGTTTATGATCTTAGAAGAAGGCCATCAGCAACATCAATATCTCTTCATAACAGTAATGTCACAACAAAAGGTATAAAAGTACACATCTTCTATCTCCCTTGTATTCAATTCATCATTGAATCAAAGTCTTTGATTTGATTCTGATTGGAATAAGCATTTCCTTGCAATGAATGCCTTCTTCATGCAACCATAAGAAAGGAGATTACATCCAGAGCCTCCTTCTCCAGATTATTCTTAGGTGCTGCAGAAATTCGTCCCTTCCACTAGAAGTAAAAAGTATCACCTAGGCAGCATTTCTTTGCCTATTGAATGTCGCTCCATTGACATCCATGTAAGAACATTAGAGTACACAATTTTTTAAGAATAACATAGGTATAGTTTCCCTCAAGGCAACTGCACAGTTAGCAGACATGTTGCAGGCAGTGAGGGTAAAGCTCTATCATCTTCCACACTGATGATATTCTGCATTATCTCATGCTTTTACAAATTGCTATAGACTTCTTGCCCAGCAAACCTCCTTGACTCATTCAGATAAGGGTTGACCAAAGGCAATCCTGTTTTCAAATTCACAGAAAGAAAAACCTTAACTCTACTACCAAAGGCAGAAAGTTCCACAGTATTTACATACTATAATGAATTTAATCTAAGAAAACAAACAAAATCTGAGATGTAGCAATCCTTTCCACACAAAGTTTCACTTTATGAGAAGATCCTTTCAATTCAACAATGTTTAAATAGACATTAATAGGCATGGCTAGGCATATAATCTAAGAAGTGGGCCATTAACAATATCAATATCTCTTCATACCAGTTATTTCACCACGAAAGGTCAAAAGTGCACATCACCTGGCTCCCTTTAAAACCAATTCATCATTAAATCAGTGTCTTTGACTTGTTCCTGATTGGAATAAGCTTTTCCTTGTAAGAACTGGCTTCTTCATGCAACATGAAGAAAAGGGATTGCATACAGAATCCCCTTCTTTAGAATATTCTCGGGTTCTGCAGAAATTGTTCCCTTCCACTAGAACTAATAGATATGTTCTTGAAAACTTCTCTTCCTCATCGAATATCAGCCCATTTACAACCATGTAAGAACAACAGAGTACAAAATTGTTCAAGAGTGCCACAGGGAAGTTTGACCAAAAGGCACCTGCACAGAAATCATAGACATCTTGCATTCAGTAAAGTAAAGCTTTATCTTCTTCCATTTTGATAATATTCTGCATTATCTAATGCTTATTTAAATTGCTATAGATTATTGCTGGCCAAATATCTTACACATTAAGATAAGGTATGAACAAACCAAACCTTTTTGCAAATTTATGGAAAGGAAAACCTTAAATTAAAAAACAATGAAGAAAGCTCCACAGTCTGTAGTTATTACAATGCATTAAATCCAATGAATCCAAACAAACCATGAGATATCCCCACCTATTCCACTCTAAGTTTCTCTAGTAGAACAGCATTTAAATTGAGCAATATTGAATAGGCATTGATAGGCTTGTAATCTAAGAAGAGGGCCATCAGCAACATCAATATCTCTTCATTCCAGTCATTTCACAACAAAAGGTCGAAAGTGCACATCTTCTAACTCCATTTAAAGACAAATCATCATTGAATCAATGTCTTTGACTTGGTTCTAATTGTAATAAACTTTTTCTTGGAAAGAATGCCTTCTTCATGCAAAATGAAGAAAGGGGATTGGATCCAGAGTCCCTTTCTTTAGAATATTTCTAGGTTTTGAGAAAGTGTTACCTTCTACTAGAACTAATAGTCATCTCCTCAAAATCTTTCCTTTCTTCATTGAATGTCAGAAAGGTTAGTGGTTTTTGTGGTGTTTAGTTATGAATTTGTATGGTCAGTTTGTCTATCTCTTGTGCCTGAATCAGCTATTATATATGGACCACTGAATTGTGGCTTGACTAATGCCAATAATTTTTTTCAAATCTAGGGAAAGGAAAACCCTAAATTCAGCCACCAGTTGAACTCTGAAGGATCAGCTAGGCAGCTGTACTGATATCCTGAGGGTTAAGTTGCTGTGATTCAGGACTCAAAAGCCTAGTTGAGGAACTTAATGTTTTAATGGGAGACTGTCTTTCTAGCTGAATATTATAGCCAAATTCCAAAGTTCCCAGATCAAGGAGAAAATATTGCAAGCAGCCAGAAAGAAACAATTTGAGTATTGTGGAAACACAATCAGGATAATACAAGATTTAGCAGCTTCTACATTAAGGGATTGGAAGGCTTGGAATAAGATATTCCAGAGGTCAAAGGAACTAGGACTAAAACCAAGAATCACCTACCTAACAAAACTGGGTATAATCTTTCAGGGGAAAAAATTGGATATTCGATAAAACAGAAGACTTTCAAGCATTCTTGATGAAAAGACCAAAACTGAATAGAAAAATTTGACTTTCAAATACAACACTTAAGAGAAGCATGAAAAAATCAACAGGAAATACAAATCATAGGGGGCTTATTAAAGTTGAACTGTTCACATTCCTACATGGAAAGATGATATTTGTAACTCATGAGATCTTTCTCAGTATTAGGGTAGTCGCAGGGAATACACACCCACACACACACACCCACACCCACACCCACACACACACGCATAGAGGGCACAGGGTGAGTTGAATATGAGGGGATGATATCTAAAAAAGAAAATTAAGAGGTGAGAGAGAAATGTACTGGGAGAAGGAGAAAGGGAGAGGTAGATTGGGTAAATTATCTCACCTGAGAGAGGCAAGAAAAAGCTTTTACAGTGGAGGTTAAGAGGGGGTAGGTGAGAGGGAATGAATGAACCTTACTCTCATCAAATTTGGCTTAAGGAGGGAATAACATACACACTCAGTTTGGTATGGAAATCTATCTTACCCTACAGGAAAGCAAGGGGGAAGGGGATAAAAAAGGAGGGTGATAGAAGGGAGGGCAGATTGGGGGAAAGGGGCAATCAGCACCAAACACTTTTGAGGAGGGACAGGGTGAAAGGTGAGAATAGAATAAGTGGGGCAATGGGATAAGATGGAAGGAATATATTGAATTGCTTGTCTTCTCAATGTGGGTGGTTGGGAGGGAAGAAGGGAGAGAATTTGGAACTCAACGTTTTAAAAACAAATGTCAAAAATTGTTTTTACAATCAACTGGGAAATAAGATATACAGGCAATGGAGTGTAGAAATTTAAGATAACTGGAAGAGGAAAAGGATAAGAGAAGGGGGGTTGATAGAAGGGAGGGCAGATTGAGGGAAAGGGTAATCAGAATGCATGCCATCTTGGGGTAGGGGGAAGGGGAGAGATGGGGAGAAAATTTGGAACTCAAAATCTTGTGGAAATGAATGTTGAAAACTGAAAGCTAATTAATTAATAAAATACTTTTAAATAAAAAATGAATAAACAGGCAGAATTGTAATTTTTATTATTCACACATACATATATACATACATATGTACATATACCATAAACAAATTAGGATAGCATGGAATAGTTTATTTATCAGTTTTATCTATGTATAAGATATTTAGGATAAGATATGTAAGAATTTAGGACCAAAGAAAATATAGACAGCATTGCAAAATGTAAAATAGACAATTTTGATTATACAAAATTAAAAAATTTTTCCACAAACAAAACCAATGCAAGCAAAATTAAAAGGAAATCAAAAAACTGGGAATTTTTTTCCAACAACTATCTCTGATAAAGGCCTCATTTTTAAATATATACAGAACTGAGCCAAATTTATTAAAAAATAGTCATAAATAGTCAATGGATATGAAGCAGTTTTCAGACAAAGAAATCAAAACTTCCTATAATCATATAAAAGGTTCTCTAAATCACTACTGATCAGAGAAATGTAAATTAAAACAACTGTCACATACCACCTCATACCTATCAGATTGTCTAATGTGGTAAAAAAGGAAAATTATGGCTGTTAGAGAGAATGTGGGAAAACTGGGACACTAATGCATTGTTGGTGGAGCTGTGAACTGATCCAACCATTCTAGAGAGTAATTTGGAGCTATGCTCAAAGTGTGCATACCCTTTGATCCAGCAATACCACTTCTAGGTCTATATCGCAAAGACATAAAAAAGGGAAAAGAACTTATTTGTACAAAAATATTTATAGCAGCTCCTTTTGTGGTGACTAAGAATTGAAATTGAAAGATGCCCATCAATTGGGGAATGGCCAAACAAATTGTGACATATGATTGTAATGGAATCAACAACTTTAAATAATGCCTCAAATCTAATTTTGAAGTGGCAGAGCCAACAAAAGTTTGAGGTGAGACATTTTTCCAGCCCAGGACAGCTTAGGAGATCAGCCATAAAGGTTAGTGACACCCAGGTAGAGGCCCACCCAGAGCACATGCAGGTAAGTGCATGTGGTAGCAGCACCAGCAGTAGGCCTTGGAAATAGCTGCAGCAATGGCAGCAGCAGCTTTAGGAGCTCTCAGCTGAGAGAAGGTAAGAGGGTGGGACAACTTGTCAGTAAAAGATTACAGGGGACTCTTTGCTGACATTGTGTGCAGGATCCTGTTGCCTTGACCATGCGCTTGTGGTTTGTCCTTTGTTCTTGAAGAGGACTGTGACATCAGGAAGATGATACCATGACTTGCAAGTGAATCGGATTTGAGAGAAGGAGGGCTGTGCAAAGTCACTAGCCTCACTTTCTCCTCTAGAGCCACCTGGGTCCCTGCCCATGTGCAGTTCCAGGTCAAAGTTCCAGGGTAAAGAGCAGTACTAGTGTTCGTGGCTGTAGGGGAGCAGAGTGGTTAAAAATGTAACTTCAGTTCATTGATGTGAATCATCTATAAGGTATTCACTGTATTTTTGAAACTCCTGAATGTGGCTGGTTTTAATGTATATGTAAAGGATAAATGAAGTGCAACTGTTAGGGAAACATGAGGAAATGAATAATATTCAAGCCCTAAGCTATAATTAGTGAATATTTTGCTATTTGAAGTCAATATTCTTGGGGCCATAATTCAATATAGTTTTGAATTTTGATTACAGGGATAGTTGCTGAATTGGCATAAAGCCATTAGTAGAAAATGGAATATGTTCCAGTCTGAGAGCATTTAGATCTGGATATCCATCCCTGGGAAAAGTTGAGGAGATGACCTTGATGTGGTCTCTTGACTCAGTTTCCCCATTGTGCTATTTCTGTTCTGAACAGGAAATTTCCCCAACTGGTAAATCCTAAGCCTGGCTTTTGATATGATATGAATAATGTGGAGTTTTTACTCATGACTGGCTATCATGACATAACTAAGGGAATTTTCCCCCTGTTATGGTATATATTGAGTCAGTTTGTGCTCTGAAGAAAAAATTCCTTAAAAATTAGAGCACGTCGGATGTTTTTCTGATGAAATAATCTAAACAAAGTGAAAAATAAGAAAAAAAGGAAAGAAAATGTGGAGTATTTCATCAGAAAAACATCTGACTTGGAAAACAATTCAAGGAGAAATAATTGAAGAATTATTGGACTACCTGAAAGCCATGATCAACAAAAGGAGCCTAGACATCATATTTCAAGAAATTATCAAGTAAAACTGCCCTGAAATCCTAGAATTAGAAAGTAAGAGAGAAAAATTGAAAAAAAAATGCACTGATAACTTCCTGAAAGAGATCCCCAAATGAAAACTCCCAGGAATATTATAGCCAAAGTCCAGAAAATTCTGAAAGCAGCCAGAAAAAAATTCAAATATCATAGAGTCACAGTGAGGATAACACAGGATTTGGAATCTTCTACATTAAAGGAGCAGAGGGCTTCAGATGTGATATTCTGGAAAGAATAAGAAAGAATCTAGGTTTAAAACCAAGAATAACTTACCCGGCAAAACTGAGTAAAATGCTTCAGGGGCAAAAGTGGACATTCAATGAAATGGAGGATTTCAAGCATTCCTGATTGGAAAAAAAAAACAGTGCTGAATAAAAAATTCAATCACAAGACTCAGGAGAAGCATAAAAAGATAAACATGAAAGAGAAATATTCCTTAATGGGAAGATTATGCATGTAACTCCTAAGAATTTTATCATTATTAAGGCATTAAGAAGGAGTACATGGAGACAGAGGGCACAAGTATGAGTTGATTATGATGAAATGAGCTCAAAAAAGGGAAGATGTGAGAAAAAGAAATACAGTCAGAGAAGGGGGAGAATGGGTAAAATTATCTCATGTAAAAGAAGCATAGAAAGAAGCACTTTACCGTGGTAAGCAAAATGGATAGCAGTGGCAGGCAATGCTTACACCTCACTCTCACTGGAATTGTTTCAAAGGGAGAATAATATATGCACTCAGTTTGATATAGAAATCTGTCTTAAGCAACAGAGAAGTAGGAGGAAAAGGCGATAAGAGAAATGAGGGTGATAGAAGGGAGGGCAAGTTAAGGGAGGTGGTAATGAAAAGCATCCAGAATCCATCAATATGTTACTTATAAGAAACATACTTGATGTACTAGATGTACTAGAAATCTTAGCTTTAGCAATAAGAGAAGAAAAAGAAAATGAAGGAATTAGAATAGGAAAGAAGAAACAAAGCTATCTTCTTTGCAGATGATATGATGGTATACTTAGAGAATCCTAGAGAATTAAGTAAAAAATTACTTGAAATAATAAACAAATTTAGCAAAGTTGCAGGATCTAAAATAATTGGCATAAATACCATGAGTCATCAGCATTTTTATATATTACTAATGAAGCCCAACAGCAAGAGGTAAAAAGAGAAATTCCACTTAAAGTTACTGTAAACATTATAAAATATTTGGGAGTCTACTGTCAAAACAAACTCAGGAACTGTATGAACACAATTACAAAACACTTTTCACACAAATAAAGTCAGATCTAAATAATTGGAAAAGCATCAATTGCTCATGGGTAGGCTAAGCTAATATAATAAAAATGACAATTCTACCTAAATTAATTTACTTATTCAGTGCCATACCAATCAAACTACCAAAATTATTTTATAGAGCTAGAAAAAAACAATAGAAAAATTCACCTGGAAGAACAAAATGTCCAGAATATCAAGAGAGAGCAAGGAATAGTTTACCTTTCAGATCTATAGAGAATGGAAAAATTTATGACTAAATAAGAAAGAATATTATTAAATGTGAAATGGGGGACTTTGATTACATTAAATTAAATTTTTTTTGCACAAACAAAGCCAATGCAACCAGATTAGAAGGGAAGCAGAAAGCTGGGAAACAATTTTTATGGTCAGTTTTTCTGATAGAGGCCTCATTTCTAAAATATATAGAGAACTGAGTCAAATTTATAAGAATGTAAGTCATTCCTCAATTGATAAATGGTCAAAGTATATGAATAGGAGCTACTGAAGCAGAATTATTCCTATCTTTTCCCCTAAATGGTTGTGCATTGGATATAGTATCAGGACTAGAGTCTGGAAGACCTGAGTTCAAATCTGGTCTTGAACATTTACTTGCTGTGTGACCCTTGGCAAGTCATTTAACCCTCTTTGCCTCAGTTTCCTCATCTATCAAATAAGCTGGAGAAGGCAATGGCAAACCACTGCAGTATCTTTGCTAAGAAAATCCCAAATGGGGTCACAAAGAGTCAGCCATGACTAAAAAGACTAAATGACAACAATTCCACCTAAATATTGTTTGTCTAAAGGAAATGATTTTTAGGTTTAAGCTGCTTTTCCCGGTCACTATCTGAAGATATGACTTTTTTTTTTTTACCAAGTATCAATTACACAAAACCCAGCATAATAGTGAATAGCACATAAATCCATTTATCCAAGCTAATAGCAAACAGAAATCTAAGAAGTTAGATGGATTAGAATACACTAGACAAGACAGACAAAGAGCTTTAATAAGCAAAAATAAGCTTTTTTACTGAGAATCAGATACTTTAGTTCAAAAGACAGAAAGAATCCCAATTTCACCCAAGCAAAATTCCTCCAAGTCTCTAGTGTGGCAAGCTAGAAATAAGGACATGCTTGAGCTCCTCTACATTTCTACCTCTTCCAAAAGTAGCTTTCCCTTTTCAAGACCTCTCCTTGAAGAGAATGTGTGTCCTCTCTACAATGTGGAGGAAGAATGAGAACTTTAAAAATTTTCCTAAACTCTCACCAACTCTTTTCACCAATGTTGAAAGACTTGTAAAAATGCTAGGATCAAACTTTATGCTACACAATCAATTATAAGCAAGAGGAAATTTACTGAGTCATAGCTATAGAAAGATATTTGATAAGGATAAGCAGTGAAGATGTCCCAAGTTAATTTATCTCAGTGAGTGTCCCTTGCTTCAAATGCCCATTGTTTCCCACCATCCTAGCATCAGAAAATTAATTAGAACTCTTTATAGCTGTTTTGTAATCATGTGATAAGGAAGTTATGTCTACAGCACTAGCCTTTAGTCCCCTCAGCTGGCCAAATTTGCAGGATGGTTCCAATATCTATTAAGGAAAAACTTTCCCAACTTAACAAAAGGGAAAGGATAATCCACTCACCTTTGCTTTATTTTAGAGATATTCCCTAGAGTTCTACTCTGAAATAACTGTATAACAAACAAGAGAATGATTGGAGAAGACCAAAATCTTTGTAAATATAGGGTTAATCCATTAGTCCCAATTCGATGTTCATATTCAAGCTCAACAGCTTCAGTCTCTATTCTTTCCTGGCACAAATTAAGGCATTTTATACCATGCAAGTCCAAATAAATCTCTGATCTAGTTGGAGACAGTTTTCACAAGATTAAAATTAGTTTTTCGTGTCATTTTCAGTGGGCTCTTATGGTAGAAGAAATATCTACTAGTGGTCCTCACTCCATATGGGTGTTCCTCTTTTATACTCTTGGTTGACATGGTCTGGTCACTTAGGGCATAAAAAAAGGCTTTATCATATGGAATCGGGGACTCTAGTACAGATTTTCTCACCACAAGACATTTAGTAATGTCATACATGTACGTCAAGTCAATATGTTTTGGTTATGAGTCTTTCTTTTACATAAAAGTCCTATTCAGTTCTAATTATGAATGATAATAGATTTAAGGTACAATAGGACACCAAGTCCCATTGACATGTGACCCAGCAGACACAGTGTCTACTGTTTGAATAAGAAGGGTAAGAGGAGAAACCTCATGAAGGGCAATGATGGAAGAGGAGAATAGTAGACAGGCCACGAGAAGGCAAGCAGGATGGAGCCAACTATTTTCTCACAGTTGCTCCTACCACTGGCATCACAACTTGATGTACCTAGCTATTGCCATTGCCACTGCTCACCAAATCCCGGGCTGCTGACACCAGAAATGAATAGGAAAACACAAAGGGGGTCTGCTTTTGATATAGTAGAAGGTACTGGGCCTCCAGAAAATTTAACAAAACCTGAAGGGAAGAAAAAGAAACTGAGACAAGCACAATCCATGGAGAGCAGTTGCCATGGAAGTGACAGAGATACAGAGTTGAGACCAGTACCAGACTTCATGGCCAAAACAAAGTTTCTGATTTGTCAAAGGTAGCGGTTCCATGTTTTCTTTTCTCTCTCTTTACCCAGAAAAATAGTATTCGTCCCAAAATATATGTCTGTCTCTATAAATTTTAAGGTACATTTTTGTTCAGTTGAGTCTTTAAAAGTTTTTACATTGTTAAATATGGTGGTAGATAGTGTTTGTTTATTGTGGTTATAACAGCTAATAGCTGGCATAATTGGTTTATTATTTGCATTCATGACATCAAACTAAAAAAAGGCCTTTTAAAATTCTGTTCTAAGTGTGCTCATTTCCTTTTCAAAATCATTTAAGATGCCAGCATTATTTTTGGTGTTTGTTTCATTTTTATGGCAGCATTTCTAGAATTTGTGTTAAGTGAATGTTTTTAATGTTTTCAGGTTCTTCAGGTTTTCCCTCTTTGGATTTAAGTAATACCTCAATTTCTATTCTTATTTGATACAGTCTAGATTTAGGAATGAAGGCTTGGTTTTTTTTTTTTACAGTTTTTCTTCATTGATCTTCAATATGTGGTTGCATAACTTGGAGCTGAGAATACTGTTATTAAAATTATTATGTTTCCCTTCTTTGTTTTTTGCATTTTTACTACTATCCCTTAACTCACCCTCATTGAAACCTTCTTTTACAACAAAAATATTGAAATATTTGTGTTTTTGTGATTGTTAATAATAATAAATAAGGATTCATAACCAAAAAAAAGGATTTTTAAAAAGTGGCATGAAATTATTTCCTGTAACTAATAAGATTTTTTCCGGTTGTAAAATGGCAGAGTATTGGTATAATATGTCATAAGCTTGTTTCATGCATACTCATGGCTAGTCCACTTTAGTGGTCAGGTGCTATCGACACTGAATTGTTTGTAGGAGGTCAGATATTGGTATTTTGATTCTTTCCTACTGCTCTAATGTATTTTGCCTTCTTGTAGTACCAAAAAAATGAATGAGTACCACATATTCCACTGAACAGCTGATCATCAGAATAGTTGCTTGTAGGGCCAGCCTGCAACCTTATGCCTTTCAATTTATTTCTCAGATTCATAAACACAATTAAGACACACTGCCTGGCATTCTAACACAGTCGCTTTTCAGGGTACCTGCCAAGCCTTCAAAGTGAGGAAATTCTCTTTACCAAAGCAGATGGCAACCTTTCTGCAACAGGCACTGAGGTGATTTGCCACATAGCAAGCATATGTCAGAGGTAGGTTTTGAATCAAGATTGTCCTGACTCTGAGGCAGACTCTCCAATGACTCTGCTCCTCATGACTATAAAATTATTAGGTAAAATGAAAAAAAAATCATACATGCATTGATATTTTCAAACAAGTGAATATCACTTCTTTTTATATTTAGTCCCAAACTCTTGTAATCCAAAAAATTCAATCTGAAATGTTTCATAAGCAATAGAAAGATGGGTTAAAGCGAAAACTGCATGTAGCATTTAAATTGATAGAAACTGACTTATGAAGGAAAACACCTAAATAAACAATTTAGACTTGAACTTCATGCTTCAAATTATGTAGTAACAAAAATTAAAAGAAGCAGTCATTCAGATCTTTATCATAACTTTAATTTCAAAGTGTCCAATATTCATTTCTGATATTAAATTAACACACTACTGAGCTTCTCAACAAAACCTTGGTTAATCTAGAGAAAATAGTATAAACCTGACTCTCTGTCCTTAAGACAATATAATTATGCATCTGACTATTTAGTACAAATAAATCTCTGAGCAAAATTATGAAACTAAAGTAAAACCAAATTATCATAAACATATAGGATGTTATAAGATGCTAATAGGTATGCATAATTTATAGAAGTCAACACTTGAAATTGACATTAAAAAACCTGACAGAAAGATGAATTTATATAGGACTTTAAAAACCTTTTAGCACAATGTTTATGTGCAAAATAGAAAAACTTCTTGCTGTGATAACTCCTAATCCTATGGTAAACATCTCTCCCACTAAATGACTCAGGATTTGAACTCAAGCAAACTAGGTAAATTCCTGGGGTAATTTGACCCCAATGATAGAGGACGAACCTCTTTTCTTACTTTCTGGCTCATTGTGACCTGCCCCACAGTAGAATTCTGGGGAAAATCTCTAAAACAAAGCTGAGTTTTGAATCAAGTCTAGAGTTTTTCCAGAAAGATTAACAGATTCACTTCTAGAAAGTTACTCAATGCACAAAGAAGTAGGTTTCAGGTATAAGATCTTTATTTCCTTCACCACAAAATGCACATTTAAAATACAAAAAGACTCATAAACTTGCATTAACAAAGGCTCAAAACAGGAAACAGCAACTAATCGCTTCCCACTCACCTAGGAAATTGATACTTCAAATATTAAAGCATAAAAGATTTTGTGGGACTGCTAAACAGATATCACTTTCACCTCAGATTCTTACTTTACAAGCAACTCACAAATCTGGATCCCCTAGAAAGTCATGCTCTGTCTCAGGCTTTCTTGGCCATTGGCAACTGGGTGCTGTAGAGGATAAAGTGCTCAGCAGGGAGTCATAAATCCCTGAATCTGAATCCTGCCTCAGGCATTCATTAACAGTGTGATCCTAAGCAAGCAATTTACCCTCTCAGTCTCAATGTCCTCACCTGTAAAATGGGGGAACTAATAGGACATACTTCACAGGGTTAGTTTTGATCAAATGAGGAAACAATGAAACCCAAAGATCTTAACTAGATTAACTCTGAAACAAAAATAAGGAATTCCTGCCACCACATATCCTCATTATTGCCCACCTCAGACTATGAATGTGTAGATGTCTATATTTTATAATTTCTCATATTTTTCTTTATGGTTATAAGCAAAATAGTCTGAAAAGTTTCCCTCCCTCCCTTCTTGTTACACCCACATCTTTCAAATCCTATGCTTCTGCTAAGTTGCTTGAAGGACTGGTCATCCTGGCTACTGACCAGTCTGAAGCAAGACGGGACTGGATTGAGGGAGTAGATTAGGGAGTTTGAGAAGAGGTAAGGGAAAAACTAGAGTTCATGTTTTCCTTTCAAGACGGTCTATCTTTCCATTGTACACCGAAAGGAACAGCTATCAAAACAAAAATTGGAAAAATAAATAAGTCAAAGGTAACAAAGTCTGCAGATCTCTCATTTAATATAGCTTTCAACTTTTCTTAACTGCATTTTTTTCCCTTCTTGGTCCATTGTCATTTATCTACTCTATCTAGGAAGGTGAGACAGAGAGACACTACAGTATCCAGAAGAAAATGCAGCCCCCGTAGCCTGCTTCTTTTCAAAATATTAGGAAGTTCAGGCTTTGAACTAATGGAAAGAATGCTCTGCCATCTCCAAAAGAAGTCTCTGAAGTAGTTAAATTTAAAATAAACCAAGAAGGAAATGTTCTCTAGCTTCGTTGTCCTATTTTTCTGAGTCTCCGAGTCCCTACTTTCCCACTGGTTCAAGGAGGATTTCTTTCATTTCAGAGTTCTCCAGGTAAAACAGATTAAAAACAACTTCAGTGTTACCAAGGGATCTCTGAGATTGCAGCAGGGGAGTCCTTCATCTTTCTTTCTTGAGCTCCTCACGGAGCTTATTCGCAGAGGCGAGTTTATCTTTTCTCTTTAGGGTTTTTTAACTGCAGACTCCCCTACTGCAAGCCAGCTTGCCTGGTGAAGCGGAGTGTGGTGGGAGGAGTAAGGCTGTCCTACAATTCACTTTGTGAACAGAAGCAAGGGCACTGGCACACAGGGCTGTTTCGAATACAGCTACAGATTCCTTTTGGTATTCATAGTCTCTTCTTCCTCGCTCCCAGGGATCTCCCTCCCTCCCTCCCTTCTTCTTACACCCACATCTTTCAAATCCTACGCTTCTGCTAAGTTGCTTGAAGGACTGGTCATCCTCGCTACTAACCAGTCTGAAGCAAGAGGGGACTGGATTGAGAGAGTAGTAGATTAGGGAGTTTGAGAAGAGGTAAGGGAAAAACTAGAGTTCATGTTTTCCTTTCAAGACTTTCCATTGTATACCGAAAGGGACAGCTAGGAAAGCTGTATGCAGGCTTTCTTTTCCTTGGGTCAGAAGAAAGAATACTGGTAAAGGATTCCTTAACAGCCAGAATTAAAGGGATATTCCTACCACTAAAACAGGAAGCTGACCATCCAAAGGAGACCATCTGAAGATGTCTCAACCATTGACTCCCGCCGGATTTACAAACCCATATGCTACTGAAATCTTTAGAATTTATTGCGGCATGTTCATTAGGAGGGAGATCAACGAATAACCAGTCTCCTTTGTGATCCTTTTGGGGAGAAAAAGAAGAGGAAAAACTCTCAACCTTGAAGAGCTTGAGGCAAACAAGATAGACTTCTTCCTAGACCACGGGGAAATGACTTGAGAATGTTTTTTTTTCTTTTGCCCAGGAAAGAATTTTAGCTTTTCTAAATGTCAATTGAAGAAAGGGTTGGTTCCAAGAAGAGAGGAGGAAAGGGAAAAGTGGACCTTTTGGAAAAGCTGGGGAAAAAATGGAAAAATGTCCTTATAGCTTGGAATTCCATACGGTTCTCCCCGGTTCTTCCTTCTTTCCAGATACAGCCTTCAACTGCCTTCTATTCTCCAAGTACATCTTTCCATCCCCCATCTGTTGCTAACTGCAACCTGGTCATTGTCTAAGCGGCACTTTCAGCATTAAACCTATCTTTACTCAGGCAGATGACCTTAGTTTACTATGCCAGCTTTGCTGTTTTCTTGAAATAAAGCTGGATATCTGTAATATGTTGAAATTGGGGGAAAATATTGTCAACCCCTTCCAGTTTATAAGAGGAAAAAAAAGAGAGCTAGAATGTTTTTCGTGCATGCAGCATCTCTTTTTTTTTTTTCCAATCCCAATTTCAGCGCCTTTGTTTCCTTTTGTTGAGGCTGATACTCTTCTTCGGGTGTTATCCTGGTCCAGTAACATTTCTTTACCAAAGGACAGTAGTAGTATAACAATTTCGTTCCTAAAGGATTGAAAAGAAACGACAGTGGGAGTACATATTCGTTTTACCCTCTCTGCCAGACCCGCCAATACTTCCACACCACTCCCTTCTGGCTATTTAGAGACTAGAATTTGGCAATTTTAACACTCCCAGCGTGGGGGTGGCAGGAGGAAAGGAGGGGCGCAAACTAAAGAAGGGCTAATGCAGTTGAGGTTTGATTTTACTCCTCCCATTTCCACCACTTGGTCACTCGCTTCACCTCCTTTGCTGCAGAGAAGAGAGCGACTTGTGGGAATGGGCTGGCGCTCTTAATTGTAGAGCCATCAGTCTGCAAAACCTCTTTCATGCTGCAGAGAGGAGCGCAGCTCTTCTGCCTCAGCCCGCTAAAGCTGCAGCTGCTTGAATACGCCACGGGGAGGAGAATGGCTGGGAAGTCCACCCTAGCAGAGGAAACTAAAGGGAGCATCTTACAGCAAGCTTCCTCCTTCGCCAAAGGCTGGGGAAGCTCAGCTTTAGACACCGATTCACTTTAGGAACGGGAGAAAGCAGGACAGGCGCTGTGTGTAGGCTGAGTGTGGGAAGGTGGCGAATTGGTGCAGACAGATCGGAGGTTTGGGGGAATTTTTTCCTTTGCTTTCTTGGAGGATGTGAATGACTTCTCTGCAGACAGATCACGGGGGATCCTTTTGAGAATTTGGGGTTATGAACCCAACCCACTTATTTTGAAAGGTCAGTTATATCGGGGAAAAAAATGAAAGTGCAGTTGGACCGGGGTGGAGCAGACAAGAAAAACCTTTTGCAAGCGTTCAAGAGGCAAGGAAGAAAAGAAATCTTAAGACTTTTATAATCTTCCCTTTTCTTCACGTTCAGTTGCCCTAATTCAGCTGCTTAATATTTTTGAGTTTCTGTTCGTCTCGTATTTTGTGAACCTATTCCTAGAAAATCTTTTTTGTGTGTGTGTGTACCTATCCATAGATATTGCTGATTAAACTGCTCCAAAACAAGTACTTTAAATCGACGATTCCGACAAATGCTTGGATTATGGAGAAAACCAGATAACGATATCTAGACCTTTTTGGCGTCACAAACTCTAGCATCTTCTGCGGAGCTATGTGTGTGAGTTGACAGCTTCATACAGAGGCTTGAATGCAGCACAGATATATGACAAGGTCAATCGAGGGTTTTCTGACCCAGTTTATGTTCTACGGTATAGACTTATATGGTTTATTTAGAAAGAAGTATATTTCTTTTCACAGAAATTGCTGCCAAGAGTTCAGCCATTTTAAACCGGAGATCTTGAATATTGCATTCAAAACTGCTTTTATAAACAGTTATACACAGTTCTCTTTCCCTTCTCCCGTCCCCCAAATGTCCCCGGCCTTGGGATTACGTGGATTTGGGTTGGCCTCCTACTAGAAGGAAACGTGACCAAAATGTTATGTATTCCAGACGTTTGATTCTGCTGTGGTCCTGTATGTGCACGGAAGAGGATTGTGCAGAGAAGCAGCAGTGCTTCCTCCCTCCCTCCTCTATGCAGTTCTGTGCTCTGTGAGCGCGCCTGTGTGTATGAGTGTATGTGAGAGTGTGTGTGCGCGCGCCCCTGTGAATGTGTATGTGCATATGAGTGTGTGTGTGTGTGCGTGCGTGCGTGTCTGTGAGTGTGCTTGTGCAGCCGCCCTTCTTGGCCTGCTCCCTAGATGCTGAACCGCTCCTTTCCTTGGGGCTATCTGTCCGGATTACCACCCAACCCAACCTGAAGGCAGCAGGGGCGGCAGCAGGCGGCTGCTGCAGCGGCGGGCGTCGGCGGCAGAGACAGCTGCAGTCCTTTCCCTTCCTTAGGATGCGGGTGCTGAGCTATGGCAAAGGACAGAGGATTGACCGGCAATACCCAAGGAAAACGCTGAAAATCACCTGGAACCACTTTGCTGTTATTGTACCCAAGGAGAGAAAGTGCTATTACGATCCTCTTTCCCCCCTAGAGGCACCAGGTAATAAGAAAACCACTACCTTTACCCATTTTCCCATATGATTTTGTTTCCAGTTTCTTATCTGCATTGCAGGCTACTTTATTTATTAATGTTTTGAGATTTGTTAGGAATGGTTGGGATGTTCAAGGGAGTCATTTATTGTATACCAATACAATAATTTCTGTTACATGGAAAATCAATCTATGTATGAACACTTAACCTATCTGCGAAAGCAAAGGGAAGACGGTTAAGCTCCACCCTAAAGGCTGTTTTAGAGAGCTAAGCATGTTGAACCTGCAGAACATTAAAATAGGGTGCTTTAATTCAGTGTAAGCTAAATCGATTTGAAAATATGGATGTCATGACCAGTTTGTTAACAAAAAATATACAGATGGGGACAGCATCAATGAGGTGTCTGATTTTTGCCCTATTTCTGCCAATAACCCTTTAACACTTAGCTACCTCTTGTGCCAGGTGGGAGGTATGTATGTTTTTCTTTGTATGTGTATATGTTGAAGAGCTCAACAAGATCTCCTATTAATTGAAAATTATTACCTGAAATTGAATTTTGATGTAATTTGTTTTTCATGGAAGGGTACTAGAATTTAAAAATAGGATTTGTTTATGTGGTATACAGGAGGTATGTGCTGACAGAAGTCATGTATTTATGCACGAAGAATTAGTATACTCCTTTCCTCTCAAACAGCATTAGATTAATAGATTTGGTAATAGACAAAATCCGTGTTTTTATTTTGATGGTTCAATGTACCTAATGATTTTCATGGAGCAAGTGGATTTTGCTGACATAGGATTAACATGTTGTGTGTCTAGGGTTGGCAGAGCTGGATCGATATTTGTTAATTTACAAAAATCCCTTCTCTCATTTTTCCCTATATTTTGTCTCCATCCCCCTCCATTCGCTTCTCTTCCCCCTTCCCCCACCCTCCCAGGCAGGCTCCACCTGAAAATCACACCAGCTCCTTTTGGGCAATAGGATTACCAAGATAAAGCACTTCAAAAGTAGCCTCATCAATGTTTTATTCAGTAGTGAAGACGGTCATCTAAATAATTCAGCAGAGGAATATTCATTTATCTCTATCTCCAAGCAGGCTCACTAACTAGAGCAAAAGATCTGGCCGGGCCTGATCAGAGCTCTTTGCTGTGGATAGAGTTGTGTCTTGAATTGCTCCTCTGGTTTTCCTTTTGTTAAAGCCTCTGCTCAAGCATAGTGGCGACAGCCTCTATTCACCCAGCATGCTGTGTTTTTATAGATAATCCATACGATGGCATTTATAGATTATGGAATGGTTGCCGCTTTTAGTGCTGCTGTGGATCTTGTTTCTACTGGGCTGCTGCTGTAGCTCTCATAGATTGGTGGTGCTATAGTGCTATTTATGCAGTGTTCCTTGGGGATGGGGTTTTGTTGCTACCTTAGTGGTTCTGACAACTTCCTAAGGCTGGAGAACTCAGCAGGTCCACTGGCAAACTGCAAGGCACATTATGGCCAACATGCTAGATTCCAAGAAGAGAAGGCAGGGTACAGCTTCCTTCTTACAGCTGTCTCGTATTCTTCTCTGAGGAGTCTAGGCTGCACAGTTTCTGTATCTCTGTTATTCTCCTCTCTTCCTTTAATCATGAATATTTAACAATCCAGAGCAAAAACTGGTCCCAGAACTTCCTAATTCCTCAATTAACAGAATTTTAAAGACTCAGAATCTGAAGTAGAGACTGTATTGCTACATTTCTACCTCTACTTTCTTGTTTCCTTTTGTAGTTGTTCTGGTTACTTGTATTTTTACATTTTTCTTGTCAGCTGGAATAAATACATTAAATCTTTCTGTACTCCATTGAACAAAAATGGTGAGCAGGCCTACCTAAAATAAGGTTTGATTTTGAATTTCTACCCTAGTCTCTTGAAAGGGCTAATTGGTGGAAGGAACCTGAGATGATTTTCTTTAAAAGAAAAGAAGGATTTTCTTATCACAGTAGGGCTGTGCTTGAAGGGAAAGATAGAGAGAAAAGTGGGGTGGCACCAAGAAATTTCACAGGACTTTTAAGTTAGAATAGGCCTTAAAGGGTCATCTGTTCCAACCGTCTCATTTCGCAAATGAGAAAAATGTGGTCCCAAGGTCATAAGTAGAAAAGCTGCAATTTTCCTGCAGTTAAAAAAACAACAATAGTTTTTACTAGGTCTCTGACTCCATGACCAATGTTATTTCCTCTATATTATGCTTCTTAACATATCAAATCAGAATATATCTATAACCTCCAAATTAGTCACCACAGATAGCAGAATCAGAAAGAACAGATTTTTTATGTCCTGGAAAACTGACAGCTAGATGGTGCACCACCAACCATGGAGTCAGGAAGACCTGAGTTCAAATCACTTGACACTTGACACTTACTAGCTGTGTGACCCTGGGCAAGTCACCTCACCCCATTGCCTAGCCAAAAAAACCCCATGAGCTCCTTGAAGGCAAAGACTATCACGCTTGCTTGTGAGGCACATGTTCTAGGACTACTATCCTAGTTCCAATTCTAACTGGTTGAAGGGATCCCAAGGCTGCTACTTCTTCCCTCAGTATTATAGAAGACAATGAGAGACTTGTTTGTTTGTTTTCTTTTCCCCCTTCTAATGCTCTAGCTTATGAACCTTTATAGTTGTGCTTTTTTTCATGATTATCAGTGAATATCAATTAGTCAACCCAACTTAATTTGCTTTTAGAAAGGAATATTTTACTAAGATGCTATAGTAGGAATAGTTATAATAGTATTATTCCCAAAGTTTGATGCAATCTCTTACAAGTACATAAAGTGTACAGGGGGAAATGCAAAGGGTTAACTCCAGCAGGCTTGCTGTGATGCCTTTTTTCTCTTTGTGAGATACTTATGACTGTCCCCTGGGTAAGGTTATTACTTTCTCCTAAGGCTCTTTAAAACTGCCTTTTACCTTTATGTCTAGTTTCTCTTGAGCAACTGTTGCAAACACTTCCACCAGGTGCTGATGTTTCAATGGACACTTCAAGGACTCCATTAAAACTTCCAAAGTTAACAAGAATTCATACGGTAAAGGAGTACACAGAGAGAAAACGGAAGCTCTTTTCCTTTCCTCCAAGGCAGTTTCCTCTGGGCAGTGGCTTGGTTGGGATGGTCTTCTCTTTTCCACTGCTGGACACTTGAACATTTGAGTTTGGAATTTCCTATTATTTTATTCAAAATCCACAGAATGTGAACAGGTTTCTCTAGCACACTTCCTGATGCACCTGGTTGGAATGTATTTGATTGATTAGTTGATTAAATGGAAATGTCTAAGTCTTGTTCACAATTAATACATATTTCTTATTGATTCTTTTTCAATGGTGTCACCTGATAAAGGTATTGGGACTAGAATATTTTATAAGTTACTTTAAGTGGGGTGGAGAATTTGCATCCCCAGACCTTGGCACATAGTAAGCACTCAGCATATTATCTATATCTACACGTACATCTTTATATAAATACATATACATGTGTATATACCTACATTATAAATGAATTCTAAGATAAAGAAGTATAGTATGGTATACATGCAAAAAACGGTTTCCTTTTTTTTGTGTGTGTAAATCCACTGTTGACATCCCATTGCTTGAAGGACTTATGATTTGATAGTTGTCCTGTTTCCTACTTGTTTCCTGATAAATCTGTTCCTGTTGCTGTGGGTTTTACTATTATGTGGTTGGAATAAGTAATATGGAAACTATAGTAAACAAATCATATTTTAAAAACCAATCATTGTCTTCAGTGTAGTTCACACAGTAAACTATTAGTTTGCTATAAATACTATATAGATAAGACTTGCTAACATAATAACTTTGGCTTTTTTTTTAAAGTTGAGGAAATAACTTTTGAGCTCATTTCAATGTTTTCTTTTCATTTTTCTCTTTGGGTCAAAATGTAATATATTTTCATTAGTCTTGTAAATTTTGTACTTAGTATCATCATTTCCAAGGTCAAGTGTTTTATTGGTTAGTAAAACTTAAAAATGTAATCATTAATCCTGACGAATAATGAATGTACTTTTTTTTTTTTTTGCTAAATCGTGCCGTGGCAGGGGCAGAGTAGATAGAAAATTGGCTTTGAAGCATGGGACACCTGGGCTCAAGTCCTATATTAGATCTATACTGGATATATGAATTGTCCCAGGTCAGTTAATCTCTCAGTGCTCTAAAACTAAGTCACAGAAAAGGTGTCACTCTGAATTAATAGGAAGATTTGGGATTCCCAATACAGTGAAACCACAGGTTTGCTTATTATCACTATTCACTTAAGGATGAATGCTCTTATTTGGAAGAATCCAAATGTATGGCTATTTTATATTTTTAGATTTCTTTAGTTTACATTTTTTCTTTACATTTCTGCCATTTCCCAATAATTAAAGATTACTCCAAATACAAAGCAGGAATTAGGAAACCACATTAGACTTGAAACCAACAGTTTCTAGTTGTTTACCTGTAAGTTACTTCTCTCTTTGAGCCTCAGTTTCTTTTGCTCTACAATAGAGATAATGCACAGAGATAATACAAAAGTGTGGAGTAGTGAAACAAAGACAGGCCTCAGTATCAAGAAGACCTAAGTTCAAGTCCTGATGGACACATATTGTCTGTGAGAGATTTTAGGTGAGAGGTCACTCAACCTTTCATTGTCCAACACAATTTTTTAAGACTATAGTTTGCAGAACAGTTATCAGTCTGAAGGGGTAGGAGGGATTTCCTACCCTGAAAACCTTCTTCTTCTTCTTCTTCTTCTTCTTCTTCTTCTTCTTCTTCTTCTTCTTCTTCTTCTTCTTCTTCTCTCTTCTTCTTCTTCTACTACTACTACTACTGCTACTGCTACTGCTACAGCTACTACTACTACAGCTACTACTACTACTACTACTACTACTTCCTACTACTCAACTCACATTAATAGAGTGCTTTAAGTTTTGCAAAATGCTTTCCTCATAAAAGCCTAAGTATAACATATTATACTTTTTACTTACTTAAACTTACATGTTTACTTATTTAAAGTTTTTGGGAATGTACTTTGCAAGTCTTAAAGTATTACATAAAAGTTCTGTTAGGAAATGTTTTATATAGAATTATTGAAGCTAATTGAGATAGATGACAAATTTTTTCCCCCTAATTTCTCTGGCATATTCACAATCTCAAACTTGGTGTGTTATGATCTAGTTTCCAGGCCTATCACTTAAGTTTCAGTGTTTTCACATAGTTGCTGTTGCTTCTAATTTTTTTTGTGTATTGTTCAATTGGTTTTCCTTTGCATTTTTCATTATTTCTTAATCTTATTCTTTTCTTAATGTACTTAATTCTTATTTAATTTACTCCTCTGATTTTTTCAAATTCTTGTTTGATGGTACAAGGGTCAACATGGAATAGGAGAAAGGATAATAGAATCAGAGGACATGGATTCAAAAACTTACCTCTATGATCCTACAGAAGTCACTTAGCCTATTGACCTCACTTTCTTTATCTGTAAATGAAAAGGTTGGACAGCGTGGCCTCTAAGGTTCATTCCAGCTGTAAATTTGAAATCCTATAATTTTCTTAGCATTGCCAATTCTTTCTTTCAGTTTTTGAATGTGCAATTTATCTATTTAAAGATCTCTCTGGGGATATGTTGTGCACTTCCATTTTCCATTTCCATTCATTCTGGTATTTCAGATGATTCAATTGCTTTATAGTATTTGAAAATTTTATCAGTACTCTGCTATTTTGTTTGATATGTATTTTTGTGTGTGGCGCTTTAGAAGGTTCTTTGGTGTTTCTCTCTGTTGTTTTTGTGAAGTATCTGAGGAGCTAGGGTCATTTCTATTCTCTTAACTTTTGTTTTTGGATGAGTCTTTATAATTTTCTTCTTTAAAAAAAATAGAAATGTATACCATTATAAGACAGTAGTTTGACAGAACGATTACTAGATATAGATGAATAAAGTTTAATTCTACTGCAGCTTTTCAATTAGGTATGATTTTTTTAACAACCGATAAATATTTGTTAAGTGCCTACTATGTGCTGCCAGGCACTGTGCTAGCACTAAGGATAAAAGGAAAGAGGAAGAATGTCTCTGCTCTCAAGAAGATCACAGTTTAATGGGAGAGACAAATGAAGACACATAAGTACAAATAAGGTATATATTAAGTGGATTTGAGAATCATTAGCATTAGATGTTAATTAAATTAACCATGGGAGCTGATGAGATCACCAAGTGAAATAATGATCTGGATGAAGATCCAGCAAAGAAGACTGAGATTGATCAATCAGACAAGTGGGAGGAAAACCAGGAGAAAATAGTGTGTCAAAAAACTAGAGAAAAAAAGAATATCAAGGAGAAGAGAATGATGGATAGTGGCAAAGACTACTGAATTAAAAAAGAATGAGGACTGAGAAAAGGCTAATAAGAGATTATTAGTTACTTTGGAGAGAATGGTTTTAATTCAATATATATTTTCCTTTTCTGTCATGTTAGCCAATCTGATAGGTGTGAGGTGGTACCTCAGAGTTCTTTTAATTTACATTTCTCTAATCAATAGTGATTTAGAACAATTTTTACATGACTATAGACAGCTTTGATTTCTTCTGAAACCTTCCTTTTCAAATCCTTTGGCCATTTGTCAATTGAGGAATAACCTATATTTTTATAAATTTGAAACAGTTCCTTATATATTTGAGAAATTTTTTATCAGGTTTTTATCAGAGAAACTTGCAGTACATTTTTCTTCAGTTTCCAGCCTTCCTTCTAATCTCAGATGTATTGGTTTTGTTTGTGCAAACCCTTTTTAATTTAATGTAATCAAAATAACCCATATTTATTCCCATGATCCTCTCTCTTTTTTGTTTGGTCATAATTTTGCCTTTATTCATAGATCTGACAGGTAAAATTTGATCTCACTCATTTCTTTTCCAAGTTTATCCTCTATCCTTCTCTTTTCATTGACCAAAACAGTTTTAAACTTAAAAAAAAATTCTTGTTTGATCTCTTCCAAAAATTCTCACTGAACTTGTGCCCAAGCTGTGTTTTTTTTTTTTTTGAGGCTTTGCTTGTAGAAGAACTTTCTTTTTCTGGATTTGTTTCTTGAACATTTTTATCACCATAAGAGTTTTTTATGATTGGATTATTTATTTGTTTGTTCCTACTTCAAGCTCACTTTCTGAACTTGGACTTAATGTTAGGGCTGGATTTTGCACACTTCTGGACAGGCATTTTCCTTTCTTCCCCTTCCTTTTGTTGCTTTCATACGTTATTGAATGTTTTGTTATTCCAGGATCTCAGGGAAAGCTCAGATTGGGATCTGCAATCTTTTAGTGATCCCAAGTTGTCTGATCCAAAGCAAAGTCTGATTGCTACATCCCTTCCTTCTCCCCCACTTTGATTTACACTCTGCAAGTTCCTGCCTTGACTTTGGACTGAATAACAGAAGATGGCTGCTAAACTCAATCTCTATTAGCTAATTAGTTAGCTTTGTGGGTTCTGAGAGATAAACTGCAAATTTTCCTTTGGTATGAATTTTCTTTCCTGGTTATTCCTTTTCAGGGTTCAGACTGGGAATGAAAGGAACTGATACCCTCCTCTCTGTCCAGGGACCCAGACACAAAGCTACTGGTGATTCTTAACTTGTTCCTCTCTTCATGCACTTCTTAATGTCTATAACCACTCTTTACACTGGAACATATTTCTGAGTGCAGGCACCCTTCTCATTATACCCTGGATTTGTAACCCAGAGTTGAGTAGTAGATGACATAGCTGCAAATTGATGAATGTTTCTGTTGAAGTTGTGCGCTATTATGGATCTAGGACATCCTCTTCCTCTAGTGCACAGCCTCTTCTGTCACTAGAGTGCTCTCTACCAGTGTCTTACTCATGGTCAAGTCCCATCACCAGTGTCCAAAAACCTGTTTCCCTATGCTGACCTTGGCTGGAAAAATTACTGTGATTTTTTTCTTGGTTTTCCCCATCACTATTCAGTCAGGTGCATTTTTTAGATATGCTGGGAGGAGTTTGGTAGCTGTGGGGCTGGCTTATACTCCTTCCTGCTATTCAGCTTGGTTTCTCCCTATTTCTGTATTTTCCACAACTTTATTTCTCATTTTTGGCCAATGCTCTTAATTTTGCCTTTTTTGTCTTTCCATATGTGTTTCTAGGAAAACATTTTGCTTTAAAAATAAAGTCTCAAGTTCTTCTTAGTTACTAGCTAATGCATTTCTGATTACATTTTTCTTCAAATATTTATTTTTGCCCCACTCCCCCGGTCTGTCAATTCTGAACATATTCAATGGCATTATTACAGTGTCTGGCATAGAACAAGTACTTAACAAATTCTTGTTGACTGATCTTTTGATTTAATCTTCTGTGAAGAGACAGCTTAGGAAAAAATGCTGGGCTTGAATTCAGCAAGATCTGGGCAAATCAATCCATTATGTGTCTGATGAATTACTAAGATATCTATCAAGTCATTGTTATAATCAATTGTTGGAAATGAGGAAATTCCCAGCCTGGAGTTCCACATTGATAAAGTCACAGATCCTTTTATGGTTATGTAATGAACAACTATAATTTGAAGGAGAATTCATGTTGAAAAGTTGAAAGTTGAGGAGTTGAGGAATAAATTGAGGAATAAGCATTTAGAAACAGTTTAAATTCTTGCTGTCAATTATCATGCTTATTTCTGGATTTGTAAGTCGATAAAATCTTTTACAACGTTCTTGTGTATATTCAATTAAATCATATTAGGGATTTATTTATTTCTTTTTTAACTAGATTTTGCTTGGTTAGCTCTCCTGTAGCATTCCTTCATGGTACTGAGGAACATATTCTTAGTCATATAGTATCAACGCCAATTGTACTGTCTCCTGGATTAAGTTTTATCAGGGTGTCTCAGGCAATAGTACATTTTCCTATGCACAATTAAAGCAATTTATAGTGAATGAATGTCTTACCCAAGAAAATAATTTTCTTAAATGTTAGGGCAACAATTTCATTGGAAACATAACTGTAATATCTTTCTAGGTAATTAGCATATTATGTTAAAAAACATTTTCCAATGGTGTGAAAATTAGCTTATTAAAAAGTGCACATCTTGTTGAGCGCTTTGACAGTTGCAAACCAGCATTTAACATATATAATTTTAATTAACTTACTTTATTAGAAATAATAGCTAACATTTTTATAGTGCACCAAGACTTCCAAAATTATTTACATATTTTTACTCATTTAGAGACCGAATTTTGTACAGATGGTCTCAGAGTTAGGAAAATGTGAATTTAAATCCTGCTAGTAACATACACTAACTATATGACCTTAGGAAAATTATTTAATGCTTAATGCTCTGGGCACCTCTCTAAATCATGTTATACAGAAGATATGGATCTACATTAGCAGAGGGAAATCCATCATCTGGACATTCACTAAACAAATGAAATAACAGGTCCAATCCCTAGCCTTATTCCTTGATTTTCACAACAGCTGTTTGAGGTTAGTACTATAGGCATACCTTAGAGATATTGAGAATTGGGTTCCAGATCACCACTATAAAGTGAATGTAGTATTAAATGAGTCACATAAAGTTTTTGGTTTCACAGTGCCTATAAAAGTTATGTTTAAACTATATATACTGTAGTCTATTAAGTGTACGATAATATTATGTCTAAAATAATGAACATACTTTAATTAAAATACTTTATTGATAAAAATTGATAAAAATATTGATAAAAATTGATAAAAACTATCATCTGAGGCTTCATCAGGTCACAATCTTTTTGCCGGGGGAGGGTCTTGCTTTGATAAAGATGGTTGCTGACTGATCAGTATGGTAGATGCTGAAGTTTGGGGTGGTTGTGGCAATTTCTTAAAATAAGACAACAATGAAATTTGCTGCATCTATTGACTCTTCTTTTTACTTAAACATTTAACAGTCTATTTTACAGTTATTAACTGACCTAATTTCAATATTGTTGTGTCTCAGGGAATAGGAAGGCCTGAAGATAGGGAGAGAGATGGGGAACTCCCGGTCAGTGGAACAGTTAGAACTCACACAGCATTTATCAATTAAGTTCATTGTCTTATATGGGCATGGTTCTTGGCACCCCCAAAGAATTACAATAGCAACATTAAAGATCACTGATCACAGATCACCACAACAGATGTAATAATGGAAAAGTTTGAAATATTGCACAAATTATCAAAATGTAACAGAGATATGATATGAGCATGTAGAAAAGAAGCACTGATAGACTTGCTTGACACAGTTGCCACAAATCTTCAATTTGTAAAAAAAAAATACAATATCTGAAGTGCAATAAAATGCAGCAAAGTAAGGTATGCCTTTATTGTTATAATGAGTTTAAGTGTCTTGCTCAATGTCAAACAGCTAGGATGTGCCTGAAATGGGATTCAAACTCATTTTCTTGGCTGAATCCAGAGCTCTATCCACTACAATACCCAGCTGCCAAATAGAAAAACAAATTTCATAGTATAGTAACCTAACTGATATTCATTAGATCTACTGGTTTTTAACCAGGAGACTTCATGCTAATCAGTGTTTTGCTTAATTATAAAGTGAAATTTTGAGTTCTTTATGGAAATTCAAGAGATTGTCTCTAACAGGGATGATTATTTGACATTACCAAAATATTAATCATTATGTATGACATGATCACAAGGCCATTAATACAACACTAATGCAAACCTCATATTGTCTTAAATACAGCTAAATATAAATATGACTAAAATATGAAAATATCTTAATATTCTTGCCATTAGCATCATTTTTAGTGTGTGTTAGTTAGGATGGTACCAAAACGAAAGTTTAGGCAGCTCTCTTCAGTGCCTTTGACTTCAATGAAAGATGTAGTTGTTTCTTAAAAAGAAATGATTTCAGAGAAGTTATCCTAAAATCACTGTGCAATTAATTGTCAAAATATTCTTCTGTACGTAAGCATTACAATTCTAGAAGAATCATTGGCATAGAGAATAGACTTTTGATGTCTTTGGTATAGGGTACTCTCACATGAGGAAACTTGCTCTACCAATGTAGGTTGATGGAGGTTAAGTGATTTGCTGAGGCTCACATAGCAACTATGTGTCAGAATTTCACTCAGGTCCTTCTCTCTTCAAATACAGCTTTCTCTCCCCTACATTGTTTTGCCTCTATTTGTGAAGGATATTACATTTTAAAATGTTTTGTCCTAAAAGGAAAATACAAGATCATTTAATCTCACTAGAATGTAAGGTACTTGAGGACTCAAACTTTTTTGTTCTTGTCTTAGAATTTGCAGTACAGTGACTGATTGGTTCTAGATACTTAAGAAACATTTGTTTAACTGAATTTTTGAATCGTTTAATGTTAAATGCTACTCTCCTGTCTACCTTTCAAACATCCAATGATTCTACTGTATCTTTTCATAGGATCATAGATCTAGACCTGAATGAGACCTTGTAGATATGGAGCTGGAAAAGACATCAGAGGTCATCTAGTCCAACCCTTTCCTGCTCTAGACCTATGAAGCTATGATCCCTCATTTTACAGATGAGGGACCTGAGGCCCAGAAAGATTAATTGACCCTTCCAAGGTCATGTGGGGAGTAATCATCAGAGGTGGGATTTGAATCTCTTTCTATTGTTCCATATTACTTTTGTCTACTCACTTTCTTGTATAATTGTAATAATTGTCATTTCCATAGCACTTTAAATTTTGAAAAGACCTGTCCATATTTTATCGCTTTTTGTGCTTAACAAGAGTTCTCTTAGAAAGTATTATTTACCTCATTTTACAGATGAGCAAACTGAGATCTAATTTTTTAATGTCTAAATTAATTTATTTTTAGCTTTCAACATTCAATTGCACAAGCTTTTGAGTTTTAAATTTTTTCCTCCTTCCTCTCCTCCCACTCCCCAAGGTGGTGTGCAATCTGACATAAGCTCTATGTATACATTCTTATTAAACATATTTTCACATTAATCACGTTGTAAAGAATTAGAATGAATGGGAGGAACCATGAGAAAGAAGAAACAAAACAAAAAAAGGGGGACCAAATAGTATGTTTGGATGTGCAGTCAGACTCCATAGTTCTTTCTCTGGATGTGGATAGCATTTTCCATCATGAGTCTTTTGGAGTTGTCTTAGATCCTTGCATTGCTGAGAAAGAGCTAAGTCTATCAAAATCAGTCATCACACAATGTGTTTGTTACTGCATACAAATGTTCTTCTGATTCTGCTCTCTTCACTCAGCATCAGTTCATATAAGTCTTTCCAGGTTTTTCTGGTCCGTCTGTTCATCATTTCTTATAGCACAATAGTATTCCATTACATTCATATACCACAGCTTGTTTAGCCATTCCTCAATTGATGGGCATCCCTCAATTTCCAGTTCTTGGCCACCACAAACAGAGCTGCTGTAAATATTTTTTCCCATTTGTATGATCTCTTTGGAATACAGACCTAGGAGTGGTATTGCTGGGTCAAAGGGCATACACATTTTAATAGCCCTTTGGGCATAGTACCAAATTGCTCTCCAGAATGGTTGGATCAGTTCACAGCTCCACCAACAATGCATTAGTGTTCCAATTTTCCTACATCTTCTCCAGCATTTATCATTTTCCTGTTTTGTCATGTTAGACAATCTGATAGGTGTGATGTGGTACCTCAGAGGTGTTTTAATTTGCATTTCTCTAATCAGTAGTGATGTAGAGCATTTTTTCATATGATTATAGATAGATTTAATTTCTTTCTCTGAAAACTGCATGCTCATATCCTTTGACCTTTTATCAATTGGGGAATGACTTGTATTCTTATAAATTCAACTCAGTTCTCTATATAAATTTTAGAGATGAGGCCTTTATCTGAGACACTGGTTGTAAAAATTCTTTCCCAGCTTTCTGTTTCCTTCTAATCTTGATAGCATTGACTTTGTGCAAAAACTTTTCAATTGAATGTAATCAAAATTATCTATTTTGCATTTCTATCTCTTGTTTGGTCATAAATTCTTCCATTTTCCATAAATCTGACAGGTAAACTTTTCCTTGCTCTCCCAGTTTGCTTATAGTATCAGACTTTATATCTAAACAATGTACCCATTTGGACTTTATTTTGGTATAGGGTGTAAGAACTTGGTCTATGTCCAGTTTCTGCCATTCTATTTTCTAGTTTTCCCAGTCATTTTTGTCAAATAGTGAGTTCTTATACCAGAAGCTAGGGTCTTTGAGTATATCAAACAATACATTACTATAGTCATTGACTACTGTGTCTCGTGCACCTCTAATATTTTTTAAAGGGAGGATTTAAACCTGTTGTCTCCAATGCAACATCCTCATCCTACAACCTCATCCTTTCCTATTTTCCAGATTGTCCCAGAGGAAGTATTCAAATGGATTTTACCACACATGTGGCACAGACAGGTTCAAATAATGAACTTATAGAATAATTTGCTCAACCCGACCCCAAATTTGTTTAACAGAAATCTAAACTAACTGGTTTCTCAGAGGTACATGCACCAGGTCCTGGGAGAAGAGGAATGTTATTTCAAGCACTGACTTCAAAAGCCACACTTAGAAGAGACTCTGTGAAAGCCTGTGCCTCTCAGCTCAACTGAATTGTGCACCTGCCCAAACTATTTTAATATCTAATCTTCAGGACAGATACTCTTCTCACCCAATATGCTCTTTGAAAGAGACTGCCCTAATCACATATTAGATTAAAAAACACATTTTTTTCCTACTTAGAAAAAAACTCTTATTAAGATATTGTGTGCATTTTCTCAAAGCTATCCCTTTATATTTAGGTTCTTGAATTTGCTGGATCTCAGTTTTAATTTGTTCAATTTGTTATTATAGGATCTTTCACCCTTATTATGGAGAAATGGTCTTAATAACATTATATTTTCCCATCAGATTTCCCAAATAGAATCTTCCAATGTCTTACAGTTTTGCATTCGGTTGAGGAAGCAGCAGGCAATGTTTTGTTCCCACAGTGCAAAGAAGCACCATTTCTAGGAAAAGATAGCGATTTCTCGCAGACCAGAAAAAAAAGCTGAGCTTTACATTTACTTGTTCCATTATTGGCAGGTTATGTGTACTCTGCTAGAATTGAAGGGCTTCCTTTTCTTTGTCTAGAGATTGAGATTCTACTTGTTTTTCTGAGTGAATTCTCCCTAGGCACTGACTTCTCAAAACTAATCTCTGAGTTAATATAGCCTTGTATTAATCCCTGAGTTAGGTCTTTCCCTTTCCTTCTGTTTCTAACTCGTAGATTTTAGTCTGTCAATTGTTTCCTTGCAGGTGTGAAAACAAAAATCATGCATATTTCCAAAATAAAAATATTTCAATTTTGTTTTAAATATCTATTTAATTTTTAAAAAATGAGCTAAATCCCAACTGATCTTTTATTATTACAAATAATTGACAAGCTATCCAAATTTTTGGATGATTTTTATATCCTTTCCAAATTAGATGTGATGAAAACCATGTGGCTAAAAATTCTCTTTCTTTATCCAAGTGGCTCCTCCTTTTTCCAAATTGAGTTTAAGCTATACTTGAATTAAAATACATTTTTCTAAAATTTTTTTTTATTCCATTATGTTTAATATATTCATATTTCCTGATCATTTCTTCCTTAAAATGAATTCTTTTTAACTGATTACTTCAGATCTTCACACTCAGTACATTCATAAAGTAACCATAAACCCATCTGATTTGATGAGTGTCAGGGTGTATTGTTGCTACATATACTTGGGAATACTAGAGTTTGCAGCCTTTTGGAAAATTTTTATTTGCAGATTATAAATAGAATAGGTCAACAAAGAATTCCATAAATTATAAAAATTAAATCCAGATATACTTTCTTACTTCAGTGGACATGTTGGAAAATATGACTTAGTATAAAGAAACATAGTAGGCTAAAGATTCTATTTTTCATTTAGTTGTGAAACTAATATAAAAATTAGACTAGAATATAAATACTAAACTAATCATGAAACATGTAACATGTAATGTAATGTTCATACAGTAATGAAAATGGTAATATGTAATTATGAATGAAAATATAATAAAACAGGTAAATTAATATAACTAATTATCGGTACTATTAGCAACCTTACATTTGCGATTATATGAGAAAATGCCTATAGGGAAGAAAAAATGTTCCAAAATTCTTGTTTTTAGGATCATAGATTTAGGACTGAGAAGGATTGTAGAGGCCATTGATTCTGATCCCTTTCATTTTACAGATGAGAAAACTGAAACAGAGAGGATACCAGGGGTTAGACAGCTACCAAGTGTCTATGACAGAATTTGAACTCAGATTTTCCTGACTCTCCCTTGGCTACATGGTTTTAAGGTTTTTTTTATTGCCAATATGTAGCCTGTATGGGATGATCACCTCTCTAACAGATGACTAGCTCGTTTTTCTTATTTGTTTTCAGCCTATTTTCTAAGGCAATTAAAGGATATGTTCCTCACACTTTAGTAAAATTGCAATTTATTTCTCAATTAGATCGGAGTGTTTCCCTCACCCAGTTTATTAAATATTACTTATTATTAAACTACAGAAACTTCTTTTCCCATAAGCTTTTGTATCTTTCTATATAAAACTCCTTTTTCTTCAATAAACATCATGGTTTCTGACTATTTTATTTATTAACAGTGTAACAAGTGAATAAAACAAAGACAAATAAATTTTACCCTGTATCAGCTGAAATAAAGATAACAGTCATTTCTAGTTGTCATTGCTACTTCTTACTGCTCCTTTATTCTGCTGTCACAAGGCTAGGATCCAAATCTCAGGATACCAAGTAAGACTCTTTTCAAGAATTCTCTTTGTGTTCCTTTACAGGATAACTGATCAATCAATGAACATTTACGAAATACTGCGTTTGTTAGTAACATACAGCATCAAGTGCTGGAATAACATTAACACTTATGTCATGCTTTAAGGTTTGCAAAGAGCTTTATAAATGTTACCTCATATTTATCATCACAACAACCCTGAAAGGTGGGAGCTGTAATCATCCCCATTTTGTAGGTGTGGAAACTGAATCTGAAGGAAGCCAAGTGACTTGCCTAGGATCACACAGGGAAAAAAATGTTTGAGGCTGGATTTGAACTCCGATCTTCCCGACTATAGGTTTTTAATCTAGCAAGGTGGCACAGTGGAGAGCTTGCTAGATAAAAGTTAAAAAAAAATTCTTTCAGGAAAGAAGTTCTCTTAATGTTTTCTCTCTGTCTTCTCACAATTTGTCTCAAGTCTTCAAAAGTAACAGATTTTATAGAATATCAGTTAAGCACTCAGTCAATTTACAAATGCCTCAAAGAAAGACAATTATGCTGTAATAGTCCAAGACTCTCTTGCCTCTTAAAGATGCAATATGTATTGCATATTTCATAAAGATGCAACACTATGTCTAATCTTTGCGGTATAGTCTTTTAAAGCTGGTGTTGTAGACTTGTTAGAAGAAAATCAAAATCAAATTGAACGAATGAAAAAACCAAGAAAATAATGCATGCAATCAAAATAATTCAAATCAGCCTTATTAAAATAAACAGAAAAATGGGAAATATATAAAACAGACAGTCAACACTGTCACCATTTCCTGCAGAAATTTAACTGAATAAAATAATTGAAAAGGACATAACTAAACATGACACCCAAGGGCAATACTAGTTTAGAATAGAAAGTCTTTTGTAAAATATTGTAAGGATATGTAGCCTATAAAAATGTCCTACTATAAAAATGGAGATCAGGTACTTTTCACAACTATGGATAGAGGGAGAATTCATAACTAAAGTATAAAGAAGATTACAAAAGCTAAAATAGTCAAATTTGACCTCAGAAAATTAAAGCAATTTTGCATTAACAAAATAAATGAAGACAGAATTAGAAGAAAAACAAGAGTGTGAAAAATATTCATAAAAATATCAGTTAAGACAGGACTCTAAACTCTGAAAAATATAACACAAAGAACTGTTCTTCAAAGGATACATGATTAAAGGAAAGATTTCAAAAGAATTACAAAGATCACATAAAAATACACTACAAATCACTAGATAGGAAGAAAAATGAAAATGAAAACAAATTTGCCACTTCACCTTCCAAAATGCAAATTGAAAAAGATGATAAAGAAGAGAACAATCTGTGCTGCAGAAGCTGTGGTACATTTGATATGTTATTGCTGGAACTGTGAAATGTTCCAATCATTCTGAATTTTAATTTGGAATTTTGCAAAAAAAGTGACTAATTATTCATTCTATTTTATCCATTGTTTTTATTATTTGGCGTTTATCCCAAATAAGTCAAAGATGGAAACAAAATTCTAATATATGCCAAAATATTTATAGCATGCATTCTTTGTGGTACCAAAGAACTTAGAAATATTGTGAAATGGCAGTCAAACAAAAAGCTATGTACATGAATACATTGAAATATTTTAATGACAAATATAATGAATTCAGAAAATGTGCATGGACTGATGGAGCGAAATAAACAAAACAAAAGGATAGCATACACTGTATTTCAATAATGTAAATGTTTTTGTTCTTATTGTTCAGTTGTTTTAGTCATGTCTGACTCTTTGTGACCCCATTTGGGGTTTTCTTAGCAAAGGTACTGGAGTGGTTTGCCATTTCCTTCTGCAGCTCATTTTAGAGATGAGGACCTGAGGTAAACAGGGTTAAGTGACTTATTCAGGATCACACAACTGGTAAATGTTTGAGGCTGGATTTGAACTCATGAAGAGCAGTCTTCCTGACTCCAGGCCGAACGCTGTGTCCACTGTGCTACTTAGCTTCCCCAAGATAAACAAATATTCATAAGTATAAGTTGAATTCTGAATAACTGAAAGATTAGTGAAGGTCTCAGATGATAGACAGGAAATATACATGCTTTTTGCTTTGTTTTGTTTTTAGGCAATTGGGGTTAAGTGACTTGCCCAGGGTCACACAGCTAGTAAGTGTCAAGTGTTTGGTCTGAGGCCGAATTTGAACTCAGGTCCTCCTGACTTCAGGGCTGGTGCTGTATCCACTGCGCCACCTAGTTGCCCCTGAAATAAATGTTCTTCAAGGCATAGAGATGGGGGACTGTAAAGACAAAATTATTTTAAACCTTATCACATAAAGCTATTCTATCTCTTATTTTTGCTAGATTGATTTTCTTTCACAAAAGGTAGGGCAAGATAAGGTAAGGGTAAAATGACTAAGATGTAAAGACAAAAGAAATCAATAACATATATGTTATTTTTTTTTAAAGGCAACTGGGGTTGAGTGACTTGCCCAGGGTCACACAGCTAGTAAGTGTCAAGTGTTTGGTCTGAGGCCAGATTTGAACTCAGGTCTTCCTGACTTCAGGGC
This sequence comes from Phascolarctos cinereus, assembly GCF_003287225.1. Taxonomy (NCBI): domain Eukaryota; kingdom Metazoa; phylum Chordata; class Mammalia; order Diprotodontia; family Phascolarctidae; genus Phascolarctos; species Phascolarctos cinereus. The sequence goes on from NW_027555736.1 coordinate 252,676,888, forward strand.
CAGTGCTCTATCCACTGAACCACCTAGCTGCCCCAATAGCATATATTTAAAAAATATATTGGGTGGAGAGTATGAGCAAAATCGTCTTAAAAACAGCAAGGAATGAACTTTCAGAAAGCTTGAGACAGTACACAATTAAACCAGATTATCTAGGGAACATTTAAGGATGAAAACAGAAGTAGAAAAGCAGGTAAAAAAAATAGTTCAAGATAGATAATGGAACAGACTAGATAAGGGATATTCAGAAATAATAGAACTCAAAAAACCAGTGTTTGATAAACTGAAAAACATGTTACCTAGAGAAAAACTTCCTACTTGCTGAAAACTACTAGGAAAACTGGAAAGCAATTTGGCAGAGATTAGGCTTAGATCAACACCTTACATCACACTCTACAATAAATTTAAAATGCATACATCACCTTATTGTATGTCTATGAGACTTGGACAGCATCTTCCATATCTTGCAATCAATCTCAAAGTTCTTGAGACAGACCTTGAGAGTGTCTTTGCATTGCTTCCTCTGACCACCATGTGAGCACTTGCCTTGGGTGAGTTCTCCATAAAATAGTCTTTTAGGCAAGCATACATTTGGCATTCTAGTTTGAATGTTTAGGAGTTTAGTTCAAGAAAGGACCTCAGTATCTGGTACCTTATCCTCCCACGTGATCTTCAGAATCTTCCCAAGATAATTCAAATGGAAGTGGTTCAGTTTCCTAGCATGCTATTGGTATATTAACAGAAGAGGAAACATAATACTTAAATAACTCTTTCTTAGAAAAAGAAATAGAATAAGCCACTAATGAACTCCCTAAGAAAACAACCACTAGGACAAGATGGATTTACATTTGAGAGGGAAGAAGAGAATTTGGAACTCAAAATTTAAAAAAAAAGTTAGAATTCTTTTACACACAATTGGAAAAAAGTAAATCATTAAAAGGAGAAAAACTGGAAAGAATTCACAACCACATAAAAAAATCCCAAATTACTAATGTTAAGAAAAATTCAAATAAAAACAACTCGGAAGTTTTATATCATACCTTGAAAATGGACAAGATTGTCAAAAAATCCTGATAATCAATGTTAGAGGGGTTGTGGGAAGATAAGCACTCCAATATATTGTTAGGGGACCTGTGAAATAGTACAACCATTTTGGAAAGCAATTTGAATTGTGAGAATAAAGTGACTAAAGTGTCCATACCATTTGAACCAGAGACTTTATTACTGGGTTTATATCACCTGAAAGTCATTACTTTTTTTTAAAGTACCCATAAATATTTAAATCAGCACTTTTTGTGGTGACTGAGAATTAGAAACAAAGAATGGGGAACAGCTAAACAAGTTGGGGTACGTGAATGTAAAAGAATACTACTGTGCTGTAAGAAATTATGTATAGAGAAGGAATGAAAGATCTATATGAAATGATGCAGAATGAAGTAAGCAGAGCCAAGAAACCAACATACATGGTAAATACAACAATGTAAATGGAAAGAATAGTGACACTCAAAAATTGAAAAATAAATATAACACAAACATAAAAATTAAGTAGGACTCATATGAAGAGATAAAAAGAGACAAACCCGATCTATTCCGTTTTGGAGGTTGGAGGTCCATGAATGTTACACTTTGCACATGTTTTTAGACTTTCTCAATGTATCAATCAGTTATGCTGATTTTTTTTCCCTCTCTGAAAACAAAAAGATACACTATCTATCATAAGGGATGACTCTCTGGAAAGCATAGGGGAAAGAATACATGGGATGCTGTGAAGATGTAAAATGTAGAAAAAATCAATAAGATATTTAAAATAGATAAAAATAAAATATATTAAGAATAATAACATGTTACAGGTAACATGAATAGTAAATAAAAGGGAGTTAAAAAGTGTCAAAATATTTTATATGCACCCAGCGGATACAAAGGATGCTTTCAACCTTGTAATATTGTGCTACGGCTTAAAAATAACTCCAGTATTTTGTATTATTAATGTTAATACAGTCACAGCTCCACCCTGCTACAAATTATAAATAATGAAATTTACTGTGTGGGTTGAAACCTCTTGGGACTGTAATTTTTGATTTGATCTCAGTTTTAATGCAAGTAAAAATGTTTATGCTAGTGAGTTGTTAAGCCATCACGTAAGAGAAAATGCCAACAGCTGTCCATGAGGACAGCTTATATCTTGCATCTCTAGTAGTTACAGTCAGTTCCTGGTGGGTGTATATTGCTGTGATGGTTGAGAAAGTGACCTTATGAAAGCAATAGCTGGATCCTTTTGACTCCATTTTCCCATGTTTTGTTTCCCTTTTAAGCAAAAATGTCTCCTTGCTTGTAAGACCATGAGCCAGACACATAATTCTTTGAGTAAAATGTGACATTTATATTATAAATCTGCTATTTCAAAATGTTTCCTGAGCTCAGAGCTAAAAAATTTTTGTTTCAATTTGCTTTGTGAGAGATCAGTCTGAAATTTCAGGCACAGACTTCATAGAAATTTATTCCTAATAGCAATGCCCCTCTCCTTTTTTTTCAGTAAAAGCTTCTGACCAGTGAATTTCTTATGACATGTTCAGTTTCACTTGTTCAGTAATTTCAGTCATGTTCAACTCTTCATGACCCCATTTGGGGTTTTCTTGGCAAAGATACCAGAGTGCTTTGTCATTCCCTTCTCTAGGTCTTTTTACAGGAGAGGAAACTGAGGCAAAAATGGGTAAGTGACTTTGCACAGGGTCACAGAGCTAGTGTCTGAGACCGGATTTGAGCTCATTTTCCTGACTCCAGGTCTAGCACTCTATACACCACACCACTTAGCTCCCTCCCCCACTATCTATTCTTAAACCCACAGTGATGGAATTATGGTATAAGATAAATTTTCTACTAAACAATCAACCATTTCCATACAACATACAACAATGTTGTGTTACCAAAATTTAAGTCATTAGTAATGCTCCAGGATACCAGTATGAACTCCATTTAAGGAATATGGCAGGTAAACCTTAGTCGATTATCTGACATCATGAGTAAAGTGGGAATATTATAATTGAAACAATAAGAGGGAATTAATTGCTTTAAATTTCCTTTGGTAAGTACTGACTCTGTCTATGAGGCAAAACAAGCAGCCTGCTATGAAAACCTTTTGTAAAAACACAAACTAATATTTTTATAATTCTAGTTGTTCTTTTGAATCTATTTGTAATTTTTGTTAAATATTTGGATTGGATTGGGCTTTTTCTTATAAAAAGGAAATCACTGTTAGAATTCAATATAACTCATATTCTACACAGTGCTTCAAATACCTAAAATACATTTTTAAGTCCTTCCCAAGTTTTCTCTTTTTCTAGGCTGAACAGCCATAGTTCCAATCAAATGTTTCTGCTGTTGCTCATAGGATGTTTATATATTATTTGTTATGCCCCGACTTCAGAATCTAAGGGACTAGCAAAGGCCATAACCTTTAGTCAGGAATAGCTAGAACAAGAATAGGTTAAATTCACTGAAATTTGTCTTTTGGTAAATCTTATATGAACTAGTTTTGCGAAAATGTAGCTTTTTGAATCTGATGAATATTTACACTCAGGCTCTTAGTGTTATTATACCTGGACAGAGACCTGAAGAAATACTCTTGTAAATGTATATAATTGCCAAGTGTTTGAATATCTCTGCTAAGTTTTCACATTTTATGTTCACTAGCTTCAGTAGTATTTCATACAGAGACAATAGATACTTTTACTATATCTTTAAGAGGCTTTGGAATTTTGAACAATGACAGTTTAACTTTCATTCCATAAGAATTAATGTTGAGTGTGTATCTGAAGTTTGATTTAAGGAAAGTATTTGAGTTTTGTTTGTTTTGTTTTGTTTTTAACTATAATTTATAAAAAAACTGAGTTTAACTGTCATTTGGGAGATACTGTTAACAATACTGGCTTGAGACAAACTGTGAGAAGACAAACAACTTATTCTCTGAGAGATCTTACATCTCTTGATATTATGAATAAGGAGTGCATTCCTATTTATGACTATTACAGGGGTACTGTGCTTCCTGGATCTGGCTTTGACCTTCTCAATAACTAAAATATGAAATAAGATTTATTGTTGTAGTAGCTATTACTATTAATATATTGCAAAGTCATTAATTTTAATGTTTGTATAAGTCCAGGAGATTAGAGATTTTGAAAGGAAGAGATCAGTTGGGAAAAGAGATTTCTCTGGTTTATTAAATAACTAGTATATAATAAACTGATGTGAGGGCCTGGGACTAATTAATGAAAATGGGATTCCAATTTATTAATTTTTTTTTGTTTTTTGTTTTTTTTGTTTGTTTTTAGGCAATTGGGGTTAAGTGACTTGCCCAGGGTCACAGAGCTAGTGTCAAGTGTTTGGTCTGAGGCCAGATTTGAACTCAAGTCCTCCTGACTTCAGGGCTGGTGCTCTATCCACAGGCCACCTAGCTGCCCCAAATTTATTAATTTTTAAAAATGTACAAATACCCGTTTACCTTAGAATTTTAGATGATGAGAATGAATGTGGTAATGATCAAGCAGCAGGAAAGATTTATTTTTTATTTTTATTTTTGGCTAGGCAATGGGGTTAAGTCACTTGCCCAGGGTCACATAGCTAGTAAGTGTTATATGTCTGAGGCCAGATTTAAACTCAGGTCCTCCTGAATCCAAGGCTGGTACTCTATTCACTGTGCCACCTAGCTGCCCCTTAGGAAAGATTTTTTTAAAAAATCACCTCTCATTTATTCAGTCTCTTCAAATCCTGAACATGTTGAGGTTCAGAGTTGGGAAAACTGGTTCAGATGTGAAAAAATTCACTTAGACTTTCTCTATAACCATTGAGAGCTTTATTAATGCAAAAGCAGTGGGCTAGCCCTGGAAGGAGGACTAGCAACTTGCAGAGTGATAGGGGCTTGTTTTTATAAGAACAGGAGGAGGAAGATGGTTGCTTACATGATAGTTTTAGAAGTTTTTATGAGGGTTAAAGATTAGAGACAGGTCAAAGAAGGATTTTATGATATAGGGAATTATTTATGGTTTAAGAATTTAGGACAGGACATGAGGACACAAGTTAAATATTAAAGGACAGGAGGAATGAGGGATAAGGGACACGAAAGCAATTCTTTTGGTATAGGTTCAAGATAAGTAGAAAAGGACTTTTGGATGCCTTTCAAGTAACAGATCAAGCTGGGGTTTCACAAATTACTGGAAAAGCAATGTTAATATTCTCTTAACCCTTAGGGCACTGTTTGAATCCATGGCAAACCTGTATTTGTGCATGCCCAGCCTGCATATGACCTAAAATATTTGGCTTGATAGCCAGGCTCTGATGAGTTTGACTATGTGATCTTGGCTCCCTAGGAGGACAGCTGGATAATAGTGGTAAGGGAGAACAGGATGAGGTATTTCAATTGTTCAGGTGACTTGAAATTGCTTTCTCTTATTTAGTAGAAGAATAATGGATGATGTGAAGTGATTTACATCATTAAAATAGAACTAGAGCCCCACAGGTCCAGAGGAGTTTGATGGTTGAGCCCAGTAATTAAGAGAGTGAACAAGTTGGTTAGAATATAACTTAATTTGATTTCCCCTGATTACTCTAATTGTAACTGAAAAGCTGGCTGATGGACTAACAGAAGTAAAATTTAATGAGGTTGACCCAATTGAGTATGTACAGAAGGCCAAGGACTTTGTGGATTTTGTAAAGGCCCAGTAGGAGGTACTCCACTGCCCCTTGCTACTAGGGATGGAGACACTGTCAGATTCAGAACCTAATTTAACCTTGTCATCTGGAAAAAATTAAGTTTTGGGGATTAAGTTTGGGAGGAGGTAACAGACTATGGTGAAGATGACAACCTCTTAAATGACACTTCCTCCACATCATGTCAGATCCCACTTTTCCCAGTGTTTGAAAACTATGTGTTCTGATAGGAGATAGTAAATTGGAAGTTATTAAGGAATACTGAGGTAGATTGGGGGACAGGTCAATGAAAGATTCCTATCCTCAGAGTATGCACAGAATGATCTTCCTGTTGCCTATATTTTGGTGATCCTGCTTCTAGAGGAACTTATGACCTTTAATGCAAGCCAGTAGTCTCCACTGTATTCTGTAACTGCTTCCTGTCTGCTCCTGTCCTGATGAAGAAAAGGATATTTATTGGACTGCTGAGCTACAATTGAATGTTCATTCAAAGGACACTAACTGGACAAAGCTAGCTTTTACAGTTTCCTGCCTGGAAACCGAGGAGGCAAAGACTGATGTAAACCTCTGAGTGAAGAGAGGGAGAGGAAGAGGAAAAGAGAGAGAGAGAGAGGGAGAGGAAGAGAGAGAGAGAGAGGGAGAGAGAGAGAGAGAGAGAGAGAGAGAGAGAGAGAGAGAGAGAGAGAGAGAGAGAGAGAGAGAGAGAGAGAGAGAGAACTAGCACTGTTATCTGCTCTTCCCACACATTAACATATAACCATGAACACACTGCTTTACTGTTGCTTTGGTCCCTGTTGCATTTACTTTTTGCCTTAAGCGAAGAGGTTTTGGAGATAAGATGGACTAGATTAAGACGTCACAATGTCTTTGAAATGTCAGAAGAGTAAGTAGCCAGAGGTTCAGTGGCAGAAGTCCATGCTAGAGTTTATGAACAGCTAAAATGAGTGAAAAGTAAAGCCCTGAGTAAAGCTTGACCCAGTGTAGAAGTGGAACAAAGGGAGGCTATGGATAAAGTACTGGGCCTAGAGTCAAGAAGACTCATTCTCCTGAGTTCAAATCTGGTCTCAGAGACAGGAAAACATTGTAAAGAACATTGTATGATGATCAACTGTGAATGATTTAGCTATTCTCTGCAATACAGTTATCTGGTTAGACTTACTATTCACCTCCAGAGAAAGAACTGATGGAGGCTGAATACAGATTAAAGCATACTTTTCTAAAAAAACCTTTTTTTCTTTTTCTTAATTTTTTGGTCTGTTTTCTTTTGCAACATGGCTAATATGGAAATATGTTTTACATGACTGCACATATATAATTGATATCAAATTAATTGCCTTCTCAAGAAGGTGGAGTGTATGTAATTCTGGTGCTTTAAACCCCATGGCTCCTAACTGAATCTGGACTAGAGATTTTTTAGAAATCCTGAGGTCATATTGGGGTTGTGGTGAACAAAAATGATTTCTCACATCCAACTTTTCCTCTTTACAACCAACATTGAGGAAGAGTTGAACTGGAAAACCACTTGCATCTCCAATCCCCTGCCTTAGTGAGCTAATTATGATTATGTGCTGATATTGCCACCACAGGAAATTCTAATTGTCCATTGAGTGAAGGTGGAAATCAAAAATTGAATTTAATCATTAAGAAGTTCATTCCATTATTCAGAGAAATGCTGTCTGATGGTGATATTGTGAGAATTAGTTGAAGAGAAGGATTGGCAAAAGACCTGAACTTGCAGAATGGGAAAGCAAGATGGGAGCTATCTCAAGCTAAAGGTTAAATTGCAAGCAAGAGGATTATATATTTTTACCTTCTGTTTACAGATGTGTGGGAACAGAGATCCTTTGAGTCTTTTTGATTTTGATGGTGGAACTACACACAATTCTCCTAATGTGATCTGACCAGAGCAGAATACAGCAGAACTGGGCTTTGGATAAATATGGCAACATAAAAAGTTCCATCAAAACCCAGGGATCCCATAAAATGTCACTAGGAAAAAATGAAAAAGACCAGCATAAAGAAAAAAAATTCATTAAAATGCTCTGTCTCATCCAAGACGATAACTTAAATAAACGTAATTTGGTTTTGCTATGATTCTCCTTAATCATTTGAAATTTTATTTCTTGATTTTATGCCATCTTATTTTTAGTCATATTAACAAAGGGTTTATCAATTTTATTAATCTTTTAAAAAATCAACTTTTTATCATTTCTATGATTTTTTTTGCTTCTGATTTGTGCATTTCACTTCTAGTTTTAAAATTCTTCTCTGTTGTGCTCATTTTAGTTTTATTTGTTGGTTCCTTAATTTTTAAGAGCATATTCCAGTTTGTTAATCTTTTCTTTTCCTATTTTGTTAATGTCTGATTATAAAGATATGATTTCCCTGTAAGGACTGCTTTAGCTGCATTCCAGAAATTTTGGTATGTTGTTTCATCATTGACATTTCCTTTTACATAGTTATTAATCATTCTATGATTTATTTTTTAGTCCACTCGTTATTTAAGATTTCATTGTTAATTCTCCATTTGGGTTTGTATCTTTTGTTTGAGGTCCTTGAATCAATTTCTATTCTTATTGCATTATGGTCTGTAATGGATTTATTGATTATTTCTGCTTTACTTCTCGTTTGTTTCCAATATCTGTCCCCTAAGTTATGGTCAATTTCTGTAAAAGTTCCATGTTGTGCGGAGAGCTATGTATATTCTTTTGTCCCATTTAGAAGATGCTAAAAGTGTTTTAACTCTAGTTTCTCCAAAAATTTGTTCAATTTCATATTTTCCCTTTAGTTTATCTTTCTGTTAGACTTATCCCAAACTAGCAGGAGCTATGAAGGCTCCTATCACTATTGTGTTACTCTCTATGTATTCTTCAAGTTCAAATGATATTTCCTTTATGAATTTGGATCCTAACCATTTGCAGTGGATAAGTTTATTTCCTATACTGGTTTATTGTCTATGGTTCATTTCAGCATGATATAGTTTCCTTGTTTATCTCTTTTTAATTTTTCCATGTTTGTTTTATTTTATCTAATAGAATCATGACAACTACTTTTTTGGATTCATTTAATGCCTAGTAAAATTTTTTCCATCCTCCCTTATATTTTCTGTATATCTTTGTTTTTTTAAGTGTGTTCCTTATAAGCAAAACATTGTAGGCTTTCTCTCCACCCCCATAAAATCACTCCTTTTCATTTTATTGGATCACTTAATACATTCACTCAAACAATAAGAATTAGGGTTTTTTCCCCTTCTGTTTTAAAAATTGATTTTTTCAAGTTATGATTTTTCCCTTTTTCTGCTGTAAATAGTTCCTTCAGTTACTTTATAATTTTTTAAGGTGACCCATTGGCTCTATTCCTTTCAACTGTGGTCCCTCTCTTTCATTTGTTACTTCTTTATTTTTAGCGTTTTGTTTATTAGTTCCTCTCTCCTGCATTTATATGATTGCATATTTCCACCTCCTTTTTCTCTCTCTCATTTTATTTTGTAGATTCTCTCTTCCTCTTTCCTTCAGTTAATCTTGTTCATTAATTTTAAAATTTCATTTTTGTACCTTTTGAAAATGATTTATTGTATTCTCATTATCCATCTCTTTCTGTATTTCTGTTTAGATTTCAATTCTCTGATTCATAAGCTCTATGATAATTTCTGGTTTTCTTTCTTTCTTTTCAGCTTTTATTTAGTATTTTATTTTACCCCAGTTACATGTAAAAGCAATTTTTAACATTTGTTTTTAAAAGTTTGAGTTCCAAATTCTCTCCCTCCATCTCCCCACACTCCCATTGAGAAGGCAAGCAATTTGATATAGGTTATACAAGTGTAGTCATGCAAAACATTCATAATAGTCATGTATAGATAAGAAACAAACTGAAAAAAAGAAGTAAAAAAAGTATGTCTGGTTTTCTTTCTAAAATTTTAAAAAATTCTTCTTTATTATTGAATGTCCATCTTTTGTCCTGTGTTGTTAGGCTCAGATGTGCAGGATAGGCTTCTCTGAGCTGCACCTTGAAGTCTATTTCTCTTCAGAACATACTCTATTCCTTCCTTTTTCTAGTGGGTGTAGAATTTTGTTGTTGTCATTGAGTCATTTCATTCATACCCAACTCTCCATGACCCCATTTGGAGGTTTTCTTGGCAAAGTGGTTTACCATTTCCTTCTCCAGTTCATTTAATGGATGAGGAAGTGAGGCACACAAAGTTAAGTAATTTACCCATGGTCACACAGCTAGTAAGTGTCTGAGGTCAGATTTGAACTCAGGTTCTCCTGACTCCAGGGCTGGTATTCTATTCACTGAACCACCTAGCTGACCCCATTCTGCACCATCTAGCTGCCTCATGACTGTAGAATCTTGAATTATTTGAATTTCCTTTCCTTTGTATTTGAAAGCCTTTCTTCTGATGGCTTGCAGAACTTGTTGCTGAGTTAAATTGTTAATTTAACCACTGAGTATCATGGAATTTCTAGTGTTGAATTTTTTTTTTTTCTGGAGGCAATCTGTGAATTTTTTCTATTGGAATTTCATTTTCTGTATTCAGAAGTTCTAGGAAGTTCTTTTATTTTCTTCATTTTTAATGTGTTTTTTTTTGTCCTGTCATATTCTTCTGGGAGACCTATGATTATAGGTTATCTTTATGGATCCCGTCTTTAAAATGAGTATGTTTTGCCTTTATAGTGAGCATATTTTCTTTTAATGTTCTTGTCTTTTACTTCTCTTCTTCTAGATTTTCTTTCACTGCTATCTATTTTTATTCTCCATCTATTGTTCTCTTTTGTTCCTTTGGTGAGGCTTTGGTGAGATTTTTTTCAATTCTACTCATTTTTGCTGTGTAGGACACAAATTCTGCTGTCATAAGTCTCATTTCCCTTTTAAACTCCTCAGGACCAGTGGGTTGTTTTTACATGTTCTGCACAACTTAAACAGGGTCCTTTGTCTCTTCCATTGTTGGATCATTTTCCTTCATTTTGGAGTGTTACTTCATAGACACTTGAATTTGTTTACTAGATTGGGAGGCCATTTTTTTTCCTGTTGTTACCATTTTTCCTGTTGATTTAACAGTTTATGTTCAAGATGTATGAGTTTTTTTCTGCCTAGAATCTTTGGGCCTTTCAGTATTCTTTCCCTCCTCTCCTTATTTTTCTTATTGCTTGCTTCTGGCTCCCTCCTCTCTGACTGTGGTTTCCTTAGGGGTTGTATCTCAAATAATCTCAGTTCTTCCCTCACTGGGCAATTCACAATTCACCAGCCAAGGTGTCCGACCCAACTGACTTTTGGGTGATCAGAACTACCCACAGCTGGATTCTGTGATCTTCCCTCAGACATGATTCACTGCTGCATAACTTCCCATATGCATACTGTCCTGCCCTGGTGACCTGTCTCACTCCCTCTGTTCCTTAGTTCTATGCCTGGCACTGGTAATTCAGGACCAGCTTTTCTTGCCACCAGCAGTTCAGAGCTTGTTTTCCACAGTACTAGCAGTTTGGGGCTTTGTAGAACTGGTGCTTCTGAGTTACTGCCCTCAATAGACTTTTGTTTTTGAGGGGCTGTGGCAAAATTGTCTGTACAGGTTCCTGAAAACTTCCAAAGACTGAAGCTGGGGTTTCTATGTCACTGGAAGGAGGGAGGGGGGACTGGTGTGTGTGTGTGTGTGTGTGTGTGTGTGTGTGTGTGTGTTGATGCAATCTGTGTTGTTTCCTTGGGTCTGCCAGTGTGGCCTCACTGCCTACAATGTAGAAATGGGAAAGTGGTGCTGAATGGGCTTAGGGCAAGTAAGTATTAATTCCCGAGTTTATTTTTTTAAGACTTGTTTTGATTTCTTGGTGTTCTAGACCATGGAAACAGCTGAAGTTTCATCTTTGGCATATAGTTTCTGTTTTGGGAATGTTTTAGAGGTTGTGGGAATCCAAGAAAATGTCTAGTCTTGTTCATGTGACCCAGAAAAATCCCATTTGTAATATGTTTTAAAGCAAATGTTGATATTGGAAATTAAAATTTAAGAAGTAAAACATTAATACATGAGATTTGTATAAAGGAAATGAATATATGGGATTTTAACAGAGAAGTGATAGTAGTTTTCTTAGGATTTCTTAGGTTGTAAGAATCATGTGGTATATATATTTTCCTTTTCTTTCCTAGAAAGGTAAATGGTTACCAGCATATTCACTGTGATCTTCTATACAGCATTAATTACTAGAGTTTTTTTTTAGGGTGAAATTCATGGGTCCCAGTTTGAAAACCTTGTCAATAACAGATAACCCAATGAGATCTTTTTTTCCAGTAGGTTTCTACTCTTTATGGTTTAGTACAAATTCTACTTTTTGGGGACGAAAGCTTTTGTATTATGTCAACCATTAACAGAAATTTAAAAAAAAATTATCATTCCTAAAGTAAATGATTAGATGTTTTAATTTTTGTAACCTATTACTCAACATTATATGACTAGCAGCTGGCTTTGGATGATATGAAGGACATTCAAAGGCTTCCGTCAGAAGCCAGTTTCCAAACTGGGGAAAGCAAAGTAGTGGGTGAAATTTTTAAAAGAGATAATGTTGGAGGAGTGGAACCACATTGTCAGAGAAGTAAGAAGTACAGTGAGATCATTCTGTAAACACTTCTAATAGATCTAGAAAACGGATCAGATTAACTCCAGATTGAGTGATCAAAGAAAAAAAATCACTGCGAATCATTTTTCCAGGCCAAATTTCATAAGGAGTTCTGTCATCACTGGGAATGGGGTGTGGCCAAGAGCATGCCATACTGTGAGAATTCCAGTGCCCAGGTAGGGGCTGTCCATCAGAGCAAGAAGAGATGCCATATCTAGCACAGAATGGCTTAAACTTGTGATTAGTGTAGAATCACATGCCAAATGATAGTTCTCTTACTCACTACTTGGTTCCAATTCACAGATCCAGAGAGGACTGAGGAAGGGACCTGTACCTGGTCATAGAATTCCAGGATGGAGTGGTATGTCCTAGGTTATTGACTGAGCAAAGAGAAAGTTCAGAATCTAGCAGTAGCAGTGTGGCTTTAACCCCAGCACAGTTTCAGTTCCAGCCTCTAGCCCAATCAGTCTGTACCACAATAAGTAAAACAGTAATCCCAGACCAAATGGGAGACTGTAGTTCTGCCACTCCAAATCAGGAGAATTTTCCAGTTGGCTGATAGTAGATGAGTCCATCAGTAGTTTACTGAAACTCTAAATAAAACTAGCCCACAGGCCTGTTACTGAGACCAAACCCAGGTCAAGAATTTGCAGAGCTCAGACCATGGGTCAGTGATCAGACTTTGATCTCAATCAATGGGATCATTTTGAGAACACTAAAAGCCTATAGATTCTTAGCTTAAGTTTCCATTAGATCCTGGAATAACACAACATCCAATATCCCAAGAAAGCAAAAGCAGTATGAACACAGACATTCTTCCAGAAATACACAGAGCCTGGTCCTAACATCAAGTCTGAAGACAGTAAGTAAGCTAGAAGAATGAGCAAACAACTACAAAAGGATCCCATTATAAAAAGCTCTTACGGTGACTGTTATGTTGATGACAAAAACCCAGAAGAAGAGAATGACCTTAAAATACCTGTAAGGAAAACCTCAAAGAAAAAAACAAAAACAAAAACAAATTCAACTAGAAATTCAACAATTTCTAAAAGAGGTAAAGGAATAGTACAAAAAAAGTTTAAATTGTTTTCCAAATGAAATGAGAATGCTAGAGGAAGAAATGGAGAAGAAATGAGAGCTATGGAAGGAAGAAAGAAGTGGAAAGGAAATAGAGCTTAGCACAAAAGGCACAAAACTTTGATGAAGTAACAAATTCCCAGAAAATTAGAGTTGACCAAATAAAAGCTAATGATTCCATGAGACAATAAGAAATATTAATAAGAAATGAAAAGACTGAAAAACAGAGGAACACATAAGGCATAGCAAAAAGAATTAATCTGGAAAAGAGATTGCAGGGAAAAAAATTAAGAAACCATTGGACTAGCCAAAAGTCATAACAAAAAAAGAGCCTCAACATAACATTTCAAGGAATCTTAAAAGAAAAGTGCCCAGATCTCTGAGAAGTAGAAAGCAAAGTGAAGAATGGAAAGAATCCACCTGTCACCTCTTGAAAGAAACTCCAAAATGAAAACTCCCAGGAGCATTATAGTCAAAACTCAGAGCTTCCAAGTTAAAGAAAAATCTTGCAGGCAGCCAGAAAGAATTCAAGTACCAAAGGCACAGTCAGTATCATACACAATTTAGTAGCCACCATTACAAAGGAGGAGAGAACTTTTAAAAATGGTATTCTAGAAGGCAAAACATATAGACTGACAATCAAGAAAAGCTTACCCAACAAAACTTAATATAACTCTACAGGGGAAAAATATACCTTTAATAAAATAGAAGACTTCCTGGTGAAAAGAATACAGGTTCATAGAACTTTGATGTGCAAACACAGAGGTCAAGAAAAGATAAATGTGAACAAACAACTATGAGACTGAAAAAAGATAAACTGTTCGCATTCACATGTGGAGAGATGATCCCATCTGATGATCCTCTCTGAACAATAAGATCATAGAATGAGTCTAATTAGAGAGATCTAGTATGTGATGATCTTAAAAGAAGGATGGAAAAGGAGGGGAAGAAAAATATGGTAGGAGAGGAAAAGGAGAAGGTTATGGAGGATTACTTTTCATAATCAGGAAGCACTATCTATACCAATGAGGAGAGGGGATTAAACCTTTTGTATGAACTGGTCAAAGGAAGGGAAGAATACATGTAGAAACACACACATGGGTACAGAAATACATTTCACTAAGGAAGGAAATAACAGGGAGAAGTGAGAATGGGAAGGGGAGAATTTGAGAAAGGCTAGATTAAAAGAATGTTTAGTCATAAAAAAACTGACTAAAGATATATAAAATATTCATAGCTCTTTTTGGGGTGACATATAATTGGAAACTTAGGGGAGTGCCTATCAATTGGGGAATGACTGAAGAAGTTGTGGTATACAAATTTGATGGATGTTATTCAGTAGTACACAATATTACCATAAGAAATGCTGAAGGCAAACCTGGGAAGCCTTGTATGAACTGACACATCGTGAAGTGAACAGAGCCAAGAGAAGAATTTATACAACAATACTGTAAACATAAACAATTTTGAAAGACCAAGGCACCTGGATTAGTATAATGACCACCACAGTTCCAGAGGACTAACAATAAAAAAAATGTAAATGAGGCAGAGTGTATATAACCAATTTTGAAATTCATTTTTCTTGACTCTGTAACGGGGTTTTGGTTTTCTCTTTTTCAGTGTGGGGCTGAGAAGAGAGAAAGTTGATTTTAAAAATAAAAAAAATGGTGTAGGAGGCTGCTGTGATGGTGGCACTTAGTTCAGGTTTAATATTGGGATGAAATAAGACACTCCCAAATCACTGAATAGTTTGAAAGAAGGTTGACCTTGCTCTTACACAGCAATACAATTCAATCCAATAAATAAGGTGCCAGGTACTGTGCTAAGGCTTGGAAAACAGCCAATAAAAGGAAAGAGACAACACACAAAAAAAAGATGGAAAGCAGAGGGAGAGGGGACAGCAGGGGGAAACGTGGTTTGGAGACTTCTTGTTCCATGAAGTTGAAACCAGGCAGAGCACATGGAGAGTGGAGTGAGCTGAATCCAGTTTTTTCCCCCTATAAAGGAAGACATTGGGAGGAGTTTGGTACTTTAGCTTTCCATTTAGAGGGAAAAAGAGGATGAGGAAGGTGGTATCAGTGAAGGCTTGAGTTAGCAGAGTTTACAAGTGATGAACTAATAAGAGGGGCATCTTGTTCTCTGGGATTGAAACTAAGAAGGGCAGCTGATGCAAAGTGTAGCAAATATATGAAGTGAGAATACAGTGGCACTTAACTTCTTGGGACATGGCTCCTCTTATTTCCATATGGAAACATATCTAGTTATCAGGGAAACAAATGGTAAAGGACATGGTGATTCTTGTGGCATTCAGAAATCCACCAAGTCAAAATCTCCCAGACCCAATGTAACTAGAATTTTTTATACTCATATGTGACCAGGAAGATGTTTCTGGAGAGACAGAGCTAATCAATTTTGAGGACAAAATCTGGGGACAGAAGTTATCTTCTTAGGGAAGGCTAATCCATATGGAAAAGGGATGGAATGGAGGAGGAGCCTGGACCTATCCTATGTTGTGGGGAAAGAAGCTGTGTTAGAGAATCTCTAGTAAATATTAGTCTTTTGACAGATGGTTTTATAGACTTTTATATCCCCTCCTCACAATCTTTTACTTCCTAGAACCAACTTGGGTAGAGTCCCACCTGAATGACTTCGGTTTTATTTCACCACTATATAGGCCTTGGCAGATCATCTGAACTTTCAGGGGTTGACTGGGGACACCAGCTGCTGTCAAGCCAAATAGGGCTATGTATCCAAATAAGATCCCTGGGGATGATGGAGGGAAGAAGCACTGTGCCTTTCATTAATCTTCCATTCAACTTTGGGCTTCCCATCTCCTGGTGCTTTTGTCCTTTGAGGCTTGAACAGTGATCAGCCATGTACAGAGGTGGTCATACCCTCAATCTTGCCATCACCCACAAATACACCACTTCCATGTTCAAGAATTTTGAAATCCTCTTATTCAACCATAATCTGTTGGCCTTTCACCTTTCTCTCTGCCTTCCTTAAAGTTACTCATCTTTTCATTCTCACCCCGCCCTCCACTTGACCTCTCAACTCTATCCCAAATCATCTCCCCTGCATGGCTGTTCTCTCCTCTTCTCCCCATCTTAATATTGGAGAACCAATTCAACTTCATACTCTCCTCCTCTCTTGAATCCATAGTCTCCTTATATCACCAGTTATACTCAGTTAAGTCTCAGACTTGGATTACTACCATTTGATGACTTCATGCCTACGCACATGCTGCTGAATGAAGGTAGAGAAAAATCATACAATTGTTCTAACTGGACTCACTACAAATTTAACCTCAAGTGGGCCTGCAGTGGTGTGAGTTAATTCTACTATACTTCCCTTATCAACTCACTATACTGCTCCCCACAGTGGCTACTCCAAACTTCTTCATCTCTCTTCAAACCTCTCATGGTTCCCACTTTCTGTATGCTCTCAGCTTAAATTTTACTGAAAAAATAAAGCTGTTCTTTATTAAATCTGTTTTCTCCCCTCTTCCTCTTTTCCTATCACTTTTGTCACTTTTGTCTTTTATCACTTTCTTCTCCTTCACCTATTTCACATGATAAAATAGCCTTACTCTTTACAAAGATTAACTCCTCTAAGAGACCCTATTTGATCGCATCGCCTCCAACAGATTTCTTCCTCTGTCATCCCCAATCTCTCATTTATTTTTAGTCTCTTCTGGGTCATTTCCTACTGTGTACTGCCTGCAAATATGCCTGGAAAAAAACAGTCACTTGATATTTCCATCTCTGCTAATTGTCTTCCTATTTGTCCTCTGCTCTTAGTAGCTAAACTCAAAAAAGCCATTTGCAATAGAAGCCTCTGCTTTCTTTCCTGTCACTCACTTCTTAATCCCTTACAATCTAGCTTCTGACCTTAACATTCCACCAAAACTGTTTTCCTCAAAGTTACTGATGATCTCAATAATGTCAAAGGCTATAGAAAGGTCAAGAAAGATACTTGGAACTTTGTATATCTTACTTCCAAGGAAAGGAAGAAGAAAAATACCTTCTTCCCACTCACAGTGTTATGGATAATCAAGAAAGTTATTAAGATTATAGATGTCATGAGTTCTTTAGAGTCCAGACATATATGGGTATTTTCTCAACTATTATGCTATTTATTGTGGGTAAAGTCAAATTGAGGCCCTTGGAATTGCCTGAACTATCTCATTAATATTAATCAATATGTGATAGGACATGAAAAATCTAATTCCTCCTTAGTATGGAGTATGCCACATGGCTACAACTTTCTGACCTAACAATACTGATTTCATTGTGAGTTTAGAAGCTAAGGAACATTTTATTTTAATTTAGCGAGGAATGATACACTTTTAGAAATTATTTCTGTACTTATTTTTAGTTTTCAACATTCACTTCTGTAAGATTTTGAGTTCTAAATTTTCTCTCTCTCCCTCTACTTCCCCTTCCCCAAGATGGCATGCAATCTGATATAGGCTATCCATGTACATTGATATTAAACATATTTCCACATTAGTCATGTAGTAAAGAAGAATTAGAAGCAAAGGGAAAAACCACAAAAAAGAAAAAAAAAAGAGAGAAAATAGTATGCTTCAATCTGCATTCAGACTCCATAGTTCTTTCTCTGGAGAGGATAGCGTTTTCCATCATGAGTCTTTTGGAATTGTCTTAAATCTTTGTGTTGCTGAGAAGAGCCAAGTCTATCAGAGTCAGTCATCTCACAGTGTGGCTATTACTGCTTACAATGTCCTCCTGGTTCTGCTCACTTCATTAAGCATCAGTTCATGTAAAGCTTTCCAGATTTTTCTGAAGTCCACATGCTCATCATTTCTTATGGAACAATCCATTACATTCATATATCACAATTTGTTCAAACATTCCCTAATTGATGGGCATCACCTCAGTTTTCAGTTCTTGGCCATCACAAAAAGAGTTGCTATAAATATTTTTGTTCATGTGGGTCCTTTCCCATTTTTATGATCTCTTTGGGATACAGACCTAAAAGTGGTATTGCTGGGTCAAAGGGTATATGGACAGTTTTATGGCTCTTTGGGTATAGTTCCAAATTGCTCTCCAGAATGGTTGGATCAGTTCACAACTCCACCAACAATGCATTAGTGTTCCAATTTTCCCACAATTTCTCCAACATTTATCATTTTCCTGTTTTGTCATGTTAGCCAATCTGAAAGGTGTGAAGTGGTACCTCAGAGATGTTTTGATTTGCATTTCTCTAATCAGTAGTGATTTAGAGCACTTAGTGATTTAGATTGGGTTTATTTTATATCCTGCAATTTTGCTAAAGTTGAAAATTATTTTGAGTAGTTTTGTAGTTGATTCTTTAGGATTCTTTAAGTATACCCATCACATTATCTGCAAAGAGTGATAGCTTGATTTCTTCATTGCCTATTATATCTACTTCAATTTCTTTTTCTCTTCTTATTGATAAAGCTAACATTTCTAGTACAACATAGAATAACAGTGATGATAATGGAAACCTTGTTTCGCTCATGATCTTATTGGAAATTCTTCTAGCTTATCTCCATTATGTATAATGCTTGCTGATGGTTTTAGATAGATGCTACTTGTCATTTTAAGGAAAACTCCATTTATTCCTGTGCACTTTCATGTTTTTAATAGGAATGGGTGCAGTATTTTGTCAAAAGCTTTTCCTGCATCTATTGAGATAATTATATGATTTCTGTTAATTTTGTTATTAATATGGTCAATTAGGCTGATAACTTTCCTGATATTGAACCAGTCCTGCATTCGTGGTATGAATTCCACCTGGTAATAGTGTATTATTCTCATGATAAGTTGCTGTAATCTCTTTGCTAATATTTTACTTAAAAGTTTTGCATCTAATATTCATTAGGGAAATTGGTCTATAATTTTCTTTCTTTGTTTTGGCTCTTCCTGGTTTAGGTATCAGCACCATATTTGTATCACAGAAGGAATTATATACTTTTAAAATTTAATTACAACCAAAGATGTTTTTATTGCATTTGTAGTCCATGATGGTATCATTTCATTTCAACTCTGAGTCTCAATTATTAAACTGGCCTTTTCAGTTTAGCTTTGAACAGTTCCTAATATCTATTGCAACATGAGGAAATAATTTTCCTTAAGGTTAAAAAGAAAGGACTATGCTGTTAGATTACAAGGATTCAGTATTAATCCAAAATGAGTAGTTATGAAAATCAATAAGCAACATCCAAAATACATAGCACCTAATAAATAACTAGTAATTCATAGTCAATCGTTAATTACTGAAAACATAAAAAAATGATCACTAACCAGGAGTTCATAGTTTATTACTAATAGTCATCAACTTCAAATAATTCATAATCATTTGGTCATGGGTAATAATTGGTAGTCCTCCTAAGTTGCTCACAAAAGCTGGTAACATACAAATAGAAATTATAAAATAAACTTTGTGAAAGTAAAAAAATCTATTTAAGCTCATTCCAGGTGATCAAAAGTAATTAGCAAATGGAGTATTATTTCTTATGGTTGTAAACACTTCTGAGAATACTCATTCATATCCTTTGACCACTTATCTAACAGGTAATGGCTATTAGTCATATGTACATATATATATATATATGTATATACACACACAATATACATACACACCTATATATGTATATTATATGTGTATATATGTACAAAATTTATGTTTTCTATGCTAAACCCTTTTCAGAGAAATTGATACAGAAATTTTAATTTTTTTATTTAATTTTTATCTTTTTGCCTTTTGACCACTTGACTTCTTATTGTAGATGCATTAATTTTGTCTATGCTGTAGCATTTCAGGTTCATTTAATCAAATTTATCTATCTAGGTTCATATAATTAAAGTTATCTATTTTTTCTTTTGTAATTTCCTCTATCCCTTCTTTGGTTAAGAATAAATCTTCTGCCCATAGCCGTGAGAAGTATGTAATCTGCTACTCCTAATTTTTGCATATTATGATCTTTAATATTAAAGTCATGTACTGCTTTCTAGTTTTTCCAGAAGTCTTTATCAAATAAGGAGGTTTTTCCTCGGAAATTTATGTTTTCTTCTTTATCAGTTGCTAGGTTACTAAGTTCCTTTTGTTCTATTCTCCTTTGTCTAATATATTCCATTAATCTATCTCTATTTTTTAAATGAATAGCACTAGCTTTGTTGCCTGATCCTTTATGATATAGTTTGTGCTCTGAAAATGTTATTCCACATTTGTCATTACTTTTTTTCATCATTTCCCCTTTATATTCTAGATATTTTTTCCAAGTGAATTTTGTTATTATTTTACTTACAATAGTAGAAATTATTATTATTATTATTATTATTATTATTATTATTATTTTCTATATAATATCTTCTTGGCAATTTGATTGATATAGCATCAAAATTATAAATTAATTTTGGTAGTATTGACATTATTATTATGTTGTATGGTCTAGCCTTGAGCTCTGAATTTCCCTTCAACTATTTAAGTGGTTCTTTATTTCTTTAAGGAGTGTTTGATAATTACATTTATATAAGTCACTTATTTGCTTTTGTAGAGCACTCTCTAAATTTTTTATGCATTTTGTAGCTACTTGAAATGATATTTACCTATTATTGCTTCTTGAACTTTAAAACTATTATTATTATTATATAGAAATGCAATTGATTTTTTTCTTTTTTAGTATACTGGGACCTTGTGAAAAGTACTGTCTCAATTAGTACATTTTCTGTTTCCTTAGGATTTTCTAAGAATATTATCACAGAATCAGCAAATAGAGATAGCTTTGCATCTTCCTTACCCATTATTATGCCTTCAATATCTTTTTGTTGTTTAATTGTTGCTGCTAGCATTTTCAGAATTACATCAAAGAGAAGATGAGAGAATGAGCATCTTTGCTTTACTCCTGCTTTGATTTGAAAAGGTTCCAGTATATCCCCATTGAACATACTTTGCTTTTAGATAGATACTTTTAAATATTAGAAAGTTCTCTCTATTCCTAACTTTGCAGGGTTTTTTCCACATAAATGAGTGTCGTACTTTGTCAGAGGCTTTTCCTGAATCTACTAAGATAAGCATATGGTTTTGATTTTTTTGCTTTTAATAATTAATTTTTGCTTGTTTTCCTAATATTGATTTATCTTTGTACCACTGATATACATTTATGTGGTCATAATGAAAATAACTATTTCTGGAGAAATCAATATACAGTAATCTATTTGACAGGATTTAAAAAAATTAAACAAATATTATTAATGAGATTGATCCATAGTTTCCTCCTATGTTTTATCCTTCTGGGTTTAGATATTAGGACTATATTTGTCTCATAAAAGGTTTCTGATAGGTTACTTTCTTTCTCAGTTTTTTAGAACAACTTGTAAAATATGAGTGTTAATTGTTCTTTAAAAGTTTGATAATATTCTCCTGTGAATCCATTGGTAGCAATAGTTTTTTTTTTAACATACTTCTTTTGCAGCTTTTTCTATTTCCTTTCTGAGATTGGACTATTCAAGAGTAAGATCTCTAGCTATTCTTTTGACTAGATATTCTTTTTTATTTTTGAAGCTATCCTTTATTTTTTGTTTTCTTAGTTTTTAAAATACAACTGCATAACGGACGTGGATTTTTTTGTCTTTGTTTTTGGTAAATTTATCTTGCTCATTTTTTATTGATTTGATTTTCTTCTATCTTCTTTTTTTTTTTTATCAGATTAGCTAGCGGTTTATCAATTTTATTAGTCCTTTCAAAGAAATACATTGTAATTTTGTTTATCATTTCTATGGTGTTTTTGTTTCCATTTTATCTACTTCTCTAATTTTTAATATCTCCTCTTTTATGCTCAATTTTTGTTTGTCAGTTTATTGGTTTCCTAAACACATAATTCAGTTCATTAATCTTCTCCTTTGTTAATGTAGAGATGTGATTTCCCCCCTGAGACTGATTTAGCTATGTCTCAGAAATTTTGGCATGTCGTTTCATCATTATCCTTTTATTTCTCACAATTTTTATTGCCCCCCCTTCTGTCCTTTGACACACTATTTAGGATTTTATCATAAATTTTTCTCTTGGGTCTATGTCTTTGGTTAGGACTATTTTCATTGCATTATGATCAGTATAGAATATATTTACTATTTCTGCCTTTTCACATTTGTTTGAAATATCTCTGTGCCATTGTACATGGTCAATTTTTGTAAAATCACCATGAGAGTGTTGAGAAAAATGTATATTCTTTTGTAGTCTCATTTAGAAGATATCATAAGTCTTTTAGCTATAATTCCTCCAGCAGTTTGCAGAGTTTCATATTTTCCCTTTGGTTTTCTTTCATCCAAAGCTGAAAGAACATTGAAATTAACTGTGTTATTTTTTTGTTTGTCTTGTTAATATTTCCTCTATGAATTTGGATTCTAAGTCATTTGGAACACATAAGCTTATTCATGATATTGGTTTGTTATCTGTGGTTACTTTTAGCATAATATAATTTCCTCATTCATCTCTTTATGTTTTGAATATTTGTTTTTGCTTTATCAAATAGCATGGTTGCAATTTCCCCCTTTTTTAGATTTGTGTGATAGCAAAATTTCCCCCATCCCCTCAGTATTATTTTGTACTTATCTATATTTTTAATGTCTTTCTTGAAAGGAAATATTATTTAAATTTTCTTATTCAATCAGTTGCTCTTTTTAATTTTTATTAGATTGTTTAATCTTTTCACATTTAAAGTTATGAGAGCTAGGTATCTATTTTCCTTTATTTGTCTCTATTATTTTTTACTTTTAAAGTACTTTTTAATTTTTAAATTTAATTTTTTCCACTTTCAAATTCTTTTCCTTTCTTTATTCTCTACCCCACTCACTGAGAAGGCAAGAAATATGATTCCCATTATACATATGAAGTAACAAAAACCATATTTTCCTGTTAGCCACATTCTCAAACAATGTCAAGAAAAACAAAGGAAAAAATTTCAATTTGCACTCTAAGTCCATTTTTTATGTGGAAGTGGACATAACGTTTTTTATAATGAGTACGTATGAATTGTGTTGTCATTGTGTTGATTAAAGTTACCAAGGCATTCACAGTTGATAATCCTTACAATATTGTGATGATTATGTAGATTATTCTCCTGGTTCCACTCACTTCACTTTGCATCAGTTCATATAAATTTTCCAAAGTTTTCTGAAGACATCCCCATATTATTTATTAGAGAACAGTAGTATTCCATCACGTTCCTATACCATAACTTGTTTAGTCATTTCCAAATTAGAGGACATGTTTCCAATTCTTTGTCATCACAAAAAGAGCTGCTACCAATATTTTAGTTATATATAGGTGCTTTTCCTTTTCCTTTGCTCTCCTTAGGTATACATGTAGAAGTGATGTTGTTGGGTCAAAGGGTGTGCACAGTTTTAAAGCTCTTGGAGCATAATTCCAAATTATTCTCTAGAATGGTCAAACCATTGCATAGCTCCACCAACAGTAGAATCTACCCATTTAACTATATTCCCTTCGGCATGTGTCATTTTCCTTTTCTATCAACTTAGCCAATCTGATGGGTGTGAGATGATACCTCTGAGTTGTTTTAACATTCATTTCTTTAAGTATTAAGGATTAAAACATTTTTTCATATGATTATTGATAGCTTTGCATTTTCATATTTTTTGCTCATTTATCAATTGGGGATTGGCTGTTATTTAAAAAATTTGGCCCAGTTCCCTATATATTTGAAAACTATGACATTTATGAGAGAAAATTGCTGTAAGACTTCACCTAGTTTCCTGAATTTCTTCTGACTGCACTGCTGAAAAATCTTTAATATTTTATGTAATCAAAATTATCCATTTAACCTCTCATGAACCTCTTTATTTCTTGTTCGGTAATAAAGTCTTCCCTTATCCATAGATCTAACTGGTACTTTCTTCCATGATCCACTAATTTTTTTATGTCCTAATCATGTAGTCATTTTGAGCTTATCTTGGTATGTGGTGTGAAATGTTGGGCTCTGCCTTGTTTCTGCCAGACTGCTTTTCAGTTTTCCCAGAAGTTCTTGTCAAATAGTGAATTCTTGTCCTAAAAGCTGAGATCTTTGGATCAAAGAACAGACCACTGTGCTCATTTGCTTCTGTTCTATTGATTAACCATTTTTTTCTTTTCCAGTATGAAATATTTTTTAATGTTTACTACTTTGTAATATAGTTTGAAATTTGTTACTGCTAGGCCCTCTTCATTTTTTCCCCCCACTGATTATCTTGATCTTTTGTTCTATCAAATCAATTTTGTTATTATTATTGTCTAGTTCTATAAAGTAATGCTTTGGTAGCTTTATTGATATGGTACTGAACAAATAATTTAGGTACTGTTGTAATTTTTATCACATTGAATTAGCCTACTAATGAGAAATTAATATTTCTCCAGTTATTTAGAACTATTTTTGTTTGTGTGAAGAATGTTTTGTAATTGTGCCTCTGTGTGTGTGTCTTGGCAGGTAGATTCCCAAGCATTTTATATTGTCTGCAATTATTTTAAGTGGAATTTCTCTACCTCTACATTTTGGTCACTTTTATAATATATAGAAATGCTGGTAATTTGTGTGGGTTCATTTTATTTCCTGCAACATTGCTAAGTTTTTTTAGTTGACTGTAGGGCTGTTATATCTGCAAAAAGTGAGTTTTCTTTCCTCTTTGTGCATGCTTCATTTTATTTTTCTTTTCTTATTGCAATAGCTAGCATCTCTAGTACAGTATTGAATAATAATGGTGATAATGGACATCCTTGAATTACCCATGATTTTGCTGAAGAGGCTTCTAGTTATTCCTCATTACAGATAATGCTTGCTCTTGGGCTTTAGACTTGTCATTCAAGGAGAGCTCAATTTATTTCTTTGCTTTCTATTGCTTTTAATAGGAATAGGTGTTATATTCTGTCTAGAACTTTCTCTATATCTATTAATATAATAGATACAGTCAATTATGCTTATTGTTTTTCTAATATTGAACCAGCCCTGTATTCTTGGCATAGACAGTCTGGTCATAGTGTTTGCTCTTTTTGATGTCTTGCTGTAATCTCCATGTGAGTTATTTTGTTTAAAAATTTCGCATCAATGTTCATTAGGGAAATTGGTCTATAGTTTTCTTTTTTCTTTTTTTTTGCTTTCCCTGGCTTAGGTACAAAAAAGATATTTGTGAACACAAATAGCAGCTCTATTTGTGGTGTCAAAGATTGGAAACTGAGGGGACACTCATCAATTGGAAAGTGGCTAAACAATTTGTGGTATATGATTATGATGTAATAATCTTGTGCTCCAACGACTGATGAAGTGGATGGATTCAGAAAAACCTGAGAAAACTTCTATGAGCCATACAAAGTGAAGTGAGTTTGTACGCAGTAACAATAGTAGGACAAGGATTATCAACTGTGAAAGATTTAGCTACTCTGATCAGTATAATGATCCACAACATTTCCAAAGGACTTATGATGAAAAATGCTTTCTGCTTCCAGAGAGAGAACTGGTGAATTCTGAGTGAAGATTGAATCATATTTTTTTCACTTTAAAATTTTTTTTCCTGCTCCTTACCCCACCACCATAATATGGCTAATGTGAAAATATATTTTACATGACTTCATATGTAAAATGGATATCATATTTATTGCTATCTAAATAGGTGGGAGAGCATTTGGAACTGAAAATAAAAATTTTAACAATTGTCATGGAAGGAATTTGGTAGCATTCCTTCTTTACTTTTTTCAAACAGTCTAATTGTTATTGTATCATGATTCTTTTTTCCATCCTAATGTTCAGGTAGTCTGATTATTGTTTTCTCTTCCTGATCTGTTCTCCAGATCAGTTGTTTTTCTTATAAGATGTTTCACTTTCTTTTCTATTTTTCATTTTTCATATTTTGTTTAATTATTTCTTGATGTTTTAACTTTGCTGGCTTCACATTGCCCAATTCTAATTTTCAAGGTGTCATTTTCTTCCTTAAGATTCTAGATCTCCTTTTCTAATTGGTTGATTTTCTTTTCATAATTTTCTTGGATTATTCTTTTTTTCACCTCAATCTCTCTCATTTGATTTTCAAAGCTTTTTAAAGTTCTTCTATGAATTCTTTTTGAGCAAGTGACCATTTGACATTACTTTTTGGGGTAGAAGAGGATTTCTTTGCTTCAATATTCTCCTCTGAAGATGAACCCCAGTCTTCTCCATTCTTATAATAACTTTCTGTAGTTGGATTCTTTCTCCTTTTCCTCTGCATTTTTGGATAGTAATAGCTTACTTTTTTTTTTTGGCTAGGCAGTGGGGTTAAGTGACTTGCCCAGAGTCACACAGCTAGTAAGTGTTATGTGTCTGAGGCTGGGTTTGAACTCAGGTCCTCCTGAATCCAGGGCTGGTGCTCTATCCACAGCACCACCTGGCTGCCCTGCAATAGCTTACTTTTTGTAGTTACCTCAAGCCCTGGGGTATGAGGATTGAGGATCTTGCCCCAGATATTCAGTTCTCCCCTCTAGCCTGGAATCAAAGCCAAATCTCCAGGCTTCTGTAAATACCCACAGTCTAGGGGGCAGCTAGGTGGCACAGTGGATAGAGCACCAGCCCTGAAGTCAGGAGGACCTGATTTCAAATCCAGCCTCAGACCAGACACTTGACATGTACTAGCTGTGTGACCTTGGGCAAGTCACTTAGCCCTGATTGCCTCACTAAAAAAAAAAACCCAGAATAAATACCCACAGTCAGGGGTGTCCTGTCTCACTGCTTCTGCACTCATTGTGAGTGTGCTGCTTTCTTCTCCATTACAACACTCTGGGTCTGGTGCTTCTTGTCAGAAATGGTACACTGAAGATAAGTCCCTAAAAAAATACAATTGGCCAAATGGGGAAGGAGGTACAAAATCTAATAGAAGAAAACAATTTGTTGAAAATTAGAATTGGGCAAGTGGAAGCTAATGACTCTATGAGACAGCAAGAAAAAGTTCAAACAAAAACAAATGAAAAAGTAGATGAAAATGTAAAATACCTCATTGGTAAAACAACTGACCTGGAAAATAGATCCAGGAGAGACAATTTAAAAATTATTGGTTTACCTGAAAATTACAATGAAAAAAAAAGAAGCTGGACAGTATCTTTCAGGAAATCATAAAGGAAAACTGACCAAAGGACCTAGAACCAGAGGGTAAAATAGCTATAGAAAGAATCCACCGATCACCAACTGAAAGAGATCCCAAATTGAAAATGCCAAGGAATACAGTAGTCAAATTCCAAAATTACCAGGTCAAAGAGAAAATACTGCAAGCAGCTAGAAAGAAACAATTTAAATATCATGGAACCACCATCAGGATTTCACAGGACCTTGCAGCTTCTACGTTTAAAGACCGTAGGATATGGAATATGATATTCCATAAAGCAAAGGAACTTGGATTACAACCAAGGATCTACCCAGTGAAAATAAGCATGCTCTTTCAGGGGAGGAGATGGATAATTCAGTGAAATAGGGGACTTCCAAACCTTCCTGATAAAAAGACCAGAGATCAACAGAAAATTTGATCTTCAAATACAAAACTCAAGAGAGATATAAAAAGGTAAATGGGACAGAAAGAACAACGTATTATTAATAAGGGAAAAATGTTTACATCCTCACAAGGGAAGATGACACTTGTAACCCTTGAGAACTGTATTGTTATTACACCATGTTAAAGTGGCATATATAAAGGGGGTGCATATAAGTTGACTTTGATGTAATGATAAAAAAAATCTAATCAAATGGGTTGAATGTATCCAAGTAAGTGAATTAATCTGATTTAACTAAGAAAATGTACTGAGAGAAAAGGAAAAGAGGAGGCAGACAAGGGTAAATTACATTACAGGAAAAGGCACAAAAACCTATTACAGCAGAGGGAAAAGGAGGGAGATGAGCATTGTTTGAACCTTGCTCTTATCAGATTTGGCTCAAGAAAGGAATAACATAATCAGTTAAGTACTAATATTGATAGACTTAACCCTTCTCAGCAACACAAGGGTCTAAGACATCTCCAAAGGCCTCTTGATGGAAAATGCTATCCACATCCAAAGAAGGAACTATGGAGCTTGAATGCAGATCGAAGCATACTATTTGTATTGTGTTTTGTTTCCTCTCTCAGGTGGTTCCTGCTATTGGTTCTAATTCTTACTTACAGTATCACTAATGTGAAGATATGTTTAATAGGAATGTATATGTATAGCCGATATCAGACTGCATGCCATCTTTGGGAGGGAGGTGGGGAAGGAGGGGGAGAAAAATTTAAAACTGAAAAGCTTATGGAAGTGATTGTTGGTAAATCAAAATAAATTAATAAAAAAAAAAGAAATGGTTCCCTCGATCTTCCCCAGCTCCGATGCCCAACTCCCCTCACAACTTGGGGTGGGGGGAAGTTCTTGTGGCTAGGGCAAAGGCAGCCTCCCAAAGCAACCAACCCCAGGGCTTGCTGCTTGTTGTTTAAGCTGTTTGCTGCTTGTTAACATGGACCCTAGCCTGAAGGTGTTTACTCTTGATTGGGACCAAACCTAGCACTGGAATTTTTATTTTGATCTTCCAGAATTGTTGCAGGAAGACCCCTTCTTGTGCTCTATTTTATTCATTTTTCCTGGCACTTTGTTCACCCTAAGGTGCTATATTATCTCTTTTTTGGGGGAAAATCTTGAGAGCTTGGAATTTTCTGACCTACTCTTCCATCTTCCCAGAATCTTATCCTCTTTTTTTCTTTTTAAAATCAAATTAAGCAATTATTTATTGATTTAATTTAAAACACGTAACCATCTCATAGTTTTATTTAATATTTCAATGTTCTTTTTAATTTCAATTGTATTAATCTCTCCTTTGATTTTCAGGGTTTCTATTTTGGTATTTAATTGAGGGTTTTTAATTTGTTAGCATTTTTTTAGTTCTGTGCCCAGATTATTTACTCTTTCTCCCTTTCATTGATGCATTTAGAGATAAAATTTCCCCTTTGTATCGCTTTGAATGCATCCCACAAATTTTTGTGTGTTTTCTCATTGTTGTGAATGTGCTCTCATTGTTTCATTTTAGGGAAATTATTGTGTCTATGATTTGTTCTTTGACCCACTTTGGGGTTAGATTATTTAGTTCCAGTTAATTTTTAATCTTGCTTCAATAATCCTTTATTGAATGTAATTTTATATCAGCATGGTCTGACAAACATGCATATAATTTTTCTGCATTTATTTGTGAGCTTTTTATGCCTTAATATGCACAATAAATTTTTGTGAGAGTGTCATTTAGTTGAGAAATAAATATACTCTCTATTTCAATTCAGTATTCTTCAGAGGTTTATCATATCTAACTTTTCTAAAAACATATTCATTTCTGTAACTTATTTCTTGTTTACTTTATAATTAGATTTATTTATTTATGAAAGTGGCACACTGAAGTTTCCCACTTATATAGTTTTACTATTTCCTCCTGTAACTTGACTTTTCCTTCAAGAAGATGGATGCTATGCCATTTGGTGCATATATTTTCACTATTGATAACAATTCATTGTCCATGATGCTTTTTAGAGAGATATAGTTTCCCTGCTTATCCCTTTTATTTAAGTCTATTTTTGCTTTTACTTTATCTGAAAGAATGATCATTACTCTTGTCCTTTTCAAATTCAGCAGAAGCATAATAGATTCTGCTCCAGACCCTTATTTTATTGTGTGTGTAACTCTCTGTTTCAAGTATGTTTCTTGTTAAAAAACAAACCAAAGAACATTACATTGGATTCTAGTTTCTAATCCATCCTTCTATCCCAGGGGTGGGGAACCTGTGGCCTTGATGCCACATGTGGCTCTCTAGGTCTTCAAGTGCAGCCCTTAGACTGAGTCCAAACTTCACAGAACAAATCCCTTGGAATGTGAAGTTTGGATTCAGTCAAAGGGCTGCACTTGAAGACCTAGAGGGCCACATGTGGCCTCAAGGCTCATGTTTCCCATCCCTGTTCTATCCTCTTTCATTTCACTCCATTCTTATACTTATACTGATAATTGCTAACTGTGTGTTTCCCTTTATCTTATTTTCTTCTACCCTCTTCCTCTCTTTCCTTGTAATTTTGTAATTTTGTTCAGCAAAAAGCCTAGATTGTTGATTCACCTGTAGGAGAATTGCCACGAGGTTCTCTAAGTAATGTCCTAGACTGGCTTTCTGCCATAATTTCCATCTGATTTTCACTTTTACATAAATCTCTGTGTGTATTTATAAAGAAATCTCTTACTGGTCTCTCTATAGTCACTCTGTTGATCATGCTGTCCTTGCTTGTTGCCTTCATTGACTCTTCTTGAATTTCTGTTTTCTGGGGTGTTTAAGAAGCAAATGATCTCTTTAGGTCTGTTTTTTTTTTTTTAGGCAATTGAGGTTAAGTGACTTGCCCAGGGTCACACGGCCAGTAAGTGTCAAGTGTTTGGTCTGAGACTGGATTTGAATTCAGGTCCTCCTGACTTCAGGGCCGGTGCTTTATCCACTGTGCCACCTAGCTGCCCCCGATTTTCAATCTAAGAATGTTTCAACTGCCTCTATATTATCAAACATTCATCTGTTTTTATTTATGATTAAGTTTTGCAGGATAAGTCACCCTGAACTGCATCCTAAGCTCTATTTTTCTTTAGCTTACATTATTCTACTCCTTCCTGCAGTTACTCATGGGTCAATAAAAATCCTATGTTATTCGAATTTCCTTTCTTTTGTATTTGAAGGTTTTCTTCCCAGTCTCTGCAGAATTTCTCTCACCCCCACCCAAATGAATTGTTAAATTGAACCACTGTGTGTCTCTGAGTTTGCAACATTTTTCTCTTAGAAGCAACTTTTGGATTCTGGCAATTGGTATCTCATTTTCTGTGTTCAGAAATTTGGGGCAAGTTTCTTGTATTAGAGTGTTCAAGTTTTTTTTGACTTGTGTTGTTCTGAGTGATCTATAATTCCTGTGTTGTCTCTATGCATCCTGTCTTAAATGTATTTTGATTGAATAGAGAGCATTTATAATGTTATTGATTTTTAATTGCTCTTCTTCTAGATTATTCTTCACTTCTATGTATTGCATTCCTAACCAGTTATGCTCTCTTTTGTTTCTTTGGTGAGATTTGCTACTACAGATTTAGGATTTTTAAAAAAAATTGTCAGTCATTTCTTCTGTGCAGATAATAAATTCTGTTCCCATAATTCTCATTTCTTTTTTAAGTACTCAGTAATAGCCTATTGTGGTTCCATATTCTCCACAAATTCCACAAGTATTGAATGAACATATTAAGTGTTGAGTTATTTTCCTTTGTTTTTCAGTATTTTTTCATAGATATCTGACCTTGTTTACTAGATGTGGAGGTCATAGTTCCTTCTGCTGTTGCTGTTTTCTCTGTCGATTTATCTATTTATGTTCAAGGTCTTTGAGTTTTCTTCCTCCTGAGATCTTTAGGGATTTCAGTCTCCCTTACTTATTTTTCCCTACTCTTCACTTTCTGACTTCCCCTCAGATGTTGTTTTCTCTGGGCAGCTACCTCTCAAAGAATGTCAGCTTTCTCTCTCATTGGGCAATTCCTCATTCCTCATCCTAGGTCTCTGCCCCAAGTGCCTTTTGAGGGGATCAGAACTGGATGCTGAGCTCTTTCCCTCAGGATAAGTGAAGTGTAACACAGCTTCCCTTTTCTCCACCCCTATCCTGAGTCATTCAATTTATCAGTTGTCTTGTCTAACAGTACAGAACACCATCATCCTAATGCTATTGCATCCGGCTTTGGTTTTTGTCATTTGGAATACGGATCGCCTAGATTCTTGGAGGAATGAGTATGTGTGATAGAGGTGTGGAGTTAAAACCCAGATACTTGTATTGCATCTTTCCCTTTGTTCCACCCTTCTCCTATAGCGCTCCATTGTGGCACAGAGCACTGTAGCTGGTTATTGAGACCTGAAGAAATTTCTACCCTTTGGAGCTTGGATCTTTTTTTTTTTAAATTATTTTTTTAATTTAAATTATTTTTCCATATGCTTTTGAGGTGAAAATTTTTCTCCCATTCCTCCCCCCCACCCTCCCCAAGATGGCACACAATCTGATATAGGCTTTACATTTACATACCCATTAAACATATTTTCACATTAGTGAAGTTGTAAGTAAAAATTAAAACCAATACGAGGAACCATCAGAAAGAGGAAACAAAACTCAACAGAAGGTAAAAATAAGTGATAGCGATTCAACTTCCATAGTTCTTTCTTTGAATGTGAACAGCATTTTCCATCCCGAGGCCTCTGGAAATGTCTTAGATCCTCATAATGCTGAGAAGGGTTCAGTTTAACATTCTTAGTCATTGCATAACATGGCTGTTATTGTGTACAAAGTCCTCTTGGTTCTGCTCACTTCACTCAGCATCAGACCATATAAGTCTTTCCAGGTTTTTCTGAAGTCAGCCTGTTCATCATTTCTTATAGCACAATAGTATTCCATTACATTCATATACCACAACTTGCTCAGCCATTCCCCAATTGATGGGCATCCTCTCAATTTCCAATTCTTTGCCACCACAAAAAGAGCTGCTATGAATATTTTTGTACATGTGGGTCCTTTTCCCATTTGTTTGATCTCTTTGGGATATAGCCCTAGAAGTGCTATTGCTGGATCAAAGGGTATGCACATTTTTGTAGCCCTTTGGGCATAGTTCCAAATTGTTCTCCAAAATGGTTGGATCATTTCACAACTCCACCAACAATGTATTAGCGTTCCAATTTTCCCACATCCTCTCCAACATTTATCATTTTCCTGTTTTGTCATGTTGGCCAATCTGATAGGTGTGATGTGGTACCTCAGAGTTGTTTTGATTTGCATTTCTCTAATCAATAATGATTTAGAGCATTTTTTCATATGACCATATGTGGCTTTAATTTCTTCATCTGAGAACTGTCTGTTCATATCCTTTGACCATTTATCAATTGGGGAATGGCTTGTGTTCTTATAAATTTGTCTTAATTCTCTATATATTTTAGAAATGAGGCCTTTATCAGAAAGACTGGTTGTAAAAATTCTTTCCCAATTTTCTACCTTCCTTCTAATCTTAGTTGCTTTGACTTTGTTTGTACAAAACCTTTTCAATTTAATGTCATCAAAATTATCCATTTTGCTTTTCATAATGTTCTCTATCTCCTGTTTGGTCATGAATTCTTCTGTTCTCCATAGATCTGATAGGTAAACTATTCCTTGTTCTCCCAGTTTACTTATGGTATCAGCCTTTATATCTAAGTCCTGAACCCATTTTGACTTTGTTTTGGCATAGGGTGTGAGATTTGGGTCTATGCCTAGTTTCTGCCATACTCTTTTCCAGTTTTCCCAGCAGTTTTTTTCAAAGAGTGGGTTCTTATCCCAGAAGCTGGGGCCTTTGGATTTATCATATAATAGAGTACTATAGTCATTGACTATTGTGTCTTGCATATTTAACCTATTTCACTGATCCACCACTGTATTTCTTAGCCAGTACCATGGAGCTTGGATCTTCACAGCAGTGGAAAAGGGTGGGGAGGTTTCATTTTATGGCAAACTCTTTGGGTCCTTGTTGCTGATAGCATGGCATGTAATGGATAAGTGGGTGCTGAGTAAGCTCATTAGATAAGAGTTCATGTTTTTTTTTTTAACCATCTTTCGAATTCCTGGTGTCCTAGACTATTGAGACAATTTAAATTTCTTTTTTGGAGAAGTTTAAGAGGTCTTGATGATCAGAGAAAATGTCTAGTCCTCCTTCTTGTTAGTCATAGGATCCAGATGAATTTTCATCATGAAATTCCCCCCAATTATATACACACATTTATACCCATAGATGTGCATATATACATACATACGTATGGATTATAACCAAATACACACACACACACAAAACACATGTGTATGGATATATAACCACATACACACTTGTATGTATAACCACGTATACACATGCACACATGTATAATCATATATACATACATGAATATACATATATCTCCATATATAGATGTATATCCTAAAATTGGCTGCAGTTAAATTATTTCAAATTTACAAGTCATATCAAAGTAAACAGGCACAGTTGGACAAGTCTTTTCTTCTTCCAAATTTAGTTTAAGTCAAGATAGTTATCTGTCTTGATAAGACTATAATTTAACAAATATAGTTTTTTTACATAGCACTTTCACAACTTTACCCACCTACTCAAAACAAAGAAACATTCTCTCAGCTTCAGACATGTGTGTTCATACATTCAATAAAAACAAATCAAAATTCAAATCTGGACTGAATTTTTCCTAATTGAATTAAGCTCACTATTATATGCAAATTAAATTTCAAGTTCAAAATAAATCACACAAATACCAATGTTACCTCATTGGAACGAAAGTTAAATTAAATTAAGAAATTAAGTAGAACTGCCCCCTTCAAAGACATGTGTATAAGCCTGCAAAAGGGGTTTATGGTCACATCACTGGGGAAGGGAGGCAGTAGTCTAGCCTACCTGTAGGCAGGAAAGCTCTACAGATCTTGGGGAAAAAAATGAAAGAAGATGAAAAAGCCAGAGACATATAAGTAGGTAGAGGAAAAGACAAACATAGAATTCATTCTTGCTGCAAAGCCTGCAAAGCTCTCCAACCTAAAAGAAATATATACACAGTCTCTTTGGATAGATGTTCAAACAGAGCAAATCTCCCACAATAGTTAACGGATTATCTTTTTAAGGGATCTCACATTCTTTGTGGCCTATGCACGCACACCCCCCCCAAACAAAATAGTACTTGAGTTAGTCAGACTTAAAATAGAAGCCAAATAACAAGAATTACTGACCTGAAAGTCCAAGACTTAAGAGGTTTGAAGTCCATTTGTATTAACTATCTGCAGCTCCCTATTAGACATTTAAAAGAGATCTCCTTTACCTCAAATCTGACATCATGAGGGAGATTGAGGATGTCTTACTTCTGACAGCACAACTGCTGTATAAAACAATTTTATTACAGTAAAGGGCTTTATTCTAGACATGTGTTTGCAAACCTACTGAGGGAGAAATATCAATTTGTACAAAGAGCACTATGCCTTTAAAAGGTTAAGTGGATTTCTAAATATGTTACTTTATATTCGTAGATACTTTATAGCATATAGCAAACGCAGTCATACTACTTAATAACCAGTCAACCATTGGCTTTGGGAATAGTTCGTTATGTTTCTTTTTTTATAAGAAGTTTTTAATGGATATTTCTTATTTCTTACATCACTATAGTATCTCACCTATCTCTCTTCCTCCCCCTTCCAGAGGGCCATCTCATATGACAAATGTTATTTTTTTGACAGGAAAAAAAAATCAGCACAACTGATCAATACCTTGAAAAAGTCTGAAAACGTGGGCAATGTGCAACACCTGTGGACTTTCATGAAGTGGTAGGTTGGAGGTATCTTCTCACATCTCTCAGTCCTGTTTGAACTTAATAGTTTTTTTTTTAACATTTATTTTTATTTTTTGGTGTGTAGTTATCTTTTCCATTTATGTTTTTGTAGTTACTGTGTTGTCTTAGATTTGCTTACTTCATTCTGTTTGTACAGATCTTTCCACGATTTTCTGTATTCATCAAATACATAATTTCTTACAGCATAGTAATGTCCCATTACACTAATATACTACATTTTTTAGCCATTCTCCAATTGATGAGCATCTACTTTGTTTCTAGTTCCTAACTATAGCAACAAGATATCTCTGTCTCTGTCTCTGTCTCTCTCTCTCTCTCTGACTTTTTCTTGTTGATGGCTTCCTTGGGATAATGGAGCAATAGAGCCCAGTAATGGAGTCTCTGGTTCAAAGAATATGGACATTTTACTCACTTTATTTACGTAATTCCAAATTACTTTCCAAAAATAATTATATCATTCACAGCTCCACCAACAATGTATTGCTGTGAATATCTTCCCACAAACCCTCTAGCATTGACTATTGTAATTGTATGTCAGTTTTGCCAATTTACAAGGTATAAGATAAAACCTGAGTTGTTTTGATTTACATTTCTTTTATCATTAGTTATTTAGAACATTTTTATGTGGTTGTGAATACTTGTGAATACACATATACACACAGATACACACACACACACACACACACATTTATTATTGTTTATATATCTTGGATACCAGAGGCAGCTAGAGATAGCTCAGTGGATAGAGAACTGGGACTGGAGTCAGGAAGACCTGAGTTCAAATCCAGCCTCAGACACTTACTTGCTGTGTGACCCAGGGCAAGTCACTTACCCTCTGGTTACCTTAATCCACTGGAGAAGGAAAGGGCAAACTGCTCCAGTATCTTTGCCAAGAAAACCCCATGGATGTTATGGTCCATGGGGTCATGAAGAGTCAAATATGACTAATTGATTCAACAATGACAAAAATCTTGAATATCAAACCCGTATCATAGATATTTGATACAAAGATTTTTTTCCCCATGTAGCCATCTCCCTTCTTTTCCTATATGCATTAATATTGTTTGTGCAGAAGCTTTTCAGTCTCATATAATCAACATTATCTGTTTTATCTTCTTGTAATTACTTTCATCTCTTGCTTAGTTAAGAATATATGTCCTACTTATGATGAAAAATGCTATCCATCTCCAGAGAAAGAATTGATGGAGTCTGAATGCAGATTGAAGCATAATTTTTTTTTACTTTCTTTATTTTTCTTGGTTCCCCCCCCACAACATGACTAACGTATATGTATACACACATATGTATGTATGTGTGTATATGTATGTGTGTATATATATGTGTGTATACACACACACACACATACACACATACATACATATACTGACTGCACATTTATAACCCATATCAAATTGCTTGCTTTCTCTATAGGGGGGTTTGGGAGGGAGGGAGAGAGGAAATTTGGAACTCAAAAATAAAAATGTTAATAATTATTTTTACATGTAATTGGGGAAAAATAAAATATTACATTTAAATATACTTTTATCATCTTTAAAAAATGAATATGTGTACTCTCTGTAGGTGTGAGAGCTGTTTCTCTTCTTTTTTTTTTTAGCAGTATAATGTTTAATATTAAGGTTGCATATCCATTTGGAATGTACTGTGGACATTAGGTAGCTTAGTGGATAGAGTGCCAGGCCTGGAGTCAGGAAGACATGAATTTAAATACAGCCTCAGGTGTTTAGTAATTGTGAGACTGTGGGCAAGTCACTTAATCCTGTTTGCCTCAGTTTCCTCATTTGTAAAGTGGGCTGGAGAAGGAAATGGCAAAACACTCTAGAATCTCTGCAAAGAAAACCCCAAATGGGGTCACAAAGAGTAGAATCTTACCAAAGTGACTGAATGATACCAATTTCTACTAGACTGCTTTCCAATTTTCACAGAAGTTTTTAAGAAATACAGCAATTTTTCTTAGGTAATTTATGTTTTCCATTTTATCAAACACTGAATTTTATTATTGAGTCTTATTGTTTTTGAATCTGCTTCATCTCATATGTTCCACTGATCTATCTCGATTCTTTAATCAACACCAGATAGTTTTGATGACTATAATGTAGTTTGAGCTCTAGAATGCTATTTATTCTCTTCTTGTCATTACTTTTGTCCCATAATTTCCATTAATATTCTATAACTTCTGTTTTTCCAAATGAATCTTCTTGTTTTATTAAGTTCTGTAAAATATCCTTTTAGTATTTTGATTGATATAGCATTAAAAGTATAAATTAATTTTAGTAGAATTGTCATTTTTATTATTTTGGCACAGCCTAGTGCAGAGCAATGAATATTCCTCCAGCTGTGTAGATTGTTCTTTACCTCTTTTAAGAAGCACTTCGTAATTATATCTATATGTCTTTTTGTGTGCTGTAAGAGGTTAATAATCTCCAGATATTTTGTGCATTTTTGTAGTTATTTGGAATGTGATTTCCCTATTACTGATTCTTGTTCATCATTATATAGAAATATTATTGATTTTTAAGGATTTATTTTGTAACCTGCAACTTTACTAAACCTATTCATTGTCTCAATTAGAAGCTTTGAAGATTTCCTAGGATTTTTTCAAGTAAACCATTATATCATTAGTAGTAATTTTTTTAAATGTATTCTATAGCTATCTTTACACCTTTCATTTCTTCCTCATCTTAATGCTGTTGCTAACATTTCCAGAACTATCTCAAATAATTGTGAGGAGAGTGGGTATCCTTGACTTACTCCCATGTTTATTTTTAAAAAAGAGAATTTGATGCTTGTTTTTGGTTTTAGGTAAATTTTTTTTATGATATTAAAAGGTGCCTCTATGACTTTACGTTGTAAGCTTTTGTTTACACCTAAAAAGAGTCTTCTACTTTGTTAATGGCTTTTTCTTCATCCATTGAAATGACCATGTGGTGGTTTTGGATGTTTTCATTTTTAATGTGATTATGTTGATTGTTTTCCTAATGTTAAATCCCACTTATTAAATGAATTATTTCTTGAATAAATCACTGTGGCCTATTAGACAACATTTTGTTTAAAATTTTTGAGTCAATGTTCATTAATGATATTGGTTTTCTTTCTATGGTTTATTTTCCCCTGATTTGGGTATTAAGACTATATTTGTCTCATAAGAAGATTCTGGTAGGGTGCTTGTTCCTTTTTGGAGAATAATTGGTGAAGTGTGAAGACTAAGTATTCTTTAAAACTTTGATAGAAATATCCTGTGAATCCATCTACACCAAGAATATTTTTTTTTTGTTAATTCTTTTTTGGGTTAGATTTATTTTCTTTTCTGAGATTTGATTAAGATCTTTATCTGAGAGTTTTAAATCTTACAGTGTGAGTATTTTGTATTTTTAAATATATTTATTTCTTTTGTGTTCTCTATTTTCTTAACATATAACTATGCATGATATGTTCTGATTGTTCTTTTTATTTATTTTGGTTTTACTGTGAGTTCACCTTGCTCATTGGCTATTTTATTGATTTGATATTGTTCTATACTTTTTTTTAACAGATTAGCTGAGAGTTTATCAATTTTGTTAGTCTTTCAAAGAACCAGTTTTTAGTTTTATTTATCATTTCTGTTTTTTTTTTTGTTTCTAGGCCATTTATTTCACCTTTAATTTTTAATATCTCTTGTTTGTATTTATTTCATGTTTATTTTCTAATTTTAAAAATCACATTCCTCTTTAATTCTCTTTTTCTATTTTGTTAAAACTTAATTGCAAGGACACAGTTTTCCCCAAAAGATTGCTTTTACTGTACCTCAGAAATTTTGTTGTTTTAAAAACCATTATAATTTTCTTTGACATAGTTATTACTTATCTTTATGGTTTGTTTCTAAAGCCACTCGTTATTTAAGATTTCATTTTTTAAGTCTGCAATTGGGTCTTCATCTTCTTTGTGGTCTTTGAATTAGTTGCTACTTTTATTACATTATCATTTGTAAAGGATATGTTAACTATTTCTGCCTTTTTACATTGTTTGTAATATCTCTGACCCCTAGTAATACATGTTCAGTTATTGTAAAAGTGTTGTGTTGCTGAAAAATATGTATTTTATTTTACATTTAGAAGAGGCCATAAGTCTTTTAACTCTAGCTTCTCCAGAAATTGCTTTAATTCTATATTTTCCCTTTAGTTGATCTTTCTATGGAATTATCCAAAACTTTACTGAAGTTGTTAACTGTTTCAATTAGTTTTTCACTTGATTCTTTAGGATTCTCTAAGTATCCTATCATAGCATCTTTAAAGAGTGATAGTTTCATTTCCTTAATATCTATTTTTATTCCTTCTATTCATTTTCATGTGATATTGTTATGGCTAGTATTTCTAGTAAGAAGCTGACTAGTAATGGCGATAATGGAAATCTTTGCTTCTCCTCTTATTGTGTTGTCAAAGCTTCAGGTTTACCCTCATTACAAATAATGCTTGACCTTAGTTTTAGATGGATACTACTTACCATTTTAAGAAAGATTCCTTTGATTCCTATGCTTTTTGGTATTTTTAATGTGAATGAATATTGTATTTTATCAATGCCTTTTTCTATATCTTTGATTTTTATTGTTTTTGTTACTGATATGGTCAATTATGCTGATAGTTTTCCTAATATTGAATCATCCTTACATTCCTGGTCTAACTGGTCATAGTGTGAGGGTCTTTGCAAGATATTGCTGTACAATCCTTGCTAGTATTTTATTTAAAAAAATTCATTCATACTCACTAAGGCTTGTAATTTTCTTACTCTATTTTTGTTCTTCCTGGTTTAAGTATCAAAATCATATTTGTGTCATAAATGGATCTTAACTTATTTTTTCCAAATAGTTCATATAATATTGGAATTAATTGCTATTTAAATGTTTGGTAGAATTCACTTGTGAATCCATCTAGTCCCGATGATTTTTTATTAGGGAGTTCATTGACAGTTGTTCAATTTCTTTTCTAAGAGAGGGTTATTTAAGTATTCTTTTTTCTCTTCTGTAAATCTGGGGAAATATTCATCCATTTCACTTTGTCAGTTTAACTGGCATATAATTGGACAAAATAGCTTCTAATAAGTTAACCTCATCCTCATTAGTGATGCATTCATCCTTTTCATTTTTTGATACTAGTAATTTGGGTTTTTTTAAATAAAAACAAGCAATGTCTATCTATTTTATTGTTTTTTTTAATGAAACTAACTTAATTTTATCTATTAGATAAAAGGTTTTTTAAACTTTCAGTTTTATTAATCTCTACTTTGATTTTCAGGACATTTTGATGTTTAATTGGGGATTTTTAATTTGTTCTTTTTCTAGGATTTTTAGGTGCATGACCAATTAAATTCTTTATTTTGTTGAGGCAACAACTTAGAGATATAAAATTTCCTCTAAGTACATTTTTTGGCTGCATCCCACAGATTTTGGAATGTTGTTGCATTGTTATTTTCATAAATGAAATTATTGATTGCTTCTATGACTTGTTCTTTGGCCCACTTATTCCTTAGGATTAGAATATTTAGTTTCCAATTAACTTTTAATCTAATGCTTCAGTGGCCCTCATTACGTGTAATTTTATTACACGAAAGCTTGAAAAGGGTGCATTTAATATTCCTACTTTTTGCATTTGGTTGTGAGAATTTTATGCTCTAATACGTGGTCAATTTTTGTGAAGGTGCTGTGTACAGCTGAGAAAAAGGTATATTGCTTTCTAGTCCCATTCAGTTTTTTCCAAGTGTCTATCATATTTAACCTTTCTGAGATTCTATTCATCTCTTTAACTTCTTGCCTATTTATTTTATGGTTAGGTTTATCTAGCTCTGAGGGGAAAGTTGAAGTCCCTTCCTAGTGTGGTTTTGCTGCCACTTTCATCCTGTTATTTATTTAACTTTTTCTTTAAGAATTTGGATGCTATGTTATTTGGTACATTTATAGTTAGTATTGATATTATTTTACTGTGCTTGGTGCCTTTTAGTAAGATGTAGTTTCCCTACTTCTCTCTGTTAATTAGATCTATTTTAACTCATGCTTTATCTGAGATCATAATTGCTACCCCTATCTTTTTTTTAATGTCAGCTGATGCATGATAGATTCTACTGAAGCCCCTTATTTGATATCTGCGTGTTTCTTGTAAACAGCATATTGTTGGATTCTGGTTTTTAATCCATTCTTTTATCTGCTTCCATTTTGTGGGAGAGTTCATCCCATTCACATTCACAGTTTTGATTACTAAGTGTGCATTTACCTCCATCCTATTTTCTTCTGTTTATACGTCTTTCTTTTTTCAATCATGTTCCTCCTCTAAAGTCTGTTTGGCTTCTGAGCACTGCCTTTTTATCTGCCCTCCCCTTTATCATTGCCTGATATATTTCTTTTCCCTCTGCTTAATTTTTTTTTCAAAATTACGTGTAAACATATTTTTTTAACAATTTTTCCCTAAATTTTCCAAATTTTTCCAAAATTTCCAAATTTTTTCTCCTTCCCTTCCTTCCCTCTCTCCTCCCCAAGATGACAAGTAATCTGATATAAGTGATACATGTCCTATCATGTTAAACATATTTCCACATTAGTCATGTTGTAAAAGAAGAATAAGAACAAAAAGGAAAAGCCTAAAAAAAACAACAAAAAGGTGAAAATAGTATGCTTCAATCAACATTCAGATTCCATAACTCTTTCTCTGCATGTGGATAAGCATTTTCCATCATGGGTCTTTTGGAATTGTCTTAGGTCATTGTACTGCTGCGAAGAGCTAATTCTATCACAGTTGGTCATTGCCCAATGTGGTTACTGTGTACAATGTTGTCCTGGTTCTGCTGAATTCATTCAGCATCATTTCAAGTAAGTTTTTCCAGGTTTTTCTGAAATCCACCTGCTAATCATTTCTTATAGCACAATAGTATTACATTACATTCATATACCACAACTTGTTCAGTCATCCCATTTCCAATTCTTTGCCACCACAGAAAGAGCCGTTATAAATGTTTTTGTACTTGTAGGTCCTTTCTCCTTTTTTTATGATCTCTTTGGGATGTACATCTATTAGTGGTATTACTGGATCAAAGCATATACACAGTTTTATGGCCCTTTGGGCATAGTTCCAAATTGTTCTCCAGAATGGTTGGATGAGTTCACAACTCCACCAACAATGCCTTAGACAATTGTCCC
Source organism: Phascolarctos cinereus (assembly GCF_003287225.1). Taxonomy (NCBI): domain Eukaryota; kingdom Metazoa; phylum Chordata; class Mammalia; order Diprotodontia; family Phascolarctidae; genus Phascolarctos; species Phascolarctos cinereus. Next base: position 252,719,846 of record NW_027555736.1, read on the forward strand.
ACATCTCCAATATTTGCTAATATTTTCTTTAAATTTTTTTGCATCAATATTCATTAGGGAAATTGGTCCATACTTCTCTTTCTCTGTTTTGGCTCTTCATAGTTCAGGTATCAGCATCATGTTTGTGTCATAAAAAGAATTTTGTAGGACACCATGTATTTTTCCAAATAGTTTATATAGTATTGGAATTAATTTTTCTTTAAATGTTTGGTAGAATTCACTTGTAAAACAATCTGGTCCTAGAAATTTTTTCTTAGGTAGTTCACTGATGGCTTGTTTAATTTCTTTTTGTAAAATTGAGTTATTTAAATATTTTATTTCCTTTTCTGTTAACCTGGAAAATTTATATTTTTGTAAAAAGCCATCCATTTCACTTAGATTGTCAGATTTAGTGGCATACAGTTGTGAAAAATATCTCCTCATCATTGCTTCAATTTCCTTTTCATTGATATGGCATTCACCCTTTTCAGTTTTGATACTAGCATTTTGGTTTTCCCTTTTCAGTTTTGATACTAGTATTTTGGTTTTCTTCTTTCTTTTTTTAAATCAAATTAACCAAAAGTTTATCTATTTTATTGGTTTTTTCACAAAGCCAACTTCTAGTTTTATTTATTAGTTCAATAGTTTTCTTTTCAATTGTATTAATCTGTCCTCTCATTTTCAGAATTTCTAATTTTGTATTCAATTGGGTATTTTCAATTTGTTCTCTTTCAATTTTTTTTAGTTGCGTGCCCAATTCATTGATCTAATTTTTCTCTATTTTATTCATGTAAGCATTTAGAGATAGAAAATTTCCTCTAAGATCTGCTTTGGCTGCATCCCATAAGTTTTGTTCTCTCATTATTATCATTCTCTTGGAGAAAATTATTGATTATTTCTATGATTTATTGTTTGACTCATTCATTCTTTAGGATTAGATTACATAGTTTCCAATTAATTTTAGTCTACCTTTCCATGGCCTTTTATTACACATAATTTTTATTGCATCATGATCTGAAAAGGATGCATTTAATATTTTTGTCTTTCTTCATTGGATTGTGAGGTTTTTATGCCCTAATATATGGTCAATTTTTGTGTAGGTGCCATATACTATTGAGGAAATGGTATGTTCCTTTCTATCCCCATTCAATTTTCTCAAAGGTCTATCATATTTAACTTTTCTAAAATTCTACTCACCTCCTTTACTTCTTTCTTGTTTATTTTGTGGTTAAATTTATCTAATTCTGAAAGGGGGAGGTTAAGGTACTAGTACAGTTTTGGTGTCCATTTCTTCCTGTAGCTCACTTAACTTTTGTAAGAATTTGGATACTATACCACTTGGGGCATATATGTTGAGTATTTATATTAATTTATTGTCTATGGTACCTTTTAGGAAGATGTAGTGTCCTTCCTCATCTCTTTTAATTAGTTCTATTTTTGCTTTTGCTTTGTCTGAGATCAAGATCACCCCTGCTTTTTTTTCTTACTTCAGGTGAAGCATAATATATTCTCCTCCAGCCTTTTACCTTTACTCTGGGTGTATCTCTCTGCTTGAAATGTGTTTCTTACAGACAACATATTGTAGGTTTCTGTTTTTCTAATGCATTCTGTTATCTACTTTCTTTTTATGGAAGATCTCATCCCATTCACACTTACAGTTAAGATTACTAATTGTGGGGGCAGCTAGGCGGCGCAGTGGATAGAGCACCAGCCCTGAAGTCAGGAGGACCTGAGTTCAAATCCAGCGTCAGACCACACACTTGACACTTACTAGCTGTGTGACCCCGGGCAAATCACTTAACCCCAATTGCCTAAAAGCAAGAAAAAAAGATTACTAACTGTATATTTCCCTTCATTCTACTCCCCTATTAATAGTTTTCTGTCTCTTTTCACCCTGTCCTTCCTCATCAGTGTTTTGTTACTGACTGTCACCTCCTTTAATTTATCCTCCCTTCTATCAGACCCCCATCTTCCCTTTTCTTTCCCCTACTATTTCCCTATAGGGTAAGATCAATTTATGAATCCAACTAAATGTGTATGTCATTCCCTCTTTGCATGAAATCCTATGAGAGTAAGGTCCAAACAGTGCTCACCACCTTCTTTCCCTCTACTGTAATAGGCCTTTTGTGCCTCTTCATATGATGTAATTTACCCTATTCTACCTCCCCCTTTCCTCTTCTCCCAGTACAATTCTTTTTTTCACCCCTTAATTTTCTTTTTTCCTTTTTTTTTTCACTAGGCAATGGGGTTAAGTGACTTGCCCAGGGTCACACAGCTAGTAAGTGTTATGTGTCTGACACTGGATTTGAACTCAGGTCCTCCTGAATCCAGGGCCGGTGCTCTATCCACTGCATCACCTAGCTTCCCCCACCTTCATTTTCTTTTATAGCATCACATCAAAGTCAACTTGTACCCACACCCTCTGTCTATGTATACCCCGTCTAACTGCCTTAATAGAGATATAGTTCTCAAAAGTTACAAGCATCATCTTCCCATGTAGGGATGTAAACAGTTTTTTCCCCCTTTCCTGTTTATGCTTTTCTTTAGTCTGATATTTGAAGATTGAATTTTCTGATTAGCTCTGGTCTTTTCATAAGGGAAGTTTGAAAGTCCCCTATTTTATTGAATAGATAGACATCTTTTCCCCAGAAAGATTATGCTCAGTTTTGCTGGCTAGTTGATTCTTCGTTGTAATCCAGTCTCCTTATTTTACAGAATATCATTTCCAAGCCCTCTAATCCTTCAATGTAGAGCATGCTAAGTCCTGCGTAATTCTGACTCTGGTGCCACAATATTTAAATTGTTTCTTTCTGGCTCCTTGAAGTATTTTCTCCTTGACCTGATAATTCTGGAATTTGGCTACAATATTCCTTGGAATTTTCATTTTGGGTTCTCTTTCAAGTGATTGGTAGATTCTTTCAATGACTATTTTACCCTTTGGTTCTATTATAGCAGGGCAGTTTTCCTTGATAACTTCTTGAAAGATGCTGTCCAGTCTCTTTTTTTTGATCATTTTTTCAGGTAGTCCAATAATTCTTAAATTATCTCTCCTGCATCTCAGGTCAGTTGTTTTTCCATATTTTCCATATTTTTCCTATTTTTTTCACTCTTTTGATTTTGATTTTTGAATCTGACTGATTCTTGATGTCTCATAGAGTCATCAGCTCTCACCTGCCCAATACTAATTTTTAAGGAATTTTCTGTGGTTAGTTTTTGTACCTCCTAATTCCATTTTTTAAGGAGCTGTTTTGTTCAGTGGATTTTTTCCCCACTTAGCCAATTGTATTTTTTAAGGAATTGTTTTCTTCAGTCAATTTTTTATCCTTTCTTTTCCAAACTGTTGACTCTCTCTTGTATACCTCTCATTTCTTTTCCCATTTTTCTTCTACCTTTCTTAATTGATTTTTTTAAATCCTTTTTGAGCTCTTCCAGGAAGACCTTTTGGGCTTGAAATCACTTCATATTTCACCTTTGAGGTTTTGCATGTAGGCATTTTGACAACGACTCTTCTGAGTTTGTGTTTTGATCTTCCCTTTTCCCATAGTAGCTTTCTATTGTCAAGGCTTCTTTTTGTTTCTTGCTCTTTTTGGGCCTATTTTGTGGCTTTTAAATTTGAACTCTGCTCCTAGGGCACAGGGGTCACTGTCCCAATCTTTTTGTATTGGATGTAAGAGCCTGGTCCCTGGCTTTATGCTCTGAGGCCTCCAGGTATAGTAGCTTGTTTAGTGTGCTAGGGTGGCCAAGCCTAGTTGTGCCTGTTGTTGCCTGGGTTCCAGGCTGAGAATTTGCCTTCCATTCTGGGACTGGCATCCTCATAGCTGGACTGCTGTGTCACTGGACTGCTGAACTAAGACCAAGGGGCCTTGCTTGCTGATCTGTGCTGTGGCTAAGAGATTTCTGCTGCCTTGCATGGACATGGTCTGTGCTAGGCAGTGCTCTGCTTTTACCAAAGTGAGACAGACCTTTTCTATAGTCCTTCTAAGTTTTCTTAAGCTGGAAAATTGTTTCATTCTGTCTTTTTGTAGGTTTGCTTACTCCAGAATCCATTTTGAGGCTTCTTTAATGTTCTTTCTAAGGGAAACTGGGGAGAGCTCAGGCTACTTCCTGGCTTCTCTTTGCCATCTTGACTTGATAGATTTCTTTTACCAATTGAATATGTATATGTATTTTCTCTCTTTGAACCAATTTACATGTGTTAGGTTCAAGTGTTGCCTGCTCCCCTCCACCATTTTCCCTTCTAACGTAAAAACTTTTCCTTGCATACCTCTTTTATGTGAGATAATTCTCCCCATTCTTTCCCCCTTCCTCCATTCTCCCAAGGCATCCCTCTTTCTCACTTAACCTTTTTTTTTCACATGATCTTAACATGAACTCAACCCTGCACCTTCCTTTTATGTTGTATCCTTCTAACATCTTTAATAATGATATAATATTTCTGGGAATTTTCATTTTGGGATTTCCTTTAGGTGGTGATTGTTGGATTCTTTCAATTTCTATTTTACCTTCTGGTTCTAGGATATTGGGACAGTTTCACTTGAATTTCTTGAAATATGATTTCTAGCCTTTCTTTGATCATGGATTTCAGCTAATCTAATAATTCTTAAATTATCTCTTCTCCATCTTTTTTCAAGGTTAGTTGTTTTTCCTATGAGATATTTCACATTTTCTTCTGTTTTTCCAGTTTATGACTTTGTTTTTATTATTTCTTGATGTCTCATGGAATCATTAGTTCCCATTGTCAGAATTCTAATTTTTAAGGAATCATTTTCATCAGTGAGCATATTCACCTGTTTTTCTACTCACCAATTCTGTTTTTTCTTTATGGTGTTTTTTTCAGTATTTTTTTTGTCTAGGCAACGGGGTTAAGTGAATTGCCCAGGGTCACATAGTTGGTAAATGTTACGTGTATGAGGCTCGGATTTGAACTCAGGTCCTCCTGAGTCCAAGGCTGGTGCTCTATCCACTGCACCACTTAGCTGTCCTCAGTATTTTTTTTTTAAAGCTCCTCGAGGAATTCTTTTGTTTCATTTAAAATTCTTTTTAGTATTTTATTTTTCCTCGGTCACATGTGAAAACAATTTTAACAATTTTTAAAACTTTGAGATCCAAATCGTCTCCATTCCTTTCTCCTCATCCTTCCTCACTGATAAGGAAAACAATCTGATATAGGTTATATATGTGTAGTCATGCAAAACACTTCCATAACAGTGATGTTGTGAAAGAAAACATGGACCAAAAAAACTTCAAGAAAAATAAAGTACAAAAAAAAAATAGGCTTCAGTCTGCATTCAAACTCCATCAGGTCTTTCTTTGGGAATGGGCAGCATTTTTCATCAACAGTCTTGAAGAATTGTCTTGGATCATTGCTTTGCTGAGAATAGTTAAGTCATTCACGCTGATCATCCTACAATATTGCTGTTACTTTGAACAGAGTGCATTTCACTTTGCATCAGCTCATAAAAGTCTTTGCAGGTTTCTCTGAGAGCATCCTGCTCATCATTTCCTATAATACAATAGAATTCCTTCATATCATATACCACAATTTGTTCAGCCATTCCCCAATTGAACATCTTAATTTTTAATTCTCTGCCCCCAGAAAATAGCTGCTATAAATATTTTTGTACATATAGGTCTTCTTCCTTTTTTTTTTTTAATCTCTTTTGGGATACAGACCTGGTTTTGCTCAGTCAAAAGGTATGCATGGTTTTATAGCTCTTTGGACATAATTCCAAATTGTGCTATAAAATGGTTAAATCAGTTCACAACTCCACCAACAGTGAATTAATGTCTCATTTTCCCCATGTCCCCTCTAACATTCATCATTTACCTTTGCTGCCCTATTAGCCTATATAATAGGTGTGAAGTAGTACTTCAAAATTGTTTTAATTTCATTTATTCACTCAGTAGTGAGTTAGAATATTTTTTCATATGGTTGCAGATAGCTTTGTTTACTTCATCAGACAACTGATCATATCTTCATCCTATCTTCTGATCATTTTTCACTTGGGAATGGCTTTTACTTTTATTAATTTGACTCAGTTCTCTACATGTTTGAGAAATGAGGCCTTTATCAGAGAAACTTGCTTTACAATTTCTTCACAGGTACTACTGCTAACTGTATTTCCCTCCATCCTATTCCCCATTTATTCTATTCTCTCTCTTTTTGCCCTGTCCCTCCTCAAAAGTGTTTTGCTTCTGACTACACCTCCCCCAATCTGCCCTCCCTTCTACCATCCCCCCCTTCTGTGTTCCCTTTCTCCCCTACTTTCCTGTCGGGTAAGATAGATTTCTATACCCAACTGAGTGTGCAAGTTATTCCCTCTTTGAGCCAATTCTGAAGAGAGTAAGGTTCACTCACTCCCCTTAATTTTTCCCTTTCCCCCCTCTATTGTAAAAGCTTTTTCTTGCTTCTTTTGTATGAGATAATTTACCCCATTCTACCTCTCCCTTTCTTACTCCCAGTACTTTTCTCTCTCACCCTTTAATTTTATTTTTTAGTTATTATCTCTTCATATTCATCTCACACATGTGCCCAGTGTCTATATGTACTTCTAATTATTCTAGAAATGAGAAAGCTCTTATGAGTTACAAATATCATCTTTCCATGTAGGAATGTAAACAGTTTAACTTTAGTAAGTCCCTTATGATTTCTCTTTCCTGTTTACCTTTTTATCCTTCTCTTTAGTCTTGTATTTGAAAGTCAAATTTTCTATTCAGCTCTGGTCTTTTCTCAAGAATGCTTGAAATTCCTCTATCTCATTGAATATCCATTTTTCCCCCTGAGGGATTATACTTAGTTTTCCTGGGGTAGGTGATTCTTGGGTGTAATCCTAGCTCCTTTGCTAGGATTCCATCATATTCCAAGCCCTCTGATGCTGTAATGTAGAAGCTGCTAAATCTTCTGTTATCCTGATTGTGGCTCTACAATACTTGACTTTTTTTTTTCTTTCTGGCTGCTTACCATATTTTCTCCTTGACTTGGGAATTCTAGAATTTTGGCTATAATATTGCTGGCAGTTTCCATTTTGGGATCTCTTTCAGGGGGTAATTGGTGGATTCTTTCAATTTCTATTTTACCCTCTGGTTCTAAAATCTCAAGACAGTTTTCCATGATAATATCTTAAAAGATGATGTCTAGGGTCTTTTTTTGATCATGATTTTCAGGTAGTCCAATAATTTTTGAATTTTTTTCTCCTTGATCTATTTTCCAGGTCAGTTGTTTATCCAATGAGATATTTCACATTGTCTTCTATATTTTCATTCTTTGGCTTTGTCTTATTTTTTCTTGATTTCTCATAAAGTCATTAGCTTCCATTTGAGCTGTTCTAAATTTTTAAGTAATTATTTTCTTCAGTGAGCCTTTGGACCTTTTTTTCCATGTGTCCAATTACTTTTTTTAAGTCTTTTAAGGCATTCTCCTCATTGGCTTTTTGGGCCTTTTTTAAAAAAATTTGGTCTACTCTGTTTTTTTTTATGTTGCTATTTTCCTTAGTATTTTTTTGTTCTCCTTTACCGAGCTGTTGATCTGTTTTTCATGATTTTCTTACATAACTCTCCTTTTGCTTCCCAATTTTTCCTCTACCTTTCTTATTTGACTTTCAGCATCCTTTTTGAGCTCTTCCATGACCTGAGATGAATTAATATTTTTCATGGAGGCTTTGAATGTAGGAGCTTTGACTTTGTTATTTTCTTCTGAATGTGTGTTTTGATCTTCCTTGTTTACCACAGTAATTTTCAATAGTCAGAGTTTTTTTCAATTGTTTGCTCATTTTCCCAACCTGTTACTTGACTTTTAACTGTTTGTTAAAGTAGGGCTCTGCTTCCAGAGTGGAGGGCACACCCTCCCATACTTCAGGGGTTTTGTGCAGCTTTTTTCAGAGATACTTCTAGGGACCTGTAAGTTTTCAGTTCTTCCAAGGTGGTGTGATTTAAGGAGCTCTCCTGGCCTATACTCCAGCCTGTTGAGTAACCACAAGCACTGGAACTGTGAAGAGTGTCATCCCTTCACTGTGCCCACAAGTACTCCTCTTTACCCTTGGACTGCCACCTAGAACTGTGACCTCGATCTGAGTATGGGCAAAGCAACAGTGCTCTGCCTCAGTGATAGCAAAAACACTTCTGTAATCTCATTTTGACCAGTTGTTAGACTCCCTTACCATCTGTGGTCTGAGAGCTTTGGAAGTAGCCTCTGCCACTGCCACTGCTGATTCAGTCACTCCCAAGGCCTGCTCCTGGTTTGCTGGGGCTGTGTCTATGCTGGCATGGCCTGTGCTGGACTGTACCACTCTTACCCAGGTGTGACAGACCTTGTGTGTTGACCTTATAAGTTGTCTTTTGTATCTGTGGGCTGAGATGTCTGGAAATCATCACAGCTGTCAATGATTCAGTCTCCCCAAGGCCTGCTCCGAGTTTGCCGGGGCCCATTCTATACTGGCACAGCCTGTGCCATACTGTGCTCCTCTCTCAGCCTGGTGCAGCAGGACTTTCCTGCCAACCTTCTAAGTTGTCTTGGGCTAGAAATTTGTTTTACTCCATCTTTTTGTGGGTTCTGCTTACTCTAGAATTTGTTTAGTGTCACTTTTTAAAGGTATTTGGAAGGGTTTGGGGGATAGCTCAAGTGAGTCCCTGCCTTGACTGCCTTATTGGCTCCACCCTTCTTCCAGGAATTCTTGTTGGATTTGTGTTGAATTGACATTTTTTGGAGGCTTTTCTTGCAGCTGTTTTGATGTCATTGTCTTCTTCTGAAGGTATGTCTTGATTTTTACTGTCATCATAATAGCTTTTTATGGTCAGGTTCTTTTTGTTGCTGTTTACTCATTTTTCTACCCTGTTTCTTGATGTGGAACTTTATGTTAATGTTGTGCTCTATTCCTGGTGTGAGGAGGTTAGGGCCACTGGCTCAAGCTTTAGGCTTTTTTGCACTGCTGTTTGCAGAGCTAGTTCTGGGGGTTTGGGACTTTTTGGTACTTCCAAGGTAATGTCATCCAGGGATATTTGTTCTCTTGATCTACACTGTGGTCTTTATCCAGGACTGGCCCCTGATTGTGTGGTTTTTCAATCTGATACCACTCTTCAGCACCCCTCCTTCCTTGGAACTGAAAGTGAAATTGCTCCCTAGGACTTCTGCCCCCTCTTGATCAAAAGTGATCTTCTCCATCTTTAACTATGACCATATGTGGGTATATGCAAAGGAGATTCCAAACAGTGATTGTTCCTGCATGCAGTGCTAATCTCTTTCTGACCAGTTGCCAGATTCCCTTACCATCTTGGGGCAGCTAGATGGCACAGTGGATACAGCACCAGCCCTGGATTCAGGAGGACCTGAGTTCAAATCCTGCCTCAGACACCTAACAAATACTAGCTGTGTGACCCTGGGCAAGTCACTTAACCCCATTGCCTAGCCAAAACAAAACAAAACAAAACAAAACAAAAAAACCAGATTCCCTTACCATCTCTTGATGAAATTCTTGATGAAATTCTTGAGAACTCCTCAAGCTGTTGCTACTTCTGTTGCCAGCCCTTAGTCCTGTCACTGGTGTTTCATTCGTGTGGGCTATATGCTAGCCTTATTCCCTATGTCATGGATTTCTCTTTCTGACTCCTATGTTATCATGGGCTGGAAGAATGTCTCACTCTGTATTGGCTCTGCCACTCCAGAATTCTTTTTGAGTCATTATATTACAGTTGTTTGGAAGGGAATGTTGAGAGAATTCAGCAGAATGCTTTCTCTATTTTAACATCTTGGCTCCACTCACAGAAGTCAATCTAAATGTGTTTCTTGTAAGCAATAGATTGTAAGGTTTTCTTTTCTCATAAAAATGAGTCACTCTTTTTCTTTTTATTGTGTAGTTTAATCCAAATATTTTCCTCTCTCTCTCAAGTTAAGTTATGATTCCCCCCCCCACTTCTGCTATAAACACAGTATTATGTTTCTTCAGTTACTTTAATCTTTTTTAATGTGGCCCTCTTCCCACTGGTTCTCTTTCCTTCACTTTTGATCCCCCTTTTCCTTTCCTTTTTGGGATTTGTTTATTAATTCCTTTTTCTATCATTCTTTCATCTGGTTATATGTTTCTTCTCTATCTTTTTTTTCTTTCACTTAGTCAAGTATATTCAACCTCCCTCTTCTCTCCTTCAGCTAGTCCTATTCTTTAGTTTTTTAAATTTTATTTTTATACCCCTTTCCAAAAAGCACTTTTTTTTCACTCTCATCTTCTCTTTATGTTTACTGTAAACTCTCATGACCTCTACAATTATCTAGTCTCTCTCTTTTCCTGGTCTTGTTCATGCAATTAAAACTTCATGGTAGTCATTCTAGGTGCTCCTCTCTAGGTACTTTCTGCCACTGTCTTGTAGGACTCACCCCATGGATTCCCCCTTTCCATTGTGCCAATTATTGCAGGTGTCATAAGAGAATGCTGTCCCATAATAGAACCATTCCACAACAATGTACCTGATTATGCAGCTCACCACTGATATCTACACTCTCGTTGGTCTTTTTTCTACATCTGACTGAAAAATCTCTTCCCTTTGTCCCTACTCTCTCTCTCTCTCCTCCAGGTACCTGTTGCTCCCAGGGATTCTAATACCCTGTCCCTCCCAATATAGGACAAGTAGACTTTTCAAGTGCCAAATCCCCTAGGCTTCATCTAGTATAAGGTCCTTATTTCCCTTCACTGAACATGTCCCTTTATCAGTGGGTATCCACCCCACCCCCCACCCGAGTAAGGCTTATTTCTTTTCCCCCTTTTCAATGTTTCCTCTCTCATTCTCACTCATTCCTGTGTAGGCTCTTCTCTTTCTGAGATTATCTCTGATTACTAACCTTGATTTGTTGCTGGTACATCACACACTCCTCTCCTTTCTTCCCTTCTGCGTTCTTTAACCCTTATGTGTACCCTGCCATGTTGTAATCTAGTCTCACAAAAAACAAACTTTGATTTACCCATAGACAGGGTTTTGCCAGGTTCTGTCCACAGTGTTCCTCTTCATTGTTAATTCTACAAGATTTCTGCTTTCGCCACTCTCTCCTTATGTACATTTAGAAAGAAGTCTCTTGCTAGTTTCTCTCTTGTCATTCTGTTGCTGTTGCTGATCTTATCTATTACATTTATTCACTCTCGCATTTCTATTATTTGGGGCATCTGAGAATGAAATAATCTCTTTAGTTCCGGTTGTCTTCCTAAAAATGTTTCAAACTTTTTTTTTTTATTGAATGTCCATCTTTTTTTCTGTATGGTTAAGCTCAGATTTGTAGGATTGGTTACCCTGGGCTGCATCCTGAGTTCCATTGCTCTCTGGAACACATTATTTCATTCCCTGATCCCTTTTCTAGTGGATATGAAATACTGGCATTATTCAAACATTTTTTCCTTCGTATTTGAAAATCTTTCTCCTGATGACTTACAGAACTTGTTTCTGAATTAAAATTAACATTTAACCACTATGTTCCTCATTTTGAAGTTATTTTCTAAAGGCAATCTCTAAATTCTTTCAAATGGAATTTTATTTTCTATGCTCAGAAATTCTGAACATTTCTCTTCTATCATTTCCTTTATTATGATGTTAAGATGTTTTTGTCTTCTCATATTCTTCTGGGAGACGTATGTCTAGTCCTCAATCTTGTTGCTCACATGACCTGGAAGTTGTTTTTCATGGGAGAAGAAATAGATACTCTAATCTGTCAGTCTGTCATTGGCCTCTGGGGTCTAAAATAGTGGGTATTCGGTTTGTCTTTTTATTAGTCTTGTATGAGAATTGAGGTAGAGTAAGCCAAGACTTTAGTTAGATGTGGCTGCCTGTTTAACACCAAAATGAAAGCTTATTCTAAAATGATATTATTTTTTCAAGAAAATTCAAGAAATTTATTCAGGAAAAATACCAGCAGCTACCTCAGCATGAATATGATTCTTTTTCTAATTCTCAGAATGTAATAAAAAAAAAACAAAAATAAAAGGATATATTAAAAATAGCTTTGTAATCTTTACTGTCTCTAGCTTCTGATTTATGTAATACTACTGGTAAAATTTTTTTGAGGATATTTATTACACCTGTTTCATTCTATTTAGGCATGGTATTTTAGTTTATACAAAGGCTGTCCTAAAGCCCAATATAAGATACATGGGCTATGGGTGCATGTAATTCAGCATTAACAAGGGAAGGATGAAACCAGAAATTTCAGCAGACCTTAGATGTGATGGTTATTGTGCTTGGAGTGAAGGAGAGAAATGGGTCTATAATAGAAAGAACAACAAAATAAGTTGGAATCAAAAGATCTAGATTCAAGTTTTAACTTTTCCATTTAATGTCCGTGTGCCCTTGGGTAAGTCTCTCAACTTCCCTGCATCTTATTTTCCTCATCCTTAAAATAAGAGAGGGTTAGTTTAGATGGCCTCTACGTTCTCTTGAAGCTCAAGACATCTAAGTTTCAGAGAGACCCGTTATATACCAAGAGGTTTTTGGGGCCGTTATAATAACTTGAATGTTTTATTTGTGTTTTTTTAAATGTACTTTGAGATTCCCATAGGATACAAATTCCCATGAGATTATAAATAATTTAAATAAGTGTTCATTCTTATTTGCACATAGTAGGTACCTAATAAACATTTCTCAAAATGATTAACATTGAATTAAAGATTATTCTAGGTGTTTGAAAAGGTGAACATCAGGCTTTTCATCACAATTAGAATAAAACCCTTTAAAATCAGTCAATTAACAAGCATTTCATAAGTGCCTATAATGTGCTAGGGACTATCCCAGGTGCTTGGGATAGAGAGACAAAAATGAAAATATTCCTGCCTCAAAAGTGTTTATAGTCTAATTAGGGAAGGCCACATGTATACACACAGATAGATACCACATATGACACTATATATGTATACATTTGCATATATACAATAGTATCACACATATATACATATACATATACATATACATATACATATACATATACATATACATATACATATACATATACATATACATATACATATACATATACATATACATATACACACAGATAGATACCACATATGACACTATATATGTATACATTTGCATATATACAATAGTATCACACATATATACATATACATATACATATATACATATACATATATACATATACATATATACATATACATATATACATATACATATATACATATACATATACATATACATATACATATACATATACACATACACATACACATACACATACACATACACATACACATACACATACACATACACACACACACACTCATACACATACACATACACATACACATACACATACACATACACATACACATACACACACACACACACTCATACACATACACATACACATACACACATATACACATACACACACATACATATACATGCACATATACATATACATATACATATACATATACATATACATATACACATACACATACATATACACACACACACATACATATACACACACACACATACACACACTCATACACATACACATACACACACACATACACACACATACATATACATACACATATACATATGCATATACATATACATATACATATACATATACATATATAATTTTTGATGAAAAGCACAAGCAGCTGGATGAAGGGGAGGGGGAGACTAGATAAAAGCCTTGTATAGAAGCTGACACTTAAACTAAGCCTTGAAGGACTTCTAAGAGGTAAAGGTGAAGAAGAAGTATAACAGGACAGCCAGTACATTATGGTAGAAGAGAGAGTGCCACATATGAGAAATAGTAAGACCATTTTGGCTGGACCATATTTTTTGTGAAAGGAAGTAATGTATGATAAGTTTGGAAAGGAATGGTACTACCAGAACGAGAATGTTTTAAATGTTAACAGAGGATTTTGTATTTTATCATAGAAGTAATAGGGAATATATTGAATAGGGGAGTGATACAATTTAATCTGTGCTTTAGGAAAATCACTTTGGCAGTTGTGTGGAGATGGATTGAAAGGAGTGTGGAGGAAGAATTGGGAAGGAGAGAGAATTGAAACAAGGAAACAAATGAACAAGTAAAAATAATTGTCCAAACCTATTTAAGAGACTTAGGGAAAAGCAAACAGTCTTATTATGTGCATATTGCTTTCACTCTATAAATTAATGCAGTATGTTAAAATAATATTTCTATATTTTTTTGTCCAAAAGCCTTTTTAAAAAATATATTATTGGAAGAGTAATCCTTAATTCCAATTTCATTATCAGTAACATATTCTGCATTTTAAGAGACTGATGTATTAGATACATTCCAAAATGGGTAATCTAGACAGTATAGTCAAACTTATTTCTCTGTCCTACTTTACTTCTTAATAACATCATTATCAATGAGAAAAATGAACCATTCTTTCATTTGTCAAACATTCATTAAGTTTAAAATGTATGTATAGCAGTCTTTTTGGTAAGGCTTTGGCTGTGTGCTTACAAGGTAGCTTAAGACTTCAAGACACTGGGAGTTATATTTCTTCCCAATGTGTGAAGTTAACTAGGGCTGCAGGGTGAGGTTCCTCACCCCGCATGGGAATTTTTGAGGCTTTTTGATGGATATGAGAGAGGACATGAAGAAAGGAGCAAGAGATCAGGCCTTTCCTAGGATCCATAGGACCAAAATCTGTGGTTCTCTTCCTCAAACACAAGACTGTATAGGAGACTATGAGAAGCTAAGTGGACAAATGTCAAGGTATAAAATTGTGTGTGTGTGTGTGTGTGTGTGTCTGTCTGTCTGTCTGTCTGTCTGTCTGTCTGTGTCTGTGTCTCTGTACCTGTGCTTAATTGCAGGTGCTCCCTCATGTAGATGGAGTGCTGAGGGGAAGAAAAAACAGATATGGAGGAAGTGGTAGCACCTTACCTTTTCCCTTGCTTTACTTCAGAGGAGGTGTGACAGACAACAACTATTCCAAATCACATCCTTTTATTCTGTTAACGAGTATCTGACTGATCTAATCTTATTTCTCATAAACATCTGTGGTTGACTTTATCTTTGATTTCCTTGTGTTCCTGAGTATGGGACAGCTCTGTGAACCACACATACAGTGATATTTCTGGACTAGGTTTAAGATCCCAATCTCCGAGTACATTGAGTTTTCACTATCTAATTGCAAGGTGTGACTATGAACCATTCATGTGTTTTATAACTATACTGCTAAGGTAGAATTACTGTCAACTTGAGGCCTTTTGAAAAGACCTGCCTCATTAGAGAAGAATCTAAAATTGTGACTCCTAGGCTTATATATGGTGACTTAGGCAATCCACTGTGTTATTCTAGGGCACAGGTTCTAAAACTAGAGTCTATGAATTGTTTATGTACACACATAGATACATACACATGCACATATATGTACAACACATAACATACAACACACACATAATACATGCATGCATGCATGCACATACATGCACTGACATAGACATACACACATGGCAGAATGCTGGACTTGAAGTTAGGAAGACTTATCTTACTGAGTTCAAATCTGGCCCCTGACACTTACTAACTATGTGACCCTGGGCAAGTTACTCAACCATATTTGTCTCAGTTCCTCATCTGTAAAATGAGATGGAGAAAGAAATAGCAAACCACTCCAGAATCTTTGCTAAGAAACCCCAAAGAGTTGGACATGACTAAAAAACAAGACATATTAATAAATGCATTTCAATGTTATTGCCTTCCTATGTAATCAATATATTTTATTTTGTGAAATTAAATACATTATTCTATTAAGGGGGTCAATTGGCTTCACTTAACCACCAAAGCAAATTACACCAAAAGATTAAGAACCTCAGCCCTAAGGAGATATAAAAGCACATAAAATATAGTTCCTACTCTCAAGGAGAAATCGAACAGAGATGATGAATATATAAATAAATACAATACAAATAGAATGTGGAAAGTGTCTGAAATAATCACCATAGTGCTTCTAAAACAGATGACAGTGAAAGGACATAGTTTAAATTAATTATAATTTTCAATTAGTTTTTTGAAATCAATATTGTAAACTTATTGAACTTGTACTACAGATTAACCATAATTGTAGACAAGGATAATATGCTGTAACATTTAGATGTGGAATCAGAAAACCTTATTTCAAATCCCTGTTCTGCTATTTACTACCTGTGTGAACTTGGACAAATGACTTCACATCTTTGGGCCTCAGTTTACTTAACTGTAAAATGAGGGTCTAGAAGATGTCCTCTAAGATGCTTTCCATTTCTAAATCTGTGGTCTAAACGATATTTGGGTGTGTTTACAAATAAGAAAACAAATTGAACTAGAAGATTATCAGCAAAAATAGGATATAATGAAAGAAATAAAAACAGCTCCCTTTGGCCTTGTCTTTTCTCTATATATTGCAACATCATTGTATAGCTCTTGCAAGTGTTCTGTAAAATACTTTATGGAAAACTTAGTAGCCTTGAACTTAAGGAAGAATAGTTTATGGATGACTAAATTAAAAGCCATGAACAAGCCTTTGTTGTAGCACTAAAGTGTATTACTAACACCACAGGTGTGGACATTTTTTAATAGCACTGAAATGTAGAATCAGAATATTCTTTTGACATAGGCCACTGGTAACTTGAGATTTATAAGGCTGATAAATTTACCAAATATTTATTTTCTTTTTTAAAGGATAAATATTTTATCTTCCCTACTTATGGTTAAATAGAATACTTCCAGAAAAGAATACTTATCTAATTTAATCAGTTCGTAGCTTAACAGTGAAGAACTCAGTACAAAGATCCAATTTCATCTAGTATTTTCATTTCAATTTTCTAAAGCAGTGAAATCATCATGATTTCTTGGTAGATATTAAAGAAATTGTGCAATGGAGGGGATATTGCAATTAGAAATTTTCTTTTTAAATTATCCTACAGTTTGTTCCAAAATGAAAGAACCAAGTCATGCCTTTAATAGCTACTATAAAATAAGAAAAATAATTAATCTTTTCTAACAGTGGCAAAACAAGCAGTTTAGAATAATATTTCAATAATAGTTCATGCTCTCTAAATTAGAAATAGAAGACTGATTTAAAAAGATCTGCATTCTTTCCATGAATTATAGAATTTCATTGACCTGTATTATTTACCTTATATTGATATAAAATAACATGCATCCATGACTGTCAGTCAAAGTTTCATCTTCAAGCATCTTTTCCAGATTTTTAAAATGCATTTATGTATTTAGTTTTGGTTTTCAACATTCACTTTTATAAGATTTTGAGTTTTAAAATTTCCCCCTCCTTCCACTTTCCCTCTTCCCCAGAAAGCATGCAATTTGTTATAGGGAATACATGTACAATATTTCCACATTAGTCATGTTGTAAAGAAGAATTACAAACAAAGGGAAGAACCATGAGAAAGAAAAAAAAAACCCTAAAAAGAAAAGGGAAAAATAGTATGCTTCAGTCTTCATTCAGACTCTGTAGTTCTTTCTCTGGATGTGGATAGCATTTTCCATCATGAGACTTTTGGAATTGTCTTAGATCATTACATTACTGAGAAGAATTGAATCTATCAAAGTTGGTCATCACACAATGTTGCTATTTCTGTGTGTGATGTCTTCCTGGTTCTGCTCACTTCACTCAGCATCAGTTCATACAAGTCTTTCCAGATTTTTCTGAAGTCTACCTGCTTATTATTTATTATGGAATTCTTATAGAATATTCCATTATATTCATATACTACAACTTGTTCAGCCATTCCCCAATCGATGGGCATCCCCTCAGTTTCCAATTCTTGGCCACCACAGAAAGAGTGCTATAAATATTTTTGTACATGTGAGTTTTCCCCCCATTTTTATGATCTCTTTTGGATACAGCCCTAGAAGTGCCACTTCTGGGTCAAAGGGTATGCACATTTTTATAGTCATTTGAGCATAGTTCAAACAATTCATTAGTGTTCCAATTTTTCCACATCTTCCCCAACATTAATCATTTTCCTGTTTTGTCATATTAGCCATTCTGATAGGTGTGATGTAGTACCTAAGAGTTGTTTTGATTTGCATTTCTCTAATCATAGTGATTTAGAGCACTTTTTTCATATGACTATAGATGGCTTTAATTTCTTCCTCTGAGAGCTGCCTGTTCATATCCTTTGACCATTTATCAATTGGGGAATGACTTGTATTCTTATAAATTTGACTCAGTTCTCTCTATATATAATTTTGAAAATGAGGCCTTTGTCAGATACACTAGCTATAAATATTGTTTCTCAGTTTTCTGCTTCCCTTCCAATCTTGATAGCATTGGCTTTGTTTGTGTAAAAACTTCTCAACTTAATGTAATCCAAATTATCCATTCTGCATTTCATAATGTTCTCTATCTCTTGTTTGGTCATAAATTCTTCTATTCTCCATAGATCTGACAGGTAAACTATTCCTTGCTTTCTTAATTTTTTTATATAGTATTAACCTTTATGTCTAAATAGTGTACCCATTTTGACATTATTTTGGTATGTGGTGTAAGATGTTGATCTATACCTAGTTTCTAACATACTATTTTCCAGTTTTCCCAGCATTTTTTGTCATATAGTGAGCAATTATCCCAGAAGCTCTGGAGTCTTTGGCTTTATTAAACAGTAGATTACATATTCTTCGACTACTGTGCCTTGTATATTTAACCTATTCCACTGATCCACCACTTTATTTCTTAGCCAGTACCAGGTAATTTTGATGATTACTACTTTATAATACAATTTTAGATCTGATATGGCTGAGCCACCTTCCCTTGAATTTCTTTTCGTTAATTCCCTTGACATTCTGGATTTTTTGTTCTTCCAGATGGATTTGTCATTATGTTTTCTACTATAAAATAATTTTTGGTAGGTTTTTTTTTCAGTTGGAATGACAAATCTTCCTAATTGCTAGACAACCCCTAATTTATCCTAGAACTAGTAAATTTATCATAGATTTTTAGAAAATAGCTATTATTGATATTTATTTTTATTACATTTCACTTGTAGCCCTTTTTTGTGTAGTCAATGAGGGATCTTAATAGAGGTTCACTGTTAAATAAGTCAAAGGCAATTGGTCTTAGGTTTTCTTTTGACTTTACCTCCATAGTGTTATTTCTCACCTTGTCAAAAAGCATTCATTAGACATTTTGTCCAGGCACAAAGGGATACCAAGAACCACAATGTATGATCCACTTCTTTTTAGCAAACAAAAATTCAAAATGTGACAAAAATAAGCTTATTTTATCTGGAGATAAAACACTTTATAAAAATGTAGATGCAAAAAATAAGGTTTGAGTAGTTGTAAAGGTAGGTTGCACAGCAGATAGAGTGATGAACCTGGAATCAAGAAGAGTTCAAATCTGTCCTCAAACATCTACTGACTATGTGACCCTGGGCAATTCACTTAGCCTCTTTAGTGCCTGTGTTTCTTCATCTGTAAAATATATGACTCCCAGGTTCTCATGAGGATAAAGTAAGATACCACTTTTAAAGTGCTTCACACACATTAAAGTACTATAAAAATGCTAGTTATTATTATTATTATTATTATTGTAGAACTGCTTGAGGATGGCAATTCCAACTAGCCAGCCAGTGATGAGGCAATAGGAGACAGAATTAAGAGAGGCTATTCTCCAGGGCCACAAACAAATATGCCCAACCCTAACAGAAAATTGTATACAAATAGATCATTACCTTGGTGGGTCACTAAGAAAGACAAAGTTCAAACTGCTTATTCCTTGTCATCAGTTCACCTCTGGCATTTATCCTCTCCTTGGCGTCTCCATTGTCCTTAGTGAGCCAAAAATATTCAAGCTTCCAAGTCTCATGATCCTTTAATCTCTCTCTCCTTTTAGCTGGGAAATGCCTCACTTCTAATCTATGTTCCTTCTCATAACGGGCTACACATCGAAACATAGTATTCTAAAATTGTTCATTAAAATTATGATATGATAATAATATAACAATGTAGAACGAAAGACATTTTATTTTCTTCCTCCAATAGTTCTGAAATTCGTGGGATGATTGCTAAGAATCATTTCTTGAATAACTATTTTCTTCTGATAAATTGTAATTTCCATGAGGCAAGGAACATGTCTTTGGATCTTCTCTAGTGCACAGTACACTATTTTGTTTGTAGAAGGTAATTGATTAATAAATGTTAAATTGCTAACCCATCAAGGCAACAGAATAAAATTACCATATTCCAGACATCTTTATTTACCGATAACAAAATCATATGAGACATTTAAATTATTTTTCAAAAATATTTTTCTTTCTCTTGTCTGCCTTAAGAAAAGGAGAGAAAAACCAAAATTAAAACCCTTGTAACATAGACATTTTGCATAGACCATGCAAATTATTTGCATATTGTTCCTATACTGGCTCCAAAAACATATTTCTCTTTCTACATCTTGAGTCTATCACTTCATTGTCATTCAAAGTTATTCACATTGCTAAATAGATTTCTTCCTATTCTCTTTTCCTCTTTAAAAAAAACTGTTCCTCACTCCCTCTTTAAGAGTTTGTTTTGTTTCTGACTAGTCTGTCCCTTATTCTACAGTCCTTCTTATTCCATTTCTTTCCCTTGACATTTTTATTTCCTGTTTCCCTGTTGGAAGTTTAAATGAGAGTGAAGTTCAAGTGTTACCAGTTTCTCTCCATTCATTCTTCCATATTTTATAAACTTCTACTTGTACACCATATCAGGTGAAATTTACCTCATTTTCCTCTCCCCTCTCCATCATACCATTGTATTCCTTTTTCATTCTTTTTTAAAGTTTATCAAAACATAATAGAGGGGCAGCTAGGTGGTGCAGTGGATAGAGCGCTGACCCTGGATTCAGGAGGACCTGAGTTCAAATTCGGCCTCAGACACATGACACTTACTAGCTGTGTGACCCTGGGCAAGTCACTTAACCCTATTGCCTAGCCAAAAAAACAAAAAACAAAAAAAATAATAGAAACACTCACAGGCCCTCCATTTAATTCAATATAGTCTATAGCCCCTGAAGATTATTCCTTCTTGGTTTATTTTAAAGGTCTGTTATTTTTGATATGGAGTATGTTATATTTTCTTCTATGTTGTTTTTAAGAAACATTTTCATTTGATTTCATATTCTTAGTTGTTTCATGAAATCATTTATTTCTGTTTGGCATATTGCTCATGTAGGGTTTTGTGCCTCTTGTTCTTTTTTGTTGTTGTTGTTTGTTTTAGGCAACTGGTGTTAAGTGACTTGCCCAGGGTCATGCAGCTAGTAAGTGTCAGGTGTTTGGTCTGAGGTTGCATTTGAACTCAGGTCCTCCTGACTCCAGAGCTGGTGCTCTATCCACTGCACCACCTAACTGCCCCCAGTGTGTCTCTTGTTCTAAACTGCTAAGTGTGCTTCCATGTCTTTCCTCTAGAGCTCCCATTTCTTTTCCTATTCTTTCCTCCAGTGCTTTTATTTCTTTTATCATAGCATCTTAACACTTTTCCATAATTAAAAAAAAGAATTTTAGTTCATCTTGTGGCCAAGCTCTGTTTTCCTTTGTGAATTTCCTTTTAGATATTTTGGTGTTATTCTTTTCTGGGTTTGTGTTTTCAGTTTCTCTGTCTCTTGATAAAGAGAGCCTTTTAAAAAAAATGCTCATTATTTCAGCTTTCCTGATTTGGTATTTTGTGTTAAGGCCAAGGTCTGTGTAATTTTAGGGGGCCTTGTTTGGTCATGGTTTGTATTCTCTTTGGTCCAACTGTTAGTTCTCTGGTATTAAGTTGCCAGTTCTTCAAAAACCTCACAGGTGACCCATAATGGAGACTCATATGCTGCCAATATACCTTAAACAGTTTGATCTAGGGTAAAGATTGCTTGTTGCCCTCCCAGCTGGAGCTTTGCAAAGTCCTGATTTTAGTTTTGGTTTAGATGACACAATTGCAGGCTTGATCCTGGTTGGAGGTCCAATAGACCTCTCCTGGTTCTATCTCCTATCAACAATCTATATATCTTTTAATGTTTAGAGTACCCGACCTGCAAGTTCTGACTTCCTTGTCCTGCTCACTCAGTGACAGACTTCATCCTGACTCTATGGACTGCATCTGTGACCTCATGCTGGGATCAGTGTTACACTGTTATTGTTCACATCTGTTCCTTTTTCTTGCCCAACATATAGCCGCCAGACAGTTCTGAGCTGGATCCATGAACACTCCTTATCCTGGTACACAGATTAATATTGACAGTACACCTTGAAGCTGGTACCCCTTTCAGTTCACATCTTATCGGCTACCCAGTCCAGGGCTTTAATCAACACAGATTCTGGCTGGCTCTCCTTGCTTGTGAAGAGTACACCAGATCAATCTCAGTCATTGCTGGATGCAATATCATTTCTTGCATAGGTTTCAGGTTCGTCTGTTCTGGATTGGTCTGTGTGGGTCTTTCCACACTGGAACACTCTCCCCAGCCTGCCAATCTCTGGATGTCTTTCTCTCACTTTGGTTTCTTTTTTGATTTTCTGTTAATTACTGGCCCTAATTCTTTTCTTAAATCTCTGGTGTAGTAATTGAGGAGAGCTGACTATTCTACTTCCTCCTAATCCTCTATCTTTGCTATTCTCTGAGATACCTAAATTAAATAAAATATTTTATTGTGCTTTACAAGACAATTATATAGCTTTCAAATATATTAATTTTCTTAAACGTACAGCTGTAATAAATACAGAGACCTCAAGTGTCGGGCTCAATTACCTTGTATATTATCAATATATTTTCTTTCCCTTAATTATTTCTTCCCTTAACTATTTCAGTCTTTAGTGAGAGAGGATTTATTCTAGCACTCATCAAAAAAACAGTAAGTTTATATCACCATTTTCATTTTCTCTCTGTTTTATTTTTACCAGGAACATTCATTCCTGCAACCCATTTAAAGAGTTATTTTATTCTTATTATCTAAATCTCTCCCCAGGTTACACATCTTGTAAGTAGCCTATAGAGTCTTTGTATATAGCTGAACAGCATTTTTATTTTATTTTATTTCTCTATAAGTCTGCAATAACTAAAGTTTGGAAAAATCTATGTCTCATTAGACTACATCATAAACACTATCTAAAAGAAAGACAAATCTCTTTTCAGGTTAATAGAATTAATAAGGATATATTACATTGATCACAGTTATCTTCCATATTTCAGGAATTTCTCTGTAGTCCTTAAGTTGAAATTTGAATCAATGCTTGAAGATCTTTTCTGACAAGTAAAACACTGGAGTGAAATAAGGTGGTTTTATATAAAGTTTTTAAATAACTAAAAATAAAGACTTTACTTGGTTTAGATAAGTAAAGATTGATAAAAAGATGGCTAAGCACTAGGACTTAGAGAGGGACCCAAATGAATCGTTAACAGGAAAAATAACAAGAATTACCTTAAGACTCTTCTATCAAGGTCATGGATACCTAGAAGGATGGCTGGACTTTTGCAGGACCCCTGAGGTAGCAAAGCAGAGATGGGTTGAAAGTACTGCACAAGAAAGACATAGGGCAACTTGTTAGGTCCAGACTGGCAACACCAGTGACCTCCCAGTATCGGAGTGGGCAGTGGAGCCCAGTGGCAGGAGAAGGTCACTAAGCAAAAAAAATCAGTCCATGTGGATTGTGTGTGTACCGTAGTGTTGGAATACATCAGCAGTACCAGACCCCCCTAAATGGGAGAGAAGGGTCTTAAGCATAGCCTAATACAGAAGGATGCCCAGGAACCCTTTGCAAAAGAAACCCAGTATGGAGTGTTGTTAGCATATCATGAGCCCAGAAGCAAAGATGAAGGACTACATGCAAAACCTAACACAGGAGGTGGCCAGGTAGTCCAGTAGCAAGAGAAAGGACCTAGTCAGAGCCCAGCACCAGAGCAGCACCATAATCCCTTGAAGAAGGGATTGGCTACCACATTCAGGGCCAATTGGGGCCTGCCCACTCTAGTCAAGGAGGCATGGTTGGAGCCTGATGCAAACATATGTTCTATAATCCAGATAGTGGGGCTGTTCAGATGAGCAAATTAAGGAAAGCACCAAGATATTCCAAAGGACAAAAGATGAAGGCTTATAACCAGGAATAATGTCTCCATTAAAGTGTGTAGTATGATCCTATAGGATAAAAACAGACCTTTAGAGATATAGGAGATTTTCAATCATTCCTGATGAAAAGGGCACAACTGCTTAGAAAAGTTGAAATAAAATGTAGAAGCCAAGGAAAACATGGAAGGGTGCACAGGTTTGTTTAATTTGAAAATGGGTATGAATTGTTTATAAATTAATAAGGGATTAAAAAACAAATGTCTTTTCAACACCATAATATCTTTAAGGGTCATAGAGAAAGGAAAATATGATAGTGGGGCAGTCGGTGGTTTTTTTTGGGGGGTTAGGGGATGATCTCAAGATAAAACAAAAGGGGGGGGGACAGAGGCTTATATTAAGAAAGAAAGGAGAAGGAAGGGGCCAGCCATTACCATCACATCATATTGTATGTTGTTGTTCAGTCATTTCAGTTGTGTCCAACTCTTTGTGACCCCATTTGGGGTCTTCTTGGTAAAAATATTGCACTGGCTTTCTATTTCCTCCCAGCTCATTTTATAGACAAAGAAACTGAGGCAAACAGAGTTAAATGATTTGCCCAGGGTTCACACCACTAGTTTAGTCTGATGCCATATTTGAACTCAGGTCTTCCTGACCCTAGGCCGAGGGCTTTATCCACAGTGCCACCTAGTTGCTCCATCACATTGCATTTGTTTGTGATTCATTTCAGTCATGCCTTACTCTTCATGATGCAATTTTGGGGTTTTCTTGGCAAAGATACTGGAACGGTTTGCCATTTCTCTCCCCAAATCATTTTACAGATGAGGAAACTATTATTCAATCATGGAGGAAGGTGTAGGAGAAATGGGTGTCTTATGAACCTCAGTTACATTGGAAAAGGATAATGAAAGTTTGCACACAATTGCATACAACCACACAGACACACAGACACAGACACGAACACACATACACACACACACACACACAGAGATTTTAGTATAAAATTCATGAAAAACAAAAGAGAAATAGGAAAGGAGTGGGAAAAAGGGGGGGGATAGAGAGGTTTAAGAGGGAGATTAGGATAGGTAAGTGAAGAGTAAGAAAGCAAAAGAAACCCAAATGTCAGAGAAGGGATATGAAAAAGAATACAAAAGGAAAAGAATGAAGAGTTAAAAACTAGGAACAAGGAAAAGCAAGGGGAAGAGAAGAAGCTGCAACAGAACAGAAGTAATCAGTCTCTGTATAGATTACAAGTGTCAGGAAAGTTGTCTCTGTACACTTTCTTTGTATTTGTAAAGGGGGTGGATATATATAGAGGAAAATGTATGAGAGGAAAGGATGGAGTTAAATATACATTCAGCCGTAATAACTATGAATGTGAATGGGATAAATTCACCCATTAAAAGGAGAATAAATTTAGCAGATTAAATTGTTAGATAAATTTAAATACCAGAATAAATTTAAAAATAGATTCCAAGAATAAATTGTTTACAAGAAACATAAAGAATCATACAGAGTTAAAATAAATGGCAGTAGCAAAATATTTTATGCAAGGTAGCAATTATGATTTCTTATAAGGCTACAGTAAACACAGACATGATAAAAAGTGTGGAAATTATGCTTAAAGGCACAACAGATAACAAATTATATCCATACATTATAATTATGCACTAAATAACAAAGAAACTTAATAGTTCAAAGAAAAATTAATCAAATTGAAAGGAGAAATAAATATCAGAATTATAATAGTGGTGGTACCTTAATGTACCTATTTAAAACCTAGACAAACCTAAGAGGTCATCTCTTAGTTAAAGTTAAGTTTCTTAAAAAGGAAGTTAAGTACCTAAATAGAAATTAAAAAAAAATTAGAAATAATAGATCTTTGGCAATTATTCAATGGGAATATAAAAAGATTTGTGTATCACACAGTTCCATATGACATCTGTACAAACATTAACCATGTATGGGGATGTAAATAATTACAAAAATGTAGAAAAGTAGGAGTATCAAACACTTCATTTACTAATGACAGTGTGACCAAATTATATTCAATAAAATCCCAAAGGAGAGAATTTTGAAAATCAATGAAAACTAAATAATTTAATTCTAAAGAACTGTCAAAGATCAAATTATAGAAACAATAGAAAGTTCCATCAAAGCAAAACTTATGGGGTTCATCTGACAGAGATCTTAGAGGAAAATGTATGTCCCTAAATACTTTCATTATTAAAGGAGAGACAATAAGTCTCTTTCTGAGAGATTGAGCATACAGTTAAAAAAAATAAACTTGAACAACAATGAATAAAAAAACCCTAAAGAAGCCAAAAAAGTAGATTCAGAAAATTGAAGAAATTAACAAAATTGAAATGATAAATCTGGGAGTTATTTTAAAAAAATGTGATAAAATGATAAGTTAGCTCATCTAAGGTAAAAGGAGGGAGAGAGGAAAATCACATTTTTATATCCAAAAGGGAAGAGAAAAATTCATAACAATTAAATTCACAATAATTCTGAGTTCATCTGTAAAATGGCAACAGTAAAAGTACCTTCCTCCCAGGTTTCAAATGAGATAGTATTTGTAGAGTGCATTGCAAATCTTAAAGTGCTATATAAAGGCTATCATCATCATCATCATCATCAATGATGAAGAAATTAAGGAAATCAAAACTTATTTTGCCAATTACATGCAAACAATATTAATTATTCTAAGGAAATAAAAAATATTAAAAATATAAAATATCCAGATTGACTAAAGAAGAAATCAACTATTTAAATAAACCAATATCAGAAAAAAGAAATTAGAGAAACATTAATTGTTCATGGATAGGTGGAGCCAATGTAGTAAAAATGAGGATAGTACCCAAATCAATATACTTATTCAGAGCTGTACAGTCACATTATTAAAGGATTATTTTATAGACCTAGAACAATAATAATAAAATTTACATAGATATACAAAAGGTCAAGGATTTCAAAGGTAATAGTGAAAAGAACTGCAGGGAAAGGGAGAATCCATCAGCACCAAAGTAACTAGTGTTTAAAAAAAAATCTGGTACTGGATAAAAAAATATAGACTGATTAGTAGAACATATTAGGTGCAGGGAATATAGTAGCATGCCTCTACTAAAATTAGTAACACAATTTTATTCATGAAAATAAAATCAATGGTACCATGGAGACATGTACTGGAACAGGGGCATATTTGACAAAATGTGTTGGGAAAACTTGAAACCAGTCTAGCAAAAACTATACATAGACCAACACCTCACATTGTACATCAAGATAAACTCCAAATGGATGATAAATTGTATATGAAAGGAGACATACTTTAAAAATTAGACAAGTAAGCAAAAAAATTACATTTTAGATATGTGGATAGAGGAAAACTTCATGATTGGATGAAGGGGATCATAGAAAACAAAATGGGCAATAAAATTGAAATGGTTTTGCACAAAGAAGTCAAATAGAGTTAAAATGAGAAGGAAAACAGATAACTTGGAATGGAATAACCCTTGTAGTAAATTTCTCTGATGAAAGTCTCACATTTGAGATACATAAGGAATTGATTCACATTTATAAGACTTACAGCAGTTTTGCAGTTGATAAT
The DNA here is from genome assembly GCF_003287225.1 of Phascolarctos cinereus. Taxonomy (NCBI): domain Eukaryota; kingdom Metazoa; phylum Chordata; class Mammalia; order Diprotodontia; family Phascolarctidae; genus Phascolarctos; species Phascolarctos cinereus. The sequence goes on from NW_027555736.1 coordinate 252,747,449, forward strand.
CAAAACATACGAACAATTTTTTCAAAGGAAGAAATGCACAGAATCAATAATAATTTTTAAAATGCTCCAAATTACTAATAATTAGTGAAATGCATGGAGCAGCTAAGAGGCACAGTGGAGAGAATGCTGGGCCTGGAGTCAGGAAGACTCATGTTACTGAGTCCAAATCTGGCCTCAGACACTTACTACTATGTCATCCTAGGCAAGTCATTTAATCCTGTTTGCCTTAGTTCCTCATCTGTAAAAATGATCTAGAAAAGGAAATGGCAAATGACACCAGTATCTTTGCCAAGAAAACTCTAAATGAGGTCACAAAGGGTTGGAAATGATTGAGAACGACTGAACAACAAGTGAAATGCATGTCGAGGCAACTCTGAGGTTCCATCTCACATCTATCAAATTGGCAAAGATGACAGAAGAAGAAAATGGTAGATGATGGAGAGGCTACAGGCAAATAGATACAATTGATGGAACTCTAAAATGGTCTACTCATGAAAAGCATTTTGGAACTATGCCCCCAGAGTTACTCAAGTGTTCATATCCTTTACTGAACTATAGTACAACTAGGCCTAAAAAGATAAAAAAAAAAGAGTAAAAAAAGAGTAAAAGGAACCATAAATACAAAAATGTTATTCGTCTATCAATCTTGATATCCTATCATCTATTTTGATATTTATTTTGATATATTATCAAAAATGATAGTATAAACATTTTTGTTTATATTCTTTTTAAAATACTTTAAAAAATCTTTTTGGGGTATAGGCCTTGTAGTAGTATAGCAGCCAACAGCTGGAAACTAAAGTGATAGCCATACAAATTATGATATATGAAAATGGATAGCTTTTGAGGAAACAGAGAACTCTATGATTTGATGCAGAGTGAAATAAGCAGAACTAAAAGAACAACTTACAAAATGAGAATAGCATTATAGAGAATAACAACTTTGAAAGACTTTGGAACTCTGGAGTTTACACAAACCATTATGCTAGAGGACTAAAGATGAGTCATACAACCCAACTCCTTCCAGAGGTGGGCTTAAAATGTATCATGAGACCTACATTTTTGGACATAACTAATGTGGAAATTCTTTTTGCTGGACTGGGCATATTAGTAATGATGGCTTTTTTTTTGTTTGATTTTTCATCTTTAAACTGAGGGGCAGGGGGAGAGAGAGAGAGATAATAAATAAATGCTTAAAATTAATGAATTAATAATACATAAATGAAACAAATGAATAAAAATAGGTGAATAGAATAAATGAATAAAAATAAATGTCAAGATAAAGCAAAAATGTTTCATGAGAAAAATTAGCTCATATATGATAAGGAGACTTGACATAAGCTGGTAGCATTTCTCACTCTATATTTTATATTTAGTAGAACACTTTCAGATATATGTATATATTATGTTATGTTATATTGTATGGTATTATATCATTTAATTGTTTGTATGATGTAATACAATATAATATAGTGTGGTATTATATTGTATTATATTATGTATTTATTATCTCATGTTATATTATGTTATGCTATCTTATATTATGTTAATTATATCATAGGTGTACGATGTGTTCAGGGAAGACTAGTACCTCTAGTGTGAAGGCTGCTGAGCCCTTTTTAGGGCTGCTTTCCACCTTTGGTGTCCATCTATTCCACTTACCTCTCACCCGTGGCTCTAAGAAGTTGTAGCATATGCAGTGGCCATACTCTGGTAAACCATTTTGGCAGATGGGCTAACCAGATTATGGGTAACTGAGGGGTCTCAAACCCATTGGTGAGTTAGGGGAGTGTCTACCCCAAGCATGTGAAGACTCCCCCTGGTGGAATGGGCAGATGAGAACAATTTGTTCCAATAGCCATGAAGGCAGCTGAAGCGGGCACTGTGGAGTGCTTAGAGCTTGGTTAGATATCAAAACCACCACGGTCACCCACTACATCTTGAGCCATCACCAGTTATCTTGATTCTGTCTTGTTACTGGACTGTGATGACTCTGGAGGAGAGAATGAGTGATGGTTTTGTGCAACTCTGCCTCACTTAAATCCGATTTATGCAAGAATCAAAAGACATCACCCACACCATTTTATCATTTTTAACTTCTCAAAGTCCTACAGTGACAGGCAAGTGATGAAGCAGTAGCTGAGGATACACTGGGAGCTGTAGTCACAATCTTGCTTGCGGGCAGCCCAGCCACCGGGTCATCTTCTCCCTGGAAGTGGCAGTGGGATTCAGCAGCCCCCTGGATATCTGAGCAGCCTTTTAGGGATTGTACTGCTCACCTCCTTGTGTGAGGAAGGGGCTAGAAAAGGTATCCTAAAAATTGTCTGCTTACCTAACCCTGGCCTTATTACTACAGCAGTCAGGCATCTCATCCTGTGCTCAAAACACAAAAAAATGTACAAAAACATCTGCAAAGATGATTCCACTCACCATAAGCACATGGAATGTGCACACACAGCAACACAAAATCCAGTAGACCTGAAAGACGAACAGCTCTTATTGCAACAAAACTCAGCAGGTATCACATCCAAATAGCAGCCTTGAATGAAACAATCCTGGCAAATGAAGGCCAGCTTACTGAAGTTGGAACTGGATTTTTCTGGAGTGGTTGCAGTGAAGTGGAGTGCCATGAAGCTGTTGTAGGTTTTGCAATAAAAACTAATCCAGCCAACAAACTTGTTTGCCTACCAAAAGGGTCTCATTACAATGTGATTGCCAGTTGCAAGATGTCATGCCACATCATGCTCCCATTGTGACAAACACTGATGAGGTCAAAGAAAAAATTTATGAAGACCTAGAGATCCTTATCATCAATGTGCCAAAGAGAATAAGCTTATAATTCTGGGTGACTTTATTGCTAGAGTAGTCTCAGACTACCAGACGTGCAGTCCTAGGGAGGAATGGAGTTGGAAATAGCAACAGCAATAGTCACATACCACTGAAGACTTGTGTATCTCGTGACCATCATAGTCTTCCATTTACCTAAATGCATGCCCACAGTGAACATTGGCATTTAATAGACTATGTGATTGTAAGGAGAAGAGACAGACAGGATGTGACAATGACAAAGGCAATGTGTGGTACAGAGTGCTGCACTGATCATAGACTTATCCTCTCCAAGCTAAATATTCACATTCAATGAAAGCAGCAGTCCCAAGGCAAAAATGACTACCAGAAGAATTAATGTCAACAGAACTCTTCTCTGAGTGGGAACAGGGTTTTTTTTTTTGCTAATATGGAAGGATACTTTTGCCAACACACAATTGTCAACAGTGGAACAGAAAAGGAGTGGACAGCTTTCAGAGATTTGGTGCATAACAATGCATTTGCTCATCTGGGTCAGAACACTCATGAACACCAACACTTGTTTGATGAAAATGATGGGGAAATTCAGAAGCTGCTAAATGAAAAACTCCACAGGATTTACCGAGAGGATAGTTCATTCATCTCTAAGAAGGCAGCATTTAATTCCATCAAAAGTAAAGTACAAGCAAAGATTAGAGAGATTCAGGATTCTTGGCTCAATAAGAAGGTCGATGAAATTCAGTTTTATTCTGGTAGTAACAATCCAAAGTACTTTTATGACACCTTGAAGGCTATCTATGGGCCAAAGACCTATGGTACATCTCAATTTCTCAGGCTGATGGAGCCACATTGATTAGCGATAAGGACATGATCCTAGAAAGATGTGCTGAACACTTCCATAATGTTCTCAACAGATCATTATCAACTAATGCTGAAACCATTGACTGTTCACCTCAGGCTGAAGTCAATATCTCCCTAGCTGAAGTTCCAACTGAAGAAGAGGTTTTGAATGCCATTAGGCTCCCTTCCTGTGGCAAAATATCGGGTGCTGATTCTAATCCAGCTGAGGTTAACAAGGTAGGGGTCTATTGCTTATACAAAAGCTGAATGAAATTTCCAAGTTCTATGGCAAGAGGAGATTATCTCCCAGGAGTTCAAGGATGCCTCTATTGTCCATCTGTATAAAGGTAAAGGAAATAGATTGTCTTGTGACAATCACAGGGAGGTCTGTCTCTTAGTTACTGCTGGCAAGATAGTTGCCAGAGACCTCCTTAATAGGCTGATCCTTCACCTAGAAGATGGTCATCTACCTAAGGGCCAGTGTGGCTTAAGAGAGGGCTGAGAAATGGTAAATATGGTGTTTGCTGCCTGACAACTCCAGGAGAAATGCCAGGAGCAGAACAGAGGTCTGTACACAATGTTTGTAGATTTGACCAACACCATTGAAACCATCAGTCATGAGGACTTATGGAGGATTTTGTCAAAATTTGGTTGCCTAGAGAAGTTCATCAGCATTGTACATCAGTTTAATGACAACATGCTTGCCTGATTCTGGATAATGGATAATGCTCTTGTGCTTTCCCAGTCACCAGTGAAACAAGTCTGTGTGCTTGTTCCCATGCTGTTTAGCATGAGGTTTTCAGCTATGTTGTCAAATGCTTTCAAGGAGGAGGAACATGGCATCAAGGTCAGCTGCTGCACTGATGGTAAGCTCTTCAACTTGAAAAAGCTACAAGCTAAGACCAAAGTGGAGGGAGTGTTGGTGCATGATTTTCTGTTTGCAGATGATTGTTCACTCAATGCAGCCTCTAAAGCTGAGAAGCAACAAAATATGGGTCTATTCTCTGCTGCTTGTGATAATTTTGGCTTAACAATTAACACCAAGAAAACACAGATGCTCCATCAGACACCACCACAACATACATGGAACCATCAGGTACAACAATCAACTTCTATTATATGATATGATATCATATTATATTACATGGGTACATATAATGTGTGTATATACATATATACACACATACACACATGTGTGTATATGTGTTTATATATAAATAAGAAACTGCTTCTTCCTACATGTTCCAGGCTAGAAGTGCAGGAGTTTAATTTCATTATTGATTAGGGTGGTAATTTTGACCTGCTTCATTTCTGACCTCCACAAATTAGCCCCTCTTTAGGCAGACTGGTGGCCTTCTCCTCAAAGGGGCTCGCCATACTAATGAATTTAAATAATTAGTCTAGGTGCCAATTAGCTTAGACCGTTGTAAGTCACAATTCTAAAACTCATTCATCTACCAACTTCAGTTGCTCCAGTAGGAAGGATTACCTGTATGTGACAATATACCTTTTTTTTTAGCCAGAGACAAGGTTTATTAAAGATCCATCATATTAGCCAGACTGTTAAGGATTATGAGTATCTGTGAGCTATTGCCTAGATTGTAAGAATCTGAGCAGTGGCTAGATTTTAAGAATCTGAGCACCTTAATGGAGACAAGATGGCCTTTATATACAGAAAGACTGTGGGAAACATCTAGAAGTGGCCAAGTAGTTTGGGGGGGGACTGTGAGGTAGTAGAATGCCAGGGACCTGGACCACATGGCCAAGGGAAAATGGAGCCTAGATACGATTAATGGTGGGAAATGGCCAGGGGTCATAGGGAGGTAAGACAGTGGAGGGCTAGGCTATGTTAAAGGTAACAGAGAATTGGGAGATTGGGCATAGCCACAGTGAAAGGCCAGTTGATAGGATTATAGCCTCAGGAGAAAGCCGGAGACCTCTTTGATCAAGTGAGAGAATTCAAGGAAAATCCTTTAGACAAATAGGATCCAAATTCTTTCTGGGGGTAAGGGGCAAAGGTCTCAGATTGGGCCTGTATCTCATCACTCCCTCTTCAAACAAATGGGACCCAAATTATTTTGGGGTAAGGGGTGAAGGTCTTGGCTTCTGAAACTGCTTCCTGCTGGCAAGGGGCATAGAGTTGTCCCTGCCTCGAGGGGGTCCTAAAGACGAAGTTGATTGGAACTGAGCATAAGCTGCATCCAGGGAATGATGAAGGGACATTGGCTGCTACTCACTGTTTGCTACCAACTTTAGGTGAATGGCCTGTAGATTGGAAGACAAAAATCTTACAGAAAGAACTGCAGGGCCCAGATATGACAGGATAAAACATCCTTAGCTCTGTTTGGATTCAGATAATTCAGTTTTCCAGCCATGCAGAATCAAATCCAACTCATATCTAGACTCAGAAATAGCTAGGTGGGTAACATTCCTTTTTAAAGGAACATAATGGGGAAACTGAGCCAGGAGGATTCCATCTTAGACTGAGGCTAAAATTGTCCTCTCAGCTTTTTGCAATGCTGACTTCCCACCAGTATCACATTCTCTGAGTAGCTTGTGCCATTTCTCTGAGATGGTGGATTATTGATTATCAATGGATTACTATGATTCATAAGACAACTCAAAATAAAATCCTATGAGCTTTCACTAATCACAGCTTAGGAAAAGCTTTTCCAGGATTTACACCTCAAAACTTAAATTTGTCCTGGTGTAAAAAACCCAATTGTTAGAGATTATTTCTATATACTTGCAAATTCTCAGCAAGACAAAACCCCAGCAAGCTTTCTGGCAAGTTTACACATTAAAATAATGACCTGCAATAGCCAAATTATTTTAGTGGTAACCAAATTATGAAAAGCTACTTGACATAACCGATACAAAACATTCACCAATTTGAAACTTGAAACAAACCCATTACCAATCAGATGACTTAAGTTTTGTTAAATGCATTTTTAAATTACTTTACACAGAAAATCAACATCTCATTATTAACAGTTGAAACTACAACTTTAAAAGAGAGTGCTTACCCAAGTTCTGAGTCTAGCTTCTTTACCTTTAGCAGGATGTGTTGAACCTGAGTGATGCATATAGGCAAAGGTTGCCCTGTGACCCAAGGCCATTGCCAGTGGGGCCCATGATGTAGCTGCTGCCACTTTCCCCTGCTGCCACTTTCCCCTCCTTCCTTTTGCCAGGTGAGGGAGGGCAAGTTCAAAGGTGGAAGGGAAACTCTCTTCTCCTACGAGAAGAGTAGATACCCTTTTGACTGAAGGGAAGGGAGTGGCAGAAAGGAGTGACCAGGGTTGTAAGGAGGAATTTCAAAACTCCTTAATGATTTACCATAAGACCTCCAGAATTTGCTAAGATGTTTTTAGCTGTTCTAACTTTTCCCTCCATGAAGGAGGATCTAGGGGTTTTGAGGGAAGGGAGTAAGTAAGCCTCAGGGAACCAAAAAGCATCTGTAGCTTTCCCAATTCCCTAGCACCAAGAGAATTGACAGAATTGGGCATACACTTCTGTATGGGGAGTCCATCCTTGTCCTCTATGCTGTGGAAGGTATACTCAGGTCCATGGCCTCAAGCCAAACCAGTGGACCAAGAGCCTAAGAGTGTTAGGCTGAGTGCGAGACAGCCTCATAACTGTCTGCCTGAAAAGCACCTCCAACTCTTTCTAGGTGCTTGGAGAGTGACTCCAATTGCAGGGCAAGAAAGAAGGAGGGGGGAGGCATATCTACCTTCCAGTCTTGGCTAAAGAAGAACTTGGGGTTAGGCAGTTTCTGCATATGGGCCACCAAAATGTTGAGGCTTAGGGTTGCTGGGACCCCAAAATCATGACACGTGGGCTCTGTCCAAAAGAATTTGACCCAAGCCTTCTTTCAGTCAGAGACAAGGTTTATTAAAGATCCACCATATTAGCCAGACTCTTAAGGAATATTGACTAGATTGTAAGAATTTGAGCAGTGGCTAGATTATAAGTATCCAAGCAGTGGTTCGATTTTAAGAATCTGAGCCAACATACCTGGTTTTTCTGAGGTTTTTGAAAATTTATTACATATGAATAAGCTGAAAGAATTGTGAGCTTGAATACTATATATATGCTAGTTATTATTGTAATTGAATTATTATATAGAAGTATCATTTGGATATGATGTCACAAAATAAGGAGGTGATAGAAAATAAGAGAAACAGTGCTGAATTTGAGAAAAAAAAGTTTGTCCTTACTCCTGAACTTAACAGTCACGTAACTGAGAAATTCACCTCTTAGCCTCAGTTTTCTCATCTTTAACTTGGGTATAGTAAAATGCATACATAGTATTTACCCTACAAGGTTCTTGTCTATCAGTCAGTCAAACATTTATTAAGCTCCTATCATGTCCCTGTCAATGGTTAGAGTGCTGGGCCCACAGTCCAGAAGACTTGAATTCAAGTCTAGTCTTAGACAATTAATAGCTATGTGTCCCTGAGCAAGTTACTTAACTGTTGTCTGCCTCATTTTCCTCAACTTTAAAATGGAAATAATACTAACACCTACTTCCCAGGGTTATTGTGAGGATCAAATGAAATGATATTTAAAAAGCACAGTGCAGTGCCTGGCATATAGTTTAATAAATGCTTATTTTCTTCCTTCCTAAGTTTTGGGGATTCAAAGAAGGGTAAAAGATAGCCCCTACTTTTAAGGAGTTCATAATCTAATAAGTGAGATAACATGCAAATAACTATGTACAAAAAAGCTATATGCAGGATAAATTTGAAATGTCAACATAATGAAAGCACTAGAATTAAGGAGATCTGGAAAGTGTTCGTGTAGGAAAAGAGATTTTAGCTAGAGCCTGAAGGAAGCCTGGAAAGCCAGAAGATAGAGATGAAAAGAGAGAGAGTTCCAGGGATGGGGGATCACCAGTGAAAATGCATGGAGTTAAGAGATGGAAGTGTGTTATTTGAGGAACAGGAATAATGTCAGTGTCCCTGTATTATAGAATACATGCAAGGTGTAGTAAGACATTGGGGTATTCAGGTTTTGGAAGACTTTGAATGCCAAACAGAGGATTTTATATCACCCAATCAATCAATCAATGAACATTTATTATGTACCTGCTATGTGCCAGGCACTATGCTAAACACATATATGATCCTGGAGATGATAGGGAGCCACTGGAATTTATTAAGTAGAGGGATGACAGGCTCATACCCATAATTTAGGAAGATTGTTTTGACAGTTGTGTAGAGGAAGGGCTGAAGTGTAGACAGACTTGTGGCAGGAAGCCTGGCCAGCAGGCTTTTTGCAATCGTACTACAGGCATGAGGTGATAAAGACTTGCACAAGGGTGATTGCAATGTCAGAGGGACAGAAAGGAGCATATATAAAATATATTATCAGCAGACCTTGGCCACAGATTCTCACATATAGGTGAGGATATGTGAGAAGGGAGTACAGAAAATAACCTAGGTTGTGAGCCTGGGTGCCTGGGAAGATGACACCCTGAAGAGAAAGTGGGAAGTTCAGAAGGGGAGATGATTTTGGGGGAAAGATCATGAGTTCAGAGTTGACATATTGAATTTACAATGTCTACAGAATGTTCAATTTAAGATATCCAGTTGGAGATGTCAGACTGGAGTTTAGCAGTTCTGGTTAGAGCTGAATAAGTAGATTTGAGAATCAGCATAGAGATAATTGAATCCATAGGAGCTGAAGAGAAGAGGCCCTGGGACAGAATCCTGTGGATGCTCATGATTAGTGAGAGTGACTTGAATGACAATCCAGCCAAAGAGACTAAGATAGGTGGGAGAAGAAATAGGAGAGAGTACTGTAACAAAAAAGTAAGAGAATAGAGTTATCAAGAAGATGGTGATGGAGAAAACCTCTATTTAAAGCTGACATTAAACATTTCTTTCTTTCTGAGGACTTTTCTGATCATCAGGGCTCTTCCCATCCCATATTGCTTTGCATTTGCTTTTTACATGTGTCATTTTTCTCCACTTGAGTGGAAGCTCCTTGAGAAAAGAAATTTTTAGTGTTTATATTTAACAGGCCCAATTACTAATAGTGTCTGGTAGATAGTTTAAACTTACTAAATGCTTTTTTCCAGAGTTTTAACTTAAATTATTTTGTTATTTTGCACTTGATAAATATGAACGCTTCTGTACATAAAGAAGATAAAAAGAATTTTAATGAAATCGTGAATGTCCAGGTTTTTTTTTTTTTGTGAGGGGATCAGGGTTAAGTGGCATGCCAAAGGTCACACTGCTAGTAAGTGTTAAGTGCCTGAGGTTGGATTTGAACTCAGGTCCTCCTGACTCCAAGGCCAGAGCTCCATTCATTGTGCCACCTAGCTGCCCCAAATGTCTAGCTTTTGAAAAGTATATAATAAATTCAGCTTGCTGGTTAGTATTATAATTGCATTGATTGTATTACAATCATATATGAAGTGCTTACACTGTGCAAGACAATATGAAAAAAATGTACCTACAGTGTAAATGGAAAATAGATTTAGATCAGTAGATTCAAGAATCATCAACAAATCCATGGGAACTGACAAGAGGGAAGGCATTAACAATGTGAGGTGCAGAGAGATGCTGAGGTGGAAGGAGGAAGGGCCTCCTGCAAATATTCAGGGTTTTACCTGAGTCTTGAATGGAATCCATTGACGGTCAGGAGGCACAGGTAAGATAGGAGAGTATTCCAGGTATCTGTAACTATCAGTTGGAAGTTATGAAGATGAAATTATGTGAGAAGTTCAAAGAAACAGCCAGTCAGTCAGCAAGTATTTTAAAGCACTTACTATGGGCCAAGAATTTTCCTAAGCGCTGTGCATATGAAAAAAATAATATCAACAACACAAAAAAGTCTTCACTCTCAAGGAGCTCAGTCTAATAGGGGAGGTATGCAAACAACTATATACAAGCAATATATATAAGAATAAACTGGAGATAATAGGAGGCACTTAGAATAAGGAAAAGCTTCTTGCAGAAGGTGGAATTTTAATTGGAGTTTGAAGGTAGACAGGATAAGAAGGTGAGCAATAGTGTCACAGGCTGCAGAGTGACTGGATCAATTACTGCTCTAACACCAATGCACTAGTTTTCTCACAGCCCCACCATCATTTATCATTTTCCACTTCTGTCATCTTTGCTGGCCTGATAGGTGTGAAATGGAGCCTCAAAGTTGCTTAATTTGCATTTCTCTAGTTTTTAGTGATTTAGAGCATTTTAACATATGATTGTTGACAACTTGGATTTTTGCCTATGAAAAGCTATTCTTTTACTATTCATTTATTGAATAATCATAAATTTGAATAAGTTCCTTATATACCCTGGAAATAAAACCTTTATCAGAGAAATTTGTTGAAAAGATTTTCTCCCAATTACTCATTTTCTTTCTAATTTTTTTTTACTGCATTAGATTGGCTTGTGCAAAAAAGTTTTAAAATTACATAATCAAAGTGTCAATTTTATTTTATATGATTCTTTCTATAACTTATTTCATCATGAACTCTTGCCCTATCCATATGAAAAGTAATTTCTTCCCCCTTTATTTTTTTTATGGTCTATTTCGTGTGTCAGTTTGGGTGCAACTAGCTGGTGCAGTGGAAAGCATGCAGGTTCTGGAGTCAGGAGATGCCTGAGTTCAAATTCCTCCTCAGATACTTACTAGCTGTGTGATCTGTAAAAGTCACTTACCTCTGTTAGCCTCAGTTTTTTTATCTGTAAAATGTGCTGGAGAAGGAAATGGCAAACCACTTTAGTATCTTTGCCAAGAAAACCCCCAAAATGGCATCATGAAAAGTCAGACAGGACTGAACAATAACAAAATCAACTTGGAGATTATCTCCATGTATGCTGAGAGGCACAGATCTAACCCTAATTTCTTCCACATTACTATCTAGTTTTCTCATAAGATATTGTCAGATTATAAGTCCTCCCTTTCTTGAGTTTTTGAGTTTATCAAATACTATGCTACTAGGTTCATTTTGCTTTTGAGAAGATGGAAAATATGTACTCAGTCTATTCCACTGATTAATTTATCTTTTTTTCTTTTTGGTGCCAAAGTATTTTGATAATTACTGCTTTGAAGTACAATTTGAGATCTGGCATTGGTGGATCTCCATCCTTCCACTTTTTTAAAATTATTAAATATGATATTCTTAACCTTGTGTCCTCCATGATAATTTTTAAAAATTTTATTAGGTGTATAAAATACTTTTGGTCAGTTTTGTTGCCACAGCACTGAATAAGCGAATTAAGTTAGGTAGTGTTTTCACTTTCATCATATTGGCTTAATCTATCCATGAATATTTCTCTAATTATTTGAGAAATAGAACTAATTGTAAAAGAAATACTAAATGATGGTGGTGGTGGTGGGGTAGAGGCTCCCGATCTTTATGGATTAATATGAGAATTCTAATAAACTTTTGAAGAACAATTTTTACCAACCCTCCACAGATTAGTTTAAAAATGAGGAAAGAAAGCATACCACCAGACTCTTTTTATTAGAAAAAATATAGTCTTAATGCTAGGGATGAATCAAGCATAAATGGACAACTGTTCACCAATTTCATTACTCTATGTAAATTTAAAAAAATTAAGTAAAATCCTCTCAAACAGATGGCAATAACTCATTCAAGAAATGATTGTCCATTGCCAGTTGAATTTATACTAAAGAGGCAAGGTTGATTCAAAATTGGGAAAACAATTAATATATTAAAAATAATCAATATTAAAAACATAAACACACAAACCACCTAGTTGTCTCAAAAGATCTTTGAAAAAAAAATACAACAAAACAATGACAACCGCTACGAAGTATAAACATAGAAAGGCCTTTTTAATAAAAAAGTAAGATCTAAAACTGAAACAAAAACTTACGCAATAAGGATATACTAGAAGATTTTCCAATAAATGCAGAAAGAAATGAAGGATGCCTACTTTCCCCAGTAATGTTGGGCACAATTTTTAACAGGAATTTTTAGTGATAGAAATTTTAAAAAAAGATAAATAAATAGAGGTCTAAAGAAAGGCCAAAGAGATGATAAAGCTATTGTGGCATGTAAATGACCTGATATTTTACTCAGAACATCCCAGGAAATAAATTGAGGTATTACTTGAGAAAATTAACAGCTTAAGCAAAGTTGAAGGCCACAAAAATAAATCCATAAAAATCAATAGCATTTCTATATACTAATAATGTATTCCAAGAGTCAATAATAGAAAGGGAAATTCCATTAAAAGTAACTACAAAATACAGAAATTATTTGGGAATCAATTTACTAAGGTCTAAAAAGAAACTAGTATAGATTCATCTATAAAGTACTCCTTAAAGAAATAAAAAGCAACTTAAATAATTGGAGAAATATTCAGTGCACATGAGTCTACAATGACAATATAAAAATTACAATATATTCAAAGTTAATTTATAAATTTAATACTGTAGTAAACAAACTATTGAATGGCTACCTTATAAAATTTTAATGAAATTCTTGTAGAACAACAAAAGATCTAGACTATCAAAATAACAAAAAAGTAGAAATGAAGGAGAAAAACACTTTGATATTTCAAATCATGTAATAGTACAGCAATCATCAAAATCAGCTAGTATTAATTTAAAGATAGAGAAATAGTTCAATGGAATAAACTAGATAGCAGAAAATAAGAGATGATAGCATTCAATAATCCAGCACTGAATGACCAGGAAAATATAATTTCCTTACAGAAAACTCTATATTGTGTAACAACTGCTGAAAAAAATGAAAAGCAGTTATGCCATATTCCACAAAGGATAAGTGATCTCAATATTAAAGATTATGCAATTTTTAAAAAATGGAAGAGAAATTGCTCATACAAATTTCACAGCTCTGTGTAACTATATTCTTATAACAGAAAAGAGATAGAGGCAGTTAATATCCCCAGTGCTTAGCACAGTGCTTTTGAATATAGTGAGTCAACATAGTAAGTGATTAATAGAAGCTTCATTCGTTCATTCTTTTCCCCTTCTCCATGCCTCTGCATTGGTCATCCCATGCCTAGAATGCCCTCCTTCCTTACCTCCAGTTCATAGAGTTTCTCTCTTCCTTTAAGATGAAGCTTAAGCTCTGTATTCACAAAAACTTTCCTAATTCCCCAAACTCTAGTTCCCTATCTCTACAGAATGACATTGTATTTAACTACTTTTTGTTTGTGTTTATGTATGATTACATATATATTTATTGACTGAATATGGATATTTTTGTTAACTTAAATTTTATTTCTATGCATTTTTGTGGTCTCTCCCATTAGAATGTAAACTTAATGAAAGTAAAGATTATTTCATTCTTTGTATTTATATATCTAATATGTAGAATTGATATATTATGTGAGTGCTTAATAAATACTAGTTGATCAATGATTGCTTAAGAGTCTTTTAGAATAATGTCCTTAAGATGATGAATGTAGTAAGTGACTTTACTTATGTATCTCCAGGACTACCAGATGTTGTTAGTCTAGGCCTTTCTTAAGGCCTGCAATTTGGACATTGGCTAAAAATTGTACAGAAAGAAGTACTTGGGACCTGATAAAGCATTTGGGAATCTATTAGGACCTGTGCCATATAATTTAACTGGATTTTTTTATTCAAAGCGTGGGGATGGGGAGAGTGGAATGTACTTAAAAGGATAGTACTTAATCATTAACAGGAAATCAGAGACCTCCCTGGAATTGGGGATATAGATAACTGTGGTGAATTTCTCTCTCTCTCTCTCTCTCTCTCTCTCTCTCTCTCTCTCTCTCTCTCATCTCTCTCTTTCTATCTCTCACTTTCTCATTGAGAGTGAAGTGGTGAGGGGCTCCAGTATAAGCCCTGGTGCTTTCCCTGGTAAAAATGGTAACTATTTGCACATGGCAGTTAGAACACATGTACTGGCCTACAGAAATCTCTGGATGTCTCTTTTGTTTTGAATCTCCTTCCTTGACTATAGCTGAGCAATCCTGAGCTGTACATTTCTTGGTGGCACTTTTATGAGCTTGAGATGTTAGGAGTCCCTGTGACCCTCAATCAGGGCTGTGTTGAAGCAAGAGCTCTTTTCTTTTTTTCTTTTTTTTTTCCAGGCAATTGGGATTAAGTGACTTGCCCAGGGTCACACAGCTAGTAAGTGTGTCAAGTGTTTGGTCTGAGGCTGGATTTGAACTCAAGTCCTCTTGACTTCAGGGCCGGTGCTCAAAAACTGTGCCACTTAGCTGCCCCAAGAGCTATTTTCTGAATGGGAAAGAATGACCACTAACAGGAGAAGGATCCCAAGACCTCTTCTGTCTCAGCAGAATCCCCTGAAGTTATGTGAGTGATCCCATGTGGTCATTTGTTAGTAGTGGATCTCATGTTAGAACCTTATTGGAAATGTTGGGATGAAATTTGGCATTCATAGACCGTTCAACAGTGAACAAAAGGAAGTTTCCTTAGCTTGAATATATTTATAGTTAATAACTAATAATGAATAATGCTTACTATGTGCTATGCAGTGTGCTAAGTGCTTTAAAATTATTATCTCATTTGATCTTCACAACAACGCTGTTAAGTAGATGCTATTATTATCCTCATTTTATTAAAGAAGAAACTAAGCAAACGAAGGTTAAGTGGCTTGCCTAAGTCCTGCTAAGTTTCTGAGACCAAATTTGAACTCATCTTCTTGGCTCCAGGTCGGATGCTCAAGTATGTGCAAAAAGCATATAGTAACACTTAATTTCAGTAGACAAGCCCCTCCCTCTTGTCTCCATATGGAAATATATCTTGTTAGATTGCAGGATGTGGTTTCTTATGTGGTCATTGGACCACAGCATAGCAGGACTTTTTATGCCTATAATTTACCAGGAAGCCATGTCAGTACAACCAGATTCTGTTGGGAAGTTGCATAAAGGAAGGAACAGATTGAATCTCGCCCTATACCTAGGCAAAAAAGTACTAATTTTGTCACCTTTTAGGGGAAATCTATCCTAACCTATGCTGCATGTGACAGGGGTGAACCCTAGAGGATCTCTTGTGGTAAAGAATGCAGTACAAGATGCAAGTAGAGCAGCCCTTGTATCAGAGGAAAGTGTCTATTCAGGAATAATGAAGCAAGAGTAAGTCTTTAAGACATAATTGGACCTGGGATTAAAGGCTCAGACATAGGATATATAGCTTTCTGTTGCTTTAAGTATGAGAAGGACACAAGGAGTCACTTTCTTTTTTATCCTCTCTCTCTTTTTTTAGTTTTCAAAATTAATTTTAAATAAGATTGAGTTCCAAAATTTCCTCCCTTACTCCCTTCCCTCCCATCTACCCAAGACAGCAAGCAATGTGATGTAGGTTATACATGTACAATCATGTTAAACATATTTCCACATTAGTCATGTTGTGAAATAAGAATCAGAACAAAGGGGAAAAACCACAAGAAAGAAAAAAAGCCAAAACAGTATGCTTCAACCTGCATTCAGACTCTGTAGGTCCTTTTCTGCATGTAGTTAGCATTTTCCATTACAAATCTTTTGGAATTGTCTTAGATCATTTTATGGCTGATAAGAGCTATCTATCGTAGTTGATTGTCACACAAAGTGGCTATTACTTTGCACAGTGTTCTCCTAGTTCTCCCTTCACTCAGCATCAGTTCATGTTAGTCTTTTTGAAATTTGCCTGCTCATCATTTCTATATATATAGCACAATAGGATTCCATTACATTCATATTTCACAACTTGTTTGGGCATTCTGAATTATGGGCATCTCTTTAATTTCTAGTTCTTTGCCACCACAAAAAAGAGCTGCTATAAATATCTTTGTACATGTGGGTCCTTCCCACTTTTTTATGATCTTTTTGGGATATACACCAATAGTAATATTGTTGGATCAAAGGTTTTATAACCCTTTGGATATAGTTTCAAATTGCTGTACGGAATGGTTGGATGAGTTCACAACTCCATCAACAATGCATTAGTGTACCAATTTTCCCACATCTTCTGCAACATTTATCATTTTCCTTTTCTGTCATATGTGATAGGTGCGTAGTACTTTAGAGTTGTTTTAATTTGCACTTCTTTAACCAATAGTGATTTAGAGCATTTTTCATGACTATAGATAACTTTAATTTCTTCATTTGAAAACTGTCTGTTCATATCCTTTGATCATTTATCAGTTGGGGAATGACTTGTATTCTTAGAAATTTGATTCAGTTCTCTATATATTTTAGAAATGATTCCTTTATCAGAGACATTGGTTGTAAAAATTCTTTCCCAGCTTTCTGCTTTCTTTCTAATCTTGATTGCGTTGGTTTGGTTTGTACAAACATTTTCAATTTAATGTAATCCACATTATCAATTTTGCAATTCATAATGCTCTCTATTTCTTATTTGGTCATAAATTCTTCTCTTATCCATAGATCTGACAGGTAAACTATCCCTTGTTCTCCTAATTTGCTTATGGTATCACACTTCATATTTAAATAATGTACCCATTTTGACCATACCCTTTTATAGGGTGAGAGATATTAGTGTAAGTTTAGTTTCTGCTATACTATTTTCCAGTTTTCCGAGCAGCTTTTGTCAAATAGTGTGTTCTTATCCCAGAAGCTGGAGTCTTTCGGTTTATCAAACAGTATATTACTATAGTCATTTACTTCTGTGTCTTGTATATATAATCTATTCCACTGATCCACTACTCTGTGTTTAACCAGTACCAAATAGTTTTGATGATTGCCACTTTACATTATAGTTTCAGATCTGGTGAAGGTAGGCCACTTTTATTTGCATTTTTTCCATTAATTCCCTTAACATTCTTGACCTTTTGTTCTTCCAGGTGAATTTTGTTATTATTTTTTCTAGTTCTATAAAATAATTTTTGGTAGTTTGATTGGTATGACACTAAATAAGTAAATTAATTAAGGTAGAATTGTTATTTTTATTATGTTAGCTTGGCCTCCCCATGAGCAATTTATATTTTTCCTACTGTTTAAATCTGACTTTATTTGTATGAAAAGTGTTTTGTAATTGTGTTCATATAGTTACTGGGTTTGTCTTGGGAGGTAGACTCCCAAATAATTTTCATTTTCTACAGTTGTTTTAAATTGAATTTCTCTTTTTATCTCTGGCTGCTGGTCTTTGTTAGTAATATAAAGGAATGTTGATGACTTATGTGGGTTTATTTTATATCCTGTGACTTTGCGAAATTTGTTTATTATTTCAAGTAGTTTTTTACAATCTTGATTTTTTGGGTTTCTCTAAGTATACTATGATATCATATACAAAGAGTGATAGTTTTGTTTCCTCATTTCCTATTCTAATTCCTTCAGTTTCTTTTTCTTCTCTTACTACTAAAGCTAACATTTGTAGTACAATATCGAATAATAGTGGTGGTAATGGGCATCCTTGTTTCACCCCTGATCTTATTCAGAATGCTTCTAGCTTATTCCCATTACATATAATACTTGCTGATGGTCATCATTTAAAGAAAACTCCACTTATTCCTGTGTTTTCTAGTGTTTTGAAGAGGAATGGGTTCTTTGTCAGAAGCTTTTTCTGCACTTATTGAGATAATCATATGATTTCTGTCAGTTTTGTTATTGATATGGTCAATTATACTGATAGTTTTTCTCATATTGAACCAGCTCTGAATTCCTGGTATAAATCCCACCTGGTCATAGTATGTTATCCTCATAATAAATTGCTTCAATCTCTTTGCTAACATTTTATTTAAAAATTTTGCATCAATATTTATTAGGGAAATTGGCTATAATTTTCTTTATCTGTTCTGACTCTTCCCGGTTTAGGTATCAGCACCATATTTGTATTGTAGAAGGAATTTGGTAGGACTCCTTTGCCTGTTTTTCCAAATAGCTTATGTAATATTGGAATTAATTGTTCTTTAAATGTTTGGTAGAATTAATTATAAATCCATCTGTCCTGGGTGATTTTTTTCTTAGGGATTTCATTGATGGTTTCTTTGATTTCTTTTTCTAAAATTGGGTTATTTAAATATTTTACCTCCTCTTCTGTTAATCTGGGTTCCATAAATATTCATACATTTCACTTAGATTGTCAGATTTATTTGAATACAGTTATGCAAAGTATCTCCTAATTATTGCTTTAATTTCCTCTTCATTGGTGGTGAATTCACCATTTTTATTTTTGATAGTGGTAATTTGGATTTCTTCTTCTTTTTTTAAAAATTAAATTAACCAAAGCCTTTTCTGTTTTATTGCTTTTTCCCATAAAAACAGTTCTTATTTTTATTTCTTAGTTAAACCATTTTTTAAATGACAGTTTTATTAATCTTTCCTTTGATTTTCAGAATTTCTAACTTGATATTTAATTGGGGATTTTTAATTTGTTTTTTTTCTAGCTTTTTCAGGTGCATGTATTGATATACTTTTTCTCTATTTTATTCATGTAAGCATTTAGAAATATAAAATTCCCCCTGATGCCTCTTTAGATGCATCCTATAAATTTTGATATCACATTATTGCTGTTCTCTTTGATGAAAATATTGATTGTTTCTATGATTTGTTATTTGACCCACTCATTCTTTAGGACTAGATTATTTACTTTCCTATTAGTTTTTAGTCTACCTTTTCATGGCCCTTTAATACATATAATTTTTATTGCATCATGATCTTAAGAGGATGATTTTCCAAGCTGCTGTCTCTTTTTTCATAATTCTCCTACATCACTCTCATTTTTTCCCCCAAATTTTTCTTCTACCTCTCTTATTTAATTTTTAAATGCCTTTTTTAGTTTTTCCATGAGTTTTTCCTGGGCTTGAGACCAATTCACTTTCCCTTTTGAAGCTTTACATGTAGACATTTTGACGTTTTGTCCTCTTCTGAGTCAGTGTTTTGATCTTCCCTGTCACTATAGTAGCTTTCTATGATCAGGTCTCTTTTCTGTTTCTTACTCATTTTCCAGCATATTTCATGACTTTTATAATTGAGCTCTGTTTCTGGGCGCAGGGAGCACTTTCCCAAACTTTCTTGTGCTGGGGCTAGGGGCCTGGTCCCTGGCTTTCTGCTCCAGGATCTCAGGTGCTGGTGGTTTGCTTACTGCACTGAGGGTGGCACTGCCTAATGGCGCTTGTTGTACCAGGGTTCTAGGGCTTGCAATTTGCCTTCAGCAGTGAGGATGGAGGCCTCACAGCTGGCCTGCTAAGCCAGGACTGAGGGCCCTCAGCTGCTGATTTGTGCTGCAGGTAAGAGCCTCCCACTGCCTTGATTGTACATTGTGTGGCTTCACTCCCCTTTTACCCAAGCAAGACAGACCTTTCCTGAAGTTATCTTAAACTTGAAAATTTTTTCATTCCATCTTTTTGTGGGTTCTGTTGCTCCAAAATCCATTTAAAGGTTCAATTTAACATAGTTTCTGAGGGAAACTGGGGGGAGCTCAGGCAACTTCCTGGGTACTCCACCATCTTGGCTTGAGTCACTTTCTTATCCCTTCTACTTTTGATGGCTAGGCTGTTATGAGCAATACAAAGGCAGGAAAGCTGTACCTAAATGAATCAATGCTGTATCCTTGTTGCATATCCTTTCCCTGTTTTAAATATCCTTATCCTACCTTAGCTAAGTAAGCTTCCCTTTGTTACTTGTTAAGATGTTCTCTAAATATCTTATTTCATTTAAATCTTGAATTCTGTGGTATCAAACTAGCCTTAGTCCAGCCTGATCTAGTACAAGCCAGTTAAGGTGAGCTCTCATCAATCTGAAAGCCAAAGACCCAGGGAAGAGCTGAAGTGCTGGGTCATATTTGAGATCTAGAAGAGAGGAACATAATGAAAATATGGCATCCACTTCAGCAGACAGTTAAGTGTCTACTGTATATGGAAAACTCTTTTAATGTTGAATGAGGTACAAAGTTTAGATAACACACTACTCCCTACCCTCATAGAGTATAAAATCTGGTATTATAAAATCATGATATATTTATCATATATATGTAATATATGTGATATAAACAAATAACACAAAATAATATGTGTTTTTATAGAGACTCAAAGCACAAAGTGAGGTATGTATTAGTGAGTGCCAATTACAGTACAATGTGAGGTACATGACAGAAAGGTCGTCAACAATTGAGGAGTCAGTGAAGGTTTCATGGAAAAGGCATTTAAGTTGTACTTTCAAGAATTCAACAGGTGAACAAGTGGAGGCAGAACATTCTTGGAGTGAGAAGCAACATGAACAAGGAGATAGAAAGGTACAGTAGCACTGAAGGGGTCATGAGTGGAAAAAGTTAAAGAAGCCATGGTTTAGAGGAAAACAAATTAGCCATAAGATCTTAGATTTGGAACTGGAATGGAACATAGAGATTACTTAGTCCAATTCATTTTTATACATGAAGAAATTAAAACTCATAGGTGTTAAGTGACTCATCCGAGGTCATATATGTAAAAGTGTATTTGTCCAAGGTCCTCTGACCCCAAAGTAAATGCTTTTTCTTACCTCTCACACTGAAACCCAGAGGTTGTGGATGAGATCTAAAAGAAAGTTGGAAACATAAAAAATGAGGACACTGAAAGAGGATACTGAATTCCAGTCAAAAGAATTTAATTTTACTTGTGACAGAACAGGGAATATTGAAAGCTTTTGAGAAGAGTGGCAATGTGTTTTTGTTATGACATATTTTTAAAGCCTAGTCTATGGACAATATGGAGGACAAGTTGGTGAGGAGATTTCCTAAATATGTTGTTTTTATTAAGTTGTGCTTGACTCTTCATGACCCCTTTTGGGGTTTTCTTTGCAGAAATATTGAAGTGGTTTGCCATTTCCTTCTCCAGGTCATTTTACAGCAAAGAAAACTGAGGCAAATAGGGTTAAGTGACTTTTCCAGGGTCACACAGTAGGTGTCTGAGGCCAGATTTGAACTCAGAAAGATGAGTCTTCCTGATTTTAGGCCTGGCACACTATCCACTGCACCACTTAGCTTTCCCATACAAGATGCAACAAGTTCTAATTCGAAAGCTATTTCAATAGTTTTTGTGGATGGTGGGGAGGGAACATATTATAGTTGTGGCAATGGGAGTAGGGAGTTAGAGACTGATCCATGAAATAGTGCTATTATGGAATCAATAATACTTGACAAAAGCTAAAGAATCAAAGATAACTTTAAGATTTGAACATGGGAAAAGTGAATTGTGGTGATGTAGTTAGAAATAGTGAAATGCAGAGGAAAAGATTTATGAGAAAGATAATAAACTTGGTTTGGACATATTTATTTTGAGATCCTAATGAGATAGGTGGAGATGGGCTGGATGCAGTTTGAGTTGCAAGAATGAAACTCAGTGTCATAGACTCATCTGCGTAGAGATAATTAGATGAAACCATGGAAGTGAGTCAGATCACTGAGTTAATTCAATTCAGTAACTATCAAGTGTTTGATACTTTGATATTTTTTCAGAAATATCATAAAATCTGGACTATTCAGTGTATAGGTTCACAATGCAACAAGTCATTTGTGCAGCAAAATACGAATCTTAGTCCTGAGTTTAGAAAAATGTTTCAGAATATTATTTTTATCATTGTCCTTTTCCTTGATGAAATATCTGTCATTTTTCTGATCTGTGCTTTGATTAGCCATTTTTTTGGTCTCCAAACTACTTTAATCCTTTATTTAATAGTGTTTTGTTTAATATATTTTGTATTCTTTTTGGTCCTTGAAGTATATGTTTAATACTTCTGCTTTTCTGAATTTTTGAAAGATTTCTATAGGCTAATATAGTGTCAATTTTGTAGAAGTGCCATTTGTAACTGAGAAAGATGCACATTCATTTTTATTTCCATTCAGTAATTACTGGAGATCTCTGCTTTTCTAAAATTCTAACCAGGTCCTTCATTTGTTTCTTGCTTATATTTTTGTTCGATTTCTCTAGATTTGAAAGGAGTACATCAAGGTTCCCAACTCATATTTTGACTGTACTTTTCTCCTTGTAATTCTATAAACTTTTCCTGTAATTGCTCAAATATTATAGTATATGTATTAAGTAATGATATTTATTCATTTCCTATTAAATCTTTCAGCAAAATGTAGTTTCCCTTTTCTCTCTTTTAATCATATCTTGAAAAAAAAAACCAATGACAAACATTGCCTGGTCCAAGATCATAATTGCTACCTTTGTTGTTGTTTTTTAGTTCATCAGAAGCATAATCAATTTTGCTCTAACACTTCCATGTTTCAATTGATTTTCTTGTAAATAATACAGTGTTAAATTCTACTTTCTAATCCATCTACTTTTTCTTTTTATAGGTGAGTTCATCCCATTCATATTCATAATTATGAATACCAATTACATATTATCCTACATTCTATCCCATCATACCCTTCACTTTCTTTGCCCTCTTCTCCTTAGAAAGAAAGTATTAAAAGGTGATCTATGATGAAAATGATCTACTCTGGCTTTACTGTAGTCATGCATTCTTTGGCCATGTCAACTCAAACAAATTAAAATCCAAAATTACTTATAGTCCTATGCAGACCCTTTCTACTTTTACAGCAATAATGTCAGGGAACCAGAAAAATAGACAGAGAGTTCTAAGAATTACAAGTTTTGAAATAAATTGTGAACATTAACTTAACTGTTGTTACTTTAAATATGAGATTCTGAATTGTACCACTCTTGACATTCTCAGTGAAAAGAACATTGGGTTTAGTTTAAGAGGACCTAGGTTCAAACCCTTCCTCTGATGTTTACCACCTGTTTGATTAGAAAAGCCACTTTACTTTTCTAGGCCTCACTTTCCCTAATCCCTAAAATGAGAGAGATGTATTACATGGCACATGAAGTCTTTTTTGAGGTCTTGGTCTATATTCACTGTAAATGGAACCAGAAAACAGGCAGAAGAACCATTCAAAAGGAAGGCTAGCTCACAGGTTGTATTTGAAAAGGCACATAATAGAGTCAGCTTATTTGGTTTTATTGTGCATCAAAAGGCAAGAAGAAGAATTATGTCATGAAATATATGGCAATCTCATGTTGTTTTGCTCCTGCTATGTATTTGCAAAAGATCACCATGAAAAGAATTTTAGCTATGTATTAATATCTATTGCAAAAGATGACGTAGATTCTATAAGGAACTCAATGATATCTTTCAAATTAAACATTTTTTTTGATGTATAGTGATTGCATTTTAAAGGTAGAAATGGTGAGAGTCAACAAACTATTCTAACCCGTGGTCCTAGGCCCTTTAAGACTGAGCTTGTAGAGACCAAATCCAGTGCTAAGAGTATGACCACAACGTTGATCATTTTCTGTTTGCTTCTTGCTCCCATTCTAGAATTTTAACCTGTGAAAAGCTCCAAAATAAAATTTAAGTGTGACTCATGTCTAAGTTTCATCAAAATGGTATGACAGAAAGAATAGTGTTTATTAGTAAATGTCTAATAACCCAATAGGAATCAACAATTTATTCAGTGTTCATTTCAGTGGTGCAGAAGTGTTTCCTATTTCCATTTTTTTCACAGCCCAAGACAACTTAGAAGGTTGGCAGGAAAGGCCTCTTGCACTGGAGTGAGAATGGAGTGCAGTCCAACCCCGGCTGCAGCTGTAGTCACACCACAGGAAATCAGCAGTAGGCCTTAAGAGTGACTGAATCAGCAGTGGCAAATTTCTGGAGCTCTCAGCCTACAGATGGTAAGGGGCTTGGACAATTGGTCAGAAGGCAATTACAGGGGTTCCTTTGCTGGCACTGGGTGCAGGACTGTTGCATCAACCATACTCGAATCTGGATCACAGTCCTGGGTTGCAGTCCCATTTTGAGGAGGAACACCAGCACACCAGAGCTTATGGCTGCAGGGGAAGAGGAACCTGGCAGAAAAGAAGGCAGAAAAGAAATTCTGGTCGTCATTTATAGACCAGAGCACAGACTAAGAGAGTAGTAAACGCATCCTTAGATTATACCACTTTGAAGGAACTGAAAGTTTACAGGCTCCCAGAACTAGCTCTGAAAACAGCTACCCAAAATACCTAAACTTCAGCCCAGTTTTAATATAAAGCTAAAAATCAAGAAATAAGTTGGGAAGTGAGCAAACAACAACCACAGATCCAGACCACTGAAAGTTACTATGGTGACAGGAAAGAGCAAAACATAAACCCAAAAGAAGACAATGAATTCAAAACTGCTACATCTAAAGCTTCAAAGAAAAATGTACATTGGTCTCAGACTAAAAAAAACATTTCCTAGAAGAGCTCAAAAAGAATTTTTAAAAATTAAATAAGAGAAGTAGAGGGAAAATTGGGAAAAGAAATGGCAACGATGCAAGAAAATAATGAAAAAAGAGTCAACAGCTTGCTAATGGAGGCACAAAAAAGGTTGAAGCAAATAACAACTTAAAAAAACCCAACAATGTTGGGGGCAGCTAGGTGGCACAGTGGATAGAGCATTGACCCTGGAGTCAGGAGGACCTGAGTTTAAATCCAGCCTCAGACACTTCATACTTATTAGCTGTGTGACCCTGAGCAAGTCACTTAACCCCAGTTACCTTGCCAAAAAACAGACAAACAAAACACCAAAGACCAAACAAAAAGAAAAAGGCACAAAAATCTAGTGAAGAGAAGAATGCATTAAAAAGCAAAATAGAAAAAGAAGTGCAAAAATCCACTGAAGAAAAGAACTCCTTAAAATGTACAATTGGTTAAATGGAAAAGGAGGTACAAAAACTCAATGAAGAAAATTAATCCTGGGGGCAGCTAGGTGGCATAGTGGATAGAGCACTGGCCCTGGATTCAGGAGGACCTGAGTTCAAATCCAGCCTCAGACACATAACACTAGCTGTGTGACCCTGGGCAAGTCACTTAACCCCATTGCCTAGCAAAAAACCAAAAACCAAAAACCAAACAAAAAAAGAAAATTAATCCTTAAAAATTGGAATTGAGAAAGTGGAAGCTAGTGACTCCATGAGACATCAAGAAGTAATAAAACAAAATAAAAAGATTTTTAAAAAAAACAGAAGAAAATGTGAAATATCTCATTACAAAAAAAACTGACCTGGAAATTTGATCAAATTAAGAATTATTGAAGTACCTGAAAGTTATGATTTAAAAAAAAAGACTCTAGTCATCATCTTTCAAGAAATTATCAAGGAAAACTGCTTTGATATTCTAGAACAAAAAGGTAAAATTGAAAGAATCCATCATCGTCCTCCTGAAAGAGATCTCAAAATGAAAACTGTCAGGAATATTATAGCCAAATTCCAGAGTTCCCCTGTAAGGGGAAATTTTTTGAATATTGAAAGAAACAATTCGAATATTGTGGAGCCATAGTCAGGATAACACAAGTTATAGCAGTTTCTACATTATAGGATAAGAGGGCTTGGAATATGATATTTTGGAGGGTAAAGGATCTAGGATTGCAACCAAAAAACACCTGCCCAGCAAGACTGAGTATAATACTTCAAGGGGAAAAAAATGGACATTCAGTAAAATAGAGGACCTTCAAGCATTCCTGATAAAAAGACCAGAAATGAATAGGATTTTGAAAATTTGACAAGACTTAAGAGAAGCATAAAAAAGAGAAACCATAATGAATTCAATAAGATTAAATTCTTTAAATTCCTACATGGGAAAATGGTACTTGTAAATCCTAAGAACTTCCTCATTATTAGGGAAGTTGGAAAGAGTATATATAGACAGAGGGCACTGGTGTGAATTGAATATGATGGGATGATATGTAAAAAAATAAAATTAAGGTGTGACAAAGAGGGATGCACTGGGAAAAGGGGGAGGCAAAAGGTAAAATGGCTAAATTGTCTCACAAAAAGAGGCACAAAAAAGGTTTTACAGTGGAGGAGGAGGAGATGAGAGAGGTGGGAAAGAATACTTGAACCTTACTCTCACCAGACTTGCCTCAAAGAGGGAATACCATATACACTCAGTTGGTTATAGAAATTTATCTTACCTTACAGGAAAATGGGAGAGAAAGGGGATAAGAGAATGGAGGAACTGATAGAAGGGAGGGAAGACTGGGGGAGACAGTAAAAAGCAAACCGCTTTTGAGAATAGAAATGGTGAAAGGAGAGAGAGAGAGAGAGAGAGAGAGAGAGAGAGAGAGAGAGAGAGAGAGAGAGATAAACAACAGGAAAATAGTACAGCAAGTTTCTCTGACAAAGGCTTCATTTCTCAAATACATGGAGAACTGAGTGAAATTTATAAAAACAAGATCCATTCCCCTATGATAAATGGTTAAGGGATATGAACAAGAAGTTTTCAGACAAATTAAAGCTTTGTATTGTTATATGAAAAATGCTCTAAATCATTATTCATTAGAGAAATGCAAATGAAAACAACTGAGATACCACCACTCCACACCTATCAGACTAGCTAATATGACAGAAAAGAAGAATGAGAAATGTTAGATGAGGTGTGGAAAAATTGAGAAAGATTGGTGGAGCTGTGAACTGATCCAACCATTCTGTGGAGCAATTTTGAAGTAGGCCCAAAGTGCTATAAAACTGTGCCTGCTCTTTGATACAGCAATACCACTACTACCTCTGTATCCAAAAGAGATAAAAATGAAAAGGAAAAGGATCTACTTGTACAATAATATTTATAACAACTCTTTCAGTGCTGGCAAACAATTGGAAATTGAGGAAATTGGGAAATGGCTGAATAAGTTATTGTATATGATTGTGATGGAATACTATTGTGTTATAAGAAATGAGGAGCAGGATGCTCTCAGAAAAACTTGAAAAAACATACATGAACTGATATAAAGTGAAGTGAGCAGAACCAGTCAAAGAGTGGATACTAAGTAACTCCAATTTTGTACAGTGCTCTATTTCTATAAATTTGACTCTCTTTTCTATATATTTGAGAAATGAGTTCTTTGACAGAGAAACTTTCTGTAAATTTTTTTTCACAATAATGATTATCAACTGTGTATTTCCCTCCATCTTATTTGCATCTGTTTATCCTACTGTTTCTCCCCTTTTACCCTGTTCATTCTCTAAAGTGTTTTGCCTCTGACATTTACCTCTCATAATCTGAACTCACTTCCATCTGCCACTCCCCCCTTCCCTTCCTACTCTCCTGAATAGTAAGATAGATTTTTTTTGTTAATTTAGATTTTATTTTTCCCCAGTTACATGTAAAAACATTTTAACACTCTTTTTTTTTATAAGTTTGAGTTCCAAATTCTCTCCCTTCTTCCCTCCCCCAACCCCACTGAGAAGGCAAGCAATTCAACAGAGGTTACACATTTGTAGTGATGCAAAACATATCCATAATAGTCATTTACCTTTTCTGTCCCATTAGCCAATCTAGTAGGTATGAGGTAGTACCTGGAATTGTTTAAATTTGTATTTCTCCAATCAGTTGTGAGTTGGAGTATTTTTTTCATATGGATATAGATAGCTTTGCTTACTTCATCTGAAAAGTGATCATATATTTTGATCATTTATCAATTGGGGAATGGCTCTTATTTTTCTAAATTTGACTCAGTTCTCTATATGTTTGAGAAATGAGATCTTTTTCAGAGAAACTTGCTTCAATTTTTTTTCACAGTTACCCTTCCTATTTCACTCCATCCTACCCCTCATTTATTCTATTCTCTTTCTACTTTCACCCTGTTTCTCCTCATAAATGTTTTGCTTCTGACTACCCCTTCACTAACCTGCCCTCCCTTCTATCATTCTCCTGCTTCTCTTATCCCCTTCTCCTCTTACTTTCATGTAGGGTAAGATGGATTTCTATAGCCAATTGTAGGTGTATGCTATTACCTCTCTGAGCCAATTCTGATGACAATGAGGTTCACTTACTTCCCCTCACTTTCCCCCTCTTCCCCTCTACTGTAAAAGCTTTTTCTTGCCTCTTTTATGTGAGATAATTTACCCATTCTACTTCTCCCTTTCTCTTTCACCCAGTACATTTCTCTCTCACCCCTTAATTTTATTTTTTAAGTTATCATCCCTTCATGTTCAACTCACACTTGTGCCCTCTGTCTATATATACTCCTAACTACAAATATTATCTTCCCATTTAGTAATGTAAACAGTTAAACCTTATTAAGTCCCTTATGATTTACCTTTCCTGTTTGCCTTCTTATGCTTCTCTTGAGTCTTGTATTTGAGAGTCAAATTGTCTATTCAGTTCTGTTCTTTTCATCAAGAATGCTTGAAACACCTCTCTCTCATTGAATGTCCATTTCCCCACCTGAAGGATTATATTTAGTTTTGCTGGGTAGGTGATTTTTGGTTGTAACCCTAGCTCCTTTGCTCTCCAAAATATCATATTTCAAGCACTCTCGTCCTTTAACATAGAAGCTGCTACATCTTGTGTTATAATGACTGTGGCTCCACAATTGTTGAATTGTTTCTTTCTAGCTGCTTGCAATATTTTCTCCTTGACCTGGGAACTCTGGAATTTGACTATACTATTCCTGGGAGCTTTCATTTTGGGATCTCTTTCAGGAGGTTATCACTGGATTATTTCAATTTCTATTTCCCCCTCTGATTCTAGAATATCAGGGCAGTTTTCCTTGGTAATTTCCTGAAAGATGATGGCTAGGCTCTTTTTTTGATCATGGATTTCAGGTAGTTCAATAATTCTTAAATTATCTCTATTTTATCTATTTTCCAGGCCAATTGTTTTTCCAATGAGATGTTTCACATTTTATTATATTTTCAATTCTTTTGATTTTGCTCAATAATTTTTAAGGACTTAATTTCTTCAGTGAGCTTTTGTACCTTGTTTTCCATTTGGCCATTCTATTTTTAAGGAGTTTTTTTATTCAGTGTTTTTTTTGACCTTTTTTCCCATTTGGCCAATCCTGCTTTTTAGGTAGTTTTTTTTTTTCTTCAGTGAATTTTTGTATATCTTTTTTAATTTGGCCATTTCTGCTTTTGAAGGCATTCTCTTCATTGGATCTTTGTGCCTCTTTTACCACTTGGACTATTCTGTTTTTTAAGGTGTTGTTTTCTTTAGTAATTTTTGTGCCTCCTTTACTGAGCTGTTGATTTTTCTCCTGATTTTCTTGCATTACTCTCATTTATCTTCCCATTTTTTCCTCTACGTCTCTTTCTTGATTTTTAAAATCCTTTTTGAGTTCTTCCATGGCCTGAGACTAATTCATATTTTTCTTTGAGGCTTTGGATGTAGGAGTTTTGACTTTGCTGTCTTCTGAGTTTATGTTTTGATCTTACATCTCACTATTGTAACTTTCTATAGTCAGGATCTTTTTTGCTGTGTGCTCATTTTCCAGCCAATTTCTTGACTTTTAACTCCATGCTAAAGTGGGATTCTGCTTCCTAATTGGAGGGGGCACCATTCCAAGCTTCAGGCTTTTTTGTATCGCTGTTTTCAGAGGTAATTCTGGGGACTTGTAAGTTTTTGGTTCTTCTAAAGTTGCATGATCCAAGTAGAGATATGTTTACTCTTCTACTGGCCTGTGTCCACTTTTTTCTGCCCTGGAACTGTACCTAGGGTCCCAGCTCCAATTGTGTCCACATGTTCTAGTGTGCTAGTGCTTCTTCTTGCTCTAGTCTTAAGTCCCAGGACTGTGACCTAGATCCAAGGGTCCTGACCCTAGTGCCTGTCACTATGCCTGTAATTTACTTGTCTGACCTCTTTACCACCTGTGGGCTGAGAGGTCTGGAAATGACCACTGGAGCCACTGACTCTAAGGCCTGCTGCTGGTTTGCTGGGTCCTGGTTTGTATTGGCATGGCCTGCACTGGACTTTGCTCCACTCTCACTCTGGTGCAATAGACCTTTCCTGCTGACCTTCAAAGTTGTCTTGGGCTGGAAAATTGTTTCAATCCAGCCTGTGTTGGGTCTGTCACTCTAGAATTTGTTTTAAGGCATCATTTAAAGGTATTTGGAGGGGTTTGAGGAAGAGCTCAAGAGATTTCCTGCCTTCTCTCTGCCATCTTGGCCACCCCACCTTGGAGTTCCCAGTGAGGGGGCCCTACTTAGCGGGCCAGAAAATATTAAGTGGTGGATAGTAAAGTGCACTTCTTGACCTGTGATGAGAGTTGGTGATTATGCAGCAAGTGTTATCATTTTTGCTCTAGCTGTGATGTTCCTGTGCTGCTTCTGCTTCTGATCTCTCCCTTACATTGAGACACTGTTGTTGATTCTGAAAACAAATGACTAAAGACTCACAGAGGTTACGCAACTATTTGTGAACTCTGAAAATACCCAAGGACTCACACAGGTTATCACAACCACAGCCAACTGTAAAAAATAAAATAAAAACCAAGTTAAGATCAAAGAGTTAACGGTAATCATAAGCAAAAAGCTTTCTTTATCCTCTTGAAGGAGGGGAACTAGACACACGTGCCAGGGCTTCTTCTGATACTGAGGAGACCCACTTTAGTGTGGGCAAATCTCAATACATATGCTATTGCCCTCACAATGAGGGGTAACAGCAACAATGAGACACATTTGATTCACAGCAGGAATTCATGATCAGAACATGGTTTCTGCAGGTACTTGTCTAGCTCAGTGACCACCTGGTGCTGGTGTGAAACAGTTCTGGTATTTTACAATGGCTGAGTTCATGCAGGGAGTGAGTGCAAGGGATTATTTTTATGCCAAGCTCAGGGCACAGCTTGCTTGTTGGGCCTTAGATCCGGAAAACAGAGTGTCACCTCATAGTAAAAAGACAGCAATAAAAAGAGAAGGGTGATCTTGGCAAGGGGATACTGACACTGAGAACTGCAAATATTTTATATTGCCCACCAAATGGACTTGATTGTTTAGGCTTAGGACTGAATCCTTACAAAGGAGAAGGAGAATGGAGCTAAAATTTCTCATCTTAATTCTCCCATCATCAGAAAATCCTTTAGGGGGGTGCTATATTGTTTTGTTTTCTTTTTCTTTTGGTTTGAGTTTTCCTCCTTTATTGCTGTCTATATTAAGCTTCTTGAATACTGGAACTCAGGATTGCCTAGTTACAACAATAATTGATTTCAGGTACTGTAAGGACCTTGCCATCAAAGGGGTATATTGTGATGGGAGCAATATCCTAACTCCTTCCCCAGTGCAAATTTGGCTAGTTTTTTTCTTTAAAAGAGGTATTGAAACTATGAGAATCCTTGAGACTTGATTGGCTCAGAAGACTAAAGTCTTAGACTGTTGACATCATTCTATGGTCACTTAAATGTAAGGCATGTGTAAGGAGCTCTAGGTACTTTCTGGTGCTTGGCTGGTAAAAAATGATGGACAATTCAAGCAAGGTAGCTTACTCAATTTTAGGTGTACTCAATTCATATTCTTGTTGAATATTCTTTTTCTTCCACAGCTAATTATATCTCCTTTTATTAACTATTGAGTGACTTATGAATGTGTATCATTTCATTCCAATACTAAACATAAAGTATCAGGAGACTCTGAGTAGGCCTAGCCCAAAATAGAGACACAGACACAGATACACTTCTCTCTCTCTTTCTCTCTCTCTTTCTCTCTCTCTCTCTCTCTCTCTCACACACACAACACACACACACACACACACACACACAACACACAGAATTATGTTTTGGTTTAAGGAAATGCCATACTAAATGAACATTTGCATACTTTGAATGCTAATGAAGTACACAGACTATGAATTAAGTCAATTTTAAGTATTTAAAGTATTTTAAGGGCAATTATCTTAGTTGACTTTCATGTGGGGTGAATAAAAACAAAGTCATCTGTTTAAGGATTATACTGTACAGGGATTCCTTAAATATCCTCCAGGCCTTTGGGGAAAACTGAGTATTTTTCCAGAAAAGCAGAAAAAAATGAAATTCTTTTAACATTTAAGAGATAATACATGTAACAGTAATTCAGTTACAAAGAATTTTTAAGAAAAAATTCTGAATAATGTAATATTTTAGAAGTAATGCTGCTAAATATATTCCTGTTATATGTACTATTCACATGTTTTTAATATTTCCTTTTCAAAATTTTGAGTTCCAAATTCTCTTCCTTCCTCTAGCCTCTCCCCTCAACCCATTGAGAAGGTAAGAAATATGGCATCAGTTATGCATGTGAAATCATGCAAAACTTATTTCCATATTAGCCATGTCACGAAAAAGCTAGAAAATGAAAAAAATGAAAAAAAATATACTTCAGTTTGCTGTCAGAGTTCATCAGTTCTCTCCCTGGAGGCGAATATTATTTTTCATCATGAATTGTTCAAAATTGTTGTATATTATTGTTGAATATCAGAGTAACTAAGTCTTTCATGGTTGATCATCATTACTATATTGCTGTTACAGTGCATGATGATCTCCTGGTTCTTCTCACTTCACTCTGCATTTATCCATATAGGTCTTCCTGTGTTTTTCTGAAAGCATCTCCATCACCATTTCTTATAGCACATGCTCCATATTCTACAATCATATACTACAACTTGTTCAGCCATTCTCCAATTATTGGATATCCCCTCAATTTCCAATTCTTTGTCAGTGTAAAAATACTTACCATAAATATTTTTGTACATCTAGAGCCTTTTTCCTTTTTCTTTGAGTTCTTTGGGATACAGACCCAGTAATAGCATTGTTTGGTCAAAGGATATGCACAGTTGAATAAACCTTTGGCATAGTTCCAAATTGTTCTCAGGAATGGTTGGACCAGTTCACAATTCCACCAACAGTGTATTAATGTCCCTATTTTTCCACATATCCTTCAGCTTTGTCATTTTCCTTTTCTGTCATATTAACCAAACTGATAAGTATGAGGTGGTACCTCATAATTTCTTTGAATTTGCATTTCTCTAATCAATAAAGATTTGGAATATATGAAATATGACTGTAGATAGCTTTTATTTCTTGTGAAAACTGCTCGTTCATATCACTTGACCATTTATCAATTGGGGAATAGCTCTTATTTTTATAAATTTGACTCACTTCCCTATATATTAGAGAAAGGAGACCTTATAAATATTTTTTGTATTGCATTGTCTGTGGTAGCTTTTAGTTAAATATAGCTTCCTTGATTATCTCTTTCAATTATCTCTATTTTTGCTTTTGCTGTTTGAGGTCATTATTGCTACCCCTGCTTTTTTTTTTTTTTACCTCAGCTGAAGCATAATAGATCCATTTCTATTTCTCTTGCTTTAACTTTGTGTGTGTTTCTTGTAAATAATATATTGCTGGATTCTAGTTTCTAATCCATTCTGCTATCCATTTCTGTTTTGTGGGTGAGTTCATTACATTCACATTCACAATTATAATTACTAACAGTGTATTTCCCTATATCCTATTTTCCTCTGTTTCTCTTCTGACCCTTGCCTCCCTTAATCCATCCTCCCATTACACTTCCCCTTTTTCTTACCCACTTCTTTTCCTACTTCCCTGTTGGGTAGCAGTTTGTGTACACACACACATTCTTCCCTCTTTGAACCAGTTCAGATGAGAGTGAGGTGTAGGCATTGTCCCCCTCTTTCTCCTTCACCATAAAAGTTTATTCTCTTTCAGATTAGATAATTTCCCCCATTCTTCTTCTCCCTTTCTCTTTTCCCCAGCACATCTCTCTTTCTCTTCCCTTCATTTTTTAAGAGGAATCATGGCAATATAAATTACTTACGTCTGTGTCCTTTATATATACTTCTAATTGCCCTAATAATGATAAAATTCTTCAGAGTTATAGGTATCATCTTCCCATACAGGAATGTGAACTGATCAACCTTATTAATTCCCTTATGATGTCTCTTTCATGTTTATCTTTTTATGCTTCTCTTGATTCTTGTGTTTGAATATCAAATTTTCTATTCAGGCTCTATTCTATTCTATTCTTTTCTTCAGGGGGGCTTGAAAATCCTCTATTCATTAAATGTCCACTACCACCCCCCCCAAGGATTACTCAGTTTTGCTGAGTTGTTTTGTTTTTGTTTTAATCCTAAATCCTTTGCCTTCCAGAATATCATATTCCAAACATTCTGCTTCTTTAATGTGGAAGCTGACCTGGGTAGAAGAACCTCCCTTATTCTGAACAGTTTAGGATATAGGACTTTTTGGTATTTTAAATGTCTCAGGGTACCAATGTGGCAATCAGGTAATTCATATGCTGTCTCTTATTTTTCTGGTTATATGAGTCCTTGATGGTATCTTTTTTATTTTTTTGGCCAGTTCTTGTATATACATCATCACTGACAATATACTGTTGCCGACTTACATCGATTGGGCATCTCTCCATTTATCTTTGAGTTATGTTTATAGTTGTAGTTCTGATGACATCACAGTGTTTTATAATGCCTAGACACATATTGCAGCAAGAATATTAGTGTCCAAAAGATGGGTTTTTGTGGCACTAAGTGGTTTGGGATCATTGGAAGTACTGAATAGATTCTCAAATGTGATAAAGCCCAATCTCTTCCTTTTTACAAGGCCTGTCCAAAATTCATGAATTGATAATTCATCTGTATGTGCTAAAATCTGAGTAAACTGTGCTTTTGTACCTTTTTTTATAGTGTGGATGTTCAAAACTATCCTTTTCATATTCCTTTGGATTTCCCTGAGGAGCTTTGGGAGCATACCTGGAATTGATGCGATTATTAATGGGTCCTATGTGATTAGGAATATTTGGGGAAACTTCCATGAATAGAAAGAGAATGCCTTCTTGACTCCCATGGATAGAGAAACCTGCATTAATTAGACACAGACTATCTTCCGTGTTATCAAATGTCAATGACATCTTTTTTTTTTTTGTCTCTCTCTCTGGATGTGAATATAAGCTTATGGAACTTAAACATTAGCTGAGGATTAGGGGCTTTTCAGTGTGGACAATAGGGAATCATTGAAATAATGGAATCAGATTTAGAAATAGCATTCTACAAGTGAGGCAAATATTAAATGAAAACTTAATCTTTTTCTTGTTCTCAATGCTGTTTTCCAATATGATTTTCACTTTCATCCCATGCATCCACTTTTGTCTTGGTATCACTGAGTCTCTGGGCTTGCAGGATTTAGACAAGCTCTGCACATTATTTTTCTAGTTTATTATCCTCTGCCACAGATATTGGGCAGAAACTGTAGTCTTCATGGTGGTAATTTCCCTACACTCATGTGAGCACTTTAAAGTGGGCCGCCCTAGTAGTCTTCCTTGTTGCCTGATGAAAATAGGTCTTTGATTCTGCTCTGAGGAGTACCTGGGACCATCCTTCCTTTCATCTACAACTTCCTTGGGTTGCATGGATAATAAAAATGACACTATAGTTATGGCTTTGTTCTGGGGTTGCATCTCCTTCTTTGTTGTACAAAGACTACATACCTTGAGGACCAGGAGTTAAAATCCTGTTGGGAGATAGTTTGGGAACTATGTAATTTGGAGCACTCATTTCTTTCTTTTATATTATCACTATCATTGCAGAAGTGGAAAGGGGCTGCCCAGGACTGAGTGAGGACTATGTTGTACTTTAACCCATTTCATGGGTTACCAAGAGGAAAGAATTCACTACTTCCTGGATGGGCTACTGATAACTTTTGCTGTACTTATGCAGTCTGCCATGTTATCCTCCTCTATTCTGTATATATCTTAAAAGGCTCTCTAGCCTCCATTCCTGCTTGGCTGGTCCTACCAGAGTTTGTTCTGTGCTACAGAACTTTTGAGAACCTTGAGTCACCCTGAGACCCTGAGCACATATTGGAGGACCTAAACATGGGCTCTGGATACTTAGAATGTCTGTTAGTGAAACCTGAAAGATACTGTGGCATAATGGCTAGAGTGCTAATCTGGGAGTCAGGAAGAACAGCGTTCAAAGCCTTTAAATATAGTAGGTGTTAAATAAATGCTTATTGGATTGAATTGGGAATAAAGGGAGGTGAGAACTGGAAGGGATCTTTGGGGCCATATCAAAAATGACAGAATGGTATCTGTTTGAATCCAAGGCAAACCACTCAATATCCCATTAACACAAGTCTATGCTCCAACCACTGAAGCCAAGGAGGTCAAAGTTGATCAAACCTATGAAGGCCTATTACATCTTATAGAAATAACACCCTCCCCACGTCATATTCATCACAGGAGATTAGAATATTAAAGTAAGAATTCAAAAGATAATTGTAAGGCAAGTTTGGCCTTGAAGTACAAAATGAAACAAGGAAGAGACTAATAGAATTTTGTCAAGATAAGTCACTGGGCATAGTAAAATTCTTTTTCAACAACCCAGAAGGTGACTCTACACATGGATATCACCAGATGGTCAAAATAAAAATCAGATTCATTATACTTTTGTAGCCAGAGGTGGAGAAGCTCTATATAATCAGTTAAAACAAGACCTGGAGTTGACTGTGGCTCAGATCATTAGCTTCTTATTGCAAAAATTCTCTACTTAAAGTAGGGAAACCTATCTGACTGTATAGGCATGAGCTAAATAACATCCCTTGTGGAAATGAAGTAGAAGTGATGAATAGATTTAAAGGATTAGATCTGATAGATAGAGTGCCTGAAGAACTATGCACAGAGATTTACAATATTATACAGGAAGCAGGAACAAAAAACCTCCCAAAGAAAAAAAAAGGGTAAGAAAGTAAAGTGGCTTTTGATAGGGCTTCACAAATAGCTAAGGAAGGGAGGGAAGCAAAAAGCAAAGGAGAAAGGGAAAGATATACCCCACTGAAGGCAGAATTCCAGAAAATAGAAAGGATAAGAAGGTTTTCTTAAATGAGCAATGCAAAGAAATAGAAAAAAATAATAGGATGAGAAAGACGAGATCTCTTCAAGAAAATTAGAGAAAAATAAGGGAATGTTTCATGGAAAAACAGGCATGACAAAAGATAAAAATGGCAAAGACTTAACTGATATTGAAGAGATTAAGAAGAGGTGACAGAAATATATAGGAGGACTATACAACACCAATAACCATGATAGTGAAGTTACAGATCTAGAGCCAGACACTGGGGAGAATGAAGTGAATGGGCCTTAGGAAGTATTACAAACAATAAGGCTAGTAGAAATGGTGGAATTCCAGCTAGGCACTTTAAAATCATAATAGATGATGCTGTTAAAGTGCTACATTCAATAGTTCAGCAAATTTGGAAAACTCAGTGGCCACTGAATTGGAAAAGATCAGTTTACATCCCAGTCCTAAAGAAGGGCAATTCCAAAGAGTGTTCAAATGACCAAACAATTGTACACATCTCACATGCCAGTAAAGTTATGGTTAAGATTCTGCAAGCTAGGTTTCAGCAATATTTGAATTACTGGAAGTACAGATTGTTTTTTGGAAGAGACAGAGCAACTAGAGACCATATTGCCAACATTTGCTGGATTATGGAGGAAGCAAGGGAGTTTCAGAAAAAAACATCTTTTTTGATTTTTGATTACTTGACTACATTTAAGACTTTGTGTGGATCACAACAAAATGTGGCAAATTCTCATAAAGATGAGAGTGCTTTGTCTCCTGTAGAACCTATATGTGGGTTAAGAAGTAATAGTTAGAAACAAACATAAAATGATTGATTTAAGATTGAGAAAAGAGTACAACAAATATTGTCATCTTATTTATTTAACTTACATGCAGAGTACATCATGTAAAATGCCAGTCTGGATAAGCAAAAACCAGAATTAAGGTTGCTGAGAGAAACATTAACAATCTCAGATATAAAAATGATGCCATTTTGACGGCAGAAAATGAAGAGGAATAAAGAAGCCTCTTAATGAAGGTGAAAGGAAGAGAGTGTAAAAATTGTCTTGAAACTTAACATAAAAACAAAAAACCCAAACAAATTAAGGTTGTGGCAAGTGGTCCCATAACTTCCTGGCAACAGAGGCAGAAGAAATGGAAGCATTGTCATATTTTATGTTCTTGGGCTCAAAGATCACTGCAGCTGTGATTGCAGCCATGAAATTAAAAGATGTTTGCTCCTGGGAAAGAAAGCTATGGCTAATCTGGATACCATACTAAAAAACAGAGAAATCACATTGCCAACAAAGGTTCATATAATTAAAGCTATAGTTTTTCCTGTAGCAATGTATGGCTTTGAAAGTTGGGCTATGAGGAAAGCTGAGTGCCACAAAAATAACGTTTTCAAATTATGGTGCTAGAGGAGATTTTTGAGAGTCCCTTGGACACCATTAGATCAAATCCATTAATACTTAGAGAAATTAATTTGGACTATTCTTTGAAAGGATAAATAGAGAAGCTAAAGCTTAAACACACTGGGCACATAATGAGAAGACAGGACTCATTGGAAAATACTATGATATTGGTAAAGGCTAAAGGCAAAAAGAAAAGGAGATGGCAGAGGAGAAGATGGATAGACAGTATGATGGAAGCAATGAATGTGAGCTTGGACAGACTCCAGGAAATAGTAAAGGATAGAAGGGCCTGGGTTTCTATGGTCCATGAAGTCACAAAGAGTCAGACTGAACTGGATTACTAAACAGCAACAGGTCCAACCCTCTAATTTTATAGATGAGAGAACTGAGGCCCAGAGAGGTGGTATGATTTGTCCTATTTTGCCCAGGTCATCAGTGGAAAAGCTGGAATTGATCTTTCAATCTGGCAGACAGGACAGGTGCTATTTTTGGCCTTCCCTGACTACTACCACATTCTCTTAGAAACACATTTAGAGTTTTATATTAACTTCTAGGTGTATTAGTAAGGAGGCCGGCCTCAAATGGGGATATTTTCTTGGTATGATTCCTACTTCTTTGTGCCTTAAAAGACTACAATGGTAAAGAATACTTCCAAGTGTTCTGGCTAGTATGTTTGTGTGTTACAAGTTGTACTTTATCTGGCTCCCACTTAGCTCCATCCAGTCTTATAAAATGTGCCAAGCATTCTAAAAGGCTGTGTGATCCTGTCTGAAGCTCCATGATATTTGAATGGTTTCCTTATGGTTTGTTGTGGTTGTTGTTCAGTCACATCAGGCATGCCTGATTGTTCATGACCCCATTTGGAGTCTTCTTGAAAAATGATACTAGAGTGGTTTGCTATTTCCTTCTCCAACTCATTTTATATATGAGGAAACTGAGGCAAACAGGGTTAAATGGGAAGTGCCCAAGGCCAGATTTGAACTCAGTTCTTCATGACTCCAGGCCCACCACTCTAACCACTGTGCCACCTGGCTGCCCCTTCTTTCTGGTTACTTGCAACATTTTCTCTTCGAACTGGGAACTCCGGAATTTGGCTATAATATTCCTGAGTTTTAATTTTGTCAACTCTTTCAAGAGATA
The DNA here is from genome assembly GCF_003287225.1 of Phascolarctos cinereus. Taxonomy (NCBI): domain Eukaryota; kingdom Metazoa; phylum Chordata; class Mammalia; order Diprotodontia; family Phascolarctidae; genus Phascolarctos; species Phascolarctos cinereus. The sequence goes on from NW_027555736.1 coordinate 252,787,166, forward strand.
CCAGTAGTCTTTCAATTTCTATTTTACCCTCTGGTTCTAAAATATCAGGGAATTTTTCCTTCATAATTTCTTGAAATATAATATGTAGGCTCTTTTCTTGATCATGGCTTTCAGTAGCCCAATAATTCTTGAATTATGTCTCTTCAATCTATTTTCTAGGTCAGTTTTTTACGAGATATTTCACATTTTCTTCTATTTCTAATGCTTTTGACTTTGTTTTATTTTTTCTTCATTTCTCATGGAATCATTAGCTTCCAGTTGCCCAATAGTTTTTAAGGAATTATTTTCTTCAGTGAGCTTTTCCTACCTCTTTTTCCATTTGGCCAATTCTGCTTTTTAAAGAGCTGTTTTCTTTTCAATGAATTTTTGTATAGTAAAGAAATATGTGCCAGTATCAGTCATCTCAAATCAACATACATTATTTAACTTGATTTAAATTCTGTTGCCTTTTGTGTTATAATCATTTGTACTACTGTAATTATGGACAATGTGCTTCTGAATCTGCTTTTTTGTGTTGCATTAGTTTTGACAATTCATCTCATACGTCTATTAATTTTTATTCTTTGTGTTCTGGTAATATTTTATTCAATTGTTTCACAATTTGGTCATTTTTTGAGAGTTAGGAATGTGTTTTATTTTCAACTTTTTTTCTGCTGAGAAGGTGCTACTATGAATACATAAGAGAGATACATAAGGGACATTTCTTTTTGTTTTTGACATTCTTGTACTCCCCCCTCCATGTACCAGTGGAATTTTTGGGTATCTATGGTTTAATAACTTTTCATTTCTTTTTTGGTAAGGAGGAGGACAACTTTCTAGAGGCCACTTTACTTTTCATTTTATTCTTTTTGTTTTATTTTGAACTTAACAACTAACACAAGCACTTCTATATGCGCAGCACAACAGAAAATTAGGATTGTACATGAAACTACAGATCTCTGCAATTGATTTTCCTTTTAAGCATAATGATAAATTTAAATGCAACTTTCAAAGCTTGCCTGTTTTTCTGTTATTCCTTCTTGCCTTCCTTCTCTTCTGGGTGTTTAACCTTATTTCAATTTCTCTTTTTTTGTCTCTGCCTGTCTCTCTGTATCTCTGTCTTTGTCCCTCCTATTACAACCATCCTCTCCTTCCTCCAAAGGAAAAAAACAAAGAAAAACAAAACCTTTGTATTCAAATTTATGAACAGAGGAACATATTTGTGAATATATGCATAGTGAAGTGAATGAAATTGCTATATTGACCATGTTTAAAACTGTATCTCATTCTTCATCTTGAGTTGATCAACTCTTTTTAAGGAGATTGGTAGCATACTTCATTATTCCTCTGGAATCATATTTGATTATTGCAGTGATCAGAGTTCTTACAGTAGTTTGTCTTTAAATGTTGTTGTTATTGTATAAATTATTCTGTACTGGTTCTGCCTTTGTCATGCTGCTTCAGTTCATGCAAGCCTTCTCAGTTTTCCTCCCTGAAACTACCTTCTGTAATTACTTATGACACAGTAGTATTCTAATACAATTCATGTACTATAATTTGTTTGGTCACTCCTCAAACGCAGGTATCTCATTAGTGTCTAGTTTTTTTTCCTTAATAACAAAGAGAACTATTATAAGTATTTTTACATATAACTGTTTCCCCCCTTTTTCTTTGATCTCCTAAGGGTGTAGTTCCATAGAGATCTCCATAGGGTATTGCTATGAATAAGTAGGCTATGCATGATTTGGTGACTTTTTGGATGTACTTAAAATTGCATTCTAGAATGGCTAAACCAATTCACAACTTCACCAACAGTGTATTAGTGTGCCTGCTTTCTGCCACTCTGTAAAAGTCATTCTTTTTTGTTTCATTATTACAAACCTGATGAATGCAGAACATCTGCACTGTTTTAGTTTAGATTTTTCTAGTTATTAGTGATTTGCTTGAATTTCTTTCTTTGAAAATTACTTGTTCATAAATTTGGCTCAGTGACTCAGAAAAACCTTTCTTCTAATTTTAATAGCTTTGATTTTGATTGTTTAAATATGTTTTAATGTTATGTAACCAAATAAGTCTTTATCTTTTGTGAACCTTTCAGTCTCTCATTTGGTCATGAATTCTTTCCCTAGCTTTAGTTGGGAAGTGTATTTTCTTTCTTGTTGCTCTAATTATTTTTAATAATATGACTTTTCATATACATGTATCAATTTGCTATTTCTATTTACATATGGTATGAGATATTGGTCATACATAACTTCGGCCAGATTGTTTACCATTTTTCCCTCAGAAGCTTTTGTTGAATGGTGATTTTCTACCCTAGGAGTTGATATAGTAGGATTATCAAACATGAAACCCCTATGTTTGTTTTCTTCTATAGTTTGTGTACCTAATCCATTTCACTGATCCACCTTTCTATTTTTCACCAGTACTGAATAGTTTTGATAATATTCCATTATTATATTTTAAAATCTGTAACTGTCAGGCTCCTTTCTTTCTTATTTCCCATTATATTCCCAGAGATTACTGAATTTTTGTTTTCCTAAATGAATTGTTATTATTTTCTTGCTCTATAATATAATCTTTACTTAGTCTTCTTAATATGGAATCAAAAAAATAAAACAATTTATGTGGTATTGTAATTTTTAGCACAACCTGCCCATGGGCAACTAATACTTCTCTAATTACTTAGCTCTGTTTTTATTTCTGTAAAGAGTGTATTATAATTTTATTCATATAATCTTGGTGGGTAGACTTCCATGATATATTTTATATGTTCTATAGTTTTTGTAATGGTAGTTTTCTGTTTATGTTTTCCTGTTGAGTTTTGTTGGTAATATTGAGAAATGCTGAAGATCCATGTGGATTAATTTTGTATCTTGTAATTTTGCTAAAACTATTAATTCTCTCAATTTTTTTCTTTGACTTTTTGGGTTCTCAATAAAGATCATCAAATCATTTTTGAAAAGTGATAGTTTTGTTCCTTTTTTTCTATCCTAATTACTGTATTCTCTCATTGTTATTTTTGTGTCATTATAGGTTGCCTTTTCAGAATGATGCCACATAACAGTGATGATATTGAACATCTTTGCTTTATTCCTGATATTGTTGGAAAAGCTTTTTATCTTTTTTCTGTTGTATAAAACCTTGACTCTTACTCTTAAGTAGATAATGCTTAGCATATTAACGAAAGCCATATTTGTCTGCATATTTTATAGATATTTTAAAAGTAGAAATTGGTGTGATATTTTGTCAAAAACTTTTTTCCAGCTATTAATGAGATCATGTGTTTTTGATCATTATTGTTATTAATACAGTTTATTATGCTTAACTATATTCCCAATGTTTGCATATCATCTCTTTATTGTCATTTCTTCTCATGAAATTTTCATTGTTTATATTTTTCTTCACTCACCAATATGTGAAGATTCCCTAATTATTTTAAAAATAAGAGTCCTGAAGAAGGCTGAAGAAGGATATAATTCTCCTACTCTAGCCAACTCCACTCTTCATCATAGCAGGGTATTCATCACCACCAATAATGAGATTCTCATTAAACACACACACACACACACACACACACACACGCATGTATGTTATGCCATTCATTAATTTTGTTTGAGCAGAAGCTTTTAAATTTCATATGGTAGTAATCTATGCCCCATGTCCCATCTTGTATACTTTCCTCTATCATTTGTTAGAATATATCTTCTGCCCCAAACTGCAAGATGTACATGATCTTCTTTTCTAATTTATTTTCGTAGTATGATACTTAATAGTAATGTCATGTAAAAATTTAGAATGTATTGTGGAATATGGTGTAAGGTGTTGATCTAAGATATTAGATAGATGGTTCGGCCTCATGTGGCCCCACAAACATCCTGAGTGCTTCTGGAACCAGATTACAGGGAAATACTTAATAAAACAAATAAAAATACAATAAAACACAGATAATGTTAATACATGTTTTTTTAAATCAGTATGTACCCTCAGGGATCATTATGTATGGTTAGTAGGTCCTGTTTCCATTTGAGTTTGACACCAATAGTCTAAGACTTATTTCTGCCAAACTGCTTTCCAGTTTTTGAAGCAGATTTTTTTTAAAAATAGGAAGTTCTTTCCTAAGTAACTGATGTTTTCTTGTTTATTAAACACTGGTTTATTGAGTTCTATTGTTTCTGATTCTCCCTTATCTAGTCTATTTCATTAATCTTCTATTTTTAACCAATATCAGATGGTTTTGATAACTACTGCTTTATAATACAATTTAAGATAATATTTCCCCTTCTTCCCTACCTCTTTTCACAATTTCCCCTCTTTTAGAATTATTTTGTCAAGTTCCATAAAGTATATATTCGGTAGTTTTGGTATAGCTTTAAAAGCATGAATTGACACTGTCATTTATTGCCATAATATTGTTATTTATATTATGTTGGCAGGGCCAAGCCAAGATCATTGAACATTCCTCTAATTGTTCTTTATTTTTTCAGGAGCACTTTGTAACTGTATCAATCTAAGTAGTTTCTGTTTTTTGGTAGCTTGAACTCTAGATACTTTATGTATTTTATAGTTATTTGGAATTGGATTCTCTCTTCTTTTAGTGTCTCTTGGATTTTGTTGTGGTTGTATAAAAATATATTTGATTTTTGACAGTTTATTTTGTAGATTGCAATTTTGGTGAAGCTATTGTGTCAAGTAGTATCTTTATTGATTATAAACAATTGTATCATCAGCAAATAGGGATAGTTTTATCTCCTCTTTACTTATACTTACACATTTAATTTTTTTCTTGTTTTATTGCTGTGACCAGAAATTTCAGAGCTATACTTAATTATAATGGTGAGACTGAGCATCCTTGCTTTGCAGCCATATTTATTAGAAAAGATTCTAGTGGATCCCAATTGCAGATGATGGTTTTTGACAGTTTGATGATTTTCCTTTCTATATTAAAAAAGTTCCCTCTAGGACTATAATTTTTAGTTTTTAGGATTATATTTTCCTCCATTTGTTTCTAATATCCTCCCCATAAGGATTTTTTTCTCTTCCACCATAAATGCAGTACTATGTCTCTTAAATTATTTTAGCTTAATGTGTTTTGAGGCAATCCTGTTCCCACCAGGTTTATTCTCCTCACATCATGGCTCCTGTGGTAAGACAGCAGCAGCATAAGGCTTCATTTACTCTGGTATAGCTTCCTCGCTACACACAAACTCTATACAACTTCCTTCCACACTAGTTTCCCTAACTGCTTCCCTGGTGAAACTTTTCTTCCCTCATGAAACTTATTGGCCCTAGCTTCTCTGAAGCTTCATGGCTTAGAGCAAATAAAAGGCCATGTGAGATCCAGGCCTCTTTGACTTGATTTGTGTTGAATAACATGATGGGTCTATGCCTTCAACAGCTAGAGAAAGAACTCCTTCAGGGATTGTGCAATGAAAGAGGACAACTAGTAGAGTTGATGAGGCAGGTAGGTGACACAGTGGATGGAGTGCAGAGCCTGAAGTCAGGAACACTCATCTTCCTGAGTTCAAATCTGGTCTCAGACTCTTACCAGCTATGTGACTCTGGGCAAGTTGCTTAACCCTGTTTGCCTTAGTTTCCTCACCTGAAAAATGAGTTGGAGAAGGAAATGGCAAGCCACTCCACCATCTGTGCCAAGAAAATCCCAAATAGGGTAGCAAAAAGTTTGACATGACTAAACAAGTAGAGCTAATAACTACAAAAGTGAAGAAATCTTTTTTTTTTCTTTTTTGGGAGGGAGGTGACGTGGATAGTAAGGGACTCTGGTCTGGAACTCACCCTATGATCCTTGGTTTCTGCTGAGATAGGAGACTTAAGACTGAGCACTCTAGAGGAAGAGACTGGGGAATTTCTCTGATTAGAAAGCCCAACCCAATTACTGATCATAGGAGAAGGAAAATGACACCCTGCCGGTGGTGGTGGTTGCAAGAGAAGTTCAAACAGAAGTCTGAAAAGTCCCTGAAACAATGGCTGAGGATGTGGTCAGTCAGTACTGAAAGGTTCTCTCCTTTAGACTTCCATGACCAGGGCAGACCTCTGAGGACCTCCTTTTTAAAAAATGTGTTAGAGTCTCCAGAATGGGCTCTTTGTCCTTTTTTAGGTGACTGAGATGGGGATTTATTTACTCTTGGCCCTAAATAGAAGAGAGAGGATAAAAAGAGAAATAAAAGGATAAACAGAAGAAAATAGGATGGAGGAAAATGCACAATTAATAATCATAACTGTGAATGTAAATGGGATGAACTCACCTGTAAAATGGAAATGGAAAGCAGAATGATTGGAAACCAGACTCCAACAATATGTTATTTAGAAGAGACTCACTTAAAACAGAAACACACACACAAAGTTAAAATAGGAGACAGAGAAAAATCTATTATGCTTCAAAAAGGCAGGGGGTAGTTTACCTGTCTGATTTATGGAGAACAGAAGAATTTATGACCAAACAAGAGATAGAGAAGATTATGAAAAGCAAAATGGATGATTTTGATTACATTATATTGAAAAGTTTTCCCGCAAAGCCAATGCAACTAATATTGGAAGGGAAGCAGAAAGCTGGGAAACAATTTTTACAGCCAGTGTCTCTGATAAAGGCCTCATTTCTAAAATGTATAGAGAACTGAGTCAAATTTCTGAGAATACAAGTCATTCCTCAATTGATAAATGGTCAGAGGATATGAACAGGCAGTTTTCAGATGAAGAGATTGAAGCTATCTATAGTCATGTGAAAAAATATTCTAAATTACTATTGATGAGAGAAGTGCAAATCAAAACAACTCTTAGGGACCACATCACACCTATCAGATTGGCTAACACGACAAAACAGGAAAATGATAAATGTTGGAGAAGAAGTGGGGAAAATGGAACACTAATGCATTGTTGGTGGAGTTGACTGATCCAGCCATTCTGGAGAGCAATTTGGAACTGTGCCCAAAGGGCTGTAAAAATGTGCATACCCTTTGATCCAGTAATATTACTATTAGGTCTGTATCCCAAAGAGATTGTAAAAATGGGAAAAAGACCCATATATACAAAAATATTTATAGCAACTCTTTTTGTGGTGGCAAAGAATTGTAAATTGAGGGGATTCCCATCAATTGGGGGATGACTGAACAAGTTGTGGTATATTAATGTAATACAATACTAATATTCCATAGGAAATTATGAGCAGGTAGATATCAGAAAAACCTGGAAAGACTTACATGAATTGATGCTGAGTGAAATGAGCAGAACCAGGAGAACATTGTCCATAGTAACAGCCACATTGTGTAATGACTAACTTTGATAGACTTACTTTTTCTTAGCAATGCAAGGATCTAAGACAACTCCAAAACCCTCATGATGAAAAATGCTATCCACATCCAGAGAAAGAACTATGGAGTCTGAATGCAGATTGAAGCATTCTATTTGCTCTCTCTCTCCTTCTCTCTCTCTCTCTCTCTCTCTCTCTCTCTCTCTCTCTCTCTCTCTCTCTCTCTCTCATTCTCTGGTTTCTTCTTTCTCATGGTTCCTGTCATTGGTCCTAATTCTTCTTTACAATGACTAATGTGAAAATGTGTTTAATATGAATGTGCATGTAGAGCCTACATCAGATTGCATGCCATCTTGGGATGGGGAGAAGGGAAAGAGGAGGAGAAAATTTGGCACTCAAAATTTTATGGAAGTGAATGTTGAAAACTAAAAATTAAAAAATAATTTTTTTAAAAATGAAAAAAAAAGCAGGGGTAGCAATCATGATCTCAGACAAAGGAAGTGCAAAAATAGACATAATTAAAAGAGACAATCAGGGAAACTACATTTTGCTAAATGGTACCATAGCAGGTTCTCTGATAAAGATCTCTTTTCCAACATATGTTTGGAAAAGTCAAATTTATAAAAATAAGAGCCATTTGCAACTCATAAATTGTTAAGAGTTTTCAGAAGTTTTCAGAAGAAGAAATCAAAGCTATCATAAATAAACACTTTAAATCAGTATTGATTGGAGAAATGCAAATTAGAACAACTCTGAGGTACCTCCTCATGCCTATTAGAAATGACAAATGCTAGAAGGGAAGAGAGGAAATAATCACACTGATAATACTGTTGGTGGGGTTATGAACTGGTTCAACCAATCTGGAGAACAATTTGCAACTATACACAAAGGGCTATAAAACCACATACTCTGACTTGGCCATACCACCACTAGGTTTGTACCTCAAAGAGATCAAAGAAAAAGACCTGCCTATACAAAAATATTTGTAATAATTCTTTTCATGTTGGCAAAGAATTGGAAATTGAAGGAATGCACATCATTTGGGAAATGGCTGAATAAGCTGGGACATATGATTCTGTTGGAATACTATTGTGTTATGGCAACTAGGTGGCACAGTGCATAGAGCTACAGGCCTAAAGTCAGGAAGACTAATCTTCCTGAGTTCAAATCTGGCCTCAGACACTTACTAGCTATGTGACCCTGGGCAAGACTCAAGCCTATTTGCCTCAGTCTTTTGTCTGTAAAGTGAACTGGTGAAGAAAATATCAAACTATTCCAGTATCTTTGCCAAGAAAACCCCCATATGGGACCATGAAGAGTTGGACATTACTGAAATGACTGAACAACAATAATTATAATGCTATGAGCAATGATGAGGTGGATGATTTCAGAAAAATCTGTGTGAACTGGAGCAAAATGCATTGAATAGAACCAGGGAATTATTGTACACAGTAACAGCAACGTTATAACAATGATTAACTGTGAAAGACTGGGATTCTCTGATCAGTCCAATGATCTAAGACCATTCCAAAGGAATCATGATGAAAAGTGCTATCCACTTCCGGAGAAAGAACTGATGACCTCTGAGTGCAAATTATAGGTTTCTTTATTTTTCTTACTTTTTTGTGATATGTTTAATGCGGAAATAAGTTTTGCTTCATTTCTCACATATAGTTGACATCAATGACTTGCTTTTCAGTCAGTGGGGAAGGGTGGGGGAGGGAGAGAGAATTTGGAACTCAAAATTTAAAAAAAAGAATGTTAAAAAATAAGTAAATAATAAATATTTTAAAATAGTAGTTGCCTTCTACTAAGGAAACCCCCCCCCCGAAGCATAACAGTTTAATGGTATAACCTGCATAAAATGTATACACTAGAGTTGTAAACTAAGTAAACTTATATAGCATTTTTGGATAAACCAACTATATACCTTTCAACATTAAATCTTGCAAGCAAAATGAAATCTATAATAAAATTCAATTCTTTTGGCAAAAAGAAAATAAAAGAAAACTGAAAGGGTGTTTATAAATTGGGGAATGACTGAAGCAGTTATGACATGTGAATATGATGGAATACTATTGTGCTGTTGTTGTTGTTCATCCTTCATTCTCAAAGAGGATGAATGACATCAGGAGAGTAATGTCTTGACTTGCAAGTGGATTGTGTTTAAGACAGGCAGAGCTGTGCAAAACCATCAGCTTCACTCTTTCCTCCAGTCATCTGAGTTCAGTGGCAAGACATAAGTCAAGATGACTGGTGATGGCCCAGTATTCAGTGGAAGACATTGGCCTTTATAAGCTAACATCTGTCCCAGGTCTCCGTTTGTCTGAAGCAATGCTCATTCAGTGATTAATTGAGAAAAAACATGGCCTAGTTTGTCATTACAAAGGAACCCATCTGGGAGGGGAAGACTCTCAGAGTTTTTAGCCAGAACAGAAAACGATTGCTATTTCTACTCACTGTGAGCCATCAAAGCTCAAACAAAGATCAAGAGAAGTTTGGATCTATCACTGGCCAATCAGTGAAAACCAGAGTGATTTAAGTTTAAAGGCTCAGTCAAACAGCTCCATTTGAATTACAATGGAGTTTTTCAAGGCTATTTTTCCCCAGCTATATTTCAAGAAATCATAAATGAAAACTACTTGATACAAAAAGTTAATCTCTCCAAGTTTTTTGATAAAAAATGATAAAATGAATAAATAAATAAGAAGGGGAAATATAGCTGTCAAACTCCAAGATACCTTGTGAAGTATAAGCAATCAAAAATTATATTCCTTTGGACAGAGTACCCATATGTAAGGGTATGACTTCCCATGTGGACAGAGAGATTATTGTGCTGTAAGAAATGGTGAAACAGATGATTTCAGAAAAATCTAGTAGACTTGATGTGGAGTGAAGTGGCAGAAATGGGATAATCTATACAATAGTAAGCATATTGTAAACACAAAATTTACAAGATGCTGATTAATGGAATGATGAAACATACTATTCACCTCCAGACAGTTATACTCAGAGTACCGACTGAAGCATATTTTCTTTTGTTTCTTTTTCTTTTTTCTTGGACTTGGTTAATGCAGGATTTTTTTTTTCCAGCACAGCTATGCATACACACACACACACACACACACACCCCTACATACATATACATACATACTTGTGTATATATATATATATGTATATATATATATATATATATATGTATACACACACGTACATCTATACATATATATGTATATATACCTCAATTAGTGGGAAAGGGACAGAATGGAGGAAGCAAATTCAGAACTGAAAATAAAATAAAATGGAATTAGAAAAAAATGAAGTTCTGTTGTAAGCACTTGGAATGGCTTATGTATCCTTATTATTGGGAATGTGGTATGTGGTGGGGGAGAGGTTGATGAGTGAGTATTCTAGGGGCTCAGAATTAGCTTCTTAGTTCTTAGCACATTTAATATATATACATTTTACCATATTTTGGTTCTTGATGTGCTCAATAATTTAATAACTGAAGTCATTGTATCGTTAAAATATTTTCTCTTTGATTTATCATGTTGTTACGTGTTCTCTCCAGATGAATCTCAGAGCTAGTTTTCAGCTCTAGTCCCTTTGTTGAACTATATTCTTGCTTGATCAACTGCCACTTGGATATCTTGACCTAGATGTCCCACAGGCATCTCAAACTCAACATGTCCAAAACTTAATTCATGATCTTTCTACTACGAGCCCTCTCTTTTCCTAACTTTCCTATTACTTTCAAAGTTGCCACTCTCTTCTCATTCACCTAGCCTTGCAACCTTGGTGTCTACTTTGACTTTTCACTTTCACTCACATTCTACATATTCATTTAAAAAACCCATTTATTATTATGTCTACCATCACAGTATCTTTCATATAAGTGCCCTCTTCTCCATTTAGCTAAAATAGCAATTTAGACCTTTTCACCTTTTTATTACCTGGAACAGTGGATAGAACACTGTATTTTAAGGACCTGAGAGTTCAAATTCAACATCAGATATTCATCAGCTATGTTACCTTGGGCAAATCACAGCTTCTTTCTGTCTGAGTTTCATCAAATAGGGATAAAAATAGTAATTATTATTATATATATGTACATATATATGAATACACACACATATATATTTAACATTTTTGCGCCATCATAATTGAATCATTACTTACCAATAATTTAAAATAATCCAAGGTATTAGTGTAATTTAAAATTATTTTATTCCTTTGTAGTTTTTCTGTCTTGTGAATTGGAGGTGATATCATTTGATAATATTTACTGATGTACTGAAAATATATTACTATTGAAAATGTATATCTCACACTACTCAATCCTTGTACATCTAGGATAGCAGTGTCAAGACTGAAATAATTTTCTAAGGAATTATCTTTAATGGATTTTTGTGCCTTTTTTACTATGTGATCGATTCTTTTTTAAGGTATTATTTTATTTACTATTTTGTACCTTTTTTCAAAAAACCAATGTATTTATTTTCCCAATTTTTCCTTTACCTCTCTCATTTGACTTTTTAAGCCCTTTTTGAGTTCTTCCAGAAATTCTTTTTAGGCATGTGCCCATATTGCCTTTTTCTTTGAGGCTTTGCAGGTAGCTTCTGTGATTTCATTGTTTTCTTCTGGGTTTCTTTCTTGATCTTCCTTGTCTCCATAGTAACTTTCTATGATCATGTTTTTTTTTGTTCATTTTCCACATTATTTGTTAACTTTTAACTTCATGTTAAAATTCTGCTCAACCTTTAAGGTGGTAGGAACACTGTCCCAAGCTTCAGTTTTTTTTCTGCTGTTATTTTCAGAGCTACTTTTGGGGGTCTGAAAGTTTTTAGTTCTTTCAAAGTGATGTGATTTACACAAAGGTGTGGTCACTGCTTTCCTGGCTTGTGCTGTGGCCTGAGAGCCTCTGTAATTACTCCTCTAAGCTCCAGAACAATGACCTAAACCTCTGCTCCCTTGTAGCCTCCAGAGGTTTTTTTATAATTGAATTGACACTTTTATGAAATGTTTATTTAACAGATTTATCTTGCCCTCCACCTCCAATTGGAGTTTTTTCTTGTTTCAATACTGACAAAGCTGAGTAGAGCAAACCATTTCTTTTTTATTTTTACTTATTTATTTTTAGTTTTCAACATTCACTTCCACAAGATTTTGAGTTCCAAATTTTCTCTCCATCTCTCCCCTCCCCCACCCCAAGAAGGCATGCATTCTGAATACCCCTTCCCCCAGTCTGGCCTTCCTTCTATTACCCCTACCTTCTATTTTTCTGTAGGGCAGGATAGACTTCTATACTTCTTTGCCTGTGTATCTTATTTCCCAGTTGCATGTAAAAACAATTTTGAATGCTTGTTTTTATAACTTGGGGTTCCAAATTCTTTCCCTTCCTCCCTCCTCACCCATTTTCATTGAGAAGGCAAACAACTCAATATAGGTTATACATGTGTAGTCATGCAAAACACTTCAATAATAGCCATGTTGTGAAAAACTAACTATATTTCCCTTCATTCTATCTCACCCCCTATTTATTCTGTTGTCTCCTTTGACCCTGTTCTTCCTCAGAAGTGTTTGCTTCTAATTACCCCCCTTCCCCCATCTGCCCTCTCTTCTATCATCCCCCATATTTTCCTGTATGGTAAGATAGATTTCCATACCAAATTGAGTGTGTATATTATTCCCTCCTTAAGCCAAATCTGAGAGTAAGATTCACTCATTCCTTCTCACCTCCTCCCACTTCCCCTCCAGTGTAAAAGCTTTTATTGTCTACTTTATGTGAGATAATTTACCCCATTCTACCTCTCTCTTTTTCCTTCTCCCATATAATCCTCACTCCCACCTCTTAATTTTATTTTTTAGATATCATCCTTTCATCTTCTAGAACAAAGTATTTCAAAAGAGTATAATTAACAGTGAGTTTAACCTTTTCTTTCTAAAGGTTGTATATACATATATATATATATAATATATGTATGTTTGTATGTATGCACACACACACACACACACACACACACACACACACACAAATGAACCAAAAACTGGGCAAGTCACTTTACATTTCAGTACCCAAGGCAACCCTCTAAGATTGTAAATTACAGAACAGTTTCTGATATGCATTGGTAGAGGGAATTTCCCTACTATTTACTCCCTACACTAATGAATTCCAAGTATGGACAAAAGCAAGCACACCAAAACCCATACTCTTTCCTAAGTACCAAATTTATAGCCCAGAAGAAAATCTGTCTTTGTTGTAAAAATATACTTTGGACATTTTATTTCATATTTGTGATTAAAAGTAGATTTTCCTGACAGTATTAATTAAGATGCTTTTTAAAAACAGTTCTTGCACAAATTTAGAGAAGTAGCTAAGAATGGTCTTCTGGGTTCATAATATTTTTATTTAATTATAAATTTGTGGAAAATTAGAATTAATCAAATAGAGACTATTGACTTTATGAGATAATAAGAATCATGAAAATAGTCTGAAAAGAAGTAGAAGAAATTCAAGGTGTCTCATAGCATAAACAACAGACTTAGAAAACAGATTGAAGCAAGATAATTTAAGAATCATTGAACTACTTGAAAGCCATGACCAAAAAAGGATCCTAGATATCATATTTTGAGAAATTACAAAGTAGAACTTCTCAGATCTCTTAGAACAAGATTAGAAATTGAAAAGATCCAATCCTGTCACCTCTTGAAAGAAACTCCAAAACAAAAAGTTCTAGGAATATTATACCCCAAATCCAGAGCTCCTAGGTCAAGTTAAAAAATATTACAAGCAGCCACAAAGGAAGAATTCAAGTACTGAGGAGCTACTGTCAGACCCAGACAAGACATAGCAGCCACCTCCATGAAGCAACAAGTAACTTGAAATATGATATTTCAGAAAGGCAATGGATTTAGGCTTACAACCACAAATAACTTACCCAGTAAAACTAACTATAATCTTATAGGGGAAATAATAGACCTATAACAAAATGGGACTTCCAGGCATTTCAGATGAAAAAACCTGTACTGAGCAGAAAGGTCAATGTAGAAACTCGGGTCAAGAGAAGCATAAAAAAGTAAACATGAAGAAACAAACACCATAAGTGCCTAAAACAGGTTAATAAACTCCTTATCTTCTTATATGGGGAGATGATACATGTAACCCCTCAGAACTCTCATCATCAGGGATCACAGAAGGGCTCCAAATAGGCAGAGGGTGTACAAATAATTCTTTTATGTTTTTATCATCTAAAAATAAAAAAAAGAAAGATTGGGTAATACATGCAGATAGGTGGTAATGGAGAGGAAAATTAGGGAAAATTATTTCACAGAAATTATCTCTTACAAATAGATGTCTAAGCAAGGAGTTGGTACTGGAGAGGAGGAAGTGGTCAACACTTGAACCTCTCTGTCAACTGAAGTGCCAAAGAGGGCAGAATACAAATGCACACATATTTGGGTGCAGAAATACATCTTACCCAACAGAAAAATAGGAGTGAAAGGGGTTAACAGGAAAAAAAGGGAGAATAAGAGGGACAATAGGCTAGTGGAAAAATAGTCAGAAGCAAATCAGATTCTTAAAGAGGGAGTGGGGAGAAAAGAGAAGAAAAACAAGAGACAAAAGTACACAATTAGCAGTCTGAACTGTGAATGTGACAGTGCAGATTGATACGTATTTTCTTTTCTTTATTTTTGGACATGGCTGGTGTGGGAATTTGTTTTGTTGGTCTGCACTTACATGTAATATTTTTTTTCTTGCCTTTTCAATCAGTAGTGGGAGGGAGAAAATTTGGAACAGAATATCTGACATAATTGAATTTAGAATAGTGCATTAATGTTTTTGTCATCCAATATCCATTCCATTACTTGCCATTTTTCATTTGTGTCATTATTATCAATCTTATAAACATTTTCTTTTCTTACTATTAATGATCTGAATCTATTAACTGACTACCTTTCATCTTTTGAGATCTATCTTTTCATATTCATTAACTTTTTAATTATTGTGACATTGTTCTTGTTCCTATGTATTTATATCAGCTCTTTATAATCTTGGATATCAGACCACTGTCAGAGAAATTTTGTACAAAGATTTCTTCCTTTCCAGGTAACTGTTTATCTTCTAATTCTAGCTGCATTTATTTTGCTTGTACAATTATGTTATTTTTACACAATTATCTTTTCAATTATATTTTTTAACCAGTGCCAAATAATTGGTTGATTTCTACTTTTAGGTGTAATTTGAGGTTTGGTAGGTGCCTTTTCTTACTATAATTTTTCATTATTCCACCTGAAGTTTTTAATGTTTTATTCCTCCAGATGAATTTTGATATTATTTTTACTAGTTCTACAAAATAAGACTTTGCGGTTTGATTACCATGATATGAAGTGGGTAAAGAGGGAACTACAAAGGGTGTTTGAGCAAGTATTAGTATGTATTTTGAAGTGTCCCAGTGTGAAGACAGAAGTTGGGCAGGACAGAAAAATGATAAGCCAGACACTGGATTCATTGAATAAAGAACAGTACCCTGAGCATTATTAAATAAAAGTTACTAGAATTTTGATTGAGTGACAAATATGGATTGAATAAGCCTTAAAGGAGGAGAGGTTACTAAACAATGGTGTTAGAGGGAGATATTATAACTGGCAATAAAGAAAAAGAAATATTCTGATTCCCTCACAATGAACCATGAAGAAAATCAATCTATAAACATTTATTAAGCTCTTATTGTGTTCCAGGTACTGTTTTAAGTGCTGCAATCATGAGTCAGGGGTATGGATAAAAGTGCCACTGGTACTAGAAAGGATTGCCAAAGAATTTGCTGTCATCAGGAGGCAGCCAGGGCTGACAGAAAAAATGAGACATTAAAAAAAATTCAAATGCAAATTTGTTAACTATAGAGCAGGCATTCCAGATAGCATAGCAGAAGGTTGATAGATATAGTGATAAAGGGGTGGGGTGGGGTAAATAAAGTTTAGGAAGATGGGAAAAACAACAACAATGAAACCACTGGGTGGCAGGGAACACGACTGTATAATAAAAACCAGATGTTCAAAATCACTGAGGTGGAGTAAGTAAAATAGGGTAAGAGTATAGTAACCATAGGGGAATGAGTTTGGGCAGGAAATTACCTTTATCAAAATGCAAATGTGTAACTGTTCTTAGATAGTTGTTATCAAGGGCATTAAGAAGTTAAATAGAAAAAGGCTGCAGTGGAGCCAAGATGGCAGAGTAAAAGCAGTGACTTGCTTGAGTTCTCCCCCAAATCCCTTCAAATACCATAAAAATGGTTCTAAACAAATTGTAGAGCAGCAGAACCCACAAAAAGAAAGAAGAAACAAATTTCCAGCCCAAGACAACCTGGATGGTTGATTGGAAAGGTCTATTGTGCTGGGCTGGGAGAGGAGCACAGTTCAGCGTGGGCCACACAGGAAAAAACCAGGCCTCAGCAAACCTGGAGCTGTCCTTAGGGGATTGAATCAAGAGGACCTGTGGCAGTTTACAGACTTCTCAAATCACAAATGCCAAAGACAACTTAGGTTAGTAGGAAAAGTCTGTCTGACCTGGTGAGACAGCAGCTCAGTCTGGCCCTAGTCCTGACCCCATCCCAGGGCAACAGCTGCTTCCAGAGCTCTCAGCCCACAGGAGGGGGAATTGAGTGGCTGATCAGAGGGGGATATCAGGGATCTCTTTGCTGGTGCTGAGGCAAGATTTTCTTGCTTTGCCTGTGGTTGGATCTGGGTCACAGTCCTGGGTGGTGGTCCTGGGGCGAGGAGGAGTGCTGGTGTGGTGGTAGTGGAGAAGGAATGCTCCTCACAGTTCCAAGGCAGAAAAGAGTGCTTGTGGTCACTCATAGACCAGAGACCAGGCCAGGAAAGGCCTTGTCCTTTCTTTGTACCACCTTGGAAGAACTGAAAATTTACATGTCCCTAGAAATATCTCTGAAAGCAGTTGCACAAAACACCTGAAGCTTGGGACAGTACATTCTCCACATTGGAAGGAAATCTCTACCTTAACAAAGAGTTTAAAACTCAAGTTATTGGCTGGGATTAATGAGCAAAAAAGTGGAAAAAAGAGTCAGACCATAGAATCTTACTTTGGTGACAAAGAAGATCAAAACATACAACCAGAAGAAGACAACAAAGTCAGAGCTCCTACGTCCAAAGCCTCCAAGAAAAATGTGAATCAGTCCCAAACCATGGAAGAACTCAAAAAGGATTTTGAGAAGTAAGAGAAGAGGAAAGATTGAGAAGAGAAATGAGAATGATGCAAGAAAATCATGAAAAACAAGTCAACAGCTTGCTAAAGGAGACCCCAAAATATACTGAAGAAAACAACACTTTAAAAAATAGCCTAACCCAAATGGCAAAAGAGGTCTAAAAGCCAGTGAGGAGAATGCCTTAAAAACAGAATTGGCCAAATGGAAAGGGAAGTCCAAAAGCTTATGAAGAAAATATTTCCTTAGAAATTAGAATGGAGCAAATGGAAGCTAATGACAATGATGTATAGAAATCTATCCTGCACTACAGGAAAATAGAAGAGGAAGGAGATAAAAGAAGGGGGGTGATAGAAGGGAGGGCAGATTAGGGGAAGGGGTATTCAGAATGCATGTCATCTTGAGGTGGGGGGAGGGGCAAAATGGGGAGAAAATTTGGAACTCCAAATCCTGTGGAAGTGAATGTTGAAAACTAAAAATAAATAAATGAATAAATGTTTAATATAAAAATATTAAATAATCTTCATGAGGTCTCACAGATAGCATGCTTGGGACATAGTACTTGAACTGACATTATCTCGATTCAGAACTGATTCTATCTCCACTACTCCATATTCTGTCTCTTCTGACAAAACTATGATTTGATGTTTTCCAGAATAATAAAAGCATGAAGTATGTAAGTACAAAGTACATAAATACAGAGACCATCAATATATTTTTTCATTATAGCTAAAAATAATAGACTTTGGAAGCAATTTTCTGTTATGCTAAAATACTTCACAGTTTATTATTTTGGCTATGTATAACCCAGCTAGCCATCGAGGGAATTAAAATAGCAAGTGGCAGTGGATATTGGATTAACCACACCAACTCCATCTTATGACAATTTTGTAGCTAACTTAGCTCTCTTTCTATTTAATTACGGGTCTAGTCTAATTTCCATCTTGTGAGAAAACTTTATTCAATTGTGAGAATTGTGAGAAAGCTTTATTGCATTGTTTGAACTTAGCCCTGCATGACTGGGAAGCTGGACCACCTCTACCTGTTGCTTAGTGAGCCTCAACCAAGGATGTAGGTTATCCTGATCAGAAGTCCATTCATATCTGATGATTGATCCAAGGAGTTTTCTCACAATTACACATCTCAAACAATCCATATATCTTACCTGAAATCTGGCCTCATGCTGGTCAATCAGTTATTGTTTCCATGTTCTTTTGATTGAATACAGAGACTTAGGGGGAGTGGAATACCTCTTTTTCTGATTTCAGGAAATTTTACCTGTTTGCTCTCCCCCTCCCAATTTAGGAAGTTCCTAATTTTTCTTCTAATTAGAAATTAGATTACCTAATTTTGTATCATATTAATTCTTTCCTCTTAATTAATTGATCTTATTTGATTAATTGTTTTTCAATGCATAAAAATATTTCCCTTTGTATTCAGGGTCCAATACCAAAGCTGAGGAGGCCAGGTCCCAATTTGTCATGCAATTGCCATGTATTGCAAATTAATATACTTGGAAGCTTGGGACCTGTTTCCTCAGTCATTTCATCTTTTACCTACCACGCTATCTACTTAACCCAGAAAGAAATATGCATGGTCCCCTTGTGCTCTAACTAAATCCAGTCTTTCATAGTAAGCTCTAAATAATCTTTTTGTAGCACTATATGTGACTGACTGAGATTAGGGAAAAAACAAATGAAAATCTCTGATATGACAATTTAGAAACTTCCCAAGTCTTCAGTGTAACCCACAAAGATTAACAAAAGAATGTATAACATTCTACACCTATCAAATCTTTTTAGTGGGTTTTTAAAAAGAAAAAATTAACCTTTTGAACAATTTTTATTTAATTTGTTCAATGTAGATGAGGTTATAATGTGATAAAGGAGTTCACTGAGAGGAGATAAAGTATAGAGAATTGGTCATAAGGTCGCAAAGTCCTGGATTAATATTTAAATTCTAACATATGCTAACTCATGAGCAAGAAAATTTCTGAGTGAGGAAACTTGAAGAATATGAAGTACAGTTTTGGAGAGGGACTTATTCTTATAATATATATCAATTGTTGTTCAGTAATTTTCAATTGCACTCAACTTTTCTTGACCTCATTTGAGGTTTTTGTGGCAAAGATACCAGAATAGTTTTCCATTTCCTTTTGTCAACTCATTTTAAAGATGAGAAAACTGAAATAAACAGGGTTACATGACTTGCCCAAGGTCATTTAGCTAGTAAGTGTCTGAGGTTGGATTTGAACTCAGGAAGATGAGTCTTCTTGACTCTGCACATGGCACTTTACTCACTGTGCCACCTGGCTGTTCTATTGGTAATATTGTTATAAGTTTCTTATACCATGATTGAAACTAATCAAAAGTCCAATTAATTTTTAGATGTTTTGTCTTTAAAAAACATTTTAAGCTGCCCAAATGTCCTTTACATTATATTTTCTTCTTAACCTTTTTAATAGATACATTTACCTTTTAAAAAACTTCCCCTTGATATCTCTAATTTCCTGAAGAGATATCATCTTGCCCATTCTATTGTTTTCTTCTATTTCTTTTCATTGATCACTTAAGATAACCATCTTATCTCTCCTATCATCTTCCTGTTCTCTGGAATTCTGTATTCAGTTGGGTATGTCTTTCTCTTTCTCCTTTCTCTTTCACTTTCCTTTTTTCCTCAGCTATTTCTGAAGCCCTATCAGGTGCTTTCTTGTTCTTTTTCTTTGGAATGTTTTTGTTGTTGTTGTTGTTGTTGTTGTTGCAGATGCTGCCTCCTGTATGATATTGTGAACTTCTTTCCATAGTTCTTCAGGCACTCTATCTACTAGATCTAATTCCTTAAATCTATTCATCACCTCCACTTTATATTTATAAGTGGTGTTATTTTGGTCATACTTATATGGTGTGATGGTTTTCCTTACTTTCTTCAATTGAAGTCTGAATTTCGCAATAAAAAGTTCACGATAAAGAGGTGGCAAGAATACACAAAGTAACTACACAAGAAAAATCTTAACACCACTGATAACCACAATGGTGTGATTACTAACGTAGAGCCAGACATCCTGGAGAAGCATTGCTAATGATAAGGTTATTGGAGATGATGGAATTTCAGCTAAGCTCTTTAAAACCCTAAAAGATGATGCTGTTAAAGCACTACACTCAATATGCCAGTAAATTTGGAAAACTCAACAGTGGCCATTGTATTGGAAAAGATCACTTTACATCCCAATCCTAAAGAAGAGCAGTGCCAAGGAGTGTTCAAATGAACAATTTCCCTCATTTCATACCCCAGTAAGGTTATGCTTAAGATCTGCTAGCTAGGCTTCAGCAATATGTGAACTGAGAATTACCAGAAGAGCAGATTGGTTTTCAAAGAGGTAGAGGATTTAGAGACCAAAGGGCCAACATTCACTGAATTATGGAGAAAGCAAGGGAGTTCCAGAAGAAAAAAAACCTTCTAGCTCTGCTTCCATAACCACATTAAATCCTTTGACTGTGTGTGTCACAACAAAATGTGACAAGTCTTCAAAGAGAAGGGGGTTTCAGAGGATCTTACTTGTCTCCTAAGGAACCTGTATGTGGGTGAAGAAGCAACAATTTGAACTGAAGATGGAAAAACTGGTTGGTTTAAGATTGGAAAAGGAGTATGATGAGGCTGCATATTTTCATGTTTATTTGACTAATATGTAGAGTATATCATATGAAATACTAGGATGGATGAATCAAAAGCCAGAATTAAGATTGCTGGAAGAAAGATTAACAATGTAGATGATGCCATTCTGTTGGCAGAAAGTGAAGAAGAATAAAACAACTTTTTTGATGAGGATGAAGATGAGAGTGCAAAAGTTGAAGTTTAACGTTAAAAAAAGCAAACAAACCTAAGATCCCGGCAATAAGTCCCATCACTTCCTGGCAAATAGGGGGAGAAGAAATGGAAGCAGTGTCAGATTTTATATGCTTGGGCTCAAAGATCATTGCAGGTTGTGGCTGTAGCCATGAAATTAAAATATACTTGTATATTAAAATATACAAGATGGCATTCAATCTGATTTACATTCCTATGAAACATATTTACATATTAGTCATGTTGTAAAGAAGAATTAGAACCATTAGGAGAAACGCAAGAAAGAAGAAACAGAACAAAATGGAAGAAAAAAAAGAGCAAATATTATGTTTCAATCTGCATTCAAACTCCATAGTTCTTTCTCTGGATGAGGATAGCATTTTCCATTATGAGACTTTTGGAGATCTCAGATCCCTGCATTGCTGAGAAGAACAAAGTCTATCAAAGTTAGTCATCACACAATGTGGCTGTTACTGTGTACAATATTCTCCTGGTTCTGCTTACTTCACTCAGCATCAGTCCATTCAAGTCTTTCTAGGTTTTTCTGAAGTCTGCTTGCTCATCATTTCTTATAGCACAATAGTATTCCATTACATTCATATACCACAACTTGTTCAATCATTCCCCAATTGATGGGCATCCCTTCAATGTCCAATTCTTTGCTATCACAGAAAAAGTCGCTAAATATTTTTGTACATGTGAGTCCTTTTCTTATTTGCATGATCTCTTTGGGATATAGCCCTAGAAGTGCTATTGCTGGATCAAAGGGTATGCATATTTTTATAGTCCTTTGGGCATAGTTCTGAATTGCTCTCCAAAATGGTTGGATCACTTTACAACTCCACCAACAATGCATTAATGTTCCGATTTTCCCCACATCTTCTCCAACATTTATCATTTTCCTATTTCATCATGTTAGCCAATCTGATAGGTGTGATGTGGTACCTCAGAGTTGTTTTAATTTGCATTTCTCTGATCAATAGTGATTTTAGAGCACTTTTTTCATATGACTATAGATAACTTTAATGTCTTGGATTCTGTTCTTGGAGAACACTTTTGGCAGTATCTTGGGCAGCAAGGAGGTCAAATCAGTTAATTCTTAAAGATATTGATTAAGGCTGTTCACTGGAAGGTCAAATATTGAAAATGAAACTTAAATACTTTGCCCATGTAATTAGAAAACAATTGGAAAAGATCATGATGTTGGGAAAGATTAAAGGCAAAAGGAAAATGGGGATGATAGGGAATGAAATGGATAGATGGTATCATGGAAACAATGAATGTGAGCTTGGACAGACTTCAGGAGATAGTGGAGGATAGAAAGGTCTGGCATTCTATGGTCCATGAGGTCATAAAAAGTTGTACACAAATGAATGACTGAACAACAACAAATTACTTTTTATAAATAGAGATTCTCTTAATCTTTTGTTTTAATATTGCCTACATTTATTCTTCCTCCCTTACCTGAAACTTTTCTTTATAATAAAATAATTTTAAAAATAGGAATAGAAAAACATCAATAAATCAATCAATATTGAGCAAATATGATATTACATATAGTACTCCACATCTGTGGACCTTCACATTTGTTAAGGTGCTGGGAGATATATACTTCCTCTATTACGTCAGGCATATTTATTGCATCTTATTTCCACAGGGCTTTACAATCGGGTAGCTGTCAAACGACTTCTGTTGCAGTATTCCAGGTGCATATTTATATTTTAGGGAGGACAGTGATTGATAAGCCAAATTTCAAATTCTAAATGAATCAGTATTATTTGAGACACCCAAGCAATTTGACTATTAGAGATTATTTATGTTAGCCAATGATGTCACAAGATGTTAGATTTAGAACTTATTCTTTAGTGTTTTTGTAGTGGAGTAGAAAGTGTAGGAAAAAAATCATTCAACAAGCAATTCTTTAGTACCTACTATTGATAAAGCATTTTATATTCTAGGTATTAGATTTACCCATTTACCTGTCTCCTGACTAGATAAAAATAAAATCTGTGTTGCCCTTTGCTCACCTGCAAATTCCATTATTAAACATATAAAATAAATTTAGAAAAGTATTTTAAGGGAGACTACCCAGCATTATCAGGTAGAGAATATGAATTGCCAGTTTTCTTTTATCATTACATTTTTGTTATAATTTCAATCTGCTTAATATAATTATTTAGAGACGGTGGAGTAGATCAGCATATTTATTCAGGAATCACAGAATTAAAGTTTGGAAGTGGCCTTAGAGACCATAGTTCTAGCCACACATATATACCAGATAAATACTCGCACAGACTCTGCTTGAAGACCCTTAGGGATAGGGAACCCATCACCTTTCAAGGTAGGCCATTCCATTTTAGATATGCATGTTAAGAAGTTTCTCTGGACATCAAGTCTAAATTACCTTAATAAATGTTTATTGATTCATTGAAATTTGCCTGTTTCTGACTTTTTTTTTTTTAGACAACTCCTTGTTCTGCCCTCTGGGACCAAGCGAAAATGAATGATCTTCTCTATCTGGAAGAATTTAAAATACCTGATGATAGTTATTATATCCCCTGTGAATCATTTCTTTAATTGGCTAAACACCACCAATTCCTTCAGCCAATTCTCACATATCATGCATTGAGAGCCCTTCACTATTCTAGTTACTCTTCTGTAAACATTTTCCAGCTTAGCAATCTTTTTGTGATGCCTAGAACTGAACACAATTCTTCACACATGGTCTGATGAAAGGAGATTAGAGTAGGATTATCAACTCTTAATTTCCCAAAGTTATCCTAATGAAGCCCAAAATTGAAATAGCTGTTTTGGCTCCCTTATCACACTGATGACTCCTATTGAGCTTGCAGGCCACTAAAGTCTCCAGATTGTTTTTCATAACAACTACTTGTAAATCATAGTTGTGAATTGCTTTTTTTTTTTTTACTTAAGTGGAGGACTATATTTATCTCTTCAATTTCACATTCTTAGTTCAAGTCAAATACCATAGGCTATCAAGTTTCTGACTCTGTCATTCAGTGTATTAGTTTTCCTCCCACCTTTAGTGTCATCTGGAAATTTGATAAGTCTGTTATCAATACCTTTATCTAAGACATGGATTAAAATGTTAAAAAAGAAAAGCACAGGTCCAAGCACAGGTCCCTGAGGTGCTCCACTGGAAACTTCTGGCACTGTGACACAGTGTATTAGTTAACCAATCAATATTTATTAAATGCCTGCTATGTACTAGACACTGTATTAACTATTGGGGATACAAAAAGAGGTAAAAGACAGCCCTTACCCTCAAGGAACTAACAATATAATGTGGGGATGGGAGGCACAACATGGAAACAAATATATACAAGCAATATATAGGATAACTAGTGCCTGGCACATAGTAAATATTGAATAAATATTTATTGATTATTTATTAAAAGAAGGAAAACAGGAAAGGCTTCCTGCAAAAAATGGGACTTCCTATAAAAGCTGTGTGTGACTCAAAGTAAGCCAGAGAAGTCACAAGAAGGGAAAGCATTCTAGGCAAGGAGAATAGTGACAGAAAATTCCCAGAGCTGAGAGATGAAGTGTCTTATTCATGGAAAAGCCATAATAAGGCCAGTATCACTGTATCAGAGAATACATGACAGAAAGTAAGGTGTAAGAAACCTTGAAAGGTAGGATGAGGCTAAGTTATGAAGGGCTGTAAATACTAAATAGAGGATTTTGTATTTGATCCTGGAGGTGACAGAGAAACAAAGGAGTTTCTTGAATTGTGGGGTTAAATGGTTGCAACAATGCTTTAGGATAATTACTTTGGTGGTTAAATGGATGGTGGATTGGAGTGGGGAGACTTGAGGCAGGCAGACCCACCAGCAAACTAATACAATAATCCAAGCAAGAAGTAATGAGGGGAGAGCATTTTGGGAAGATGGCTGGAGTAGGTCACAAAATTCCATTGAAGTTTGTAATTGCTTTTCAGTCCACTTAGACAAACACATGGAGCACATCCTGTTTTCCTGGATAAAGAGACATTAGGGTGTTCTGCTACATTTTATGGGGACCTTCAATCACTGCGACTTAAACTGTCTTTAATTTTCTAAACAGAGTGCCAGTGGGCCTATTCATATATATGGTGATGAAATCAAAAGTCTTAACAAAATGCCCCTACTAAGCAAGCTCATTAAATCTCAAAAGAAAGTGTGTTGCCCAGTTTTGTGTGATGGAACTGAGAAGGCACGAGTTGAATACCCTACATTTTCACAACACCAACTAGAACTGTTGTGTTTAACAGAAGGGACAAGTGAGGGGAGGGAAAGGAGAAGGGAATACACATTTATTAATCATCTACTCATGAGACAGGCTGTACTACTAACTTTAAAAATAATCTCATTTGTTGTGGTGTAAACCCATGGCAACTTGTTTAACTTAACCTCAAAAGAGATTGATGATAGACCCAGATGTGTGCAAGAAGAGTATAAAAGTAATTTTTAAGATTTTGGCAGGAAGCTCCTGAGGCCTCCAGAAAACTTAGTGATCATTATTATTTTTTTAAATGTTGTTTTAATTAGCCATGATCTGCCTTCTCACCTCAACTCCTCTTTCCCCCATTGAGAATAGAAGAACAACAAAACATGTATAGTCAATCAAAACAAATGTCCACATTTGCTATGAACAAAAATTGTCTAATTCTGTATTCTTAATCCCTTCTGATTGTTTGATATTCTCAATTCATTTGCATGTATCTCAAAGTTTTTATTCAACTTTGATCTTTTCATTAGCCCTAACCTTGCACAGGGCAAGTGTTCACATAAGAAGTGACACAGGGACACTCCAAGGTCTCTTTTAAGAACTTTGGAATTGATTGTGTGACATGGGAGAAACTGGCACAGGAATGCCCAGCATGCCATGCACACATCAGAGAAGGTGCTCTATGAGTAAAGCAGAAGTGACATAGTTCAAAAGAAATGCAAGATGCAGAAATTTAGAGACTCTACCCTAAATGTTTACATGTACTACTTGTGCCTGACTTGTGATGTGATCAGATACAGTTGGACACACTATAACTTGACTCTAGCATAGTGATGTCATCTTGGTCCTCTTCAAGAACAGAGGACAACCAACTAGCCCTCACCTCTCTGCTGACCACTCACATCTCCAACTTTCTATTGGACATCCCAAACCGGATGTCCCGTAAACATCTTAAACTCAACATGTCCAAAACAGAATTCATTATCTTTTCTCCCAAATGCTCTCTTCTTATCTTCCCTGTTTTACTCTTGAGAGAACCAACATCCTCC
This sequence comes from Phascolarctos cinereus, assembly GCF_003287225.1. Lineage (NCBI taxonomy): Eukaryota > Metazoa > Chordata > Mammalia > Diprotodontia > Phascolarctidae > Phascolarctos > Phascolarctos cinereus. The sequence continues at coordinate 252,813,751 of NW_027555736.1, forward strand.
CAGGTTTGCAACCTAATTGTCACTCTCAACTCTTTACTGTCTCTCTCACCCCTCCATACATGAAGACCTGTCTGTTTTACTTTTGTGACATGACTAGTGTCTGCCTTCTTCTATCCTTAGACATATCTACCACCCTGGTATATACCCTCATCACTTACATATGGACTATTGCAATAGTCTGCTTTGTTGGTCTGACTCCCTACTCAATTCTATCCTCTATTGAACTATTGAAGTGATTTTCCTTTTTTTTCCTTCTTTCTTTTCTTAAAATTAAATTAACCAAAGGTTTATCTATTTTGTTGGTTTTTTCATAAAACCAGCTCTTTTTTCTTCTTTCTTTTTTTTAATTAAATTAACCAAAGGTTTATGTATTTTATTTTGAAGTAATCTTCCTAAAGCCCAGGTCTGATCATGTCACTCTCCTGAAATCAATAAATGCCAGTGGGTCAATAAATCCCATAGTAGATCTAGGATCGAATATATAGTCCTCAATTCACTGTTGGAATTCAAAGCCCTTCAAAGTTGGACTGCATTGCCCCTGTCCCCTATAGTCTTCTTACACCTTATATCTGTACTCATATTCTGTGACCCTGTGACACTGGCCTCCTTGCTGGTCCTTGAATAAGACACTCCATTTCCTGACTCTGGAATTTTCATTGGGGAGCTCTTTCTCCTCATCTCTGCTTTTTGTCTTCCCTGGGATCCGTCAAGTCCAAGCTAACATTTGACCTTTTATAGAATTCTTTTCTGATCACCCTTAATTCTAGTGCTTTCATTATTTTCTACTTATCCTGCATATAGCTTGTTTAGTCATAGTTATTTTTATGTTGACTTCTCCACTAGACTTAAGCTTCTTGAAAACACAGAATGACTTTTGTTTTTTATCCTATCCCTAGCACTTAACAAAGTGCTCATCACATAAGGGCTTAATAAATGTTTTGTGACTGACTGATATGTCGTTACAGTCTGCTTTCTAATATTTTATTCAAAATGTTTTCATTGATTCCATCAGGAATAATGGTCTATAGGTTTCTGTTTCAGTTTTGACACTCCTTTGATTAGATATTGAGACCACATTTGTACCATATGAAGTATTTAATAAAATTCCTTTTCTTATGTTAAAACCAGTTTATGTAATATTTGCATTAATTTTACTTTAAATGTTTGATAGAATTCACTGAAATATATCTGTATCTGGACTTTTTAATTTGTGAATGAAATTTTTATTTACCTTGTACCTAGAAGTAGATCCATAAGTTCTTATGTATTTATTTTATCCAAATCTGCAAAAATTACTATAATTTTGTTTACAAACCAAACCACCTATTAAAATCAATGAACTTTGGATCATTCTCATTCTGTGGTGTACTCAGTACAAATACCTGGTCTGACATACAGAAAAGTGTGAACTACAGCAATCTAGATTGCAAGTATTAATTTCATGGCACCCCATCACCACTATAAAATTTCTTTAACCCAACTTATACTTTGTATAGTTAATGCAAAATTCTATAAGAATTTTTCATGATTTATGGGCATAGAGTATGAAACACTTTTTGGGCACAGCCTCTATGTAACATTTTCCATGTTATGATTAACTAGTAACAAAAAGGATGCTTATTCAAACATTTTTACAGGATTAAAAAGTATTAAAAGAAACCAAATTTGTGATTACTGTTGTAACAATAATTTTAGTTTAGGATTTAAAAGTTATTACTGGAACAGGAGCTGGGCTTACTTTTTCTTTCTGAGTTTATGTATGGTTTTTAACTATTTCAATTCTCTTGTTTTTGTGCTAATATGTAGGTTTTCAAAAATTCATCCTTTTATAACATTAGCTGTCATATTATTCAACAAAATATTTTCTAATTATTTTATTTCCTCTGAATTTTAGCAAATTCTCCTTTTTCCTTTTTATATTGGTATTTTTTCCATCATTTCTTTTTAATAAATTAGTGGTTCATGTATTTTATATTTTTCAAAGAAAGAGTTTCTAGTTTTATTTATCAATTCAGTATTTTTGTTTTGTTTTCTTTAAATTATGTTGGTTTTCAGAATCTACTTTGGTGTTTAGTTTTTATTTATTTATTACTTTTCATGTTTTGTTGTTGTTGAATGCTCAATTCATTGTTCTATTCTCCCTAAGGACCTCCTTAAGCAGGCTCTGAAAAGTTTTAGCATTTTTTCTCATCTTTGTGTTGGATGAAACTTTCTCTTTGTTTTGTATGTGTTTTGTTTGTATTTATTCACTCCTCCTGCACTCCTATTGTTTGAGAAGCAAATTATCTCTTCAGTTTTGATTTTCTTCACAAAAATGTTTTAAACTTCTTTTATTATTGGATGTCCATCTTTTTCATATATGCCTAATTTGCCAAAGAGGTCACTCTAGGCTTCTACTTAAGATCTATTCTCCTTTGGAATGCATTCCATCCCCTTCTACATTTTCTAGTGAGTGTGGCATAGTTTTGCATTATTCAAATGTACTTTACTTTGTATTTGAAGTGATTATCCTAATCACTTACAGAAGTTATGATTTCTGAATTGAATTCTTAAATTTAACCACTTGGAGTTTGAAGCTTTTTTTTTCTTTTTCTGGAGACGATCTATGAATTTTTTCAATTGGTAGGTATTTCACTTTCTGCGTTCGTAAGTTCTGTGCATTTCTCTTCCATTATTTCCTTCATTACAGTGTTAAGAGCTTTTATTCTGTAATGTTTTCCTGGAGTCTTATGATCTAGCCTGACTTCAAGATCAATATGTTTTGCCTGCATATAAGAGTATTTTCTTTTAATAATATTATTTTTTGTTTGTCTCCTAGAGTTTCTCCCATTTATGTGCATTTGAATTTCTAATCTATTGCTTTCTCTCTCTTTTTTGGTGAGGCTTGCATTGTAGATTCCTGTTTTTCTATTCTGCTTTTTATTTTCTTTTTGTGCATGGCATAAATTCTGCTCTTATAGTTCTCATTTCTACCTTGAACAACTTAGAGAGAGCATGTGGTTCTATGTTTTCTTCAGATTCCATAATGTCCTCTGTCTTGTGAAATCTTAGATCATTTTATTTTTACCTCAACTCATTTACGAGGTCTGGAGGCCATATTTATGTCTGTTGTTATTGTTTTCCCTCTTGATTTATCTGTTTATATTCAAATTCTTTGAGTTTTTTTCTTCTTAAAATATTTCACAATTTCAATCTTTTTCCCCTTATTTTCCCTTACTACTCACACCTCTCTCCCTCTAGTTGTCTTTTCTTTGAAGGCTAAATCTCAAAGTACCTCAGTCTCCTCCCATGCTAGGCAATTCACAATTCACCACCCCATATCTCTACTCCAAGGAACATTTGGCTGGTCCAAGCTAGTCCCAAATGAATTTCTTTCCCTCACGGTGATGGAGTGTTGCACAGCCTCTCATACCCATAGATGGTGTTCTGTCCTAGTATCTTATCCTATTCCCTTTGTTTTTAGTTCTTTGGTTTGGAATCAGCAGTTCAGAGCTTTTTAACATTGATGCTATGGGGTTGTAGCCCTAATAGGCTTTTGCTCCTGGGGAACTGCAGCTACCTAGCTGTCTGTCTCGGCCAGAGCAAATTTCCAACACCTGCAGCCAGGATCTTTCAGGATAATGGAAAAAGAGAGGAGGGAACTGAATATGGAGGTGGGTTTTGTTGTAAACCAGTGTTGTGTCCTTGGGTCTTCTAGTGCAGTTTTACTACCATGAGTGTGGGAAAGGAGGGAAGGGTTCTGAGTGAGTTTATGGTCAATGAACTTTATCCATGGCTTTGAGCTTTTAAAAAACCTCTTCTTGGATTCTAGATTTCTTAGACCATGGAAACAGTGTAAATTGCTTTATCTTTGGGGCACAATTGTATTTTGGAGAGATTTGAGAGATCATGGGAATTAGAGAAAATGTCTAACTGCCTCCCTCCCCCCAGCATCTTGTCACTCACAAGACCCAGAAATCCCATTTTGTCTTCTCTGATTTGTTCTCTGGTCTACCAATTCTACAATATTAAATCTTCAATTAACTCTTAATCTTTTTTTCAAAGGCCTTTGTTGGATATAATATTTCATTTGTGAATGGTATAATTATGCTTAATATTTCCTTTTTTATTTTGCTTTTGATTGCGAGATTTTTATTCCTTAATACACTGTCAATTTACATAAAGATGTCATATATACCCAAGAACATGTATACTCCTTTCACTTCCCATTCAGTAATTGGCAAAGATACAGCATATCTAATTTTTCTATTTGTTCTTTTCATATCTTTAATTTCTTTCTTGTCTCTTTTCCTTATGTTAGAATGTATTCCATCTTCCTCTAGCTCCTTTTAATTGCTCAAAAGAATTTATCTTTCTAGGTTACTTTTGCCTTCTATGTTTGCAACTCCATGTTCCTTCTCAGGTCTTTTCATCAGGAGTGCTTAAACATCTTACATTTAATTTAAGGTCTCTTCTTCTTCTTTTTTTGCTCTAAGATTACAAGAAGCCTTTGCTAGTGCTCCTTAATCTTAATGCCTTGAACATGAGATTACCTCCAATTCATCTTCTAAAAAAACTTGTATATAGTTGTTTGCATGTTATCTCACTGCTTAGACTGTAAGCTCCTTGACAGCATATGCTAATTTTTGCCTTCCTATCCCCATCCCTGCTTAACACAGTACCTGAAATATAGTAAGAACGTAATAAATGCCAATTGATGCACTGACTGATGGAATTGTACTCACTATTGAAGGAAACTTATTTTAAGTGTTTGTCTTTTGCTATATTGCATTCTAAGGTTACCGTTCCTTGGTAGTAGATGCTGTTGGGTCTTGAGTGGTCCTGACTATGATTCATCAGTACTTGAATTCTTTCTTGCTGGTTGCAATTTTTTTTTAATTAGAAACTCTGGACTTTGGCTATAAAATTCTTAGATCTTCAAAGAGAACTTTACAGAGTTGAACAATGAATTCTTTCTGTTTTCACTATGTACTCTGAATCTAACAAATCTGGGATGTTTACATGTATCACTTCTTAAAATATGACATCCAGGTTTTTATTTAATTGTTTTGGTTTCCAGTGAGTTTAATCATTATTAAATTATAGCTCCCTGACCTGTTTTCCAGGTCAGTTGTTTTTTGGTAGCAGATACCTTCATTTTCCTCCTAATTAAAATCTTTTGGTTTTCATCTAATATTTCTTATTTTCTCTTGAAATCATTGAGCTCTTTTTGGTGGTCTAATTTTAAGGGAGCCAGTTACTTTAGTAAGCTTTTTATCTTATGTTCTAATTTTTCTTAAAAATTCTCTTTTCAGTTCTTTCCTCTAGGGCTTTTATTTGACTTTTAATTCCATTTTTAACCTCTTGCTCCATTTCTTCCATCTATTTTTGTATTTCTTGGGGTCATGTTATTTCTTTTTTTCTGAAGTTCTTCTTGAGGTTGTCATGTACTGAGCTTATCTCTTGTTTTTCACTTGACCTATAATTTTTTTTAAGTGTCTTCTTATCTCCACTTTTTCTGCCAAGGTTCTTTCTCACACTCTTGGATCACCCTGTTTGTCTCTGACCTTAATTTCCTGAGATCCTGCTCCTGGCTTCTATATCCTACTCTATTCTTCCTCCCTCCCCTCCTCCACTCTGTATCTTTCCCACAATAGGATGTCAAGGTTGATTATCCCATTAGGGTGATATGCATGCTTCTATCCCCCAGAACTTCAAAAGTTTGAGTAGTTCCCTGTACTTCTAATTTTGTCCCTTGCTGTAACCATGGACCTCCACGATTCAGGCTCTCTGGTTAACTTCTACTCTTTTCACTTTAGCTTCTGGTGGCTTTTCTGTTTCAATGGTTTTCCCCCCCAGTGTCAGCAGATTTTAGTCGTGTTTCACTTTTTTCTTCTGAGAAAGCTTCATGATGTTTCCCTTTGTATTTCTTGATCATTATTTGATATGATGAAGCCCAGGCCAGTCATCCTGTCATTTCTCACCCATCTACACTCCTTTGAACTTCTCCATCATGTTCCCAAGAACCTTTTCATCTTATAAGATTGAATCAGCCTCAGTATTCACACCTCCTGATACCCACTACCCTTCTTATTGGAGAGCAGAGCAAGGAACTACAAAAAAACTCAATTTAAAGAGGGGGCCTACACCAGAACTCTTCATTTCTCAATCAATTGCAGTTCTTTGGACTTCTTCATCATGCCCCTAGTCATATACCTTCTCTTCTCCCCTTTGCAGCTTCCTTTAATTGCTATCTTCCCTCATTAGATTGCAAGATCCCTGAAGACCAGGACTAACTTTCTTATTTGTATTTATATCCTCAGAACTTATCATAGTAATTGGCACATAGTATGTGTTTAATAAATGTACATTAACTCATGCTATGACCTTCATATAACTTTATGATTTTTCATTTCAACATAATTAAAAGTAAAAAATATATTAAGAGGGGCAAATTTAAACAAATACCACCATTTCCTCTCATTGTTCATTTTCTGACTCCATCTTGTTTGATTTGGGGTTTACCACTGTGACTGGAATTCAAAGTTCTCTCAACCACCTCCCACATTGGGTGATTTACTTTTCATTATCCTTAGTCTCAGCTGCAAGTGACAGCTATGGGCAAAAATCTGTTCCCAGCTGGATATTAGTCTCTTTCCTTTCCTGTGCTACCTCCATTTCCTACATTATTTAATTCACTGACTCATCCTAGCCAACCAGGCAGAGACCTTCCCTTTTATACTCTCTCCTCTATGACAGTTGAGATCCATTACTTGTTACCACAAAATAAGGTGGTGAAAATAATGGAAGGTTGCTGACACAGACTGCAACAATATTAAGGAAGTTGCAGAATGGTTCACAGAATAGAAGCTGGTGAGTGGGGACATTTACCTTGCTAGGTCATAGAAGCTATTAGGTACAGGGAGTTCTGAGTGAGTACATTAAATCATAGGTCAGTTACCTTGTTTTGCTTCTTTGTACCTTGACTTGTAGATACAACTGTAATTGCTATCTCTACCTCTGGCACATAATTCATTTCCAAGGAGATTTTAAAAAATTGTTTTATATATTTTTAGTTTTCAATGTTCACTTTCATAAGATTTTGAGTTTTAATTTTTTTTCTCTCTCCTCTCTCACTAAGATGGCGTGCAATCTGATATAGGCTCTACATATATATTCATGTTAAATATATTTTCACATTAGTCATTTTGTAAAGAAGAATTAAAACCAATGAGAGAAACTACAACAAAGAAGAAACAAAACAAAACAACAAAAAGAGAGCAAATAGTACGCTTCCATCTGTGTTCAGACTCCATAGTTCTTTCTCTGAATGTGAACAGTATTTTCCATCATAAGTCTTTTGGAGTTGTCTTAGATCCTTGCATTGCTGAGAAGGCCTAAGTCTATCAAAGTGAGTCATCACACAGTGTTGCTGTTATTGTGTACAATGTTCTCCTGGTTCTGCTTGCTTTACTCAGCATCACCTCATATAAATCTCACCAGATTTTTCTGAAGTCTGCCTGCTCATCATTTCTCATATCACAATAGTGTTCCATTACATCCATATACCACAACTTCTTCAGTCATTCCCTAATTGATGGGCAACCCCTCAATTTACAATTCTTGGCTACCACAAAAAGAACTGCTATAAATGTTTTTTGAATGTGTGGGTCCTTTCCCTGTTTTTATGATCTCTTTGAGATATAGACCAAGAAGTGGTATTGTTGGGTCAAAAGATATGATCAATTTTACAGTCCTTTGGGCATAGTTCCAAATTGATCTCCAAAATAGTTGGATGAGTTCACAACTCCACCAACAATGCATTAGTGCTCCAATTTTCCCCACATCTTCTCCAACATTTATCATTTTCTGTTTTATTATGTTAGCCAATCTGATAATTGTGATGTGGTACCTCAAAGTTGTTTTGATTTGCATTTCTCTCATCAATAGTGATTTAGAGCATTTTTCATATGGCTATAGATAGCTTTAATTTCTTCATCTGAAAACTGCCTTTTCATATCCTTTGTTTGACCATTTGTCAATTAGGGAATGACTTGTATTCTTATAAAGTTGACTCAGTTCTCTATATATTTTAAGAATGAGGCCTTTATCTGAGACACTGGTTGTAAAGATTGTTTCCCAGCTTTCTGCTTCCCTTGTAATCTTGATTACATTGGTTTTGTTTGTGCAAAATCTTTTGAATTTAATGTAATCAAAATTATCCGTTTTGCATTCCATAATGTACTCTGTTTCTTGTTTGGTCATAAATCCTTTCCTTCTCTATAGAGATCTGAGAGGCAAACTATTCCTTGCTCTCCTAATTTGCTTATAGTCTCACCCTTTATGTTTAAATCATAAACCCATTTTAACCCTATCTTGGTATATGATATGAAATGTTGATCTATAGTATTTTCAATTTTCCCAACAGTTTTTGTTAAATAATGATTTTTTATCCCAGAAGCTGGAGTCTTTGGGTTTGTGAAACAGTAATTTGCTACAGTCATTGACTACTATGTCTTGTGTACCTAACTCATTCCGCTGATTTACCACCCTTTTTCTTAGCCAGTACCAAGTAGTTTTGATGATTGCTGCTTTATAATACAGTTTTACATTTGGTATGGCTAGGCCACCTTCCCTTGCATTTCTTGTCATTATTTTGCTTGATATTCTGGAGCTTTTGTTCTTCCAGATGAATTTTGTTATTATTTTTTTCTAGCTGCATAAAATATTTTTGGTAGTTTGATTGGTATGGCACTAAATAAATAAATTAGTTTAGATAGAATTGTTATTTTTGTTATATTAGCTCAGCCTACCCACTCTTCTTTTTTCTAAAAAGGATTCTGTTACCTTGTTCTTTCAATTAATTCTCTTTTCTGTTTATTCTAAACTTTTATTCTTTGATAGATGATGTTTATACTAATATATTCCTGCTTTAATGTCTTCATGATCCTATCATACTTAAGGTTTCCAAACATAAAGCTTGAATTCCCCCTTCTAAATAATTTCTATATTCTTGCTTTGTAGATATTGCTCCTTTACTTTCTTTTCTACTACATTTCATTTTTAGGATTATCAATTTATGAGGGAGTTAATGAAGCTAGAAGCATTGTCCCATGATAGAAATCCCTCTGTGTGATCCAGTTCTATACCTTCCCCTCCCCAAGATAATTTTTCCCCATTTTTGATGGAATCACCTCTCTGAGTCTCTCCACTAACCTTGCCCCTTAGATACTTGCCTCTTAGAGTTCCAATTTCCCATCTTCTGGGGTAGAATATTGTGCATGAGGTAAAACAGAGAAAATGGTTTCCCTCTACAATGACTTCACAAAGATTTGTACTGTTGTAAGATTTCAAGCTCCTATTGTTGAATCTTTCTTTCCACTCACAAATATATTCTTCAGTAGAACAGTTTTGCCCTATTGCAGCAAGATCTCTATCCTCTCTTCTCGTTTACCCTTCTTTCTAGCTTTTATTCTTTTGAGACTTTTTAACTGTGATGTGTGAATAAAGGAAAGATAAAAAGCATTGAGAAAACCTATTTCCAGAGAAAATAACATTTGATCTTTATTTCCTCTCTTCTCACACACACATATAAATGCTTATGGGGAAAGGTATTTCTCAAATTCATTAATAAATAATATTTCAGAGTTATCAAAACTAATTAAGGAAAATGTTTCCACTTTAATAATTTATGTGGAAAATTAGAATATATCACTCAGATTATCTTTTAATTTGAGGTGAGAATTGAAAAATAAAATATTAATGGTAGATAGAAATAGAGGTGCTTGCTTCATATAGGATACCAATAGAGTAGTCAGTGCTAAAGCTTTATTATGATAAAAAAGTTTTCAACTAAGCAATTTCTCTTCTTATTTTATGTAAACTGCTTTTGTTTCATTAAGCCTATTTAATTTTATGCAATTGATATTTTCTACTAGTCTTTTGTGATCAGTTCTATTCCCCCTTTTATTAAGAATATTCCTATTAAAAATATTTGTGGAAGGTACCTTCTTCTAAACCTAATTTCTGTGAAGATATGTTCCACTTTGGCCAGCAGTTTTCATCAAATAAAAGAGTCCTCATTGCAATTTATGTTATTCTGTTTGTCAATCATTAGGTTATTAAAAAAAAATCCTTTTGGAACACTTTTTTCCCTTTTCTGTTCCACTGATTCTTTCAGATTTTTAAAAGCTTTACCAAATAGTTGCTTTTTATGATTTCAGTTCATTCATTTTTCGGTTGTGTTCAGTTCCTTGTGACCCCATGTGGGATTTTCTTGGCAAATGTTTGTCATTTCCTTCTGTAGCTCATTTTACAGATGAGAACACTGAGGCAAACAGGGTTAAATGACTTGCCTAAGGTCACACAGCTAGAAAGTGTCTGAGGCCAGATTTGAGCTGATGAAGATAAGTCTTCCTGACTCTAGGCCTGGTATTCAGTCCGCTGAACTACTAGCTGCCTTTTTAAAAAAATTATTATTATTGCTTCTTGATGATTTCTAATATAATTTGAAATCTGGAAAATCCATGCCCTTCTTATCCTTTTTCTCTCCATTACATCACTCCAGACATTAGGCCTCTTGCTCCACCAAATGGATTTTGCGATTACTGTGTCTAATTCTATAGAGAATCCCCTTAAGAATTTGATTAGCAAAACACTAGATTTTGATTTAAGTAGTATCATTTTTTAAATTATATTAATGGATTGCAACCAATTGTCTGTCATCTTTCATTTCTGCAAAGTATGTTTTTTACTTAATAATTCCAATGAAGAAGCAAAACATATTTTGGTACCACTACTTACACTATTTCTACTGAATGTTTATTTTTTGAAATTTCATGAACATGAAAAAATTTCTTTTTAGTAGAAACAAACAAATTGAAAATATACTCCCAAATTAATTTGGTTATAAAATGTCATGTTCTGTCTTAAAATTCAGAATATCATATATGACCATGTCTACTCTGTGTCAAACATGGTACCTTACACATAATAGGTATTCAATAAATCTACAGTAAATTAAAAATGTTAACATGAAAAACAATAGATTTATCAAAGTGACTCTTAGGTGTTACTTCACATTCAAATAATGACAAATATGACAAATTCAAAAATGTTAAATATTAGAGGTTCTAGGAGAATGAAGATACCTTAATATACCATCAATAGAGCTAGGGATTGGTACAATCTTTCTGGGTATGTGTGAATGAAATTATAGTAAAAAAGTCACTGCATATAAAAGTATATAACCTTTAATTCAGCAATAAAATTACTAGGCATGTGCCCCAGGGATTTAAAGACAGAAAGGAAACTTCTCTATTTGTAAAAATATTCATAGTAACACATTTTCTAGTTAAAAAAAAGAATCATAAAGTACTAGAAGCTGGAAACTGGGGAAAGATTGAACAAACTGTGGTAAATTATGGAATATTATTGTGCCATTAAAAAAAATGACATGAGAAAAATTCTGCAAAACTTCAGAAGACCTGTGTGAAATGATCAGACGAAACAAATAGAATCAAGAGAAACATGTGCAAAATGACCACAATAATGTAAAATGTAATAATGTTGAAAAATATCAGAATTCTGACCTTTGTGGTTACCCAGTGTGACTGTTGGTACCTTTCTTCTCATAGTAAAGAGTTATACAATGAAACGTATGTTGTCAGTCAGAAAATGTTGATTTTTTTTTTACTTCATTGTATTACTTATTAAAGTTTCTGCTGGGGGAGGTGGAGTCATTGGGAAAAGACTATGAATGCAGGGAAAATATTCATATTTAATTAAGAAAAAATAATTCAAGGATCTAAAGATTTTCAAAAACATGTAAGTTTGTTTCTATATATATACAAGCCATCTGTATATTTAACTGAAATTTCTACCTTCCAACTAAAGTTTTGAGTATATATTAGAAATGGGGGCATTCATATTTACTAAGAAATTGTCTTTGCAGACTCCTTTATGTGTCAGTGTCAAATGGAGTTAAAATAATTCTTTCAGCACATTTCATCAGAAAAATAATCATATTTATTTTGATCATCAAGTTCATGAAAATTAGCTACCAAAGTTATGTAGTCCTCTGAATATTTTTCACCTAGTATATGAATCCATTTACTTGTGTTTTCTTTTAGGTATTTTTTTCCTTTCTGTAGTTTGACTTACTCTTCAAAGGACTATCTGTCTTTTTCACATGCACAATTAAGAAAACATGGAAAAGATAATTTTATTCTTCTTAAATTTAATAGTCACATACAAAAGAGGCCTTAAGTAGAGATTAGTATTTGAGTGGGAGTTGCAAAATTTACTACTTCCTCATTACTTGCAAAAGCTACATGGAAAACACTTTCTCCCCCCCCCCCCTTTTTTCCCCCTAGGTTTGCTGCTATTTATTTGACTTGGTCAATTGTGACATGATGGTATAACAATTTAAGCTAATTTCTCTTTACATACATTTCATTTTTATTACTATGTAAAAGTTGACAATTTATCAAACACATATGAATAATACTTAGAAATACAAAATTATATTTGTTCTTTCACATTTACCTAAAACACTAAATTTATTTTTTTCTTAATGAAATGAAAACAATGGAATTTGAACAATAGTGCAAACTTGCCTCAATTCATACTTAACAAATGTCCACAAGGCCTATATTTGTTGTTTGAAATTTCTATTTTTGAATTCTTTCAAATACTCTTTCCTTACAGGAATTAAGAAAAAGAAAAAAGAAAAAAAACTGCATTATGCAGTTTTTCCAGGAATACTTTGTTATGCAATTTGGTTTAATAATGATCATGGTATGATGTATAAATTTATTGCAAAATGACCAGCAACGTGATTGTCTTACATGCTTATTGATTAATTGACATATACTTCTTTTATACTTACTTTCTTTAAAGAGTCCCCGTAATCACTGAGCCAGGTGGGAAGAAGAAATGCGTTTTCAGAGCATTCTGACTTTCAACTGCATCTTAAGGATCAGCTTTGGAAATGCTGTCATTCTGTATATCTTCTGCCAGACATAGTTCTGAAAAATTCTTCACACCAGTGAGGAACTCTTCAGGGTCCAGAAGTAAGTTGATCATATTTAATGTGATCATTGTGAGTGTAATTTTTTTTAATGTATGGACAGAAGAAAATGAAAATCCTCTATTGTACCACACTACAAAATAGACTAAACCAGAATGGAATAATTTTATTAGGATGAACCAGAGTATTCTGGAGACAAATACTACAATATTTTCAATAGAGAAATTTCCCTTGTAGCTTCTGGAGAGTAATGAAGTTTCTTTCAGTTAAAAGTAAAAAGAACTGAAGGTAGAGGTAAAATCCAATGTCATCTAGTTCTGTTTCTATGATTTTTAGCCTTCTTTCAGTTTAAGAGTGACAAAATACCTTTAGGAAATGTTGAGAAATAGATACTTCAACTGTAATAGAAGAAAAGTTAAGAAATTTTTTCAAAAATTAACTCTGATTTGTCTATCTTCCACTTTGGAAAAAAGGAAGAGAAAAAAGAAAGCTCTCCATATTGTAAGCCTAAACATTTGTTAAATTCATTATGTTTCTGTTTTAATTTTTATTGCTAGGGCTAAGTACTCAAAGAAAGGCTTTTGTCTTGATTAGAGCACGGTAAGTGGTTCTCTAATGTGAAAGAGAAGACTTATTAGATTCAAGTGTAGTTTTTACTAATGGATTTAATGAAGGTAGCAGTCTTTGTTTAATTAACCTTGAAAAATTAGGATAAACAGAAGCAACTTTTCTGAATTAAAATTTGTTTCTTAATTAATGATAAATTAACATGGAGCAATTAATATCACCTCCATTTTTCTATTTTCTCATTTAATATCTGGATCAATTTGAAAGTCAATAATTAATTTTTAGTTACTGATCAATATAAATAAATATATTTATAAAGGTCTAATATTTCTAAAGAATTCTCCATAGTTCATTAAAAATTCTACCATATCCATTAAGATTTCCTTTTTAAAAACATGGATACTAGAAACTTTCTTTGAGAGAATAAAAAACAGTTGAAAGAATAATATGATAAGTTTGTGAACTATTCACATAATTAGAAGAAGATAGTCCTTGTTCTCTCATTTGATGCATCTTCACTTAGACTTAGCAAGTATAGGATCCAGTTTTATAATTCTAGCTATGATTTTGGATTTTTAGTTTTATAAAGGGCCTTATTGTATATGAACAAGGTGTATATGGAAAGTAGCTACAGTGTATATGATAACATGTAGGTGATAAGAACAGTGACTATTATTCTAAAAAGATAATGTAGAACTATCTTAAACATTTTAATGACTACAGACATATATCATATAACTATTTTTTCCATTTTTCTGAAATATTCAAACTTCTATGTCTCTAAAAATCCTGAACAATCACTTATAATATTAGCTAACTCATTTAGTTGGTGTTTTCAATTTTTCCCCTATGGCTTTGCCCAAGCTCCTTTATGGAATGTTTTGGCTTCATTGAAGAGGTGCTATTTTTCTTGTCCATTGTGACAAAGAATTATAATTTTATTATTAAAAAGTAGAGCATTGCATTTAGAGAGAGACATAACAATGCCAGCTCAGTACTAGGTAACATTTGAGCTTAGGATATGTGAAAGTATATTCATTTGGTGTATAATGCTTAAACTGCCTATTAAAGATAATTATTCAATATTACCATCCATATCCAACTTTATCTTCTAGATAAATGACATTGATGGCAAAATGGAGGAAATAGTTACTTATTGGTCTGTTTAATAGTTATTTTTTGTGAGGTTTTAAAAAAAACCAAATATTTTAGTTTTTTATCATAATGTTGCAGGCTAATGCAAAAATTCAAAAGTCAGGAATAAGCAGAAAAAATATATTTTGCAATATTGGAAGCCCACTTCCTCATTTAGGACCACTCAACTAGCATTCTCAAGTGACAACTTCAGTTGTTTATGACTGCCTTTTTGTCACAGACTTTTCCCTAATTTATCTCATCATCATATCACGGATTTTCTGCTTCTCATTCCTTGACAGCTTTGTTTTTCACTTGGTGATAAAAGTTAAGACAGTTACCTTCACTAATGTGTTTGTAACTAATGTATTAGTAATTCCAAGTTGCATAATGTGTCAAAACAGTAAAAATGTGCATTTCTCCTATAACCCCTCAGAATATTGTTTTAACTGTGGAAGTCTCCTTTCAGCATGCCTTACATCCCTATTCTACTTACAAGTGGGGCAGGCCTATTTATATTACTACCCCTACAGTTCTTATTTTAAACTGGGAAAAAGATTTGAATTAGAAGGAGAGTCCTAAGAAATGAATCCTGCCTCAATTCTAAATACTTTGGATTAATATGCTCTATCACATATTCCAAAAGTAGATCTAGCATAAGGGTCTTTTATGTTAATTTCAAAATAAATAAATGGCTGCTTTTGAACTAGGAGCCATGCTTATCTTATACCTTTGGCAAAACTATAGGTATTTGTACTGGCAGATTAAAAAATTCCTAGGTTAGTTGTAAAACTGATTATTGGATTGGAACATGGCAAAAACTTTTCTCTTTCAATACAGGAGTAGCATACTAGAGAAGAAATCCTTGCCACTGTGTACATGTGTTTTCTTATGGGGAAAATTCAAGGCTTGCCATAGGAAAAAATGCACAAAATGGAAAACATCTTAGTAGAGACTATTATTAATTGTGATAATGGAAGATTAAATCCTAATAAAATACACAGATGATATTGAATTGTGGAACACTGGAAAATCAGAGAAATAAGTATTTTAATCATTAGGAGGTTAAAAATATAAGCAGAATCAAATTAATTTTGGCCTTCAAAATCTTTTCATGAATAGATTTGAGGAATACAAATTTAAAATATGCACAGAATAGAGCAAAATTCCAGATTGCTGAGTAGACTATGGGTAGGTGAGAGTAAATTAAGCACTTTCTTCAGAGTATCTGCTGAGAAGGGCAGAGTCAAGATGGTGGAGTCAAGATGGTAAGGCAGAAAAATCACCTGAACTCTCCCAAATTTACCTCTAAACAACTATAAAATAATGCCTCAAAAGGAATTCTGGAGCAACCAAACCGACAAAAAGGTAGGGTGAAACAATTTTTGATCCTAAAACAACTTAGGAAGTTGAAGGAAACCTTGGTTTCACTTGGGGACAAGGGAGTGCAGTCCAGTACAGTCATCATCTGGACAAACTAGCAGTAGACCTGCCTAAGCAGGCCAGTTGTAAGGCCCTGAGCCTCAGAATAGGACAGCAGCTAGCCCCATGGCCCCTGCTCAGGAAGCTTGGGACAATACCTCTTCCACCACAAAAGCAGAATCCAACTTTAAAAGAAAAATTAAAAGTCACAAAATAGTCTAGAAAAAGGAATAAAAAACAAACAACAGACTATAGAAAGTTACTGTGGTGATAGGGAAGATCAAAAAACAAACTCAGAAGAGTACAACAATATGAAAATGGCTACAGTGAGAAGCCTCAAAGACAAATACGAATTTTTCTCAGGCTCAAGAGTATTCCTGGAAGGGCTCAAAAAAGATTTGAAAAACTGAATAAGACAGGTAGATGAAAAATTAGTAAAAAACATTAGAGCAATGCAAGAGAATGATAAAACCCAGCTTAGTAAAGAAAGCACAAAACAATGGGAAAAGATGTATAAAAATTTATGGAAGCAAACATAGCCTTAAAAAGTAGAACTGGTCAAGCAGAAAAGGAGGTATAAAAGCTTACTAAAGAAAATAATTCCCTAAAAATAGAATTGGGCAAGTAGAAGCTAATGACTACATAAGACATCAATAAACAATAAAGAAAAATCAAAAGAATGAAAAAATAGAAG
The DNA here is from genome assembly GCF_003287225.1 of Phascolarctos cinereus. Taxonomy (NCBI): domain Eukaryota; kingdom Metazoa; phylum Chordata; class Mammalia; order Diprotodontia; family Phascolarctidae; genus Phascolarctos; species Phascolarctos cinereus. The sequence goes on from NW_027555736.1 coordinate 252,830,577, forward strand.
AAAATACTGCAAGCAGACAGAAAGACAATTCAAATATTCAAGAGCCACAGGCAGGGTAATGCAGGATTTAGCAGCTTCTACATTAAACAATTGGAGGACTTAGAACAATATTCTGCAAGGCAAAGGAACTAGGATCACAACCAAGATATAGTGAGCTAGGATTACTACCAAAGTGATTATCTACTGAGCATAATCATTCAGAAGGAAAGTGGAGATTCAGTGGAGAGGACTTCCAAGCATTCCTGATAAAAAAACAACAGCTGAACAGAAAATTTAATTTTCAAATAACAAGACTCAAGAGAAGCATAAAAAGGTAAACAGGAAAGAGAAAGCACAAGGGATTCATTCAATAAGGTTAAACTGTTATATACCTACGCAGGATGATAATTCCTATAACTTTTGAGAACTTTATCACTATTAGGGCAGTTAGAGGAAATATGTGTGTGTGTTGTATGTATATGTGTATGTGCGTGGACACACACAAAGAGAAATGAAGAGAGAGAGAGAGAAAGAGAGAGAGAGAAAGAGAGAGAGAGAGAGAGAGAGAGAGAGAGAGAGAGAGAGAGGAATGAGAAAGAAGATTGCACTGAAGAAGAGGAAAAGGAGAGGTAGAATGGAGTGAATTATCTCACATGAGGATGTGTGGAAGACTTATTGCAGTGGAGGGTGGTGTGGGCATTATTTGAATCTTACTCTTATCAGAATTGGCTCAAAGAGGGAATAACATACATACTCAGATGTGTATAAAAATCTATCTTACACTATTGGGAAGTAGGAGAGGAAAGGGATAAGACAGGGTGGACTGTAGAAGGAAAGCAGGATTGGTGGAGGGTGAGTCAGAAGTGGAACACTTCTCAAGAGGAACAAGATAGAAAGTGTAAGAGAGATAAGGCTAAAAAAGGGAAACAAAAGATGGAGTGAAATATACAATAATCATAATGGTAAATGTGAATGTGAGGAACACTCATAAAATGGAAGCAGATAGTAGAATGGATTAAAAACTATAGTCATATGATATGCTATTTAAAAGAAACACTTGAAACACACAGAGTAAAGGTGTAAAGAGTAAAGAGTGGAGAAGAATCCATTATGCTTTAGGTGAAGTAAAAAAATCAGCAGTAGCAAAATAACCTCAGACAAAGCAAAAGCAAAAATATATCTTATTAAAAGAGATAAGCATTTTTCTAAAAGGTACCATAGCCAATGAAGTAATATAATACTAAACATATTTCCACCAAAAGGTACAACACCTATATTTGTAAAGGAGAAGTCAAATGAGTTATAGGAGAAATAGGCAATAAAATTATACTAGTATGGGGACTTCAATATTCCCTTCTCAAAACTAGATAAATCTAACAAAAAAAAGAACAACAGAAAGTTAAGTAGGTGAATAAAATTTTAGAAAATTTAGATAGGATAGATCTCTGGGGAAAATTGAATGGGAATATAAAGAGATACACTTTTTTTTCTCAGTAGTACATGGCACTACACAAAAATTGACCCTGTATATTGGTTGTCACACTGTACAATGTCAAATGCACAACTATTACCAAAGGTAAATTTGCTGTTGGAAGAACCTGAAAATTAGTAAAATCAAGTACAATATGTGAAATAGAGCAAAGAGAATCTAGTGCCAATTCACTCTCTATGGTTAACCTGAAAGCAATGGACACCCAACATAACTCCTGGGAAACAGAAAGCTTTTGGAATGTATCTTTTATTATATCATATATGTATGTGTGTATGTATATATGTATGCATGTATACAACCAGAATTTGAAGAGTGTTTTAAGGTTCATATAGTTTCTTTGTAAAGTTTTATTTCGTTTGATCAAAAAAAAAACACAATTGGCCATGTATTAGAACATAAAAAACTCACAGCCAAATGCAGTAAAGCAGAAATATTAAGTGCATCATTTTCAGATCATAACACAATAAAAATTATATTCAAGAAAAGGAAGTAAAAAGAGAGATTAAAAATTAATTGGAAACTAAATAATCTAGTCCTAAAGAATAAGTGGGTCAAAGGACAAATCATAGAAACAATTAATAATTTCATTAAAGAGAATGACAATAATGAAACAGAATACCGAAATTTATGGGATACAGTCATACCAGGACGGAGGGGAAAATTTTTATCTCTAATTGATCCCATCAATAAAATAGAAAAAGAGCAGATCAATGAATTGGGCATGCAACTAAAAAAAATTTGAAAAAGATCAAGTTAAAAAACCCCACTTAAACACCAAATTTGCACAATTCTGAAAGTCAAATGAGACATTAATAAAATTGAAAGTAAGAAAAGCATCGAACTAGTCAATAAAACTAGAAGCTGGTTTTATGTAAAAAAACCCCTTAAAATAGGTAAACAATTCATTAATTTGATTAAAAAAAGAAAGCAGAAAACCAAATTACCAGTATCAAAAATGAAAAGGGTGAATTCACCACCAGTAATGAGGAAATTAAAGCAATTAATTCAATACATTCTGCCCCTATTTATTATATGCCAATAAACCTGACAATCTAAGGGAAACATAAATTTTTTTAAAAAAATCTTAATTTACCAGATTAACAGAAGAAGAAATAGAATACTTAACCAACATCTTAGAAAAAGCAATTGAATAAGCCATCAAGGAGGACACTAATGCATTGTTGGTGGAGTTGTGAATTAATCCAACCAATCCAGAAAGCAATTGGAGCTGTGGCCAAATGGCTATAAAATTGTGATTCAGCTGTGGAAAAAAAAGTGATAAGGCAAACAGTTGGATCCCTTTGATCCAGCAACACTATTAGTTCCCTATCTAAAAGAGATTTTTTTTAAAAGGGAAAGGCACCTATTTGTACAAAAATTTTTATAGCAGTGCTTTTTATGGTAGCAAAGAATTGGAAATAGAGATGTCCATGAATTAGGGAATGGCTGAACAAGTTGTGGTATTTGATTTTATTAGAATACTATTGTGCTATAAAAAATGACTGGAAACACACACACACGTGTGTGTGTGTGTGTATGTGTATATATATATATATATATATATATATATTCTGAATATATATGTGTGTGCGTATGTGTATATATATATATCTACTTATGCAAAGTGAAGTAAATATAACCAGAATGCTGTGTACAGTAACAACTATATTGTATGATGAACAATTGTGAACAACTCATATTGAAAAATGCTATTTACCTCCAGAGAAAGAGTGGTGGAGACTCTGAATACAGACAGAAGCATACTATTTTTTACTTTATTTTTTCTTTTTCTTCATTTCTTTTTCATGGTCTGTGTTTTCTGTCACAATATGAGTTATATGGAAATATATTTTGCATTATTGCCTATGTATAATGTGTATCAAATTGCTTACTGCCTAGGAGTACGGGGAGGGAGAGAATTTGAAATTCAACAATCTTAAAAAAAGAATGTTAAAAATTATTTTTACATGTAATTGGAAGAAGACAAAATATTAGTATAATAGAGATATAGGTCAAGAACAGATTCTTTCTAATAGTGTCTCCCTACTAAGAGATTCTGGAGTGCCTTCCGCCTATTTCTGGGAATAATGATAACATTCAATGGAAGTACCTTGAGCATGTGAAGATATTTTATTATCAATTCTGGCCAACTAATCACATGGTAAAAACAACTGTCAGCCTTACTCTCTTTCTTTGCCTCAGCACGTCTGGGGGAGTTTCTTGACTATTGAAAGGAGTGAAGCTTACAATCTTGTGAACTTGAATGGTCCACAGGGCTCCTCAACATCCTCTTTTTCCAAGGTTCAGATTTATAGCCATTGCAGCATTGATGCCTTGAGGGACCCTGGCTTTTGGGACTGGCCTTCAAGACCACAGTCCAGCAGTAGCTAAGAATAAGGCTCATCTGGCACCTAGACATGAACTTGGTGGGATTGATGCTATGTAGGAACTTAACTAAAATTTTAATATACTCCCTTCAGAGACTGAGGTGGTGTCAGGGGAAATACATTCCTGAGGTGTTGTAGAGGGAGAAATTTTTTGTAGATATGTTGCTATATCTTTGAGGAAAATGCTATTTTATAAAAACGGATCTAATGTTAAGTAGTTAAATGAAACTGAGGATGTTAGTCACTGGTCTCCTAACCAAGAGGGAAAGCACAGACAGTGGGTGCTTAAGCTAATGGCATTAGAGAAGAAAAATGCCCTCACACATGGTAGCCTACAATTTTAAGGAGATAATGTAGCATCTTAATCCTGAAACAATACGGTTAGATTGTACATGTTACATAGGAAAAATATATCCATTGAAATTAAATTATTGTCTGTGAACCAAAAAGTTTGCATGTATTAGATGCTAATAGACTTTACTATTATGCATTCAAACTTCTTGATCTAACATAATTAATCTATTCCTATAACTTCCAATTGTTTGCATGAAAGTATTTTACTTGAAATATTCAGATAGATGATGATGACAGTGATGCTGCTGATGCTGACAGGTAGAAAGATTAGTTAAAATACTATAATAAAAATTATTTTTTTGTGTGTGTATTAGTCTGTTGGTCTCACTTCCCCAGGGATCAGGTCTACTCTGATTGTCTACTGAAGTAATATTTGGAGCTGCCTAGTAATATTATTAAAATTTACAAGAAGGGGATTGTCCTCTGCTCTGAATAAATCTAAAGGCATGCCAAGAAAGTGACTGGCCTTCTAGTTTAATAAACATTTTCAAACATGCAAGTGTGGTTTACTTTATTGAGTTTAGAAACTTAAACATTTGGTTGGAAAATAAATAACCACCTTTTAAACATGCATTTATTATATATTACCCTGCACAAAGTGAATGAATTAGAAAGAAATTATTAAGTACCTGATAGACAATGGGAATAAAAAAGTCAAAATGTTTGAGCTTACATTCTAATAGGAGGAGACTATACACATAGAAAAGTAGTGGCCAGAGAAGGCAGTTTTGCTCTGGAAAGTCACAACAATTTTGTGAGCCATAGGGAAGTTGATTGCCCCAATTTTCCAATGGTAGTGTTTTTTTTAAATTTAATTTAATTTTCAGTTCCAAATTCTATCCTTCTCACCTCTCTCCCCTGTCTATCAAATGACTGATTTGAATACTGTTTCTAGGAAAAGAGGTGAAAAGTGTATATCGTGAATTCATGTCCTTCTACTTTCTGTTTAGATATCTTATAAGCAATTCTATCTTTTATAGAGATTAGAATCTATTGTACTGTTAAATGCATCAGAGAACTTGAACACCTCCTTATGTCTCTGATCCAATTGATATGTGTGCTCTCTCCACACAAATACTGTCTTCCTATTTGACTCTTGTCCATGACTTATTAAAGCATTTAATTTTTAAATGCCCAGTCATCTTTATTTTCCTCTCAGAGCCCTTCATGATTCTCCTTTTTACTCTAGTTTATTTTCTAGTTTACTTAGTCAAGATGAAGTTTGTGATCACCATCTTTTTGTTGTTGTTTTTATTATTAAAAATCCTTTTTAAAACACATTCTAATAACTTCACAATGACTTTTCCTTTAAGGATATAAATTAATTTTCTTATATCTTCCTTGTAGGCTCATAGATTTAGGGATAGAAGAGACTTCAGAGGTAATCTAATACAATATCTTCATATTATAGATGAGGAGCTGAGATCCAAAGAAATTATATCTCCAACATCAGACAGGTATTAAGTGGTAGAGTCAGGATTAAAATCTCTGCTTTTTTTTATTACAAATTCATCAATCTTTCCAATGTACCATATTGCTTCTTAGGTTTTACGACCAACAATTAAATTATTGGGCAGCTCGGTGGTACACTGGATAGAGTGCTGGGCCTGGAGTTAGAAAGACATGAGCTCAAATCTGGCCTCAAGCACTTACTAGCTGGGTGATCCTGGGCAAGCCATTTAACCATATTTGCCTCAGTTTCTCCTCTGTAAAATAAGCTGGAGAAGGAAATGGAAAACCAGTCTAGTGTCTTTGACAAGAAAACTCTAAATTCATGAAGAGTTGGACATGACTAAAATGACTGAATAGCAACAAGTTAAATTATCAATAAATTTCCTCTTTGGACATTCTTCAAACATTTTCCTATCAGATCATTGTTACTCTATTTGACAAATTACTGAATTTTCTCTGAAATGGTTTTAAATATTTTTGTTAATTCTCTGGATAGTTTGTGTATCAGACATCTATTAAAGATGATTGTCACAAGGATTGTTTCCCCAAGATATTTTCTCATTTCATTGGTGAAGAAAATTCTAATAAAGAGAATTCCTGTAGCAATGAAGATCTACCACAAATAATCTCAAGTTGCCTTAGAGATCAAGTGACTTTCTCTGAGTCACAGATCCAAAATGTGTCCAAAATGAGACTTGAACTTGTTTTCCTTACTCTGGGACTGTCATTTTATCCACTGAACCACATTGCTTTTCTTCCCTTTTTTTCCTGAATTCCTCATTATTCATTATTTGTTACTTCAAGATAGTATTCTTTTGTGTTTAATTATAGTGATTTGATTAGTCATTCACTAATGATTCCTAACCATTTTCCCTCAAAAAATGACAGCTAGGAGTTTTTTTTTCATATACTTACAACTTTCCTTTTGTCTTTGATATCCTCAAGACATATGTTTAGCAGTGGGTCTTCAAGTCAAATGATAAGGACATTTAAGGATTTTTTTGGTGTAAGATTAAATTGTTTCCCAGAATGGCTTAACCAATTCATAGATTTATCATTGGTATATCAGTCTTTCTATATCCCCTCCAATATTTCTCTCTTGTCATATTTAGGATTTTTGCTGAATTTAAAGCAAGTCTTCAACATTGCTTTAATTTGTACTTCTCTTGTTAGTGATTTCAACAGATTTTCATGCATTTCTTAATAGTTTGTAATTATTCTTTTAAGAACTATTTGTTTATATACTACTAAGCATGTTGGCACATGCCTATAAGCTACTGGGAGTGAGGTGTGGAAGGTAGTGGTGATAAAATCCAGATCTTGAAATCCAGAATTTGGAACTTTAGTAAAGCTAAAGCTTATCTGTTGTCCACACTAAGTCCAGCACCAACATGGTGAGTGAGCCCTTGACATCAGAGGGTCACCAGGCTGCTTAAGAAAAAGAGAACCAGATCAGGTTAGAAAAGCAGAGCAATTTAATGCTTCCATGATTATCAGGATTGGATTCAGACATGTTAGTGGCTATGCACTTCCATTTTGGGAGAGATAGAGATACCCAATCTGAGAGGGAAAGAAAGGAGGAGGAAGGAAGGAAACAGAAAGAAAGAAAGAGAAAATTTGTTGTATCTGTTGGGGAAGAAGTATGGGTTTTATATAGTTTGTTAATTTTGATCATCAGAACTTTGTCATAGATCATTTATACATCTTTTAATAAGTTATTTCTCCACTTATTCTAGCTTCATTGATATTTATTGTGCAAAAGTTCTCTCTCCTTTTAATTTCATTTATTTGAAATTATTTACCTTATCTTTTTAATTACCTCTACTTCTCATTTGGTTAAGAATTCTCCCTATAGCCATAGTTGTAAAAGATATATTCTTCCATTTTCTTCTCTAAAAAAAATCAAATTAACCTCTTACATTTAGGTAGCTTATCCATTTAGAACTTATTATGATTTATCATGTAAATTCTTGGCTTAAATATTTTCCTGGTTTCTTAGAATTTCTTATCAAACAAGAAGTCCTTTACGAAGTCACATATGTTCCTCAGTTTAACACACACTGGTCTCCTGAGTGTAATTGTTTGTTCTTTCTTATTTGATTTGTCCCGCTGATCTTTTTCAAAAACCATGTCCAAATACATTTTGTGATGACTGTTTTAAAATACACTTTGAGGTCAAGATTTTTTCTTTACTCCATTTGTGGTTGTTATTAATATCATGTCAAGCCAAAAAGAACTTATTAAGTTCCTCTTTATTGTCAAGCACTGTGCTAATTAATCATTGAGTATACAAAGAAAGGCAAAACAAACAAACAAAAAACCAAACTATCCCTGATTTCAAGAAGCTCAAAATCTAATGGGGAGGGAGGATAGAGAAACAATATTCAAACTCTGTATGGATGAAATATAGACAGGTTTAATCAGAGATAATTGAGAAGGCATTAATGACTACTGGGAAAGACTTCTTCAAGTATGTAGGATTTTAGTTGGGACCTGAAGAAATCTAGCAAAATAAACAGGCAGACATAAGAAGGAAGAAAAGTCCAGACACAAGGGTACAGCCAATAAAAATGTCTGAACTTGTAAGATGGAGCACCTTATGTGAAAAGCAAATAAGCCAGTTACAATTTTTCACAGAGTATGAGGAGAGGAGTAAGGTATAAGAAGACTGGAAAGGTAGGAGGGGGTAAGTTATGAAAAACTTTAGAAGCCAAACAGAGAATTTAATATTTGATCATAGAGATAATAAGGAACCACTGCAGTTTATTGACTAAGGAAATTTCCCAGTTAGATCTGCTGAGTGGAGGATGGACCAGAATGAGGAGAGGTGATATAGGGAGATCAACCAGCAGGCTATTGCAATAGTCCAGGTATAAAGTGATGAGGTCTTACACTAGATGGTATAAGTGTCAGTGTCAGAGGAAAGAAAGAAGTCTTTGTAATAGATATCACAACATGTAAAATCTACAGGCTTTGGAATCAGATTGAACAGGGGGAGGAGAGAATAAGAAGTCAAGGATAACACCTATTTGTGAGCCTGGGAGACTGGAAAGATGGAGTACACTTCATAGTAAAAGGAATGTTAGGAAGAATGGATGATTTGGGGTAAAGTTTGACTTCATTATTCTCATCTTTAACCTTTAAAAAAATTTCTGAACTAAACAAACTTGAAGAAAGTGAACATTTCCATGTTTAACATTTTAAACTTTTCAAACCAAAATATCTTTCTCACACCATAAATCTCATTTCTTTCATCTTTGTTTGATGAAGTTCAGACAGAAACAAGGACAAATCACTATTCTTATATATTTAACATTCTGTGATCTATTGCAAAGGTGGATTCAATGTCATTGCAAAAGATGTAAATTCATCTATAATCTCACTCAGTTTATATGTGGGACAATTTCTTTTCTTTTCTTTTTTTTTTTTTAGGCAATTGGGGTTAAGTGACTTGCCCATGGTCACACAGCCAGTAAGTGTGAAGTGTTTGGTCTGAGGCCAGATTTGAACTCAGGTCCCCCTGACTTGAGGGTTGGTGCTCTATCCACTGTGCCACCTAGCTGCCCCCATGTGGGACAATTTCAATAGCCAACACAAAGACTTGAATTACCTAATCTTCCTTTAGTTCTCATCTTTTTTTTAAAAAAATTTTTTAGCTAGGTTTCTTTGTTTTTAAAGATTTTAATTCCATTTAGTGTAGGTATTATTAATATTAAGTATGGTAACATAAAAGTACTGCTTTTAAATTTTTATCAATCAGTATTATGTCTGAGTAGTTGTGGGAAAAAGACCTATCTATCATAATGCTCCAGTTCCAGTATCATCTCTGATAAATGCTCAGTGATAATATAGGATTTCTCTTTGTTTTGGGGGATTTGTTATCCATTAGCTCATAAAGCTTCTGGTATATGATTCTAGCCACTTAGTTATGTCCTTATAGTCATCCAATAGATGTCAACTTTTTGCAACCCATAGTGATATGTTGCTAAGGTGACATTATTTCATTCAATAATCTGCACTGATCAATAATCTAGTCTCTTTAAAGATAAATTTTTGTAATTTCTGGTGGCAGTGAAATTATATTGAATCATTATCATAAATCCTTCTATAAACAAATCTTCACAACAGCCATTTATTTGATGCTTCTTTGTCAGCTGGTTAGACATTGCCCATAAAATACCTTCTGATTCTTTCTTCTTTTTTGATTTTTTTTATTCTTTTCTGATTCTTTTGATATTAGCCATTTTATAGGTTGCCTAGATGTAAAACACATTTGTTAAATTTAATTAATCCAATGATTTATACCTGTTGTCAGGTTTTACTATCACTTTGTGAAATTAATTTTTTTGTCTCAAAAGAATTTGTGTAAGTGTTTAACTTACTTATAGTGTGCTCTAATTGATTCATTTATTGTTATTGCTGCTATTTCCCTTCAGAATCTAGACCTTTTTCTCCTCCCAAATATACATAGTAGACAAATTATTTGCTTTGGAAATAGACCAAGATACAGAAATACAAGAAAAGTAAATAAATACAGCAACCAACAGAGTGGTAGATAACCAAATAAATTACCTCAGGAAAGATGGATAATAAAATGAAAAAAAAAAAAGAAACCCAGTAGGTTAATAACAGCAATAACAAAATGATAAAAGAGATATCAGTATGCGAAAATTTTCAAAAATACAAAGAGACATGAATGAAAATGGAAGTCAAAAAGAAATGATGGTGAAGAAAAAAAGCCTGAAACATCATGGACTAAACCTCACAATACCCCACCTATAGGTGAATAAATTTTTTTTTTTTTGTTTCTGGGAATAAATTACCAAATGGGAGGGAACTTAAAAGGAGAGAAGGGAATAAGTTAAATAGGAGTATGTTATGTACTCAGGTCAAGTCAAAAGTGAATGATGAAAGGAAAATAACTCCTATAGTTTCTCAAGAAGAAGAAGGCTTGAGGAGGCAGTGAAGATACTGATAGAGGGGAAAATCTTGATTCAGTGATGGAAAAAGTCCCACTGAAGAATGCTCATATGAAGGAAGAGAAATATTCTATAAAGGGAAATGGGGACTTTATACTGTACATAATTATTTCCCAGAGATTTATTGTAAAGAGAAAACTTACTCTGCCTTAGGAGAAGGTGGAGAGCTCCTTCTCCTAAGAAGAGAGCAAGTCACACTCAAAAGAGGCAAGGACCCAGAAAAGGAGATTTCATGTAAATGGGAAAAATGAGAATGAAGGAAGACAAAGGGTAGTACTTATCAACATAGTCATAGATAAATGATTGCCTTACATCTGTGAGATAGGCCAGAGGCAATTATTGGGGGGTGGGAGGAGTATAATTGGCTTCATATCTAGTCCATTCACTTAACTGATGCATTCATCTCATTAGGCAAGTTGTAATGGGTTTAAACTTGGGCTATTCCAAGGCTTTAGAAGGAGAAACGGGGGAAAGTAGCTGCAGTGAAGGAACAGCAAGAAGTAGAAGAGGGTCTTGGAATCAGTAAAGGGCTAACTTCATGGGCTAAGGTTCAACTGCTATTTTTCTTTAACAGTCTCCATATCCCACATCAGATTCTTTGAATACAGAGGATCAATTAAACATTGCTATATACAACTGTTATGAACTGTACAAATTTACAAGAAAAATTTTCTAACCCTATAACCCCATCATGTAGTGCATACCTATGGCAGCACATCATAAGGCACTTGGTTGTGTCTTACAATAGTAAGAATAATTTATTGCGAGAGGGAGAAAGATAGGTATTATTGTGTTTTTTATTTGTTGCTGTTATTATTGTATATGTTGTTATTATTGTAACAATTCATTAACTTTGGAGACTGAAAGTTATGGACTGACCATATCCAGTTATTCTGGATATGCTCTCTCAGCTCTTGATGCTCCTAGAAAAAGGTCTACATTTTTTGGAAGAGTTGATTTATGCCTTTATACCTTTACATAATTCAAACTTTACATAAATCAAATATTAAACCTGTGATTTAGTAGGTGGGAAACTTTCCCATCCAAAGTGGAAAAGCTGAACAAGGCAAGGGGTCAAGAGGAATTTATTACTATTTTTAAAGGACTTTCTGTTCAAGCGCTCAAGCAAGATTGATCTATTAAGACTCACCGTAGAATTTGGCTGCACTACTTAACCCATCTCATAGGCATCACATTGGCCTTCTCTCTTGCATTTATTTCCATTTTGCTGATTTATTTGCTTCAATATCCTTACCTAGTAGACAAAGGATATTTATAATCTGGATAGAATCTATCTCATACAGCAAGTTCCACTGCTTATAATTAAGATAAGGTGTACTTGCCTTACTTTTAGTTAACATGGACATTAGTCAGTATAATGATTAGTTTATAGTTGTAGTATAGTATATGGACATCATTAACAATATCTCTCTTTTGTACCTATTAATCTCATACAAAATTTTTCTGAAAGTTTATAGCTCTTTTCTTATTTTAATAGCATAATATGTTAAAAATAAATATCAACAGTCAAAATTAGCAATCACACAAATAAAACAAAGGCATGAGAGATTTTACACAGAAAGGGGCTTCCATCAGGCAGTGGTGCTCAAATTTCTAGTGCACAAACCACTAAATTTATCAGAAATCACATTTTAATTCATGGTTTAAAGAGCAAAACTTTTAAGGCTTTTACCTGATTGGAGGAGGTACAAAATTTTTATTGGAGAGTTGATAAAAGGTTTGTTGATATTTAGAGGTTGAGTCTTCTGGGAGCCAAGTTGGCAGACTAAGCAGTAAATCATTCTCACTCTCCCTTATTGACCTCTAAAAAACTCAGAAAATATTGCTCCAGGAAAAATCCAGGAACAGCTGGAGCCAACAGAAACAGCCACCTTTTAGGCAAGGAGGCTTGGGAGACTAATGGGAAAAGTCCCTGTAGCTGTGGTGGAAGGGCAGCAGTACAGGATGGGAGATGTCCCAGCAAGCCAGTGACAAGCCCCACCTCAGGAAACCATTGGGAGATCCTGAGCCTCAAGGTGGTGGATCAGGCAAGCACCAATATCAGGAATCTCAGCATGCCTTAGCACAGCCAGGCAAAATGGTAGACTCCATCTTGGAAAACCACCACATGCACTGGTGGACAAGCATCATTGATCAGCCAAACCTCCCTGTGTTTTAGTGCAGCCTGGGTGAGGAGGCATCCTTCAGGGGCCAGACACCAACCTCCACTCTCAGAGCTCCAGTGTAGGTAGCCCCAGGGAAAAGCAGAAAACCCCACCTAGCCTCAGCAAATTCCAGCTACCACAACTATGACCCCAGTTTAGTACCAGATAAGCTACAGATAAGACCCCTACAGTCTCCAGCTGCCAACCCCTGAGGTCCCAGCACACAAAGCCAATGACCAGGCTCCTGGCCCCTGGGTCAAGAATCTTGGGTCAGGGCCCCCTGTGCTCCAGCAAGAGAGATCAACTTTAAAAGTGAGGAAATAAGCAAACATCATGAACAAAAAGCAGAAATGGACAACCATAGATTCTTTCTATAGGAACAGGGAAGATCAAAACACAAATTCAGCAGAGCTCAACATTGTCAACATAACCGCATCTGAAACCTCAAAGGGGAATATAAACTGGTCTCAAGCCCAAAAAGCTTTCTTGGAAGAGCTCAAGAAGAATTTTAAGAGTCAAATAAGAGAGTAGAAGAAAAATTGGGAAAAGAAATGAGAGGTATACAAGAGAGAATCAATAGTTTGGAAAAGAAGGACAAAAATTGACTATTGAAAACAATTCCTTAAAAAATACAATTGGCAGGGGCAGCTAGGTGGCACAGTGGATAGAGCACAGGCCCTGGAGTCAGGAAGACCTGAGTTCAAATCCAGCCTCAGACTGGACTTACTAACTGTGTGACCCTGGGCAAGTCACTTAACTCCAATCGCCTAAAAAAAAATTAAAAAAATACAATTGGACAAATGAGAAAAAAAATACAATGAAGAAAACAACTCCTTAAAAAGTAGAATTGGCCAAATGGAAAAGAAGGCACAAAACAAGGCACTGAAGAGGAGGAGAAGGACATTCAATTAAATAGGGGACTTCCAAACCTTCCTGATGAAAAGATCAGAGCTCGACAGAAAATTTGGTCTTCAAATACAAGACTCAAGAGAGCCATAAAAAGGTAAAAGGGAAAGGGAAAAATGCTATTCAATAAGAACACACTGTTTATATCCCTACACAGGAAAATCATACTTGTAACTCTTGAGAACTGCATATTTATTATGACATTTGGAAGGGAAACACATTGACAGAGGATGTGGGTGTAAGTTGACTTTGATGTGATGATAAAAAACCTAATTAAGTGATGAAAAAGGATTGCAATGGGAGAAGAGGAAAGGAGGAGGCAGAAAAGGCTAAATTATATCACATGAAGAGGTACAAGTAGGTTAGAGTAGAGGTAAAGGAGGGTTGGAGATGAGCATTGTTTGAACTTTACTTTCATCAGATTTGGCTCAAGGAAGGAATAACATACTAAGTTATGTATAGAAATCTAACTTGCTCTATAGGAAGTAGGAGGGGAAAGGGGAAAGAAAAGGGAGAGGGTGGATAGAAGGGAGGGCAGATTGAAGGAGGTGGTGGTTAAAAGCAAAACTAGTGAGGAGAGAAAAGAAGAGAAAGAAAAGCATAAATGGTGGAGGAAGGGAATAGGATGGAAAGACAGTAATCATAACTGTGAATGTGAATGGGGTGAACTCTCCAATAAAATGGAAATGGATAGGAGAATGGATTAAAAAACATAATCCTACAATATGTTGTTTACAAGAAACACATTTGAAACAGAGGGATACACACAGAGTAAAGGTAAAAGAATGAAGTAGAATATATTATGCTTTAGTTGATGTAAAAAAGCAATTGTAGCAATCCTGATCTCAGACAAAGCAAAAGCAAAAATAGATCTAATTAAAAGAGATAAGGAAGGAAACTACATCCTGATAAAAGACATCTGACAAAATACAATGAAGTAATGTCATTACTAAACATTTATGCACCAAGTGGTAAAGCATCCATGTACTTAGAGGAGAAATTAAGGGAGTTACTGGAAGAAACATGCAGCAATACTATACTAGTGGGGGACCTCAATCTCCTTCTCTCTGAACTAGATAAATCTCACCGCAAAATGAATAAGAAATAAGTTAAAGGCCTCTGGAGAAAATTGATTGGGGATAGAAAGGAATATACCTTTCTCAGCGGTACATGGCATGTAGACAAAAATCGACCTCGTATTAGATTATAAAAACCTGACAATACAATGCAAAAAGGGAGAAGTATTGAATGTATCCTTTTCAGATCATGATGCAATAAAAATTACATGTATTGAAGGGCCATGAAAAGATAGACTAAAAATTAATTGGAAACTAAATAATCTAATCCTAAAGAATGAGTGAGTTAAAGAACACATAACATAAAAAATCACTAACTTCATCAAGAGAATAACAATAATGAGACAACATGCCAAAACTTATGGGATGCAGTGAAAGTGGTTCTTAGGGGAAGTTATGTATCTCTCAATGCTTACACGAATAAAATAGAGAAAGAGGAGATCAATGAATGGAGAATGCAACTAAAAAAGTTAGAAAAAGAACAAATTAAAGAATCCCCAATTAAATACCAAATTAGAAAAGGACCTCATTTCTAAAATATATAATTATGTCAAATGTATAAGAATACAAGTAATTCCTTAATTGATAAATGCTCAAAGTATATTAACAGACAGTTTTCAGATAAAGAAATGAAAGCTTTCTATACTCATATGAAAACATGCTCTAAATCACTATTGATTAGAGAAATGCAAGTCAAAACAACCCTGAAATACCATATCATACCCATCAGATTGGCTAACATGACAAAACAGGAAAAGGATAAATGCTGGAGAACATGCATTGTTGGTGGTGTTGTGAACTGATGCTCTCTGGAGAGCAATTTGGAACTATGCCCAAAGGGCTATAAAAATATGCATACCCTTTGACCCAGCAATACAACTTCTAGGATTGTATCCCGAAGAGATTATATAAATGGAAAAAGAACTCACATGTACTAAAAATATTTATGGCAGTTCTTTTTGTGGTGGCTAAGAGTTGGAAATTGAGGGGATGCTTATAAGTTGGGGAATGACTGAACAAATTGTGGTATATGGATGTAATGGAACACTATTGTTCATAAGAAATGATGAGCAAATGGACTTCAGAAAAACCTGGAAAGACTTGTATGGACTGATCCTGAGTGAAGTGAGCAGAACCAGGAGAACATTGCACACATTCATAGCCACATTATGTGATGACTAAGTTTGATAGACTTAGCTTTTCTTAGCAATGCAAGGATATAAGACAACTCCAAAAGACTCTTGATGGAAAAAGCTATTCACCTCCAGAAAAAGAATTATGGAGTCTGAATGCAGATTGAAGCATATTATTTGCTCTCTCTCTCTTCTTTTGTTTCCTCTTTCTCATGGTTCCTCCCATTGGTTCTAATTCTTCTTCACAACGTGACTAATGTGATAATATGTTTAATATGAATGAATATATAGAACCTGTGTCAGATTGCATACAGTCTTGGTGAAGGGGGAGAGGAAAAAGGGGGAGAAAATTTAGAACTAAAAATCTTATGGAAGTGAAAACTAAAAATAAATTAATAAATTGAAATTTAGAGGTTGATAAGAGATAAGGCACAAAACAAACAGTAGAAAATATAGGCCTTGGCAAAGTGTATCAGAGAGATTAAGTATTTTGTTATGCTCTACTTCTCATGGTTCTCTGTTTACTATCTATCCTGTTTAAATATACAGACAGACAGATGGGTAAGTAGATAGATAGACACATACATACATACATAGTCTTGGATGCAGTTTAGGATCTCTCTATTAAAAAGTTAAAGCAATATTAAATCTAAATAAGAAAATGTGGAAAAGTCATATTAAATGTATTACAAACATAGAAATAACTGCATTGAACCAAGTACAGCATACCTATGTCTCCTGAAATGTTTTTCTGATATCGGGCTGTGGGATGCAATGTGTAAAATAGAGTTGGTAATAAAGAAAAAGTTACAGCAGGTGGTTTATGCATTCCAGATTTCAGGGGAGTTAGATTTGGTCATTTTCTGGAGGAAGAAAAGAGCGAGGGATGGAGGGATGGAGGCAGGAAGACAAGAGGGAGGGAGAGATACCAAGGGTAGATTGTGGAATTTCTAGGAAAGGTCCCCAGTTGATCCTCCTCCTCAAATGGGCTCTCCCTTCCCAGTCAACCACTCAGTCAATAAGCATTTAAGTAGTTACTATGTGGCTGGAACTGTTCTAAGCAGAAGGGACACAAAGAAAGTCAAAAAATTGCCCCTGCCTTTAAATATCAGATAGTATAGTGGGGATAATAATGTGAAAACACCAATGAACAAACAAGACAAACAAGGTAAACAAGATAAATCAGAGATAACCAACAAAGGGAATGCAGTGGAATTAAAAGGAACCAGAAAAGACATCCTTTAGATGGGACGTTAGCTGGTACTTGAAGTAAACCAAGGAATCTAGGAAGCAGAAATGAGGATGGAGAGAATTCTAGATATGTAGGACAACCGTTAAAAATACTTGGACTTGGGAGTTGGAATGTCTTGTGTGAAGAATAACAAGGAGGCCAGTGTTGCCAGATGGCAGAGTATGTGGAAAGGTATAAGATATAAAAAGACTGGAAAGATAGGAATGGGTAATAGGGTATGCCCGAGCACTTTTAACTCTAAATATAGGATTTTGTATTTGTTACTGGAGGCAAGAAGGAGCTGCCAAAGTTTATTGAGTAGAGGTGGATGGGGGAATGTCACACCTGCCTGTGTTTTTAGGAGGACCATTTTGACAGATGATGGGGTAGTGAAAAAAAAAGGGAGACCAACTAGTAGTCTCTTGTAACAGTCCAAGAATGAGGTGATGAGGCACTGCACCAGGGTAGTGGCAGTGTCAGAGGAAAGAAGGCATTTTTGAGAGTTTCTACAAGGATCAAATCAACAGGTGTTGGCAGATGGACTATGGAAGGGGATAGGGAAAGCATGAGAAACATTGATGAGTCAAGACTGAATGAAAAACATCATGTGAAAAGCACTGTGCTAAGTGCAGAGTTTCTACTGTCAAGGAGCTCATTTCTAATAGAAACTTTACAATACATGTATACAATGCATATAGAAAGTTTCATCTGCAAATCTCATGGAAAAATCCTATTGTCTGTAGGGTGCAACAGTGAAGTAGGTGATAATGCCCCTTCTTTAATGTTATTTCCACTAGTAAAATCATATTAGTTCCTGTTAAACTATTTGACAGTGCCACACACTTTGGCAGCAAGAATTTTCTTCTCTTCAATAGATGTGGCTGTAGTGTCTACATTTATGTGTGATACATCCCTTCATGCTTGATGTATGCATGTGTACATAATGAAAGCTGTCTCATACATATAGCATAGAGATGTCATTGTGTGGCTCAAAGAGAGGTAGAATAAACATCTCTACCCTCTCCTCCTCTAAGCCTTCTCCAAGGGAGACTTTAATTCCTGCCAGGAAGGGAAGTCAGAGGCAGCCCATCTGCTCTCTTCAGAGATAGGGATACTGGGCTAAAATTATATTTAACTGCTCTCTTAAATATTATTAATTTAGGGGATATAATTTTTAGATTCTGTCTAAATTTTTGATCACTATTTCTTCATGGGGAAATTAGAACATAGTTTCCTTCATGCATCCAATGATAGATCACTTTCAGTGCCCATATCTAGATCAGAAAGTCTATGTATAGCTGGTGGATTGTCTCCTTTTCTTAGCTTTTTCCTTTGTCAGTGTCCATCAGTTATTTCCACCTGCTCATTAGGAAGTTCAACTAACTCTCCTGTGGTCAATAAGTCTGCTAGGAGCCCTCTAACCTTTGGGGCTATTTTGTAAAAAAGCAAATTTTCTAGTCTCTCAATAACTTTGTATGGGTTAGTTTTCCATTGGTTGGTTAACTTTTGAGTCCTTTAAATGTCAAGGTTTTTCAATAGCATTCTGTCTTATCATTGAAGGTCTTGACATCATCTTCCAACATCACAATGTCTTTTGTTTCTGTTGTAGATAACAGATGTTCTGAATATGATCAATTGCATCATCTCCCACAGCTGAGATACTCAAACACAAGTCAACTGAATCCAAATTTCACAGAACAAATCCCCTTAATAAAAGGGGTTTCTAAAAAAAGGGATTCTAAGGATTTGTTCTGTAAAATGTGGAATCAGTCAAAAGGCTGCACCCAAGGACCTGGAAGGCCACATGTGGCCTCGAGGCCTCTTGCACCATGGTGAAAATGGAGTGCAATCCAGTGCAGTCCTCACCAGTGCAGACCAGGCTCCAGCAAACCAGCAGCAAGCCTTGGGAACTATTGAATCAGCAATGGCGGTGGCTGCTTAGGTAGCTCTCAGCCCGCAGATGGCAAGGGGGTCAAACAACTGGTCAGAAGGACATTACAGGGATCCCATTGAGGACACCTGGGGCCTGTTGCTTTGACTTTACTATGATCCAGGTTACAGTCCTCAGTGACATTCCAGGGTGAGGAGGAGCCATAGCTTGTGACCAGCTACAGTGGAGCTGGGACCTCCTCAAATTTCCAGGGCAGAAAAGAGCACTTGTGGTGATTCACAGACTAGAGCACAGACCAGGAGAGTAGTAAACACACCTATCCTTAGATCATAAGACCTTGGAAGAACTGAAAACTTAAGGTAGCTAGAAATATCTCTGAAAACAGGTGCACAGAACCCCTGAAGTTTAGGACAGTGTGCCCTACACCCAGGAAACAGAGCCCCATTTTAGCAAAGAATTGAAAGTCAAGAAATAGGCTATAAACATGAGCAAACAACAGAAAAAATTATGACTATAGAAAATTGCTATGATTACAAAGAAGATATAAAAAACCCACACACACTCAGAAGAAGATAACAAAGTCAAAACTCCTACATCCAAAGCCTCTAAGAAAAATATTAATTGTTCTTAGGCCATGGAAGAGCTCAAGAAGGATTTTGAAAATCAAGTAAGAGAGGCAGAAGAAAAATTAGAAAGAGAAGTGAGAATAATGTAAGAAAATCACACGCAAAAAAGAGTCAACAGCTTGGTAAAGGAGGTGCAAAAAAATACTGAAGAAAATAACATCTTAAAAAAACAAACAAATCAGAATAGGCCAAATGGTAAAAGAGGTACAAAAATCCAGTGAGAAGAATGCCTTGAAAAGCAGAATGGGCCAAATGGAAAAAGAGGCATGAAAACTCACTGAGGAAAATAATTGTTAAAAATTAGAAAAGAGCAAATGGCAGCTAATGACTCTATGAGACATCAAGAGACGATAAAACAAAAACAAGAGAATGAAAAATTAGAAGAAAATGTGAAATATGTTATTGGAATAAGAACTGACCTGGGAAATAGAACCAGGACAGACAATTTAAAAATTATTAAATTCCCTGAAAGCCTTGATCAAAAAAAAAAAAAAAGAGCCTAGACATCATTTTTCAAGAAGTTATCATGGAAAACTGTCCTGATATCCTATAACCAGGAGATAAACTCAAAATTGAAAGAATCCACCTCCTGAAAGAGATATCCAAATGAAAACTCCCAGGAATATTATAGCCAAATTTCAGAGTTCCAAGGTCAAGGAGAAAATATTGCAAGCCCCCAGAAAGAAACAATTCAAGTGTCATGGAGTCAGGATAATACAGTATTTAGCAGCTTCTACATTAAAGCATCATATGGCTTTAAATCTGATATTCTGAAGATACTTTTTTTTTGGGGTGAGGCATTTGGGGTTAAGTGACTTGCCCAGAATCACACAGCTAGTGAGTGTTATGTATTCTGAGGCTGGATTTGAACTCAGGCCCTCCTGACTCCAGGGCCAGTGCTCTATCCACTGCACCACCAAGGTGCCCTGAAATATGATATTCTGGAGGGCAAAGGAGCTAAGATCACAACCAAGAATTTCCTACCTAACAAAACTGAGTATAATACTTAAGAGGAAAAAAAATGGATATTCAATGAAATAGGGGAGTTTCAAGCATTCCTGATGAAAAGAGAAGAGCTGAATAGAAAATTTGACTTTCAGATACAGGACTCAAGAGAAGCATAAAAAGGTAAACAAGAAAGAGGAATCATGAGGGACTTAATAAGGTTAAACTGTTTACATTTCTATATGGGAAGATGATATTTGTAACTTATAAGAACTTTCTCAATATTAAGGCAGTTAAAAAGAGTATATATGGACAGAGGTCACAGGTGTGAGTTGAATGTGATGGGATGATACCTAAAAAAAGAAAGTTAAGGGGTGGGAAAGAAGAATGCACCGAGAGAAAGGGAAAGAGAGATACCGAATGGGTTAAATTATCTCATATAAAAAAGGAAAAAAAAGAACTCTTACAGGTGGCAGGGCATGCTTGAACCTTACTCTCATCAGAATTGACTCAAAGAGAAAATAACACACAGACTCAGTTGTGTATAGAAATCTATCTTACCCTACAGGAAAGTAGGAGGAGAAGGGGATAAGAGAAGGGGGTGGTGCTCATAGAAGGGAGGGTAAATTAGGGGAGGCTACAGTCAGAAGCAAAACACTTTTGAAGAGGGGCAGAATGAAAGGAAAGAGAGAATAGAATAAAGAGGGGGACAATAGGGTGGAGAAAAATACAGTTAGCAATCATAACCATGAAATAATTTTTAAAGCAAGTTTCTCTGATAAAGGCATCAGCTCTCAAGTATGTAGTGAAAAGAGTCAAATTTATAAAAATAGGAGCCACTCCTCAATTGAAAAATGATCAAAAACATAAAGTCAGTTTTCATATGAAGTAATCAAAGCTATCTATAAGCATATGAAAAAATACTCTAAATCACTATTGATTGGAGAAATGCAAATTAAAACCATCTATTAGATTGGCTAATAGGACAGAAAAGAAAAATGACAAATGTTAGAGGGAATGTGAGAAAATTGAGACATTAATGTACTATTAGTGGAGTTGTGAACTGATTCAACCATTATGCAGAAAAATTTGAAACTATGCCCATAGGGTTATGCAATCATGTATACCCTTTGACTTAGCAATACCACTACTAGGTCTGTGGTGTTTCACATCACTCTCCTAGGAGTAAATGTCATAGTAACTTTATTTTCCTGATTGACATAATGTTTTTATCCATATGCCAATGTCAGTATACAAACATTAGATAAAGTATAAAGTATAAAATAAAGGACTAGCAGTAGAAATCTTCAGGCATGCAATTAGAGGACAAATTGCAAGCACATTTCTTTGGAAGCAAATTTAAAAGCAAAAATTCAAAAATGATTTAAAAGTCAATACGACCTGAAGATTACTTCAAGCAAGTACTTAGAAACCATTTTTCCTCTTCATTTTTCTATTTTGATTTTTCCTTGTGTGTTTTTGGAGGGGCTATAGGAGATGGAATTTAATGGAATGGAAAATGGACTGGAATGGAAAGCATACCACAGGATATTATGAGTTGGGCTTCCTAATGTTTATTAGGAGAATAATGACTATATAAACACATGCTGATTTTGTGAATGTCTTTGGTAGGAGAACAAAAATATTTCCTCATCTAGGGAACAATAAAGATTTCTATATTTTTTGATGTGGGTGAAGTAAGATGAGAAGATAAGAGGGTGCTCTTGGCATTTGGCCTCATTTTTGCAGTAAAATATTTACAAGTTCTTAGGTAAGGGGGTGGGGAGTTATGGGAGATATGAGGATGGATGAAAGGGTTTGGAAAAACAGTTGTAATGAGTGGAGAAGTGAATTAATTAGGGAAAGATAAAATAATTGCCTTGAAGCAGTGAGGATTCAAGTGAGGTTACATGACAAAAAATATAGGAGACCCAGATTTTTCTGTTTCGTGATTTTCCCCAGCTTCATTCATTAGAACATGGATAGGATCAAAGACAATGTATAGTGTATGGTGGGAATGATTCATGGCTAAAGCTTCTCGGGACACCCTCCAAATAAGAGAGGCAGAGATAGTGATGATTCATTACTAAGGCTGATGAGGTTATCCCAGTAATGAGCCTCCTGTGGTTTGGTGGCAAAGTCAGTCAGAGAAGTCCAAATTCAAGGATTAACTGATTAATTCACGGCTTAAATTGTAGAACCTGGAGAGACTAGGTTTTCTGGACTGAAAATAGCTATTTTTCTGCTTTACATATTTTTCCTGTAGTTTGATTATTTTGGCAGATTGTTCTCAATTATTTACCTTTTCAGAAGTCTATCTTTAAAAGCTGTAAAAAAGTTATCGTATATTGATACAGTTTTTCCTTGAGATTTAAAAGAGCAATAAAAATTGCTGATGTTATATTGGTTTGACCCACAGAAGCTGGGAGGTGGGATTGGCAACAGAGAATTACACTTAAGATATGCATTCATTTCTTTCTCATAGGAGCATATGTAAAGTTAGTACAGAGTTTGAGAGAATTTTGTACTCCATAATCTCTCTCTATGATAGTGATTGTCTTCAAAGTATAAGCCAAGCTGGGGGGAGGAGGGGAAGGGCAGAGAGGAATACATATGAACAACCAACTGAAGGACAAGAAATAAGTTGTAACCTCTCCCACACATAATAGCCAATTATCCATCTTTGTCCCCTAACACTCTTCTACTCTGTCCCCCTCTTTGTACTGTATGAGCTTTCAGAGTAGATATAATCTAAATACCCTGAAAAGGTGAGAAGAGACTATTTTCCCTTAAGAATTCCACTATCTCTATGAGTCAATGATGAAATAAAGACACAAAATCAGGGTATGTGTGTTTATGGAGAGAAAAAAACTAAATAGGAATATATTAGGGATAAAATGAGGAGAAAGGAAAAGCTTACTCTTTCTTATTCTTAGCATGTCACAAGAGAAAAATATACAGCAAGGAGATGAGGCAAGGAGAGTCAGGATATCATGAACAGAGATTGGGTGAGGTGAATGAACATGTCATGAGTTACACGCTTTACTTGAGTTTCAGCAAGGGTAGCGTTGGGCTGTTAGGGAGTATGATGGAAAATACAATGAAATAAATGGGGAAATAGGCTGAAACAAAGAAATGAAGGATAGAAGTTTAAGAGAGTTGAATTAGAAAGGTAATAATGATAAACAAGACAAACATTACATAATAAGGCCTGATTAAGAAAGTAGGTAGATGGTAAAGGGAAAAGGAAAAGAGGAGATTCAGTTCCCTGGGTCTAATTTGGGAATAGGGAGAAAATTGAAATCATATCATTCCAACTTCAGTTAAACAGTGATGATTTTACTCCTTCCTTTACTGCCCTTTCTTTTTTCCTTTTAAATAAGAATGTACATACCATCTTACACTGTATATCAAAATAAGGTCAAAATGAGTACATGATTTAGATATAAACAGGGATACTATAAGTAAATTATGAAAACATGGAAAAATGCACATCATATCTCTAGATAAGGGAAGTGTTTATGATCAAAACAGATAGTGAGGATCACAGGAAATAAAATGGATAATTCTGATTACCTGAAATTTAAAAAAGTTTTGCACAAAAAAAACTAATACATCCAAAATTAGAAAAAAACAAACCTGGATAGGGAGATTATTTCTTGGATAAAGGCCTTATTTCTTAAATATTTAGAGAACCGGGCCAATTTTATAAAAAATAGCATCCATTCTCCAGTTGACAAATGGCTATAGGATATAAGCAAGCAGTTTTTAGAAGAAATCAAAGCAATCAATAGTTATATGAAAAAATACTCTAAATCAGTACTTATTAGAGAATGTAAATTAAAGCAGCTGTGAGGTGCCACAACACACCTATCAGATTGTTTGACAAGACAGAAAAGGAAAATGACACATATTAGAGAATATGTGGAAAAATTGGGACACTAATACATTGTTGGTGTTGGTAAACTAATAAAACCATTTTCTTGAATAATTTGGAACTACATTCAAAGTGCTATAAAATTGTGAACATTGCCCCACAATGCCACTACTAGGTCTATACCTTAAAGAGATCAAAGAAGAGGGGAAAAGACCTATTTATACAAAAATACTTATAGCACCTCTTTTTGAAGTGGCAAAGAATTGAAAACTGAGGGAACACCCATCAATTGAAGAATATCTGAACATTTGGTATGTTTTCTTTTGCAACATGGCTAATATGGGAAAATGTTTTGCATGACTTCATATATATAATCAATATCAAACTGCTTGCCTTTTCAAGGGAGGAGGAGTGGTAAAATGGAGGGAGAGAATTTGGAACTGAAAATTAAAATTTTTAAAAATAATTTGGAGATGTTTAGCAAAGTAAAAATATTTAAAAACTAAACAGACATATGGAATAAAAAGAAGAAACATTATAACAAAATATGGAGAAAAAAACAATAATCAAAACCATGAATATGGATTTGTTGAACTCATTCATAAAAGTCACATCCCATTCATCTTGCCATCTGTCCTGATGTTGCCCCACTTCCAACCACCTATATTGGAGTTACAGAAATCATTTTCAGTTCCTACAGAATATCCACCTGACTTTGTATCTCCCATCCTGGGTCTGATTTGTCTTGATTGGTGAATGAATGCAAACTTTGACCATCTTGCTACTTTGCCACAGTTCTCCTATCCTTATTTCATGCTGACACACCACACATACCTTTCCACCATTGTCCCTTCATTTTTTGTAAGTAAATAAATACTATCATTGTTTTTGGAAGGGACATGTCAATCATCTGCTCAGTGGATTAACTCACAATCGTCATCACACTCCAGACCAAAACTTTCTTCCCTGACTATTTTTCTCCAATATATATATGTGTTGTCTCTCCCTATTGGAATGTAAGCTCCTATAGTTCAGGGACTGTTTCCTCTTTTTTATTTGTATTAGAATGAATGGCACATAGTAATAACAAGTGCTTTTTCATTCATTTATTTCATAAAATGGATTGCATTCACTGCAAAATGGATTACAAAGTACCCCCCTCTCAACTGCTTGTTCATAAAAATCATACAGAAAACATCAAGATGTATAGACTTAAAATGATAGGTTGATACAGAATCTATTATCCCACCACTTAAAAAAAAAACCCAACAGTAGCAATCATGATCTCAAACAAGGTAAATGTAAAAATGGAGATTCTTAAGTAGTGAAACTACATTATACTTAAAAACACAATAACTAATGGAAATAATCATATCTAATAATAGTATGTTATTTCATTTGATCTATCATCTATCTGTCATCTATCTATACCAAATAATGAGGTATTAAACCACAGAGAACAAATATGAAAAGAATAAGCGGTGTCAAATTCAATGCATCTCTTTCAGCTTTAGACAAATGTAACAGAAAAATAAACAAGAAAAATTAAGAATCTAAAAAGGAATTGAAATGGCAAAGAATAGGCACATTTTGCAACATTGTCTGGACTATTTACAAAAATTTATCATGTTATGAGTCACAATAAATTCATAAGCAAATGCAAAAAAGGAAGAAATAATAAGCATCCTTATAGACTACAATGTAATAAAAATTATCACAAATAAGGGAAACTGGAAGACATTTAAATTTCAGTGGGAACTAAATAATGTAATCACAAAGAATGAGTTAGAGAAAAATACCTGTGAGCATACCTGCCAAAACAGACACAGGAACTTCAGGAACATAAATATAAAACACTTTTTATACAAACAAAGTCATATTTAAATAACTGAAGTAATCTTTATTGTTAATAGGTAGATAAAGCCAATATAATAAAAAAGACAATTTTACTTAATGTATTTATTTAATTCCACCCCAATTTGGTTACTAAAAACAATTATCTTACTGAGTTGGAAAAAATAATAACAAAGTTAATTTGGAAGAACAAAAGGTCAGGAATTTTAAAAAACGGGGAAAAAGATGTAAAGGAAGCAGATTCAGCAGTATCAAACCTTAAATTATATTTTAAAGCAAGAGCATTGTTGAAGTGTAAAATGGATAATTTTTATTATTTTAAATTAAATATTTCTTATATAAATAAACAAAACCAGCATAGCTAAGAATAGAAAGAATGCAGAAAATAGAGAGAAAAAAACTTTCATAGACAATCTCTCATATAGGATGTGATTATGCTGGGATACTGCTGTGGTGTAGGAAATGATGAGCTGGTTGATTTAGGAAAAACATGGAAATACTTGGACATTTGAAGGAAGATGCTATCCACCTCCAGAGAAAGAAGGGTGCATGAATCTATATGTATATATGTGTGTGTGTGTGTGTGTGTGTGTTTATAGATATGTGTGTGTCCAAGTTTAATTGTAAACTTCTTTGAGGGGGGTGGGAGAGAAAAATAAAGTAAAAAGTACACAGCAGAGAACAAAAGAAAACCTAGAAGGAAGCAAAGAAAAGCTGGGTAGCTTTGAAAGCAATGTGTGATATTTATGATATAGATTTTCTTGGAATGGAAATTTGTTGTTTATATTGAATCCTTTCTTACGTTCTGCTGTATTCTTTTTTCTCATTTTGTATTTAAGTTTAAAATGAATAAGAAAATTACAAAAATAAAAAAGAATGAGTCAGAGAAAAAAATAAACAGGTTAAAGCAAATTATAAAAATGAAAGAACATTTTTCTAAGGAAGAAATCCAAGCTGCCAATAGTCATATGAAAAAATTATCCAAATCACTGATAACTAGAGAAATACAGATTAAAGCAATTCTAATGTTCCACCTGACACCCATTAATTTGGCAAAATTGACAGAAGAAGAAAAAGAAAATGGAGGAGGAGGAGGAAGAAGAAAAAGATTTTAAGATAGCATTGAAGTCTAGCCCTTGGGGGACTTGCCATCAAAAGTGAGATTAAGAAAATGAGCTACAGGGGAATATAAGGAGAAAAAGACTAAAACAACCAATGATCTCAGGAGGAAGAAAACTCGTTTAAAAATCTAGAACACAAGAAGATAAATCAACGGGAAAAGTATTAAAAACAGAAAAGATGACTATCAAGATAACTAAGCAAAACAATTATCTACAAATCAATATTGTAATAGAAAGGAACTTAAACTAATATTTTAGGAAAAATAAAACCCTGTGAATTCCTGAGAAAGTATGTCATAGTATAAGGATATCTATATTGATTCAAGAGAAAAACTCTACAAACATGAGACGAATAATCATTTTAAAAAGATAGACATTCAACAAAAAGAGGCATTTGAAATATTTCTACAAAAAGCTCATGACCAAATTATTTGATTTTCAGAAACCCACAGCAACAGAAACTAAGGCATGATATCTTATAAACACACACACACACACGCACACACATTTACTGTATGTATATATGTATACACACACATAAACACCAAGGTAAGCACAATAACAAAATAAGTTGTCCTATTTTTAGAGACTATTATGGGAGAGGAAACTAAAAAAGAAAGAAAGACAACCATGGGATTAAAAAGAGACAGAAGTTTAAAAACAGTCAGATGAGTAAGAGATTTATTTTTAAAGAACACAAAAGATTATAATTGAAGGTGGAGCTTAAATACAATTGATGGTGGAAGACATTCTCAAAACCCTCTTAAAGATGAATCAATTTATTTGTAGGACTGAACTGCAGAATGGGAGGGTGCATAAAAGGGAGAAGGGAAGTGGAAGATAGAGGCAAATGTAGTCTCTCAGAAACAGCAGCTTTCGGTAAAATGGAGAATCAACAAAGGGAGGGATTGAAATGGGAAAAGAGATCTTGATTGAGTTATGGGAAGGAATTCAACTAAAGAATACTCTGATAGTAGGAGATATATTCTGTAGTGGAGATAAGGATCTTAAAAAAAGTCTTATCTTAAGGGATTTGGTGCTCTGAGAGAATGTGGGGCCTTGATGGACAATATGATGCCTTAGGAGAATGAATTCCTGAGAATTCATCATCCAGAAATGTGGGAGGGCTTGGACACAGATAGGAAATTCCAATGTAGATTGGAAAGGAATTAATGAAGAGCACAAGCTAAAGAAATCTATTTTGGAAAAAAAAGACAGATATTTAAAAAAACTAGCAAATAAAAGAAGCTGAAATGGATTAGATGGAGAGGAATTTTAATTAACTATTTAACTGGGAGAAGAAAGATAGGAAAACTTAGATAAATAAACTAAAGAGAGAAAAAATTAAAAAAATGTTAATTGAAACTCCAAAACTAGGAAAAAGGATAAAAAATAGGAAAAGAATGGAGGTGAGACTTCAGAATGAAAGGAAGAAAACCTATGGAAATAAAGTTGCTTTGAAGTAACAAACAAAAATAACTGAAGAGGTAAAGTTCTGTCCTAAAAGAGGAAGGGGAACAAAAAAAATCAGAAAAATGCAATATTATAGACTCGAAGGAAACGCCTCTCATAACTTTAAATGTATGGATTAAATAATCTAATAAAATGAGAGAAGGACAAATCATATAGGAAAATAAACCACACCATCTATTACTTATAAGAAACACATCTAAGTAGCATAGACATAATAAAAATGAGAAGCTGAAAAAAATTACCATGCATCAGATAAATAAAATATTAGGAATTGCAAGCATTTTAACAGATAAAGCAAAAACAAAAGCTTTCAATATAAAGATAAATAAATTGCACTTTGCTAAAAAGAACCCTAAAGTAAAAAAAAAAGATGTTAATATTAAATGTTTATGCTTCAGATGCCATATCATCCAGATTCATAAAGAAGAAATTAGTTGGATTCTACAAGACATATCTAGAGACAAAATAATATTAGAAGATGTTAATGTCCCTTTCTTAGTTTTGGACAAATTGAATATAAATTAAAAAAAAAGGGAAAACTAAGTTGAAAAAATTGATAAACTAAAGCTAAAAGAAAAACCTTTGGTATCTTTTAAATGGGCTTGATTAATGCAACATGGCATCACATATAACTTTTACAGAAATTGATTACATAGTCAGTTGAAGAGATATAGCAAATAAATGTAAATAGGTACAAGTAGCAAGCACATCTTTTACATTCCATAACACAATAAAATTGTAATTATTTTAAAGAAGAGAAACCCAAAACCAAATGGAGACTTAATAGTGAAACCCTAAATGACAAATAGATTAAAGAACAAATTGTAGAAATAATAATTATGTGAAAAACAATGATAATGATAAATGAAGTACATAAACAAATTTCTTGCATACTACTAAAGCAATTCAAAATACATCCCTAAAAATATAGATTAACAAAGCAGAAAGGGAGTGGAGCCAAGATGGCGAGTAAAAGCAGTGACTTGCTTGAGCTCTCCCGCAGACCCCTCCAAATACCTATAAAAATGGCTCTAAGCAAATTCTAAAGCAGCAGAACCCACAAAAAGTAAGAGTGAAACAATTTCCAGCCCAAGACAGCCTGGATGGTTGATCAGAAGGGTATATCACACTGAGTGGGGAGAGGAACGCAGTTTGGCATGGAGTACAGACAAAACAGGCCTCAGTAAACCTGGAGCAGGCCTCAGAGGACTGAATTATGGGCATCTGTGGCATTTTCCAGATTTCACAATCCACAAATGCCAAAGACAGCGTAGAAGGTCAGTGGGAAAAGTCCGTGACTGAGGTGAGAGAGAGAAGCTTGGTCCCAGTCACAGTTCTTGTGCATGGCCCCATGGTGGCAGCTGCCTCCAGAACTTTCAGCCACATACTGAGGGGAAATCAAGTGGTTGATCAGAGGGGAATTGCAGGTATCTCTCTGCTGGTGCTGAAGCAGGATTCTCTTGCTTTGTCCATGCTTGGATCTGGGTCACAGTTCTGGGTGGCGATCCTTGGGCGAGGAGTGCTGGCCTGGTGGAGCTTGAGTGGTGGTAGAGAGAAAATCCTCCTCACAGTTTGAAAGCAGAAAAGAGTGCTCGTGGTCACTCATAAACCAGAACACAGGCCATGAAAGGAGTAAACACATCGCCCTTATCATGGGAGAACTGAAAATTTACAGGTCCTTAGACGTATCTCTGAAAACAGCTGCACAAAACCCCTGAAGTTTGGGAAAGTACATTCTCCACATTGGAAGCAAACCCCTACATTAACAAAGAGTTTAAAACTCAAGTAATTGACTGGGATCATGAGCAAACCTTGCAAAAAAGTCAGACCATAGTATCTTTCTTTGGTAACAAAGAAGATCAAAACATACAATCAGAAGAAGATAACAAAGTTAAAGCTCCTACATCCAAAGCCTCCAAGAAAAATATGAATTGGTCCCAAACCATAGAAGAACTCAAAAAGGATTTTGAGAAGCAAGTAAGAGAAGTAAAGGAAAAAAATTAGGAAGGGAAATGAGAGTGATGCAAGAAAATCATGAAAAATCAATAAACAGCTTGCTAAAGGAGACCCCCCCCAAAAAAAAACCACTGAAGAAAATAACATCTCAAAAAATAGCCTAACCCAAATGGCAAAAGAAGTCCAAAAAGCCAATGAGGAAAAGAATGCCTTAAAAAGCAAAACTGGCCAAATGGAAAAGGAAGTCCAAAAGCTTATGAAGGAAATACTTCCTCAAAAATTAGAGTGGAGCAATTGGAAGCTAGTGACTTTATGAGAAAACAAGATAGTGTAAAACAAATCCAAAAGAATGAAAAAATAGAAAACAATGTGACATATTTCATTGGAAAAACAACTGACCTGGAAATAGATCCAGGAGAGAGAAAGCCGTGATCAAAAAAAGAGCTTAGACATCATCTTTCAAGAAATTATCAAGGAAAACTGCCCTGATATTTTAGAATTAGAAGGCAAAATAGAAATTGAAAGAATCCACAGATCACTTCCTGAAAGAGATCCCCAAAGGAAAACCCCTAGGAATAATGTAGCCAAATTCCAGAGTTCCCAGGTCAAGGAGAAAATATTGCAAGCAGCTAGAAAAGAAACAATTCAAGTACTGTGGAAACACAATCAGGATAACACAAGATTTAGCAGCTTCTACATTAATGGACCACAGGGCTTAGCATATAATATTCTGGAGGGCAAAGAATATAGGATTACAACCAAGAATCACCTACCCAGCAAAACTGAGTATGATCCTTCAGGGGAAAAAATACATATTCAGCGAAATAGAGGACTTTCAAGCATTCTTGATGAAAAGACCAGAGCTGAATAGAAAATTTGACTTTCAAATATAAGACTCAAGTGAAACATGAAAAGGTAAACAGGAAAGAGAAATCATAAGAGAGTTATTAAGGTTCAACTGTTTATATTCCTGCATGGAAAGATGATATTTGTAACTCATGAGACTTTTGTCAGTATTTGGGTAGTTGGAGGGAAAAAATTATACGTATAGATAGATAGATAGATAGATAGATAGATAGATAGATAGAGGGCACAGGATGAGTTGAAGATGAAGGGGTGATATCTGGAGAATAAAATTAAGGGGTGAGAGAGGATTATACTGGGAGAAGGAGAAAGAAGAAGTGTAATGGGGTAACTTATCCCACATAAAACTGACAAGAAAAGGCTTTTACAGTGGAGGGAAAATGGGGGAAGGAGAGAGGGAATGAGTGAATATTATTATCATCAGATTTGGCTTAAGAAGGGAATAACATACACACTCAGTTGGGCATGGAAATCTATCTTACCTTGCAGGAAAATAGGGGGGGAACGGGACAAGAGATGAGGGAGATGACAGAGGGGAGGACAGATTGGGGAAGGTGGTAATCAGAAGCAAGCACTTCTGAGGAGGGACAGGGTCAAAAGAGAGAATAGAATAAATGGGGGGGTTGTGTGGGATAGAATTAAGAGAAATATACTTAGTTTTTCACAACATGACTACTATGGAAGTATTTTGCATGACTACACATGTGTAACCTGTATCAAGTTGCTTATCCTTTTCAATGAGGGTGAATGGGGAGGGAGGAAGGGAGAAAATTTGGAACCAAAGTTTTAAAAACACATGTTGAAGAAATTGTTTTCACATGCAACTGGGAAATGAGAAATACAGGCATCTATAGACATCTATTGTGCCCTACAGTAAAATAGAAGGGGAAGGGGGTAAGAAAAGGAGGCGGGGAGAGAGGAGGGAGGCCATATTAGGGGAAGAGGTATTCAGAATGCATACCATCTTGGGGTGTGGGGAAGGACAAGATGGGGAGAAAATTTGGAACTCAAAATCTTGTGGAAGTGAATGTTGAAAACTAAAAATAAATAAATTTGAAACTAAAAACAAAAGAAACAAAAACCCCCCAAAAAACAGAAAAAGGAGAGAATTAATGGGCTGAATATGCATTTTAAAACATTAGGAGCACATCAGATAAACAAACCTAAAATAAGCACAAAAGATGAAAAATGGAAAATAAGAGGAGAAATAGAATTATATTAGGAGAGAAATAGAATTTCAAAACCAAAAAGACTATAGAAAGATAAACAAATCTAAAACCTGAGTTTTTAGAAAGACTGACAAAATTGATTTAAAAAAAAGCTGTTGCCATAACTGAATTAAAAAGAACAGAGAAGAAATTTAAATCAATAAAATGGAAAACAAACAAGGTGAGAGCATAACAAATATAAAAGAAATAACGACTTATGAAAACCCAATGCGCATTTATATGCAAACAAACTTGAGAACTTGCGAAGAAATAGAGGCTTATCTTCAATAACTGAAAATACCAGAACTAACAATACCAAGTAGAAGTCTTAGTGATACATTCTCCAAAAACAAAATAGATGTAATTAGATATAAACTAAATAGATGAACTACCGAAGAGAGGTGAGAGTGTCCCTCCACTCCCATTCCTAATGGATTTGCAAGAAAAATCTATGAAACATAAAGGAAAATTGATATAAAAAATAACAGAATTACTTTTAAATCGAGAAAGGATGTACTTTATCAAATGCCTTTAATGAGATGAATAAATTTGAATACTCAAACCAGGGATGAATAAAACAGAGAAGAACTATTTACCCTTAATCATTAATGAATATCAATTCAAATTTTTAAATAAAATCCTTTAAGAATTCATCAAAAATGTCATTCACTACCAGCAATTTGGTTTTATACTAAAGATTCAAGAATAATTCAGCATTAAAAAATCAACATAGTTAAAACAAAGTTATTTTTAAAAAAATCCAAACCTCAGTAGATGCAAGAAAAAACCTTTTGACTAAGCACAATATTCATTTATAGGATTAAAAAGACGCCAGAAAGTCTAGGCTTAGTGTTATCTTTTTAAAAAATCATTAAAAGAAAACCAAAAATAAGCCATATACAATGAGAATACAAAAGAAGCTTTCCCAACAAATACAGCCATTAGGAGATGGCCAATTAGGCCACTATTATTTATATGATTCTAG
Organism: Phascolarctos cinereus; assembly: GCF_003287225.1. Lineage (NCBI taxonomy): Eukaryota > Metazoa > Chordata > Mammalia > Diprotodontia > Phascolarctidae > Phascolarctos > Phascolarctos cinereus. The sequence continues at coordinate 252,864,531 of NW_027555736.1, forward strand.
ATTTGCAGATCCCTACTTGCTGACGACAAGATAATTTGCTTAGAAAATCCCAAGGAACCTACAAAGATACTAAAATTTAAATAATTAATAGCTTTAGCAAAGTTGCAGGCTACAAAATAAAATCACAAAATCAATAGGATTTTTGTAAAATAACAAAATTCAAGATATGGTAATAGAAAGGGAAATCTCTATCAAAATAAGGACAAAAAAAAAAAACTATTTAGGGGTCAGTCTACTTGAAATCTATGTGTGTAGACTCAGTTGTAAAATATTCCTTAAAGAAACAGGAACAATTAAAATAGCTACAGAAGTAATCAGTGTTCATGACCAAGCCCTAACTTCATAATTAAAAATGACAATGTTACTAAAGGTAATTTATAATTTACTTTAGAGAAAAAATTTTAAAGGTATTTGAAGAAATAAAAGATCTACCATATGAGGGCAGGAGATAGAAATAAAAGGAAAATGCCACTTCCAGACCTCAAACTATATCATAAAGCAATAATCATGACAGTAGTTTAAAAAATAGTGAAATGCATATGAAAACAATGCTGAAGTTTTATATCACATATAGAAAAGTGGAATGATAGTACTAACTATGTTGGAGGAGTTGTGTGAAAATAGGAGCACCAGTGCATTATAGATGAAATGACGAATTAGTAAATATGCATAAAAAAGCACATATGCACATACATACATATTTAATAATACCAATTTGGATTTATATTAGGGATACAAGGATGATTCAGTATTACAAAAATAATTAACATGAGCAGTCACATTATAACAGCAAAATCCATTTAATTTTTCTAGATTCATAAAAATCTGACAATGTAGCTTTTGCTCATATTTTAAAAACATAAGAAAACTTTTTGACATGAACAAAAATACACATATGAAATAAAGGCTGCTATTATGTGCATTGCAAAAATCACTAGCAACTTTCTATCCAGGGATAAACAAGATGTTCCCTATCCTCATTTTTATTACACAGAGAATACTAACAATTGTAAAAGTAGGAAGAATTAATAAAACTATGAGGTTAGTTATGAATAAAAATTATTTCTACTTGTAGATAATAATGATTTATTGGTATGCCTCAGAGAATCATCAAAAAAAAAAAATGAAGGGCAATATAGTATCGTTGTCTTGGACCACAAGTCTCCTCTTCCCCAATTCTGCTTTTATATTTCGTTTATGGCTTCCTCAATTTCTTTTTGCTAATGAGACATTCAGTTTCTCTTTTATATTTTGAAAATTTGAGAATTATACATATGTATATATATATATATATATGTATGTATATATTACATTAAAATAAAAGCTACAGGTTATTTTGCTCAATAAATCTTATCCCAATTTCTTACTTCCTTGCCAACTTGACCTCCACACACATTCATAAGCTTAGACCAAAGTTACCAATATTTTACATTACGATAGACTTTTCTTGTCTTCATTTCTCTCAAACTCTTTGCAACATTTGTGAATGTTAACCTCTTTCATAGTCTGTTTTCTGGGTTTTCTTGACATTACTTTCCTTTGGCTCTACTTCTACCTTACAGTTTCTACTTGTCTTACCACTTTTCTGTCTGCTTTGTAGAATCATATTACACCACCTCACTACGAGCCTCTCTCAAGGCTTTATCCTGAACCCTAATATTTCTTCTCTCTGAACTTTTCATTTGATAACCTCATCAGCTCTTGTGTATTTAATTATTGCTTTTATATTAATGAGTCCAAAATTTTTTACTCTAAAATATTTATATATACAAAATTTCACTCAAAATATTTATACACCTAACCTTAATAATTCTCTTGAGCTCCAGAGAGAATGAAGATGATAGTGTGGGATATTTATTGGAGAAGAGTATGTATAGAGTGATTTGCCTTGACAAGGAGAAGGACCACTGCAGGAGAGAAGAGTGAAGCTTGTAATCATAACCCAGGAAAGTATATGAGTTACATGAGATAAAGGGTTGGAGAATAGAGGAGAGGAAGATGTTGGGGAATGGCCTCACTTTTTTTCATTGGAGGATGAGGTAAGATCCTCAACTGAGAAGGTGGAGGGGTAGGCATAGGGAAATATGGGTTAATAGGTGTTTATGGTCAGATAAAAAACTTTATAGTTCATGAATATGGAAGTGGAATGGTTGGTGGTGATGGTAACATCTAGAACAATAATCACATCATTTATACAGCTCTTACTATTTGCCAAGCACTTTACAAACATCTTATTTGGTCTTGACAGCAACACTATGAGATAGGTACTATTACTTTACAGGGTTTTTTTCAGTTGAAGACACTAAGGCAAATAGAAGTTAAATGATATGCCAGAGGTCTCACTGTTAGCGTGTGAGGCTGGATTTGAACTCAGATTTTTCTCACTCTAGGTTCAGAACTCTATCTACGATACCACCTAGCAGCTTCATGAAAATGGGTAGATTGAATAACTAGGAAGTTAAAAGTATTTAAGGGAATATACAAACATATGTTCAAGTCTCCTAACATGAGGACAGAAGATGAAAAGGAGAGAAAGACTGTGAGCCAGGCATTGAATTCACCGAGAAAGCAAAAATATCCTTTGAGCTGATAGAAAATATGCATGAGGATTTGGATTTTGGTGATACATTTAAATAATGTGAACCTCATAGGAGGAGAGGTTGCTGAGCAATAGTGGTATGCAGAGAGGTTTTGAAGTGACAGGGGAGAATGAGGATATATGTGTATGTGCATGTATGTGTGTACATGTGTGCCCACACATATGCATACACACTTTTCTATGTGTGTGTGTGTATGTACATATGTATATATTTGAAAGTGCAATCAGTGCTGGAAAGGATAAGCAGAGATGCAACGTCACACAGTTCTCAATAAATGTCAGAAGATGGAAGCAATGAAAAAGAAAAAAAAGTTTAAGATAAAAGTGTTCATTATTGAGCAGCCATTCTAGAGAACACAGTGGAGTAAGGGGTCAGCAAATCTAGAGTGAAACACTTAAGGTACAGGATTAAGGAGGATGGCAGTGAGGGAGTACACAACTGGGGATGGGAGATGGGATTTGGATTTCTATGGCATATGGTTTAGAATCCTTGAGACTGGGAATGTGTAATAGGGTGGTGGTATATTAGCCATTGAAAAATAAGTCCAAGTAATGTATCAGTAGCTAGAAAAATGTCCAATGAGAAAGGCAGGTGATTATACTGCTCCGAACCCTACTTTGATGTCTAACCTCACACAAAGTAGTGATGTTAGGTCCAGGGAGGATGGGAGACCTGCCTTAGAGTAGGTAGCAGTGGTCAAACATATATCTTGGGGTAGTCTATTCAAATGGCAAGAACTATTCAGGTCCAGGAAAACCCCCAGAGAATTAAAGTTTTTTTCTTGAACAGAATCCAGAGGTGGATATCCTAGATCCAGGCAAGGTTCCCTGAGAAGACCCTGGGTTGAAGAAACAAGGTAGGAGGCAGTTGGATTGATACAGAACACCTTGAAGTGAACATAAAGGTCAGAAGACTAGTGGCCTAGATAGGGCTGAGGAGATGGATATCCTGATGCAAGCAGGAAGGACTTCCCTGGAACAAAGACAATCAAGGACTGGACAAAATTCATAATGTTTTCTGTTTTTATTATAGGTCTTCTGGGCTGAAGCCTTGATCACTTATAGGCTTCTCTCAATTAGGACTTATTTTTAGTTGTTTCACATCTTTTATCTGAAGTTCCAAAAACACATTAATAGCTAAACATAGTTCACATTAAAACATGAGAAAGCATACTGTAAAGTCAAATAACACATGTTGATTCCATTAAGATTTTTATTCAATCACAGAGTTCCTAATATGTTTAACAATATGCAATTGAAACTTTTAAGAGAGGCTCCTTCTGGAATATGAGCAGTTCTAGATTGCTTGATACCAAGGCCAACATTTTCTTGAGTAGTTTGCTCTCAGAGTCTCTACCTTGATCAGAGAGGCTCCTGGTGGGGAATCCACGAAAAAAAAAATATATACTTTTTCTCAGAACACTTAGGCAGCACTGGATTCTCTCTGATTTTTTGTTGGATATTCATGGACATACCTGATGAAATTGTAAGATATGAAATTTTTTCCGTCACCTGTTAGAAATCCAATTCAAACAAGTTCCAAAGACTTGGAAATATGCAACATGTGTTGATAATTCTTTTCTTAGCAAACATCTGGCAGGAATTTCTGATGTAGTTGTGTGAAATGATTCTGGACTAATAAAATCTGTTTTTGCACCCACTGTAGGGTCCTTCAGTAACCCATATTTTCAATGTCTTCTTGTAAGTTATTCTTTCTTCTTTTTTTTTTTGAGGGTCCAGGAGTTTTATTTCTCATCATTTTGTGGTAGTATGCAAAAAATGCCAGTGGATCAAGGAAATAAAAGGGTGAGGGAATGTAATTTATGCCTGATGGTATTTTGCCACACTTTTGCCATGATAGCTTCTGCGTAACTGTTGTCTGGGTGCACAGCAGGGTCTCAAAGCCTCAGGCCTCCCTACTGACACTTGACAAACCCTTTCAGATCTTCCAGAAAGTTGATGTACTCCTGGTGTTCTAAGGCCTCGATCAGTTCATCTGCAAATGATGTCCACCCTTCGGTCAGCCAGGAAGTCCATCAAGTGGTCGTACAGGGCCCAGTCCAGGGAATCCGTGTTGAGCGTGTAGTTTGTATCCTTCCAGTCGGATTCGCTGGTGGGCTGAAAGCTAACTTCCCGGTTGGAGAAAATGTCACTCCCATCCTCTTCCTCCTGTCCTCTGGATAGTGGCAGTCCAACACAAGGGCCTTCTTGGTATCGTCCTTCACAACCTCCACCACCAAGTTTGGGGTTGACGTAAGTTCAGGCTCTTGCTGTTTTTGGGCTTTCTGCCCTCTGTGGCTCATCGTCAAATGTTGGTGGGATACTGTTGTTAATATTGAATGTGACTGTGATCCTCTCACCAGCTAATCTCCAGACTAACTTGGCTTCTGTCCCTTGCACACCTATTTCCCAATCCCTGGACATCTTGGGGACAGATTTGTGTTTCTGGATTTTCCTCTCCTCTTTAAATTGATCTGTCAGGAATTCAGCAAAGATTTTATCCCCCTCCGTGTGGAGATCCCTGCACCTGCATGAGCATAGGTTGGGTGCTCTCCGGAGCAGCTGCAAGAGGTGGAGGCATGCAGGCCCCCAGTCCGCTGGTGATTCCTCCTCCCAGGAGGCCTCCCAAGGTGCAGATGGAGGTGGCCATGGCAGGTGCAGCCCCAGGCCATGACCAAGACACGCCTATTCTTGAGTCTTGTGCAGTGTATTTGGGGGAAGGGGAAGGGGGAATGGCGAAGGGGGAAGGGAAGGGAATAAGCATTTATATATTGGCAGACATTGTGCTGTGATTCACAAACGTTAGCTCAGTTGATCCTCATAATAATCCTACAAAGTAGGTGCTGTTATTAATCCTGATTTTACAGTTGAGGAATCTAAGGCAAATGGAGGTTAGCAACTTGCCCAGAGTCTCAAAGAGGATATCTCAGGCCAGATTTGAACTCAGGTTTTCGTAACTCCAGGCTCATCTCTCTACCAACTGTGCCACCCAGAATAGCAACTGCTGTTTCCTGGTTTCATGCTTGGAATTAGTCAGAATCTACTATAGTACCCTATTGTACAATTCAAACTTCTTCCATTGTTTTAGCAATAAAATGTCCTCTGCTGAATGAAACTTAAGATTTTTAGAATCACTACTTTGCTTTTTGCCCTTTTCTCCAATGGGGGTCATCGCTTTGCACTTTACCCATCCCTTAACTCTCACCCAGGCACTCGGATAAAAAATTGCCTGTACTAATCTATCCCCTTTCCCCTTCTTAAATTCATCCTCCCACTCATTGTGCAGCAACAATTTCACTTTGCCTCATAATCTCAGTCTATTGCTCCCATTATCCCAACTACACCTTACATATATCATTCCTGACCACAGCTAAGTCGTCCTGGTGTAAGTGAACTTTTAAATTTAAGCAGTAATTATTATGAGGAAATTCTTCCACAAGGAGAGGCTTTTATATTTAGTCAGGCCAGCCCAAAAGTGGCAGTTTACAGGTCTACAGAATCGGGGTGGGGAGTGGGAAGAGGGGAAAAACAAAATCATCATAATGTTAATATCATGAGTAAATCTCTTCTAATAATTACTGCTGAATTCTGTAGGCCACTATTCAAAAATTTTCTGGTATCCTACTATTCATCCTTGGGGAACTGGTAATGATTTATTACTAACATTGCTTTGGTGAGATTTACTCATTTTTTTTTCCCTGTACTGTGGGGATAGGGAAGTGAAATTGTTCTTTCAGGAGTCTATTTCATGTCTTGATTATTACTGCTAGTTCATCTTGGGTTTCCATGGCATTCAGGATCCAGTACTATTTTAAAAAATAAGTTTTTTTAAAAATTTTTTTGCTTTTTACATCACCATAAGAGGATCCCTCTTCTTAGAGGCTTCTCTCCTATGACAAATAGTATTTTTTTGGGAAAAAAAGTAGAAAAGGAAGAGTAAAAATCAGCATAGTTTTTATTATTTTATTACATCATCACATTATGTATTATTACATCAAAACTATGTCAAATGTAAAACATGTGTAGACCTTCCACTTCTATAAAGAAGTGAATTGGGCCTGAAATCTCATTTGTCTTCTTCCAGGAAATGCCTGTTTTTTATAATTTTGCAGCATTCACTTGTTTTTCTATTTCTTTCATCACTGTATTTTTTTGGAAAGGATCCTAATTGATCTTTGTTACAGAAAATGTTATAGATATATAATTTTTACCATGTAATATGTATATTTAATTTATAATATTTACCATTTAAATATAATATTTGTCATATAAAAGGAAAGATCAGTTTATTCCCATGTTTTATTGGTCTTAAAAAAGATTTTCACTTAAAAATTGAGTCCTTTTCTCTAGCTCCTCTCCCACCCATTGAGAAGGTAAGCAGTATCATATGTGAAATCATGCAAAACATATTTGCATATTAGCCATGTTAAAAAAAAAACAAAAGCAAGAAAAATAAAGAAAGTGAAAAAATACTTCAATCTGCTGTCTGAGTTCATAAGCTCTCTCTGTAAAGGTACAGAGCATTTTTCATCTTGTGTCGTTTAGAAATGTCTTGTATCAGATCAGAGTAGGTAATTTGACAGGTAATTATCATTACCATATTGCTGTTACTGTGTACAACGTTCTCCTAGATCTGGCTGCTTTGCTTTACATCAGCTCATATAAATCTTCCCAGATTTTTCTGAAACTATCACCTTTTTCATTTCCTACAGCCCAGTAGTATTCCAGCACAATCACATACCAAATGTTCAGCCATTCCCAATTAATGGGCTGAAATTTACAATTTTTTGACATCACAGAAAGAGCTGCTAGCAATAGTTTTGGTCATATGTTTCCTTTCCCTTTTTCTTTGACCTCTTTAAAATACAGACTGAGTAGCAGTGTTATCGGCTCCAAAATAAACACAATTTCATAGTACTTTGAGCTTTGTTCCAAATTGTTCTCCAGTTTGATTTGACTAGTTCATAGCTCTACCCACACTGCATTGGTGTGCCTATTTTTCCACATCTCCTCTATTAATGGTCATTTACCTTATTTGTCACGTTAAACGATCTGATAGGTGTGAGGCTATAGCACAGAATTGTTTTAATTTGCATTTCCATGATTATTGGTGATTGGCAGTATTTTTATATAACTATTGATAACTTTGATTTCTTCTTCTGAAAACTGTCTCACCATGTCTTTGACAAATTATTAATTAGAGAATAGCTTTCATTTTATAAATTAGACTCAGTTCCCTATATACTTGAGAAATGAGACCTTTATCAGAGAAACTTATTGTAAACATTCCCTCTAGTTTTCTGATTTCTTTCTAATTTTAGCTGAATTGGTTTTGTTTCTGCAAAAACCTTTTAATTTCATGTAATCAAAATCATCTATTTTATCTTCCATGATCATCTCTATTTCTTCTTTAGTCATAAACTCTTTCTTTATCCATACATCTGAAAGGCATTTTTTTCATGTTCCTCTAATTTGCATATGATATTCTCTCCCTTTACGTCTAAATTGTGCCCATTTTGACTTTATCTGGTGTATGGTATGATATATTGGTCTGTCCCTAATCTCTGCCAACCTGCTTTCCAGTTTCCTTAGGAGAAGATTCTTGCCTATGTTCACTATGGTTACTGTGGTCATTTGCTTTTGTATGTTACTTACCAGATCCCAGTCACCAATGGAATGAAGCAGGGCTATATGCTTGCTCCCATGCTTTTTAGCATGATGTTTTCAGCCCTGTTGTCAGATGTCTTCAATGAAGATGAAAATAGCATCAAGGTCAGCTACCACACTGTTGTCAAATTATTTAACTTGAAAAGGCTACACGCTAAGAGGAGGAGGAGGAGTTGGTGCATGGTTTTTTGTTTGGAGGTGATTATGCACTCAGTGCAGCCTCTGAGGCTAAGATGCAACAAAATATGGATCAATTCTCTACTGCTTCTGTTTAATATTGTCCTAACAATTAACACCAAGAAAACGGAGGTTCTCCACTAGCCAGTACCACACCATTTATACATGGAACCACTGGTTACATCAAATGGAGAAATTTTGAATACTGTGGATAAGTTCACATACCTTGACAATATACTTTCCAGGGATGTACACATAGATAACGAGGTGACTGTACACATTGCCAGAACTAGCTCAATGTTTGGGAGGCTCTGAAGGAAAGTTTGGGAGAGAAGGGGTATTAGACTGCCTACCAACCTGAAGGTGTACAAAGCTGTTGGGCTGACTTCATTGTTGCATGCCTGTGAAACCTGGACAGTAAACCAGCATCATTCCAGGAAACTGAATTGCTTTCATTTGAATTGTCTTAGGAAGATCCTGAAGAGCACCTGGCAAGATAAGATACCAGAAACTGAAGTCCTTTCTCAAGCTAACCTACCAAGAACTCAGACTACCACAGAGAACACAACTCTGATAGACTGGCTACATTGTTCAAATGCTAAACACATTTGCCTAAAAAGACTATTTTGTGGAGAACTCACACAAGGCAAGCTGTCACATGGAAATCAGAAGTGATACAAAAACACTCTTAAGGTCTCTCTGAAGACTTTTGGAATCAATTGCATGACATGGGAGACACTGGAAAAGGACCACCCAACATGGTGTGCCCACATCAAAGAAGGTGCTGTGCTCTATGATTGAAGCAGAATTGCAGTAGCTAAAAACAAAACAAAACAAAACAAACAAAAAAGAAAACCATGAGATGCACAAATTTAAAAACATCTCCACTCCAAAAGTTCATGTGAACTATTTGTGCTCTAGCTTGTGGTAAAACCTTCTGAGCTCTTACTGATCTGATCAGCCACAGACTGACATATTGTATCTTGACTCCAACATCTTTGAGAATGAAGGACAACAACCAGCCAACCAACCAGCCAGCCAACCAACCAAATCTATCCAATTGATCCACCACTTCTTATCCAGTAACAGATTGTTATAATGATTACCACTTTGTAATATAGCTAGGGGACCTTCTGTCACTTTTTGTATTAATTAGACCGATATTCTTGACCTTTTGTTCTTCCAGATGCATTTTGTTATTATTTTTTCTAATTAAATAAAATAATTCTTTGATAGTTTGATTGGTATGGTACTGAATAAGTATATTGATTTAAGTAATAGTGTCATTTTTGTGATATGGGCTCAGCCTACCTGTAAGCAATTAATATTTCTCCGATTGTTTAAATTTGTCTTTATTTGTATGAAAAGTGTGTTATAAATGTGCTCATATACACTTCATTGGTTTGTCTTGGCAGATACAATACGAAGTATTTTTTACTGTTTAGAATTATTTTAAATGGAATTTTTTTTCTATGTCTTCCACTTGGTTTTTGTTGGTAATATATAGAAATGCTTATGATTTGTGTGAGGTGTGTGTCCTCAAACTTTGCTAAAGATGTTAATTGTTTCAGTTAGTTTTTTAGTTGATTCTTTAGGGGTCTCCAAGTATACTATCATATCATCTGCAAAGAGTGATACTTTTGTTTCCTCTTTGCATTTTCTTATGCCTTTAATTTCTTTTTTCTTATTGCTGCAGCTAGCATTTTTTTCATCCAATACTGAATAATAATGTTGCTAATGGACATCCTTGCTTAACCTCTGATCTTACTCAGAAGGCTTTTAGTTTATTGTTACTATGGATAAAGCAGGCTCTTGTTTTTTCATAGATATTGTGATACCATTTTAAGAAAAGCTACATTGTTCCTATGCTTTCTGGTGTTTTTAATAGGAATGGGCATTATATTTTGTTAAAAGCTTTTACTGTATCTATTGATAAAATCATGATTTTTGTTGTTTTTGTTATTGGTATAGTCAATCCTGTTTATAGCTTACCTCATGTTGAACCGGCCCCTGGTATAAATCTCATCTGGTCATAGTATATGATCTTTGTGACATATTGCTTTAATCTTCTAGTTAGTATTTTATTAAGATTTTTGTATCCATATTCATTACAGAAATCAGTCTTTAGGTTTCTTTCTCTTCTCAGTTTACATATCAAAACCATAGTTGTGTTATCAAAATAACTTGGTGGGACTCTTTTTCCCCCCCAAATAATTTAAATAGTATTAGAATTAATTGTTCTTTATATGTTCATTAGAAAACTGTGGGTACCGTTTGATCCAGCAATATTACTACTAGGTCTGTATCTCAAAGAGATCATAAAAAGGAGAAAGGACCTACATGTGCAAAAATATTTATAGCAGCCCTATTCATGGTAGCAAAATATTGGAAATTGAGGGGATGCTCATCAATTGGGGAATGGCTGAAAAAACTGTGGTATATGAATATAGTAGAATACTATTGTGCAATAAGAAATGATGAAGTCAGATTTTGGAAAAACCTGGAAAGACTTCTACAAATTGATGCAAAGTGAAATGAGCAGAAACAGGAAAATGTTGCATGTAGAATCAGCAACATCATGTAATGATCAACTATGAGTGACTTGGCTCTTTTCAGCAACACAATGATTCAAGACAAATACCAAAGGAATCATGAAGGAAAATGTTATCCATATCCAGATAAAGAACTGATGCATTCTGAATGCAGATTGAATCACATTTTAAAACTTATGTTATTTTTCTCATCATTTTTTCCCTTTTGATCTGTTTCTTCTTCCACAACTGTGAAGAATATGGAAATACGTTTTCAATGATAGCACATGGATAAATCATATCAAATTGTCTACCATTTTTAGAAGATGGGGTGGGGAGAGAAGAAGGGAGAAAAATGAATGCTAAACATTTTCTTGATATGTAGTTGGGAAAAATAAAATGCTACTTAAAACAAAAAAAATGGCTGGTAGAATTTGCTTTAAATACATCTTGTCCTAGGGATTTTTTTCTTCATGATCCCATTTACAAACCATAAATGGGATCATGAAGAAAAAAATTTATTTAAATATTCTATTTCCTTTTCTGTTAATCTGGGCAATTTATATTTTTGCAAATATTCATCTACTTCATTTAGATTATTAATTTTATTGGAAAATTATTGGTTAAAATAGTTCCTAATAATTGCTTTGATTATTTTTTTTTTTTTTGCTGAAGGCAAGTGGGGTTAAGTGACTTGCCCAGAGTCACACAGCTAGTGAGTACTATATGTCTGAAACCAGATTTGAACTCAGGTCCTCCTGACTCCAGGGCCAGCGTTCTATCCACTGAACCACTAGGTGCCCCTGGTTTTATTTTCATTGGTGGTGTATTCAACCTTTCATTTTTGAGAAGTAATTTGGGTTTTTTCTGTATTCCTTTTTTTTTCATCAAATTTACCAGTGATTTGTCTATTCCATTTCTCCCCATAAACCATCTCCTAGTTTTCTTATTTAATTGTTTTTTACTTAGTGTTAAATTAATTTTTAATATTTCTATTTTTCTATTTAAGGATTTTTAATTTGTTTCTAATATTTTTATCTGTGTCTTCAATTAATTGATCTGTTCTTTCTCTTCTTATTGATATAAGCACTTAGGAATGTAAATTTTCATTTTAGTACTGCTTGGGTTGCATCCCATAAATTTTGGTTTATTATCTCATTGTTACCACTATCTTTCATAAAATTATGATTGTTTATATGATTTGTTCTTTGACCAACACATTCTTTAGGATTAGATTATTTAGTTTCCAATTAATTTTTAATATATGCTTCCAAGGCTCTTTATTGAAGATAATTTTTATTGTATTATAGTCAGAAAAGGATTTATTTAATATTTCTTCTTCATTTATTTGTGAGGTTCTTATGCCCTAATACCAGTCAATTTTGTGAAAGTGACATGTATGGTGAGAAAAAGCATGCTCCTTTCTTCTTGTTGTTCAATTGTTTCAGTTATTATCTGATTCTTGATGATTTCATTTGGTGATTTCTTAGCAAAGATACTGGAGTGAATTGCCATTTCCTTCTTCAGCTCATTTTACAGATGAGGACATGGGGACAAACAGTGTTAAATGACTTGTCAAGGGTCACACAGCTAGTGAGTGACTTACACCAGATTTGAATTTAGGTTTTCCTGACTTCAGGCCCAGCACTCTATTTACTGTGTCATTGAACTTTCCATACTCCTTTTTATTCTCGTTCAATTTTTTTTCCATATGTCTATCATATATAACTTTTCTAAAATTCTATTCATCTCCTTAACTTCTTTTTTATTTTGTGGTTAGATTTATCTAGTTATGAAGGGAGTAAATTAAAGTCTTCTAGTAGTATAGTTTTATTATCTAATTCTTCCTCTAATTCTACTTGCTCTGCTTGCAGCTCTGGCTGCAGCCCCAGGGAAATGGCTGCTTCTGGAGCTTCCAGCCCACAGACCAAGGGGGAATCAAGTGGCTAATCAGAGAGGGATTGCAGGGATCTTTTGCTGGTGCTAAGGACTGTGCTTGGATCTTGGTCACAGTATTGGGTGGTGGTCCTGGGACAAGGAAGAGCACTGGCGTGGTGGAGCTAGTAGTGGTGGTGGAGAGAGAGAATCCTCCTCACAATTCTCAGATAGAAAAGAGTGCTTGTGGTCACTCATAGACCAGAGCAAAGGCCAGGAAAGAAGTAAACACCTCACCCTTCATCATGCCACTTTGGGAGAACTGAAAACTTACAGGTGCCTAGAAGTATCTCTGAAAAAAGCTGCACAAAACTCCCAAAACTTGGGACAGTACATTCTCCACATTAGAAGCAGACCCCTACCTTAACAAAGAGTTTATAACTCAAGTAATTAGTTGGGATAATGAGCAAACAAAGGTGCAAAAAAAGTCAGATCATAGAATCTTTCTTTGGTAACAAAGAGCATCAAAACATACAACCAGAAGAAGACAACAAAGGCAAAGCTCCTACATTCAAAGCCTCCAAGAAAAATAGGAATCAGTCCCAGGCCATGGAAGAGTTCAAAAAGGATTTTGAGAAGCAAGTAAGAGAAGTAGAGGAAAAACTAGGAAGAGAAATTAGAGTGATGCAAGAAAATCATGAAAAACTAGCAAACAGTTTGCTAAAGGAGACCCAAAAAAAACACTGAAGAAAATAACACCTTAAAAAATAGCCTAACCCAAATGGCAAAAGAGGTCCAAAAAGCCAATGAGGTGAAGAGTGCCTTAAAAAGCAAAACTGGCCAAATGGAAAAGGAAGTCCAAAAGCTTATGAAGAAAATACTTCCTCAAAAATTAGAATGGAGCAATTGGAAACTAGTGACTTTATGAGAAATCAAGACACTGTAAAACAAATCCAAAAGAATGAAAAAAGAGAAAACCATGTAAAATATCTCATTGGAAAAACAACTGACCTGGAAAATAGATCCAGGAGAGAGAAAGCCGTGATCAAAAAAAGAAACTAGACATCATCTTTCAAGAAATTATCAAGGAAAATTGCCCTGATATTTTAGAACCAGAGGGCAAAACAGAAATTGAAAGAATTCACAGATCATTTCCTGAAAGAGATCCCTAAAGGAAAACCCCTAGGAATAATGTAGCCAAATTCCAGAGTTCCCAGGTCAAGGAGAAAATATTGCAAGCAGCTAGAAAGAAACAATTCAAGTATTGTGGAAATGCAATCAGGATAACACAAGATTTAGCAGCTTCTATGTTAATGGATTGCACGGCTCGGACTATAATATTCCAGAGGGCAAAAGAGATAGGATTACAACCAAGAATCACTTACCCAGCAAAATTGAATATAATCCTTCAGGGGAAAAATATATATATTCAGCAAATAGAGGACTTTCAAGCATTCTTGATGAAAAGACCAGAGCTGAATAGAAAATTTGGCTTTCAAATACGAGACTCAAGAGAAGCGTGAAAAAGTCAACAGGAAAGAGAAATGATAAGGGACTTATTAAAGTTGAACTGTTTACATTCCCACATGGAAAGATGATATTTGTAACTCATGAGACCTTTTTCATGACGGTAGGGTAGTTGGAGGGAATATATTTATGTAGACATACAGCACATGGTAAGTTGAATATGAAGGGATGATATGTTAAAAATAAAATTAAGGGTTGAGAGAGGATTATACTGGGAGAAGGAGAAAGGGAGAGATAGAATGGGGTAAATTATCTCACATAAAAGAGGCAAGAAAAAGCTTTTACAGTAGAAGGGAAGAGGAAGGAGGATAGAAGGAATGAGCGAACCTTACTCTCATCACATTTGGCTTAAGGAGGGAATAACATACACAGTCAGTTGGGTATGGAAATCTATCTTAGCATATAGGAAAATGGGGGGAAAGGTTAAGTGGGGGATGATAGAAAGAAGGCAAATTGGGGGAAGGGATAATCAGAAGCATAGACTTTGAGAAGGGACAGGGTGAAAGGAGAGAATAGAATAAGCAGGGGGTGGGATAGGATGGAGGGAAATACAGTTAGTTTTTCACAACATGACTGTTATGAAAGTGTTTTGCAAGACTGCACATGTATAGCCTATGTTGAATTGCTTGCCTTCTCAATGAGGGTGGGTAGGGAGGGATGAAGGAGAGAATTTGGAACTCAAAGTTTTAGAAATGCATGTTAAAATTTGTTTTTACATGCAGTTGGGAAATAAGATATACAGGCAATGGGGCATAGAAATCTATTCTGCCCTACAGGAATATAGAAGGGGAAGAGATAAGAGAAAGGGTGGTGATAGAAGGAAGGGCAGATTGGAGAAAGGGTATTTAGAGTACATGCCATCTTGGAGTGGGGGGAGGAAATTGGAACTCAAAATCTTGTGGAAGTGAATGTTGAAAACTAATAATAAATAAATAATTTTTTAAAAAGGAAACAAAAAATCTGCATGCTATATAATTTGCTGTATATGTGTTTAGTATTGATATTACTTTCTTGTCCATGATAACATTTAGCAAAATATGGTTTCCATGCTTATATTTTTTAAATTAGGTCTATTTTTGTTTTTATTTTGTATGATTCCTTACCCTACATTCTTTACTTCAGCTGAAGCATAATAATCTATTCCAGTTCCTTATATTAACTTGGAGTATTTCTTTCTGTTTCAAGTATGTCATTAAACAACATATTGTTTGATTCTGTTTTTTACTCCATTCTACTATCCACTTCTCTTTTATGTGTGAATTCATCCCACTCACATTCACTGATATGATTGCTAACTCTGTATTTCCCTCCATTCTGTTCTCTTCTGTTTAGCCTCTCTCTCTCTCTCTCTCTCTCTCTCTCTCTCTCTCTCTCTCTCTTTTTTACTCTCCTCCTCCTTAAAAGTTTATTTTGCTTGTGAGAACTGTCTCCCTTAATCTGCCTTCTCTCTTATCTCACACACTTTTTCTTATCTTCCTTTCCTGTACTACTTTTCTGTACTACTACTTACCCAACACTTTTCTGTGTTGGGTAAGATGGACTTTTATACCCAACTAGATGTTTGTATATATTCTTCTCTCTTTGAACCAGTTCAGATGAAAGTGAGGTTCAAGCATTGCCTGCCCCCCACTTTATTGAAAAAACTCTTCTTTGCATGACTTTTATATGAGATAATTTTTCCTATTCTTCCATTTTCTTTTAAGATCACCCCAACATAATGGACTTAAACCCAGGCTTTTTGTGTAATTAGACTCCTTCTATCTGCCCTAATAATGATAAAGTTATTGGCAGTTACAAATATCATCTTTTAGTTTGGGAATGTGAATAGTTTAACCTTTCTAAGTTCTTCATGATTTTTCATTCATGTTTACCTTTTAATGCCTATCTCAAATTTTGTGTTTGAAAATCCATTTTTAAAATCCATCTCTGGCCCTTTTTTTTTAATTGAGAATACCTGGAAACCCTCTATTTCATTAAATGTCTATTCTTCTCTGTCCTCCTACCCTCATAAGATTGCATTCAGTTTTGCTGTATAGACTATTGTTGGCATTATTCTTAGCTCTTTTGTCTTCAGAAATATATTTTTAGCAATCTCCTCTTTTATTTTATTTATTTTTTTATACTTTTTTGGGGGGCTAGGCAATGGGGTTAAGTGACTTGCCCAGGGTCACACAGCTGGTAAGTGTTACATGACCGAGGCTGGATTTGAACTCAGGTGCTTCTGACTCCAGGGCCAGTGCTCTATCCTCTGTGCCACCTAGCTGCCCTCACAATATCCTTTTTTTAGGTTGCTAAATCTTGGGTACTCCTGAATGTGACTCCACTGTATGTGAATTGATTCTTTCTAAGCATTTGCAGCATTTTCTTCTTGACCAACGAGCTCTGAAATTTTACTATAACAATCCCAGGAATTTTCATTTTGGGGTTCCTTTCATGAGCTGATCAGATTCTTTCAATTTATACTTTGCTTCTGCTTCTAAGATGTCAGGGAAGTTGTTCTTCATAATTTCTTGAAACATAACATATTTTCCATGTTAGTTGTTTTTTCCAATAAGATATTTTGCAGTCTCTCCTTTTTTTTATTCTTTTGACTTTGTTTCATTGTTTATTTTATGGAGTCCATTATCTTTCCAGTTGTCCAATTTTCATTTTTAAATAAATATTGTATTCAGTGAGTTTCTTTTAAATCTCTCTCTCTCTCTCTCTCTTTTTTTTTTTTTTTTTTTTTTTTTTTACCATTTTGCCAGTTCTGGTTCTTAGGCAGTTATTTTCTTCAGCATTTTTGTGCCTTTTTTTTTTTAAAAACAAACTTAATTTTCATTACATAATTTTCTTGAAATCTCATTTCTTTTCTCATTTTTTCTCTACTAGTCTTCTTTGATTTTTTAAATAATTTCTTACTCTTTTTTAGTCTAAACTTTTATTAGATCTTGTAGGAATTAATGTCAGGTTTGTGACCAATCTGCATTTTTAGTTTGAGGCTCTACTTGTAGTTGTTTTTCACATTGTTTTCTTCTGACTTTGGGTCTTGATCTTCCCTGTCACCATAGTTGTTTTTATGGCAAAGTTCTTTTATTTTGCAAATTTTCCCAGCTTATTTCTTGACTTTGGACTTTACATTAAAATTGGGCTTCCTAATAGACAATGCTGTTAAAGTGCTACACTCAATATGTCAGCAAATTTGGAAAAGCTCAACAGTGGCCACTGGACTGAAAAAAATCAGTTTATGTCCTAATCCTAAATCAGTTCGTGCAAGTCTTTCCAGGTTTTTTCTGAAATCCTCTTTTTCAACATTTCTTATGGCACTATAGGATTCCATTATCTTCATATATCACAACTTGTTCAGCAATTCCCCAATTGATGGGCATCCCTTCAATTTCCAATTCTTGGCCACCACAAAAAGAGATGCTATAAATATTTTTGTACATGTGGGTCCTTTCCCCATTTTTGTGATCTCTTTGGGATACAGACCTAGTAATGCTATTGCTGGACCAAAGGGTATGCATAGTTTTATAGCCCTTTGGGCATGAAAAATACATTAGTGTTCCAATTTTCCCACATCTCCAACATTTGTCATTTTCCTGTTTTGTCATGTTTTACTGCAATTTTTATTGAATCACGATCTGAAAAGGATGTATTTAATATTTCTGCCTATCTAGACTGGGTTGTGAGTTTTTTATGCCCAATACATGGTCAATTTTTGTGTAGGTGCCATATACCAATGAGAAAAAGGTATATTCTTTACTATCCTATTCAGTTTTCTCCAGAGGTCTACCATGACTAATTTTAAAAAAATATCTATTTCTGTGAGAGGAAGGTTGAGGTCCCCCAGTAGTATAGTTTTGCTGTCCATTTCTTCCTCTAACTCACTTAACTTCTCCTCTAACAATTTAGATGCTATACCACTTTGTGCATATATGCATAGTATTGATATTACTTCATTGTCTATGGTACATTTTAGCAGGATGTAATTTCCTTTCTTATCTCTTTTTTTGTTTTTGCCTTGTCTGAGATCAAGATTGCTACCTTGCCTTTTTTTTTACTTCTGCTGAAGCATAATATATTCTGTTCCAGTCTTTTACATTTACTCTGTATGCATCTCTCTGCTTCAAATGTATTTCTTGTAAACAACATCATTGTAGGATTCTGTTTTTTAATGTACTCTACTATCTGCTTCCATTTTATGGAAGAGTTCATCCCATTCACATTCACAGTTATGATTACTAACTGTGTCTCTCTCTCTATCCTGTCTCTCCCAACCCATTTATGCTTTTCTCTCTCCTTTCTCCCTCTCCCTCTTCACCAGTATTTTGCTTCTTACCATCACCTCCCTCAATCTAACTTTCCTTCTATCAGTCCCCCTCCCTTTTCTTTCCCCTTTCCCTTAGTACTTCTTCCCTCCCTTCTTTTCACCCCTCCCTTTTCTTTTCCATTTCTCCTCCTACTTCCCATAGGGAAAAAGAGGTTTCTATACCCAATTGACTGTGTATGTTGTTCCCTTTTTGAGCCAAATTCAATGAGGGTAAGGTTCAAACAATGCTTGCCTCCCTCCCTTCTTTCCCACTACTGTAATAGATCTTTGTGCCTTGTCCTGTGGTGCAATTTACCCTTTTCTGCCTTCTCCTTTCCTCTTCTCCCAGTACACTCCTTTTATTCACCCCTTAATTAATTAATTTGTTATCATCACATCAAAGTCAACTTATACCCACACACTCTATCCATGTATAACCCTTCTAAATGCCACTATAAAGATACCTTTCTCAAGTACTGTATCCTGTGAAGGGATATAAACAATTTTACCTTATTTAATAACATCTTTTTTTCTTTTCTCTTTAACTATTTATGCTTCTCTTGAGTCTTATATTTGAAGATCAAATTTTCTGTTCAGTTATGTTTTCTTTTTTTTTTTTTTGATCAAGAATGATTAGGGACAGCTAGGTGGTGCAGTGGATAGAGCACCAGCCTTGGAGCAAGGAGGACCTGAGTTCAAATCCAGACACTTGACACTCACTGGCTGTGTGACCCTGGGCAAGTCACTTAACCCCAATTGCCTCACCAAAAAAACCCAAAAAAGAATGATTGAAAGTCCCCTATTTCATTGAATATTCATTTTCCCTGTAATGTAGAAGCTGCTAAGACCTATATAGTTCTGACTGTGATTCCAGGATATTTAAATTGTTTTTTTTTCTTGGTGCTTGCAGTATATTCTCCTTGACCTGACAATTCTGGTATTTGGTTACAATATTCCTTGGCATTTTCATTTTAGGATCTTTTTTTCAGGAGGAGATCTGTGGATTCTTTCAATCGCTATTTTGCCCTCTGGTTCTAGGACCTCAGGACAGATTTCCTTGATAATTTCTTGAAAGATGCTGTCTAGCCTCTTTTTTTGATCATGGCTTTCAGGTAGTCCAGTAATTCTTAAATTATCTCTTCTGGATCTCTTTTCTAGATCACTTGCCTGTCCAATGAGGGATTTTACCTTTTCCTCTATTTTTTCATTCTTTTGATTCTGTTTGATTCTTGATGACTTATGGAGTCATTAGCTTCCGCTTGCCCAATTCTAATTCTTAAGAAATTATTTTTTTTCAGTTAGCTTTTGTACTCCTTTTCCATTTGGCCAATTTTACTTTTTAAGGAGTTGTTTTCTTTTGTCAGTTTTTGTCCTTCCTTTTTCAAGCTATTGACTCTCTTGCATATCTCTCCTTTCTTTTCCCAATTTTTCTTCTACCTCTCTTATTTGACATTTGAAATCCTTCTTGAGCTCTTCCAGGAATGCTTTTTGGGTTTGAGAACAATTCATATTCCTGTTTGGGGTTTCTAATGTAGATATATTGAGTGTTGTCCCCTTCTGGGTTTGGTCAAGGTTCTTTTTTGCTTCTTGTTCATGTTTGCTTATTTCCTGGCTTTTAAAGTTGAGCTTTCCCGCTGAAGCATGGAGAACACTGTTCCAAGCTTCTTGTGCTGGGGGTCAGGGGCCTGGTTACTGGCTTTGTGTGCTGGAGCCTCAGATGCTGGATGATGGAGACTTTTGGAGTCTGGAAGCTGACCTGATGCTGAGCTGAGGTCCCAGTGGTGGTGTCTTGTACATGCTAGGTGGGCTTTTTCTGTGTTTCCCCAGGTTACGCTGAAGCACAGGGAGGTCTACTGCTGTGGGATGCCTGTCTGCTTGTTGCTGCACTAAAGCATGGGGATATCTGCCCCTGGAGGATATGCCTGCCTGGCACATGTGGTGGCTCTCTGAGCTGGAGTCTGCTGGTTCTCCTAGCTGTGCTGAGGCACATGTGTCCTGGTATTGTCATTTGCTGCTCTACCTCTCTGGAGCTCAGGATGTCCTGCTGGTTTGCTGAAGTGGAGCCTGCCACTGGCTTGCTGGGATGCCTTCTGTCCTGCATTGCACTCCACTTTTATCTGAGTGATATGGAACTTTTTTTTTTGCCAATCCTTTAAGGCTCCTGGACCAAAAGATTGTTCCATCCCATCTTTCCTTTGGCTCTGCTGTTCCAGGATCTGTCCTGAGGAGCTATTTTCTAGGTTTTGGGGGATGAAAATGGGAGAGCGACAGTGATCTACAGCTTGCTCCGACATCTTAGCTCCTGGAAGTTGGTGTATATTCTTGTCACCTTTTCTCAATCTCTTCTTCTTCTGTTAAGTCACTAATATTTTTTATCTTTTATCATGCCTACTTTCACATGAAACTTTCCCTTGATATCTTTAATTTTCTTGAAGAGATCTGTTGTCTTTCCCATTTTGTTGCTTTCTTCTATTTCTTCGCATAGTTCATTTAAGAAACCCTTATCTCTCCTTACTATTCTCTGGAATTCTGCATTCATTTGGATGTATATTTCCCTTTTCCTTTGACTTTCCTTCTTTCTTCAGCTATTTGTAAAGCCTCATCAACAGCCATTTTGCTTTCTTGCTCTTCTTTTTCTTTGGGAGGTTTTTTTGTTGCTTCCTCCTGCACAATATTGCAAATCTTTACCCATAGTTCTTCAGGCATGCTATCTACTCCTTTAAATCTCTTCTGCACTTCTACTTTATGTCAATCAAGAATGTTTTTTTAGACCATATATTTGTGGTCTTATGGTTTTTCCTACTTTCTTCAATTTAAGTCTGAATTTTTCAATAAGAACCTCATGATCTGAGCTACACTCAGCTCCCAGTCTTGTTTTACCTGACTGCATAGAGCTTTTTCACCTTTGGCTGCAAAATATATAATCAGTCTGATTTTGATATTTACCACATGGTGATAGACAAGTCTGGCTTTGGAATACAAAATGAAGCAGGGCAGAGACTAAGAGTTTTGTCAAGATAACTCACTGGTCATGGCTTTTTCAACAACCCAAAAGGAGACTATACACATGGATGTTATTCCAATTATCTTTTGATTTCCTACTTTAGCATTCCATTCCTCTATGATGGATGTGATGTCTTTTTTTTTTTTTTGGTTACTTCTAGAAGTTGTTGCAGGTTTTCATAAAACGAATCAATTTTGGCATTAGTGTTTACAGCATAGACTTACATTGCTGTGATGTTCAATGATTTGCCTTGGATTCAAATAGATCCCATTCTCTCATTTTTGAGATTATACCCCAGTCTTACATTTCTCACCCTTTTGTTGACTATGAGGGCTACTTCATTTCTTCTAAGGAATTTTTTACCACTGTAGTTTTTGAATTAAATTCACTCATTCGGTTCCATTTAAGTTCACTGACACCCAAGATATCAATGTTTAATCTTTCAATTTCCTATTTGACCACATCCAGCTTACCTTGGTTCACAGATCTGACATTCCAGGTTTCTATGCAATACTGATCAGATGCATCTACAGCTGAGCTTCCTTTCAGCTTTGGCCCAGCTTGCTTCATTAGTACTGGAGCTACTTGTAGTTGTCTTTCACTCTTCCCCAGTAGCATATTGGACATCTTTGGACTTTAGAGGCTCATCTTCCAATGCCATTTCCTTTATCATGTTCTTCGGGTTTTCTTGGCAAAAGATACTAGAGTGGTTTGCCATTTCCTTATCCAATGGATCACTCTTTTCCAGAACTCTTTACTATTACCTGTTCATCTTGGGTAACCCTGCATGGCATTGCTCATACTTTCATTTTGCTGCATAAGTCCTTTTGCCACAAGGCAGTGATTCAGGAGGGGTTAGATAACTGCTGTTTAATAGTATAGTTTGACTATAGTCTGGAAGTCCTTCTTCTCTATCCCCAACTCTTTTGATCATTTCTCTTTATATTCTAGATCTTTTGTTTTTCTAAATAATTTTTGTTGTTAGCACTATTTGTCTGATAAAAGAATTCTAGTGGGATGCTTTCTTTCCCAATAATTTGCGTAATAAGGGTGCTAATTGTTCTTTAAAAATTAGATAAAATTCTGTGTCAAGAGCAGGAGGTTTTTTGTTTTGTTTTGTTATATTTTTGCCCTCTGTTAATGCCTCTATAGCTATTTCTGTTTCCTTTTGCTTTAGAGACTTAAAATATCTATTTGGTCATAATTTGAGTTTCTGCTTTCTTTTTAGTCAGATTGGTAAAGATTTATCAAATTTATTAGCCTTTTCAAAGTATTAGCTTTTAGTTTTATTTGTTATTTCTATAGGAATTTTTTTGCTTCCACTTTATCTATTCCTTAATTTTAGTTTCTCTTTTTGCTGCTTACTTTGCTAATTTATTGAATTTCTAATTTTTAAGAAATGTGTATTCAGTTCTTTAATTCTCTCTTTTGTATTTTGTTGATATTAACTTACAATGATATGATTTTCCCCTCTAAGTACTGCTTTTGCTTATATCTCAGAAATTTGGGCATGTTCTTTCATCATTACCATTTTCATTCAAATAATAGTTTTTCTTTAATGATTACCATTTAGGATTTTTCTGGTTTAAATTTCCATTTGGTTTTGTGTTCTTTGTGCTCTCTGAACCAATTACTATTTTTATTCTGTTATGTTCTGTAAGTAATGTGTTTACTATTTCTACCTTTTGGTAAATATTTGCAATATCTCTTTGTCCTAATACATAGTTAATTTTTGTTAAAGTTCCATATGATACTGAGGCTGAGAAGTACATTTATTCTGCAGCAGTCACACTTAAAAGAAAGAATAAGTTTAAAAAAATTTTTTTTTATTCATTTAGAACTTAAATAGAAAAAGACAAAGAAGGGGAAATTTCCATGTACATAGCACAACATAAAGAGAGAATTCCATATAAAACCATGAAATTCCATTTCAAACACTTTACTGTTTTCTTTTAAAACTATGTAAAAATGTTACACATTGTTTTCAAAACTACCCTGATTTTCTGTGCTCCCTTTTAAGTTTTCCTTTCTTTCCTGCTGTGCACTTTTTATTTTTTTCTTCCTCCTTCCCCCGTGCTCTAAGAAGGCTACAACTAAACACAAATATACATGTATACTATATAACATACGTATATAGAGCTCTATGTAGTAAAAACCATATTAACCATACTTCTATTTATTAGTTCTTTCTCTGGAGGTGGATAGCATCTTCCTTCATAGGTCCTTTGTAGTTGGTTTGAGAATTTATGATACTCAAGTTGTTCTTAGAACAATATTTCTGTTACTGTGTACAACATTCTCTTAGTAAGAAAATAACACCTTAAAAAACAGATTAACCCAAATGGCAAAAGAGTTCCAAAAAAGTAATGAGGAGAAGAATGCCTTAAAAAGCAGAATTGGCCAAATGGAAAAAGAGGTCCAAAAGATCACTGAAGAATGAATGTAAGTCTTTCCATGTTTTCTAAAATCAAGCAGCTCATCATTTCTTTTAGCAAAGTAGCATTCATTCATGATCATATACCACAACTTGTTTATCTATTCCCTAATTGAAGGGCATCTATCATTTTAGCCAATCTGATAGGGATAAGATGGTATTTCAAAGTTGATTTAATTTGCATTTCTCTAATCAATAATGATTTAGAGTATTTTTATATGACTACATATAGTTTTGATTTCTTCATTGAAAAACTGCCTGTTCATGTCCTTTGACCATTTAATCAAATGAGGAATGAATCATATTCTTATAAAGTTGACAAAGTTCTTTATATATTTGAGATATGAGACCTTTATCTGAGGGACTGTCTATATATTCTTTCCCCCAGTTTTCTGCTTTCCTTATAATCTTGATTACATTGGTTTTATTTGTACAAAACCTGTTCAATTTAATGTAATCCATTTTTACACCTCACAATGCTTTCTATGTCATATTTATTCATCAATTGTTCACCTGTCCAGAAGTCTGATAGGTAATATGTTCCATGTTTCAAATTTTCTTTAGATGTAAATCATATATCCATTTTGACCTTATCTTGATAAATGGTCCAAGATATTGGTCTATCCCCAATTTCTGCCAGAGTGTTTTTAGCTTTCCTTTTTTAGCAAATAATGAATTCTTATCCTCAAAACTTAAATCTTTATATTTGTCAAACACAAGGCTACTATAATTTACTACTGTGTATTATTTGTTTACCCTGTTCCACTGGTCTACCTTTCTTTTTCTTAGCCAGTACCAGATAATTTTGATAATTTCTTCCTTATAGTATCTGGTATTGCTAAACCTACTTTCTTTACATGTTTTTTACATTAGTTACTTTGAAACCCTTGTCCTTTTGTTCTTACAAATCAATTTTGTTAATTTTTTTTTAACTCAGTAAAATTTTTTGTTGGTAATTTAATTGAGATGGCCTTAAGTAAATAGATCAGTTAGGTAAAATTGTAATTTTTTATTATATTGACTTTGCCTACCTATGAAAAATTAATATTTCTCCAGTTATTTAAATCTGACTTTATTTGTATAAAGAGTGTTTTATAATTATGTTCATGTAGTTCCTAGGTCTGTTTTGGCAGATATACTCACATATATTGCATACTGTCTACTGTTATTTTAAATGGGATATCTCCTACTATCTCTTACAAGCTTTTATTGGGAATATATAGAAATGCTGATTTTTATGTGGGTTTATTTTATATTTTGTTGTTTTGCTAAAATTATTAATTGGTTCAACTTTTAGTTTTTAGTTAAATCTTTAGCATTTTTCAAATATGTCATCATATCATCTGTAAAAAGAGTTAGTTTTTTTACCTTATTTGCCATTCTGATTCCTTCCATTTCTCTTTCTTCTCTTGTTGCTGTTGCTAGTATTTCTAAAACAATATTGAATATTGTTTACATCTTTTAACTAAATCCATTTTAATTTTAACTGGCTGACATCATGAATGCTACCCTTGCTTTTTCTTTTTACATCAGCTGAAGCAAAATAAATTCTACTCCAGATCTTCATTTTAACTTTGTGTGTTTTCAATCATGCTTCTTGTAAACAATGTATTTTCAGATTCTTATTTTTAATCCATTCTACTATATATTTCCATTTTATGGGTGAGTTCCTCCCATTCACATTCAAAGTTATAGTTACTAGTTGTGAATTTCCCTCTATCTTATTTTTCCTTATGATTTATCTTTTCATCTTATTTATTCTGTCCCTTCTCCTGTGTTGAATTTACTTCTAACCACACTTTGCACTCCTATTCCTTAATCTACCCACCCCTTTAAGCATTTCTCCTTTATCCTCTCCTCCCACCCTTCTACTTCTTGATTTACACACCTTTCTGAAAGTCCTTCTTTCCTCCTATTCCATTGCCCCCCAATTTCTTTATAGATTGGGAAGAATTTTATACCCTTCTGTATGTGTATGTTTTTCCCTTTTTAACCCAGTTCTCATGTAACAGCAACACTACCAATCCTCTATTTCCACCTGTTTTTACGGTAAAAATTTTTCTATTCATGTCTCATTTGTATAATTACTCTATTTTACCTCTAAATCCAATTTTATGTTTTAGAATCATCCTGTTATACTCCACCCAACACCAAGCCTTTTATCTATGCATATTTCTAAATACCCAAGTAATGATAATAACCTTGAGTACAGATATTTTCCCGTATAAGAAGTAAACAGTTTGACATATTGAGTCCCTTATAATTACTCTTTAATGTTTACCTTATGCTTCTCCTTGATCTTATAAGTCATTTTTTTCCATTGAGTTCTGCTCTTTTTTTGTCATGAACACCTGAAAATTTTCAATTCACTAAATGCACGTTTTTTTTTTCCATTTAGGATTATACATTCTTGGTAACTTATTCTTGGTTGCTCTTTGAAATACAATGTTCCATTGTGTGAAGATCAACTTTGATAGATTTGAGTCTTCTAAGCAATACAATGATCTGCAACAATTCCAAAAGGCTCATAATGGAAAATGCTATCCACATCTAGAAAAAGAACTATGGAGTGTGAATGCAGATTGAAGCACACTATTTTCTTTTTTTTTCTCTTTCTTATGATTTTTCCCTTTTGTTCTGATTCTTTTTTCACAACATGACTACTGTTCAATATAATTGTACTTGTATAGCCTATATTACATGCTTTCTTGGTGAGGGAGGGGGGAAAATTGGAACTCAAAATCATATAAAACTGAATATTGAGGGGCAGCTAGATGATACAATGGATTCAGGAGGACTTAAGTTCAAATTCAGCCTCAGACACAACACTTACTAGCTGTGTGACCCTGGGCAAGTCACTTAATCCCCATTGCCTAACCAAAACAAACAAACAACAACAACAACAACAACAAAACCCCAAAACCCCTGAATGTTGAAAACTAAAAATAAATTAAAAAAAAAAGAACTATGAAGTTCCAAGACCTTTGGTCTTTTAAGGTATTAGCTGCTAGATCTTGTGTTATCCTGACTGTAGCTCCATAGTATTTAATTTGCTTTCTTTTTCTTTTTGCTTGTTGTATTTTCTCCTTAACCTCGGAGCTTCAAAACTTGGCTATACTATTTCTGTAAGTTTTCATCTTGGAGTCTCTTTCAGGTGGTGATTGATGAATTTTTTTTCTATTTCTATTTTCCCCTCTTATTCTAGTATGATTTTGTTAATAATTTCCTATAACATCATATCTAGACTTTTTTTAATCATAATTTTCAGATAGTTCAACAATTTTTATGTTGTCTCTCATTGATCTCTTCTCTACATTAGTTGTTTTCTTTTATCTTTTAGACTCAAACACCAGAGCACAAATACAGAATAGAGAAAAGAAAAATAAACTATCATAAACTTTAATATTGAAACTAAAATACAAAGGAAAAAAGCATGTTACGTGCATAGCAAGACATAAGAGAGGGTTCAAAATATGTAATGATAAATTTTCATCTCAAGGAAGCCTGTATGATAAATACTACATGTTATGTTGAGAGTTGTCCATCTTTTCTTTGCTTCCTTGTAAGTTTTCTTTTTGATTCACTTGTTTGTTTTCATTTCTTTTTTGCTTTCTCCTGTACACTTTTTATTTTGTTCTTTCCCCCCCTTCCCTATTCCCCTAGAAGGCTACAATTAAGTACAGATATATTTATATGTATAGATATATGCATACACAGATATATATATATATCTATATATCTATATATAGATATAGATATATATATACACACACTTACGTGTATATATACATACATGTGTACATATGTACACATATACTTTTCCTAACAAATTCTACTCTTGATCTTCGTTTTTATGTCTGTGCTTTTCTCTCATTTTCTATCTCTCCTGACTCCTCTGCTTTACTTCTGCCTGCTACCTTGTCCTCCTGTTACTGTGCCTACCCTCCTCCAAGGGTCCCTCTCCTATTCTCCCATTCCAATTGATCTAAACAGGCTTCTGCAACCTCCTTTAACCTATTCCTCCACCTTTCCCTCTAGAGCTCCCTCCCTTATCCTCTTTCCCCCTCTCTAGGCCCTTACCATTTTATTTCTTCTGAAATTAAAAGACTTTTATACTCTTCTAGCTATATGTGTATTGTTCCTTCTTAAACCCATTCTTAATGAAAGTAGGTTATTAAAACTAGTAGCCCTCCTCCCCCATCTTATTCCTCTGTGTTGATTCTTCTTTTTGTACCTCATTTGCATAAAATAATCACTCTTTTTAGATATTCTTAAATGCTTTTACATTTTGAAGTCATATCATACTCAGGTCTACCTTTTAGACATACATTTTACATTTTACATATATAAAATGTAAACAGTCTGTCCTTATTGAATCCCTTGTAATCAGTCTTTGGTAGGTACCTTATGTTTCTCTTGCCTCTTGTATGTTAAATCTTCTATTAAGTTCAGATTCAGGTTTTTTTTTTAAACAAAGTCCTGAAAGTCTGATGATTAATTCAAAATCCATTTTTTTAAAATTCAGAATTATGCTTAACTTTGCTGGGTATGATAATTTTGGCCAGAGCCCCAGTTCTTTTGCTCTTTGATATATAGTGTTCCAAAGTCTGTGGTCTTTTAGTGTCTCCACTGCTAGTTCTTGCGTGATTCTAATTGTGGTACCACCTTTTTAAATTGCTTTTTTTCTTGTTGCTCTTAATATTTTATCCTTGAGCTGGGGGTTTTGGTATTTGACTATAACATTTCCACAAGTTTTACTTATAAGATCCTTTTCAAGTGGTAATTGATGGAGCTTTTTTCCCTATTTCTACTTTCCCCTTGTTCTAATGCTTCAGGACAATTTTCTTTAATTATTTCTTTTGTTATTGTATCAAGATTCTTTTTTTGATCACAGCTTTCAGGTAGTCCAATTATTCTTATGTTTTCTCTTCTTGATCTGTTCTCCAGATCAGTTGTTTTTCTTATAAGATGTTTCACATTCTCTATTTTTTCACTCTTTATATTTTGTTAATTACTGCTTGACCTCTGACTTTGCCTTGCCCAATTCTAATTTTCAAAGTGTCATTTTCTTCCTTAAGATTCTAGATCTTCTTTTCTAATTGGTTGACTTTCTTTTCTTAATCATTGTGTTTTTCTTGGATCATTCTTCTTTTTCCCCAGTTTTTCCTCAATCACTCTCATTTGATTTTTAAAGTCTTTTTTAAAGTTCTTTTATAAATTCTTTTTAGGCAGGTGACAATTTGATATTACTCTTTGGAGTAGAAGAGGGCTTCTTTGCTTCCATATCCTTCTCTGAAGAGGAACCCCAGCCTTCTCTATTCCCATAATAACTTTGTATAGTTGAATTCTTTCTCCTTTGTGCATTTTTTTGATAGCAATAACTTAATTTTTGAAATCACCTCTAGTCTGGGGTATGGAGGGTGGTGCTACATGTCCCAGATCTTCAGTTCTCCACTCTAGCCTGGAACCAAAGCCAAATCTCCAGCCTCCTGTAAATACCTACAGCCAGGGCATTCTACATCACTGCTTCTGCACTCACTGGGTGTGTGCTGGTTTCTTCTCACCTTTCCACTGCATAACTAGGTCTAATGTTCCTTGTCAACAGAGGTTCCCTCAAACTTCCCCAGCTCAGACATCCAAGTCCCCTCACTATCCTGGAGGTAGAAGTGTTGGGGGCTGGGGCTGAGGGGACCTCCCAAAGTAACCAACCCCAGATCTTGCTGCTTGTTGTTAACCTGGACAAGCCTGGAGGTGTTTACTCTTCTCAGGGACCAAACCTCATCCTGGGATTTTTCTTCTGATCTTTTTGGATTGTCCCAAGAGAATCTCCTATTGTGCCCCTATTCTTATTGATTTTGCATCCCCTCTCCCCATTGTTTGTCTTCAGGTGCTATTTTATCTCTTTTGTGGAGGAAAAATTTCCTCACTTACTCTGCTGTCTTCCCTGAATTATCTCCCATATTAATTGTTTTTCAGTGAGATGTTTCACTTTCTCTTCTATTTTTTCATTCTCTTGATTTTGTTTTCTTATTTTTGGTGTCTTATGACATCATTAGCTTGCTTTTGCCCAATTCTAGTTTTTAAGGAGTCATTTTCTTCCTTAAGATTTTGGATCTCTTTCCAATTGGTTGACTTTCTTTTCATAATTTTCTTGGATTGCTCTTATTTTTTCCCCTAACTCTCCTTCAGTTTCTCTCATTTGATTTTAAAATTCCTTTGTAAGCTCTTCCAAGAACTATTTTTAAGCTTCTGACCATTTGGTATTTTTCTTTAAGGTAGGAATGTTTTGGCTTTTTTTTTTTTGACTCACTAACTTCTGAGTATGAATCCAGATCTCTGTCCCAAAAGTAGCTATTTATGATTGGGTTCTTTCTCCTTTGCTTACTCATTGTTATTATTATTATTATATTTTTAGTGGCTTTTTATTATAGTTAGGTTCCAGTCCTGAGGTATGTGGAAGGATGCCCCAGGCTACAGGTTTTATGTACTGTTGTTTTCTAAGCTTTTGTCTGGGAGCTAACCTCAGGCACTCCTCTCTCCACTCCTGAGCCACAGCTAGGGCCCCTAGCCACACAGTCACAAACACTCTTTACTCCCTGCCATCCCTCTCGTACTACAAACTTCAGTATACTTAGCTTTAATTTCTCTAAGCAATTTATTCAATTCAATATAGTCTTTTGTTTTTGTCTTTGTTATATTTATCTGTAACTATTATGGTATTATCTATGTTTCCTTTATGAATTTGGATATTAAGGCATAAGGAACACAGAAGTTTAATACTGATATTGGCTTGATAATTCCTTTAGTAGAATGTAGTTTAGTAGAAGAAAGTTCCCTTTTTATGTTTTAAATGTTTTGTTTTGCTTTATGATAGCATAATGGCAACTGCTTTTTTTGATCCACTTAATGAAAAGCCATTTTTTTCAGCCCTTTTTTTCTGTTAAATTTTTTTTTTTATTTAATGTGTTTCTTGTAAGTAACAGATTGTGGGCTTTTGTTTTCATATCTAATCTGTCACTTATTTATTTCATTCAATTGTTTAATCAATTTACATTAAATTACATTATGAGTTAGGTTTTAATTTTCCTCTGTTTGTCTATAACATGTACGTATAACATATAAAGTTTTCCCCCCTCTTCCTCTGTAGACATAGTACTATTTCTCTTCAGGTATTTTAAGGCAACCACATGCCCCCTGGATCTCATTCACTCATCCCAACCCCCTAAAATGATTATTTTTACCAATTTTGGAGTTTGCTTATTAGATCCTTTTTCTTTCTTTTACTTAGCTTTTTCATTCTTTTCATCTTTTCTTTTCTTCTCTCTCTTAGGTAGTCAAGTAGAAACTCCTTTCACTCCTCCTCCTCATTTTTTTAAAATTAATTTTTAAAACTTCTTTACTTGTGCCTGCTGACTATTTTCCGCTTCTGTGATCTCTCCCTCACTGTCCTTATCCAGGGCTAATTTTGTCCTGCCAGTGAGAGGGCTGAGCTAGAATTCTAGGGTCTGAGTATTTTTGCATTGTTTGCTCATGTTCCCAGACAACTACTTGACTTTTAAACTCTTTGTTAAGGTAGGGGTCTGCTTCCAGTGTGGAGGATTTACTGTCCTAAGCTTTGTGGGTTTTATGCAGCTGTTTTCAGAGATACTCCTAGGGACCTGCAAATTTTCAGTTCTTCCAAGGTGATGTCATCAAAGGTGAGGTGTTTACTCCTTTTTTGGCCTGTGTGCTGATCTATGAGTGACCACAAGCACTCTCTTTTGCCTTGGAACTATGAGGAGGATTTTCTCTTTACCATTGCTACAAGCTCCACTATGCCAACACTCTTCCTCATTCCAGGAACATTACCCAGGACTGTGACCCAGATCCAAGCACAGGCAAAGCAAGAGAATCCTTCCTCAACACCAAAGAGATCCCTGCAATCTCCCTCTGATCAGCCACTAGATTCCCCCACAGACTGTGGGCCAAGAGCTCCAGAAGCAGGCATAGCCCCAGGGCTGGGCAAGGACTGGGACCAGACCACTCTCCTCTCTCATCAAGGTCCAACAGACCTTTCCTACTGACCACCTAAGTTGTCTTTGGCATTTGTGTGGGTTGAGGAGTCTGGAAACTGCTACAACTGCTAGTGATTCAGTACCCTGAAGCTGGCTCCAGGTTTGTTGAGGCACTGTCTTTGCCTGTGTGGCCCACGCTGAACTGTACTCCACTCCCAACCTGGTGCAACAGACCTTTCCCATCAACCATCCAGGTTGTCTTGGACTGGAAATTTGTTTTACTCTGTCTTTTTGTGGGTTCTACTGCTCTAGAATTTCCTTAGAGCCATTTTTTACAGGTATTTAGAGAAGTTTGGGGACAGCTCAAGCAAATCATTGGTTTTACTCTGTCACCTTGGCTCTGCCCTCCCCCCTTATCATTTTTTCAATCCTTGGGTTTGGGAATAGCCAAACCCAATCCCTAGTGTTCACAAGCTTCTATATATCTCCCTAAGCCCATCTGGTTGGGAAATGACTTAGCAATAATTTTTTCTTGGATTTTTCCTATTAAAACTTTTTCTAATTCATTTTCTAGATCTTTGAAAGGAAGTGGCTTCAAGGATCTGGTCTATACTTTTCCCTGTTACTCTACTATCTTGTGTCTGCTATCCAGTAACATCTTAGCATTTGTCTTTCTAAGATGAGTTATTCAAGTTCTACTTCAGGAAAATCTATAAATACAAATTTTCAGAGGACAGCTACAGGATTTGCCATAGGCTAGCTTCATTCTGCTTGGTTTGGTAAAGCTAACACCTCCAGGGGTGTGAGTTCATGTGGGTCACAAAACTTTAAACATATATCTTAAGGACACTGTGAATATCTCCTAAAGTGGAAGCTTTTTAAGGTTTCTAATCAAATTCTGCAGCTGTATGTTGGGAATAGTAGTAGATAGTACCAGAATCATTAGCCTCTGGACTTCCATCTTTTTGATGGGTGGTTACAGTATTAAGATTTTGTCTTCCTGTGTATATATGCACTTCCTTTTAAAATTGAAATTCTTGACTACTGCATTTTCTTGGAACTTAACAGTATATTGAAGGCCCTTCCAGGTGAGTCCTGGCTTTCCTCAAACTTAGAATTTGAGGAAAAATTGCTGACCAAGTCTATTTTTCCATACCGTTGCTCTAGTTTTTGTGCATGGGAACATGTTACTCATATAAGGAGCAGTTACAGTAATTATGACCACAACTTTATTTAATTATCATTATGTTCATTATGTTCATTATGAACGCATTGAAACCAAGAAACAAATGAAATATCTCGTTATGATTTCCTTTCTACTCCTTTTTTTCTTCTGAGAAGAAATTGGAACTGAATATTTCCAGACCATGCCTACCGTTTCCTACTGGGTTTGGCTTTGTTTGGGACTTTCCTTTCTAGTCACAGCATTATTCTCCTTCCTTTCCCTCAGCTCATTGAGTAGGGGCTGGAAATTTTAATAATGACACTCTGTTACTAAAATAGGTTTATTAATAAATAGGTGACCAAAGAATCCTTAGTTCATTTTGAATTCTGAATCCCTCCAATAGTCTTTTGTAATGGTTTAAAACTATTAAAGGACACAAAACCCAAGTTTTTTCTGCATAATGCATGGTCTCAATCAATTTGATTTGGGCATACCCACAAGACTGCCCTGTAGAGATATTTTGCTTGTCTTAGAAATTCTGATTAGTGTCAAGTAAATTATTTGGCCACCTTTTAGTTATGCATAGGGCTGAGCTTTGTTTACTAGGCAACAAGCTTGATAACAGTTGGTTTAAATCTGCCCCAGTGGATTGCTATACAGAAAGAAGTTGTTCCAAATTGTTTCTTACTTCAACTGGGTTTTCACATAATCTAAGAAAGGTTTTTGATTAGGTAATAATATCAGAAGGTGACGAGGGTAAATGGGTTATCTCTGTCTTCTTGAGTACTGATATATTGATGGTGGTACACATGAATTTGTGAAATGATTTCTGGTTAGAGACAACACCTCTTAGTTCTTATCACTATGGCAGTCTATTTTTTTAATTTTTAAATTTTCATGTTAGAATTTTTGAGCTGAGGTTTATAGCAAAGATTCAACTCACACAGGATAGCTGGTAGAACAATCATATAATTATCAGAGACCAGAAATCAAAAAAGTCTACACATGTAGTTTGGCATATAGACCTATGTTTATTGAGTATTATTGAGTTTATTTGGTTTATTGAGTAGGGAGATATGACGTGGTCAGATTTGCCCTTTAGGTAGATCAAATCAACAGGGAAGGAGGGTCAGAATTTGACTCTTTTCAATTTCAGTTTTTCCTTATTATCATGGTGGCTAGGAACAATGTTTTTTTGCCTTTGTTTTTCTATCATACAGGAATCATACTGTCATTTATCAAGGATAAAATCCTTAAAATTCTCACAAAGATATGTGAAAATGTCATGATTCTTCAAAGAGAAATTGTACTTGGTTACTATTTTGAGTAAATTTTCTGCTTTTTCAAAAATCATAGCGGCAGCTAGGTGACATAATGGATAGAGCACCGGCCCTGAAGTCAGAAGGACCTGAGTTCAAATCCGGCCTCAGACCAAACACTTGACACTTCCTAGCTGTGTGACCCTGGGCAAGTCACTTAACCCCAATTGCCTTAAAAAATTGTATAAAACTGATCCCATAATTATTATACAGAAAAATCTTCCAAGATCTCTTATAAAACAGAATGAAAGGAGGTTCTAGAGATAATTGTTCCATTACTCAAAAACAGGGACCAAACAGGTATCACTATGGGACAATTCCTAACAGATTTGATAGTCTGTCACAGACTTTAAGGTACAAAGTCTCACAAAATGTTAAGTATGATGTCTGGATCTCATAAAGAAGTCCAAAGTAGGGACAACATTTATTAATTTAGTATAACTGATAATGTATCCATAACAAGTTCTTTTACCCTAATAGGATAGTATGTTAAATTGGTAATATAGTAATATATAGATAATAGATAATATAGTAAGAGCAAATTTTATTCCATTAATAAGATAGTTTATCAAATTAGTATAAGTATTTCCATTTTGTTTTAAATCTCCATTTTATGATTAAGTTATTTAGATTAAATTGGTTTTCTCTAAGTTGTTTTTCAATAAGATCCAATAAGACCATCTGTGTGCTGTGATATAGTAAGCGTGTATATTCTTAAAAACAACTGATCAATCTTATGTAAGCACTTTGATAGGCAGATCATCACCATTTTGATGTTTTTGAGACTCCAAATGGCTTTTTTCATACTGGACTTGATAAGTTTCACTCTCCACTCAGATGAAGGCACAAAGATAATGTACTTCCCTCAGGATGGTCATCTGGCCAGTCTCAAAAATCTCCATTAACTAATTAGCACTGCATTTGAACCAATATGGATTTGTTTGAGCCTCAAGTTGGGGGAACAAAGGAGCCATCCCTAATCATGACATAAGACACAGGATGATGTCTCAGTGTCAGGTTTGTTTTTTTTTATATTTTTGTCTAGTTTACCATATAATGTTATTGGCAGTTTATTTCAAAGTTACTGATAAAGTTTATGATTTTTTTTTACTTTGATGATTTATCTTTTTGGAGATTCTATATATGTTTACCAGTTGTTTTCAAGAGTTCACACTTTTACCATTTCATTGTTGAAAAACAACGTTTTCAAAAGGTTCAATAAAAAAAATGGAGGCTTAAAGCACAGTGAGATCAGTTATGTTAAGTTGACAAACTATCTTATTAAGAGAACAAAATTCATTCACACCGTATTATTAGTAATACTAAATCAACAATATTATTGTGAAATTTTATTGTATTAAATTAACAAAGCTTTTCACTCCAGCTGAAATAGGGAATCCTATCACTAACAAGTAGGTTTCATATAGATTTTTATGTATGTAAACAAATGGAAAAATATGTTAAGTTAAAAAAATTTATGAACTTTAGAAGGGGAAACTGTCCTAACTTCCTGGAAGTATTTTACATTCTTGTTGTCAACAATGCCTTGCATAGTTAACACATAGTTAGCACAAAGAGCCTGTTAAGCTTATGATAACATTTTGGTTCCTAATGCCATCTGCTGCCTTGTAAAACTTGTTGCTTGATTTAAAAGTAGAGCTCTTCATAGTTTTTTCAGTGTATAAATTTTATAATGTATCTTATTGTTATGTAGTAAGAAGGAAATAAGGAAGGAAATGAGTATTTATTAAGTACCAGTGATATGCCAGGCACTGTGCTAAGTACTTTATAAGTATTATTTCATCCTATCCTAACAAAATTTTGCTTTTGAGGAAACTAAAGCAGACAGAAACTAGTAAGTATTGGTAGCTGGATTTGAAATCATTTCCTCCAGACTCCAGGCCCATGAGAACACGTGCTCTACTTATTTATTTGTTTGTTTTTACTGATAGGAGTACATTTTTGTTTTTTAAATAGGGACTACTTTGAGAGAGGATAAAGAATTTGTGGATAAACATGGAGGAAAAAGCAATCTGTAACACATCTTTCACTGACTACAACATAATAAAAATTATAAATCAATAAAGAATTTGAAGACAGGTTTGGGGTTTAACTGGAATAAAAAATGTTAAACTCCAAAATTAGAATTTTTGAAGCTTAAAAAAAAAAGACAAACCATTATCTAATTGGATTTTGAAGAAGAGAAAGAGAGATTAAATTTCTAAAGTCAAAATTGAAAAATGTTTATTCACGAGAGATGCATTTAAGAAATTTTGGACATAGTACAACAGCTAGGTGGCCAGTGTTGTACTTTAAGTCAGGAAGTTCAAATCCTCCTCAGGCATTTACTGTCTTGCTCCGGGCAAATCACTTAATTTTTCAGTCTTACTTTCTTCATCTATAAAATAGGGATAATAATAATACCTACTTCACATAGTTTCTGTATCAAATGAGATAATATATTTACAGCGCTTTGTAAACCCTAAAGGCTGTATATATGCCTTCTATCTTCATCATTGTTATTCATGCATATATTTATGTATTAATGTAATATAGTGTAATGTATTTCCATATGCTTTGTATCTAAACCTGATCAATTTCTCTGTTTTTTAACTGGGACCAAATAGTTCGGATCACTACTTTGTAGTGTAGCCTCCTTCCTTCCCAATTCTCCCTCCCCCTCCCCTTATTTCCCTTGAAATACTTTTGTTCTTCTAGTTGAATTAAAATTTTTTTCTTGCTATATAAAATAATGTTTTGGTAGTTTGAGTAGTTTTACACTGAATTAGTAACTTAATTTAGGTATTATTATCAAATTTATTATACCTACACAGCTGTATTAATAGGATTTAGTGAGGTTCGGATTCGCTCCTATAAATGACACTCTCCAATGCACCAGAAAATAATAGGAAATAGATAATTTATTTAGAAGAAGCAAAGCACAGATAGTTTGAATTTGCATAGAAAGCATAAATAATAAGAACAATCAATAATATAGCACCGATCAAGAGAGTCGGTAATGGAAGAGAATACATCACCAATTCAAGGGAACCTCCAAAGTCAATCAACGGCTGGGAGCCCCGTTGCAGCCAGTACAAACTTGAATTGTGTAAAGATTTTCCCGGGCGAAGCGTCCTTCCCGCGGGTGAGGCTCAGCGGGCTTACAGGACGCAGTGTTTTTATATTGCTCTAAACAAAGAAGGCTTGGGGCCAAGAAGCCCTTTTTGATGCTTGCGCTATTCATGGTTTGTCCAATACACATCTGACCTTAGCCACGCTCCCATCCGCCTGAGGCTTGGTATTTTGGTTTTTAATAACATCACGTCTCACAAGGAGAGGAGCCAACCCTCCATGTCAACGTGACCTAGGAATGGCTAGTTCCTGGAATGCTAGGCCAAGAACACTCAGGAGATATGGAACGGTCATGACCGAGATTTGAACTGAACCTATTTATTTGAGTGATCTTATTAATTTAAAGGGGAATTTCCAATTTCCATTTCAACAGCCCATCCATGGGTGGCCAAAGTCTCTCCAATTATTGACTGCTTTTGTTAAAGAATGCTTTGCAGCTACATACCCTTCACATCCTAGATCAGCTAATAAAGATGTGCACAGTAATGTGTTTTATTTGAGGAATATCAATAAGGCCAGTTTCAGAAGCAACTCGTTGGGATAAAGGGGTATGATGTATAAGACTGCAAAGATGAGGAGCAGGTCGTAAAGGGCTTTGAATGCCTGAGGTCACAGGGAGCGATTGGGGTTTATTGAGTAGGAAAGCATGACATCCTCAGATTTGCCTTTTAGGTAGATCAAATTGACAGCTGAGTAGCATTAACATGGACTTTGGTACAGAGACCAACCAGAAGGTTATTGGAATAGTTCAAATGTAGAAAAGAAACTGCACTTTGTTGATGACACCACCAGAGGAGAGAAGGGGGCAGATGGTAGAGGTGTTATGAAGATAATATCAACAAGTCTTTGCAATAGATTGGACATGGGGAGTGAAAAATAGTGATGAGCAACAAGAAATTTAAATGAAAACTTTGTTGTATATTTGGAGAGAACAGCAAGTACATGATAGATTTGCAGTTCTGTTTGTAATCATCTTTTATATTGTGCTGTGTTATAGAAATGCTTGGGTTTTCTCCCCTTGAATTGAAAATAAATTAAAAAGAAAACAACATGAAAAAGAGTGGTGAGTGATGAAAATTATGGGTTATGATCCTGGGTGACTGAGAAGCTAGTAGTACTCTCAACAGCAATGGGAACTCAAGATAAAGGGAGGCTTTGGGAGGAAAACTAATGAATTCAATTTTTGACATTTTGAATTTAAGATGTCTAGAAGACATTTAGTTTCATATGTCAGTAGTTGCAGGTGAGAAAAAAGAAGGAAAGCAGAGAGAATAGGGCTGGATAAGTAGATTTGGGACTCATCAACATAGAAATTATCCTTGAATCCATGAAAAATGATGATGCCACCAAGTGAAATAGCATAGAGGGAGAAGAAAAGAGAGGCCAAGATAGAATCCTAAGTTACATACATGGTTAGTGGCTGTTACTTGAATGAAGATCTGGCAAGGATTACTGAAAAGGAGATAAGTAGGAGGAGAACCAGAAGAGAGTAGTGCCATAAAAACCTAGAGAGAATAGAATATCAAGAAGAGAATAATCGAGTGTCAATGGCTACAGAGAGATCAATAAAAATCCTCAAACAACCCAGTCCTGAACTGGTCTCCCTAGGGGGGCCCAGTTTTGGACTGAACTCCCATGTAGTGCATGTCAAGCCACCTTGAGAGAAATTAAATTGTGTACACGTGTACCCCAATTTCATTTGTCTCTTTCTTAGAGCAGACTGTTTCAAATTGAAGTTCATGGGGTTTGGGGTTCATACTATGTTTCATTTTGTTTGTAGTTTTTCAGATATTGAAAGAGCCTTCCATAGACATATCAGAAAAAAGACTACTTAGCTATAGCAATAATTTTCTCAATACTAAATTCTAAAGGCTAAAAGTTATAGTTAGTTTTATGGCTACTTAGAATTTTTACATCTATGTTCTTGTAATTTTATTTTGAATATTATTTTTGGTTGACTTTAAAATTGACTATATATTTGTTTCATAAAAAGTACAGGGAAAATATTTCATTTCCCCCCCTCTATATTAATAAATAGTCAATGTGGTACAGGGTTTATTTTTCCTTTGAAAGTTTGAAATAGTAATAATAATAATAACTAGGATTTATATGGTGCTTTAATATTTGCAAAGTCCTTTACAAATATGATCTCATTTTATCCTCACAACCACCCTGGGACGTAGGTATTACTATTATCACCATTTTTGTAGTTGAGGAAACTGAGGCTAGTAGAGGTTGTGACCCACCTCCTGATGCCTGATTCCAGGTCCATGTGGAGTAAGTGGCTTGTGGGTGTTGAGGGTAGGGTTATTTTCATAAATAACTTTTCTTATTTCTTCCTCCAAGATTCTTCCATTTAAATAATTAATTTTCTGTTGTGCTTGTATTACTGATTTGTATTTTCTGTAGATGGTTATTTATTTAAGTTTTTCTGACTTTATAGTATATAATCTCTCAAAATATTCTTTTTAAATTTGAAAAATGCCTAATTGATTTCTTTTTCTAAACTGTTTCTTTTGTCAATATTGTTTTTCAAAAAGCAATCGCTTTGGGGCAGTTAGATGGGGCAGTGAATAGAGCACTGGCCCTAGAGTTAGGAGGACCTGAGTTGAGATCAGGCCTCAGACACTTACTAGGTATGTGACCTGGAGCAAGTAACTTAACCTTGATTGTCTCCTAAAAAACATGAGTAAAACAATTGCCTTTATTTATCAATTGATTTGTTCATACGAGTTTGTTAGTATTTTCCATTTCCTATTATATTTATTTCTGACTTTACACTATACTATTGCTTTTAAAACATTATTTAGATTATTGTTTT
Organism: Phascolarctos cinereus; assembly: GCF_003287225.1. Taxonomy (NCBI): domain Eukaryota; kingdom Metazoa; phylum Chordata; class Mammalia; order Diprotodontia; family Phascolarctidae; genus Phascolarctos; species Phascolarctos cinereus. The sequence goes on from NW_027555736.1 coordinate 252,905,067, forward strand.
GTTCCTTTTCTAGTGCCAGCAAGTACAAGCTTAACTTATTTTCTCCTATTCTCTCTTCATAATGCAAACATTTGATGACATGAATTTACCTCTCAGAACTGCCTTTGCTGCTTTTCTTCAGAGTAGTATTATTATGAGTCTTTTAAACATTTTTATTTTTTAAATTTCATTCTTAAATGAATGATTATTTAACATAGTATTTTAATTTTCATGGTTATATACATTTTGCTAGTTAATTATTTTTAATTCTAACTTTATTACATGATCATTTGAAATAGAATTAGTATATATATGCATATTGTTTTTGAATGTATAGGTCTTCTTTTTGACTCATCAAGTTAAATATAATATTTAAATTTAATTTAAATCATTGAAAAAAGTGAGTAATCCTTGCTTCTTTCATGCAGTTCTCATGATTCATAATTTCAAGTTAAAAGTGAGTCATTCAAACCTTTTTTAAAAATAGTATTGACAAGGTCAATTTTTCATAATTTGGTAGTAGAATGTAGATATCTGTGAGAATTAAATTTATGTCTATTTTTCTTTCATTTCTGATAATCTTCTTTAAATTATATAGTCAAATTATTTGGTGCATATAAATTTGATAATTTTTGTATATTTGTTATTAATTTTCATTGAACCACTTATGTCTTTGATGGCTCTTTTCATTTTTGGCCTAACTTTATTTCATCTTTTTCATACATCATTAGTGATACTTCTCCTTGGATTAACCTCTTAATTACAACAAATAACATATTTGATGTTTTTTTCTCATGAAACACTATATTCCTCATTTTAATGAGAGAATTAAAAAATTCACATTTATTATTAAGCAATATTTCTATAATTTTCTTCTTTTTGGTATTGTCAAAAGAGAGTGAAGATCTCTCAACTTCACATAACTATTTCTATTATTAAAATAAACAAGTATAATACCAACTGCCACTATACATTAGATTTCTGATTAGGAGTAATTCTGCCTTTGGAAAGTATAGGTATGAAACACATGAAATGGTCACATTTATGCCCATAGTTACAGAAAGCAATCTCTAACTGTGGACTGGGAAGTTGGGATCCCAGACCTGTGCTAAGAAAGGTCACTCTCTCTTTTGTGGCTCACAGAGCTATCCTGTGTCCTCGTGTTGTGAACAAGAGGGCATAAGAAAAGAAAATATATGTATGTGTATATAGACATGTGTGTTTATATATGTATACATATCTGTGTATAAAACTGCATGTAAGTTTATAGATACACATATGTGTGCACACACATGTACTCATATATTTTTTCCCTCAGTACTCTAGCTATCAGAGTGAGAACCCAGAAATTTTGAAAGAGTCTTATATTTCGATATTTACCTTTTTAGCTTTTAATTCTCCAGCCTCCCTGGAAGCCTTGGGTGTAGGAGATTGCCATTGCTGCTACTACTGCTATCACCATTCTTTTGTTGTTCCATGTGGGTGGAAGAAGCACTGCTACTCCTTCCTTTCCTTGTGTTCACTCTTGAGAACCTTAAGAAAAAAAAAACAAAGCTTGTACTATAGCTGAAAACTCTGCCCCTTGCTCCTGATTTTAAGATAGCTTCCTCCCTCCTTGAGCTAAGAAAAATATAACTTTCAATGTCTTTATCAACTTAGATCTCATCACAAGATAGCCAGTCTTGTCATAAGGTCTGTTACAGAGAGACTGTTGATCTCATCATAAGATAGCCAGTCTTGTCATAAGGACTGTTACAGAGAGACTGTTACAGGAATATTGTGGTTTGAAATTTTGTAATCCCCTGTAAAATCAGCCTCAACAGGCCTGGCTCCTATGCTCATACAACATAGCACCAAATTCAGTGTAGTTAGCATCACAGCAAATAAACACCAACAATACATGCAATAGAGAGAGTACAAGAAAAGCATTTCCAATACTAGTTAGTAAGTCAAGTTAATAAGTATTTATTAACTGCCTATTGCTAAGCACCAGGGATACAAGGAGAGGCAAAAACAGTTCCGCTCTCAAAGGGCTCACAATATAGTGGAGAAGACAACAAACATATAAACAACTCTGTACAAACAACATACATAAAAAATAAGTCGAAGAAAATCTGAGAAGGAAGGTAGTAGCATTAATGGGGTATCAGGAAAATATACCTCTGGAAAGCAATTTTTTTCAGATAAGATTTGAAGGAAGCCAGGGAAGACAGGAAGTGGAGATGTGGAGGGAGAGCATTCCAGGAAAAAGTGCAGCTAGTGAGTCAGGAGACATGACAAGCTTGTGCAAGGAGCGGCAAAGGACCAGCCTCACTGGATTGTAGAGTACGTGATGGCACTTGATTGGCTGTTGTCCTTCGTTTTTGAAGAGGACCAAAATGACATCACTATGCTAGAGTCAAGTTTTAGTGTGTCTGACTGTGGCTGATCAGACCAATATGAGCCCAGAATGTTCTACCACAGGTCGCGCACAAATAGTCCATGTGAACTTTTGGGGTATATTCTCTAAGTTTGCATATCTTGCATTTGTCTTGAGCTATTATAGAGCACAGCACACTTTCTGATGTGGGCACACCATGCTGGATGGTCCTATGCCAGTGTCTCCCATGTCACACAATCAATTCCATAGTGCTTAAGAGAGACCTTGAGAGTGTTCTTGTATCACTTCTGCTGGTGGTGGCGTCACTTATAGGTATGGTATAAGAAGACTGGAGATGTATGTGAAGGGGAAGGTTATGAAAGGCCATAAAAGCCAGCGGATTTTATGTTTGATCTTGGACATAATAAGGAGGCAATATAGTTTATTAAATTGTGTGTGTGTGTGTGTGTGTGTGTGTGTGTGTGTGAGAGAGAGAGAGAGAGAGAGAGAGAGAGAGAGCTGGTTAGATGTGAACTTATATGTTGCTTGACAGCAAGTGCTGTCTTGTTTTCCTCTTTTTTTTTCCTAGGGCTTAGCAGATATTAAGCACTTAGCACAATGATGTGGAAATTACTTGTGACAATTAGAATAATTAAATGTATAAATTCAATAAACCTTACAACTTTTTACCTCTTAAAAAGAGTTAACATGAAACATATCCTTTTGCAGCAATAACTTATTTTAGGACATTTGGCATTAAGCTTGGAAGATTTTGACATGTATTATTTAATTCTTCATCATGAAAGCACATCTTTATTCCATCTGGTGTACCTTCGTATTTTTGATGAATAGTCCAATTTATCATGAGTAGCCATAACTTTAGCCCATGAGTTTTCAGTAGAATTTAAATCAGATAAGTTCCCAGGCCATTGAAGCATGCTCATCTCCATCTTTTGGATAAATTTCTTAGTGATTTGTCATGTGTAATTTCTACAATTCTGGAGCATTTCTACTTTACATATATATATATAAAATTTAAACATATCAATACATTTTCCAGACTTCATCACTTCCTTAAAGAAGACAAATTTCCATGCCTACTGAAAACAAAAAATTTCCCAAAATATTTTTGTGTGGATGTTTTATAATTTGACAGTGGTTTAGTATAGCTTCTGATGAAAAATAAATTTTATCAGCAAAAATCATCTTTTTTGTAGTCATTAGTCATTTCAATCATTCTATTGTCTAGTCCATGATAAGCACTTTTTCTTCAAGAAGTCTATATTACACTATGAAAATATCAGTAGCAGTTAAAGCTAGCTGCCAGGTTCCTCCAAAAATCTTTGCTCATTTTCTGAAGATTGATAAAGTGTTTTGACAGTATAGTTGTTAAGTTACTGGAATTATTTTTCAACTTTAACCATTCTTTTCTTTAAACTTTAATGTGACTGTTCTTGTTTAATGGTGGGCTTAAATGATCTTTTAAACTCTTGACTTTCTCCCTCACCAAAAGCCACTGTAATATGTTTAATAGTCAGTGAAGTGTACTTTTTAAGCAGTAAAATTTTTGCACTTTTCCTTAAAAACACAACAAAAAAAGCAGCATAACATATTTAAAGTACAATATCCAGCACTTAACTTACAGAAAACAAATTATAATAATAAACTCGGATTTTATCTAGTCAAGGTCAGATATTCAGATTCAATATCAGATCAGTAGAAGAATATACACATGAATATACTGTCACAAAATGTGACAGTAATAATACAAAGGTTATATCAACATTATTGCTTGCCAAAAGTCATTTTACTTGCTTTTTCATTTGTTCATTTATTTGTTCTTTATTTTTTTCTCTTCCTCTTTATTAAGTTATTTGATACTTCCATTTATTGTTTTAGTCATTGGCTATCATGTTGCAACTTCCTTAATTATGACTTCATCTCCTCTAATTGTATAATATTTTTTAAAATCCAACTTAAGTTGTACTTTGGCACATATTCTATCCTTGTCATTTTTTTTTCTACTTGAACTTCTTTCTACTTTTCTACTTAAACTTTTTTTTCTACTTGAATACTAGGGGAATCTTACCCTCTAGGTTATAGTATTCCATAATTATATTACAGAGATACACCTTTCACAAATTATTAGTCATTCCCTTATTCTTGTATGGGAGTGGTAGAAAGCACATGTCTTTTTTTACATAATCAGAGTGGAAGCTCAATATAGTGAGATAGCTGGGACAAGAGTCAGATTCAAGAGTAGCAGTAGATTCAGATCAGGGAAATTGTGAGATTCAAATGAGATAATATAAGCACTTTGCAAAAGTTAAAGTTATACATAAATGCCAGCTATTTATTGTCATTATTGTTAGCCTACAGTCACCAGGGCTCCAGTTCTAGGTGATGATAACTTCATTACCTGAACCCTTTACCATCCAGACAAAGTTCTAATAGTTATTGTCTACTACCTTCAGGACATTCTCTTTCTGCAGCGCCTGGCTCATTCAATCTTTCTCTCCTTCTCAGCTATTACCCACAAACACCCTACCTTCTTATTTCCTCAACTTACTCATTTCACATGGCTTACTACTCCTCCAAACTACCTCAGCAACACACAGAAATGATCATACCCTGCTGTTACCATCACCCACAAACGCTCCACTCCCCTGTTTATGAATTCTGAAATTCCTTATCAGATCATAATCTATTGTCATACCACTTCTTCCACTGTATTCTAACTCCAAAGCTTGTTCTTTGTCCACACTATGACCTCCAATTCCTCAATCTCTCATTTCTTTGCTAGGCTTTCATGCCTGTACCTGCTACACCCTCTTCCCTTCCCTATCTTTACCCTTTGATGAACCAATTCAATTTGAAACTGTCCTCTTCTCTTGAGTTCATCACTCCTTTATGACATCATTGCTCCTGCCCTGCCAAGCCTCAGGCTTGAAGCGCTCTCATCATCCGCTCCCTTTGCTGCTTCAAAGGAGCTGATAAATGAAACTGGAGAAAATCATGAAACTATGCTGACTGAGTCCACTAAAATTTATACTATGTAACCTCAATCGGGCCTTCACTACGTTCAAGGCAATCTTTTCACACCTTTTACAAGTCCTACTCACTACACTATCTCATACAAATCTCTTCATCTCTCCTCAAGCCTCCCAGGTCTCTCCCTTCTCACATACTCTCAGCTGAGAACCTTACCTCATGTTTTAATGAAAAAATTTAGTCCATTGATAGAGGGTTCCCCTCCATCTCCTTTCACATCACCAAGATGCCTTCTCCTATTAACTCCTCCTTCATTTCTGTCTCATATAATGAAGTGGCTCTTCTCTTTCCTAATGCCAAATACTCCACATGTATTGTGGATCCATTCCATCCCATATCCTCAATCTCTCCTCTCTTGGCTGCTTCCTTATTGGCAACAAACATGCCCATTCCCCCTCATTCTCAAATAACTCTCATGTGACTTATCTACACTTGCTAGCTATTGTCCCACATCTTTCTTCCTTTTTATGGATAAATTCCTTGAAAGCGAGACAAAGGATAGCCCACATTTTTGAGGACGTCACAATAAAATAAAGGAGACAAAAGTGAAAATAGCTATGTACTAACAATGTACTTATAGAATAAAATGGAAATAATCCGTAGTGGCGGAGGCACCAGAATTAAGAAAGGTAAGTAATGGCTTCCTATAGAATGTGGGATTTTAGCTAGAGCTCTGTGTGCAGCTGACTTCCTTGGGCTGTGGGAGCTAAGGACACCATTTTTACAGTCAGTTGAATTTATTAAAGCATCCAGAAGGGGAATGCTTTTTGTTCCTTTTTTAGGTGGCTGACATGAAGTGCTATTCACACCTAGCTTCTTGGTGGAGATCTTTAAGGCAAAGTTCCTAAAGGAAATGGGCTTGATGTTATTGGATTTATATGACCCTAGCTCATCTTGCCTCAATGGCAGTTAGGTCTCATTTTCTGGACAGAGCTCCATCAAAAGGGCTTCAAACTTTAGATATAGGTCTCTTCTGACACAAAACTATGCAATGTAAGGTAACCGACCCGAAAATTGACCAGGAGATTAGGTTGGTAATGACTTTCAGAGCAAATATAGATACGGGCATAAATGAATTTTCTGAGAGTAACAAGAGAAGACCCTGCCACCAGTCTGCCAGGTTCATTGGAGGGCAATGACAGCCTCTTTTGCAAGGACCTGTCTGGATACGGCTTCTATAACATAGGGCTGTTAAGAAAGCAATTAGTGGTGCTGGTAAAACTATACATTGACATTGAGCCCCAAGGAACTAAGGGCCTTTCAGCCTTACCCAAACCTGAGGCTACAGCTCCTTTTGGATCATTTAGGGGAGGTTACAGAGGGAATGGGCCCAATAATGCCAATGGCTTTGTATGTGTATAGGCCCTTTCAGCAATATTTATGCATGTTACTGTGAGTATGTCTGAATGGAAACCTTTGTTTAGAGTTACTCAAACAATTCCATATACTTAATATCATATAGAGGATGAAGGAAGCTGGAAAACTTTCAGTTTCCTGTACAACAAAGGTGGGGGGAGGGAAGGAAATGAGCATATGCTTCTTGTAATCAACTAGTTCTAATCTTATTAACCATAGAACTATAAGAAGAATGGAGGTGGGGAAACTGATTGCCACAGTGGATAGAGAGCACTGGGCCTAGAATCAGAAAGACTCACTTCCTGGGTCAAATCTGGCCTGAAACACTTACTAGCTGTGTGACCCTGGGCAAGTCGCTTAACCCTGTTTGCTTCAGTTCTTCATTTGTAAAATGAGTTGTAGAAGGAAATAGCAAGCCACTCCAGTATCCTTGTCAAGAAAACCTCAAATGGGGTCACAAGGAGTCAGACCCATCTGGAAAAATGACTTGACAACAAAATAAGAATATCAAATTAGGAACCCACAGCTCACTTGAAACTTCAGAGAATTTAAGTTCTTAAATACTCTTTGCTGTTTTTGTCTTATCTAAACTCTGTACCTGGTATAGACATTGCCATCAACAGGCTGAAGAATCCTAAAAAAAAAAAATCTGTGAGGATCTGATTTGTAAAATGTACCTTTCTAGTTAAAGATTGAATATTTACAAAAGTAGACATGCAAACTAGAACTAAAAGTGTTTTGTCTAAATTGGCATTTACTCAGTTATCATTTAACTTTCTGTGATGTAAGTTAGCAAGTTGTTATATTGTTTATATTTAAGAACTTCAAATATCTGAGAAAATAAGAACTAACTGTTTAAACCTTTTGAGTGTTAAAGAAACCAGAAAGTTTGCCTTATGCAGAGGATGAACAATACAATTTCATATATAAAATTCCTTATGTAATTTTAGAATTTGTTATTAAAACATGCTCAACGCCTGCATATCCCATTAGAATCATTTATGTTTGGCAAATGTAATATTGTTGAGGTTTGGAGGTTTAGGGGTACTAGGACCCAAAAATCATAACACAAGGGTCCTGCCCAAATGAATTCCACCTAAGTCTTCTTTCAGGTAATGACAAGGTTTATTAGAACATGGATCATGGGTGTGTGATATTTAAAGAATCCACCACATTGGCCAGACTCTTAAGGAATCTAAGCATTTGTATTGCTAATGCAAGTGGGCCAAATCTTAAGAATTTAAGTACCTAAATGGTGGCCAGATGGACCTTATATACATAAAGACTATGCAAGGGATCTAGAAATAGCCAAGTAGTCTGGGGTGATTGGAGGAGGGATCTAAGGAGGATCTGGATGGGAGTGGTCAGTAAACTGGGGTGACATAACTCCAGGGACCTGGACCTGGACCACTTATCCAAGGGAGAATACAGCCTAGATAAGATTAAGGGTGGGAAGGGGCCAGGGCTAGGCTAGGTTAAGGATAACAAAATTGGGAGATTGGGCATAGGAGATAATGAAAGGCCAATTGATAGGACTATAGCCTCAGAGTCACCTCTGGAGATTTGGCCATGTGGAAAGTCCAGGGCTTTTCCTTTTTGGGATCCAGATCTCAAAGTATTTTCCTTTTAGGGGTTCAGATCTCATCCCCATCAATATAATCATCTAATCTTGTTGCTTTCTTTAAAAAATCATTCTCAAAATTTTTTTTGACTCCAATTAATTTTCTACTTTAATTCATTTAGAACTCCAATCAAATTTCTAAGTCCAATTAATTTTAATTTCCCCCTTAAGAGGAGTAGAGACTGATAAGGATCTAACCCTTACGTGAAAAAACAGGTAATAACACTCTTTGGAAGAATTTGACTTCCATTACACAAAAGAATTTACTTGAAAGTTGTTAATTTTATTCCAATTGTGGCAAAAAAAATAAATCCTGGGATGGGATGTGTAAATACATTAAGTGGTTAATTTCTAAGTGTAGACAGAGAACAGTACATATCTGTGATGAATGAAAAACCTGAAAGAGAGAGTTTCTGGCTAATTAATAATAAATTTGTTAATTAGGCTAGCTAATAATCACTAAATTGATGGTCAGTGCTTTCTCTCAGTAACCAAAAACGAAACAAAACAAAACAAAATTAAAAAAACAAATAAATCATGGAGAAGCTGAAAGTCTTAATATACTTTTGGAAAATATGGTGCCCCTTGTGTGGGACAGTGCCCCTAACCCAAATTAAACTCAGAGACTGCTCAAGGTGGAAAGCAAAGGTTACCTTTATTACAATCTCGAGAGGTGGCTGTCTGCTCCTTTGATACACAGGGGTGGGGAGGGGGGAGAGAGAGAGAGAGCACATAACAGGGGTCACCTTATAAAAGCAAATCTCCGCCCATCATGCAAAGTCTCCACCCACCACTATCCCTAACCCCCTTAACTGGGGGTGGGCTTACATTCTAACTGGGAAGTGGGGCTTACATTCTAAGCTCAAAAGTTTCTTCCTATCCCCTTAACTGGGAGGTGGGGCTTACATTCCAGGCCCAAAATTCAAAGACAAGGAAAGAGGTGGGAAGCCAAGGGCAAAAGGCTCAGGTTGGGGGTGGGGCAGGGCTTATTTCTGTTACATGCTTTAAAACAGGGTCTGAGCGGGGGAGGATTTTGAAAATAATAATAAAAAATTATTGACCTTGAGGAAGCTTCACTTCTGAGAGTTCACCTCTCACACCCTGACAAGTAAAAATCAATCAATTGGTGGATATTTTAGTGAAGAGGTGGGCTTGAAATCTTCCACTCCTTCTGCTCAGAATGAGGCTTGATTGTGAGATTCAGCCAGCTCCAGCAATCTAGATCTCCACCCAGATCACTATGGTTGGTTTTTTTCTTCATGAGCTACTCTCCTATACTCCAATGGAGGGGTACAAGGATATGGGCTCATTGCTTTGGGGAAGGAATTCACCTATATTAGATTCTGTTTATAATCTAAACAGAAGTAAGTTTCCTGTTGGGTGGGGTCTTGACCAAGAGCTAGGAACACCTAGTCTAAAAGTTCCCTGAGGATTAGGGTAATCTCACTTATCAGCCATGTCCTTCTGAGACTTTCTATAGGGGCTGGGCCTTAAATAAGGGAATAAAAGAGAAATAAACCTAGATCCTAGTTTAATAATTGGTTATTAATATAATAGAAAAAATTTCTCACATATCAAATGAGTTGTCTTACAGTAAAACATGTGTTAATCCCAAATTAAATAATAAACCTAAACAGAATTGGATCACCCTTTGAGACAATACAATACAGTCCCTAAGATTACTCTCCTGTAAGGGTACTGATTGCACTGAAATTCTTTCCCTAAAAACAAAACTGAAGATGTTCAATGTTACTAAATAATAGATTGATATCTTTGTCCTGCAGACTCCTGCACCATTGTCTAATTATTTCCATATCATTCTCATCTTCATGAAGATATAATTATCAAGTTGATGACAAGCTCAAATACTCATCTAACTCAGTTGTTTAGGATATGGAAATGGCTATAACCTATCTAATGCAAACCACACTAGCTTTGTTGTCTGTTACATCATACTGTTGAAACGTGGGCCTCCAGTACATTAAAATCCACAAACTTTCCCCTCATTAACTGCTTTCTTGCCATTCTCTCTACCCCATGTAATACTTCCATATAGATAATTTTTAACCCAAAGGTAAAACTTTACAATTATACCTATAAAATTTCATTTAAAAAAACTAAAAAATTTTCATTTACTTAGTTTTGACTTTCATGTTTTCATACAAATTATTTTATTTGACCTATTAATTATTCCTCTAAATTTTATGTCACCTCCAAATATGATAATATACAATTTATTCCTTAATTTAACCGGAATAAGAGATTTAGGGGAACATGATAGTCATCTTCATGTATCTGAAGGATTACCAACCTCAAGCAGAGAAGATAACATACTGAGAGGATGCTGGTGATCACAAATAGAGTGATCTGGAAGCAGGGCAGTATCATGAGTGCTTGCTCTATCCTCTCACTCCAAAACATGACTAGAATCATGGCTATTTTGCACACATTCTAATACAGTAATATGCTTCCTTCTTACCACTAAACAAGGATTAACCACAACCTAGAATCAGATACCAACCTTGAGCCTCAGATTGGTTGTTGGTGCCCTTCATTCTTGAAGAGGGCAAAAATGCCATCACTATGTAAGAGCCAAGTTTCAATGTGTCTAACTGTGGCTGATAAGACAAATATGAGCTCAGAATGCTCTACCACAGGTTGGGCACAAATAGTCTGTGTGAACATTTGGGGGTGGTTTCTCTAAATTTGCACCTCCTGCATTTAATCTGAGCTGTTTCATTTCTGCTTTGCTCATAGAGGACAGCGCCTTCTGGGATGTGGCCATGCCATTGCTGAGTGTTCCTGTGCCAGTGTCTCTGATGTCACATAATCAATTCCAAAGTTCTTAAGAGAGACCTTGAGAGTGTCCTTGTATTGCTTCTTCTGACCACCATGTGAATGTTTGCCCTGTGTGAGTTCTCCAGAATCTAGTCTTTTTGGCAAGAGTACATTTTGCATTCAAACAATGTGGCCAGCCCATTGCATTTGTGCCCTCTGAAGCATAGTTTCAATGCTTGGCAGTTTAGTTCAAGAAAGAACCTCAGTGTCTAGTATCTTATCCTGCCAGATGATCTTCAATTCAATTCAATTCAAATGGAAGTCATTCAGTTTCCTGGCATGGTGCTGGTATACTGTCCAGATTTCACAGGCATATAACAATGAGGTCAGTACAATGGCTCTGTAGACCTTCAGTTTGGTAGACAGTCTAATACCTCTTCTTTCTCATACTTTCCTTCAGAGCCTCCCAAACACTGAGCTAGCTCTGGCAATGTGTGTGTCAATCTCAGTATCAATGTGCACATCCTTGATAGTATACCAAGGTATATTAAAACTTATACCAAGGTAAGTGAAGTTATCCACAGCATTCAAAACTTCTCCATTTACTGTAACCAGTGGTTCCACTTCTGGATGGTGGTGGCTGATGGAGCACTTGAGTTTTTTTTGGTGTTAATTGTTAGGCCAAAATTTGCACAAGCAGAAGAGAATTGATCCACACTTTGTTGCATCTCAGCTTCAGAGACTGCATTGAGTGCACAATCATCTGCAAACAGAAAAGCATGCACCGACACTTCCTCCACTTTGGTCTTGGTTTGTAGCCTTTTCAAATCGAAGAATTTACCATCAGCTGACTTTGATACCATGTTCATTGTCATTGAAAGAATTTGACAACATGGCTGAAAACACCATGCTAAAAAGCATGGGAGGAAGCACACAGCCTTGTTTCACTGGTGACTGGGAAAGCACAAGAGCATTGCCCATTATCCAGAACCTAGGCAAGCATGTTGTCATTAAATTGATGTACAATGCTGATGAACTTCTCTGGGCAATCAAATTTTGACATAATTTTCCATAAGCCTTCATGACTGACAGCATCAAAGGCCTTGGTCAGACCTACAGACGTTGTGTACAGACCTCTGTCCTGCTCCTGGCATTTCTCCTGGAGTTGTCAGGCAACAAACACCATATTGACCATTCCTCAGCCCTTTCTGAAGCCACATTGGCTCTCAGGTAGATGACTATCTTCCAGGTGAAGGATCAGCTTATTAAGGAGGACTCAGGCAAGCATCTTGCCAGCAATGACTAAGAGACAGACCTCTCTGTGATTGTCACAGGACAATCTATTTCCTTTACCTTTATAGAGATGGACAAGGGAGGCATTCTTGAACTCCTGGGAGATGACCTCCTTTTGCCATACAACCTGGAAAATTTCAGTCAGCTTTTGTATGAGCAATGGAGCCCTACCTTATAAATCTCAGCTGGAATAGAATCAGCACCAGATGTTTTGCCACAGGAAGGGAGCCTAATGGCATTCAAAACCCCTTCTTCAGTTGGAACTTCAGCTAGGGCAGGAGTGACTTCAACCTGAGGTAAATAGTCAATGGCTTCAGCATTGATTGATGATGGTCTATTGAGAATACTATGGAAGTGTTCAGTCCATCTCTCTAGGATCATGTCCTTATCACCAATCAGTGTGGCTCCAACAGCACTGAGTAGGTCAGATGCACCATAGGTCTTTGGCCCATAGATAGCCTTTAGGGCATCATAAAAGTACTTTGGATTGTTACTATCAGCATAAAACTGAATTTTGTCTGCTTTCTTACTGAGGGAAGAATCTTGCATCTCTCTAAGCTTTGCTTCTGCTTTACTTTTGATGGGATTAAATGCTGTCTTCTTAGAAATGGATGAACTACCCTGCTGATAAACCCTGTGGATGTCTCATTTTTCATTTAGCAGCCTCTGAATTTCCCCATCATTTTCATCAAACCAGTCTTGGTGTTTGTGAGTGTTCTGACTCATATGAGGAAATGCAATGTTATGCACCAAATCTCTGAAAGCTGCCCACTCCTTTTCTGCTCCACTGTTGTCAACTGTGTGTAGGCTGAACTTTCCCTCCAAGTTAGCAACAAACCATTCCTGCTCAGAGAAAAGCTCAGATACCAGAATTGCCAGGACCCATAACAGCACTAGAGAGTAAAATATTCCATCTCTTGCCATGAGCAACTTTTCTAGGAGCCCAGGACCATAACTTTATACTTTAAGCCTCATCCTACTGGGATCTCTTTTAACTAAAAAGCTTTAGACAAGTTTGAACAAGTCCTTCAAATTGGAGTGATACTTTGCAAGAATTGTGTTTAGATAGGCTGAGGAAACTTGGCTACATTCTGAGGAACCTGTATGAATTGCCAAACTAGTTAGTGCCAGATTCTTTTGAAAGTTTAAGCAATTGCAACATTCAGGTAACCCTCCTGGGAAGAAACAGCTTAGGGAGGAAGTAGAAGTCTCAGCTCTGGCTTTGGCCCATTTCTTCTATCTCCCTCCCAACACTTTGGCTTGAGAGACTCAACATATATGAAGGTTTTGGGACTTTCCATCTTCCCATCAGTGTCCTAGTGGCATTCCCAAATTATCTGTTGGCAGTGTCCAAATTAGGAGCCAAGGAAATGTGAACACAAGTTTACCATGCCTAAGGAAAACTTCTCAAGCAGTCCACAAATGGGAGAAAATGACTTCCAGCAACTATTGGCTTTGCTGGAAGTGCTCTGAAAGTCTAAGCCCATTTTGTAAATACTTATCAAAAGTACTCAGACTTTGAGGGGGATATTTTATGCCACTGTTCCTTTATTGTTTTGTGGGCAATGGTGGACATATTAAATATGTCTATTTTTTTGCTTTTGTTCAGGAGATTTTTATGTCCTAAAGCATAGCCAATTTTTTAAAGTTTCCATACTTCTTTCTAAAAATTACTTAAGGCTTTATAGCCTAAATGCTTCTAATCTTGGGGGAAATCATATTAGTGGGGGCTTAAATCTATGACACTAGAAAATCACTTTTGATTACTCATAGATAGCCCTAGAACCTTTAGGGAGAGATGTAGTCATAAATTGGGAGTGGGACAAGAGAGAGGGACCTCAAAGCTAATAGGGGCTACAAACAATTTATATAGTATAAGAGTTAGTAGTTGTTTCAATTCTTGACAGAACTAATTCGTAAATCCATGTAGTCCTGGAATCTCTTTCATCAGGAAGTTCATTTATATAAAGCTTTTTATATGAAAACTTTAAAAATCTTTTTATGATATTGGAAAGTTTAAATTCTCTTTTTCTGATTCTATTAATCTAAGTATTTATAATCTTGCAGTATTCATCCATTAATCTTTAGCACGGAGCTGGGCAAATAATTTCTTATAATTTCCTTTGTTCCTCATTTATTGTGAATTCTCACTTGTCATTTTATGGTAGCAGTTGAGGTTTCTTCTTTTTGTTATAGCAGTAGCTAATGTTTTGTTTATTTTATTAGTCTTTCAGAAAGCTTCTCTATTTGTTTACCAAAAAAAAAGAAGAAGAAGCAGAAGAAGCATGGCTTTTTTTCCTTTCAATTTTGTTAATCTTGTCTTTGATTTTCAGCATTTCTATTTTGTTGTTTTGTTAAGGTTTTTGAATTTGTTGGTTTCTTTGGTGATTTTAGTTGCAAGTCTAATTCAATGAATCAGAAAATTAAAGTATTATTTATTTTGTAGATAAAGGTGCCTAGAAATATATATTATATAAACATATGTAAAATTATATATAATTATGTATTATATAAATTACATATAAACAAAAACAAATGCATCTATAAACAAGTATAACTATATAAAATTATACATAAAAATTACATAGAAATGTACATTACATAAAATTTCCCCAATGACTTATAGCTGTAGTTTATTTTATGAAATTACCTATTGTTTCTGTGATTAGTTCTTTGATTCACTAATATTTAAGAATAAATTGCTTATTCTTTTTATTTAATTAAATTTTTTTCAAAGAATTTTATTGATTATAATTTCATTGTGTTACAGACAGTAGAGAATATCTTAAATATGTCTTTTTTCTGCTTTTTTAAAATGAAGTTTTTATGCCTTAGTACATGGTCAGTTTTTGTCAAGTTTCCACAACAGAAAATAATATATACACGCTTCATTCCTATTTAGTATTGACCGGAGCTCTATTATTTTTAACTTTTCTAAAATTCTGTGGAGGTTCTTAACATCTTCCTTGTTTATCTTTTTATTAGATTTATCTGGATCTGAAAGGGGGATATTGAGTCCCAAACAATTATGGATTTTCTGTCCATTTCTATCTCTAATACAATTTACTTTTTCTTTTCTTTTTTTAAAAAATAATTTGTTTTGTTTTATCAACAATCACTTCCATATGCTTTTGAGTTTAAAATTTTTCTCCCCTTCCTCCCCACCACCCTCCCCAAGATGGCTCACAATCTGACATAGGCTATATATATATATATATATATATTACACATACATTCCTATTAAACATATTTTCACATCAATGATGTTGTAAGTAAGAATTAGAACCAGTAGGAGGAACCACCAGAAAGAGAAAACAAAACTCAACAGAAGACAAAAAATAGCAAATAGTATGCTTTGATCTGCCTTCAAACTCCATAGTTCTTTCTTTGGATGGGGATAGCATTTTCCATCACAAGGCCTTTGGAGATGTCTTAGATCCTTGTATTGCTGGGAACAGTTAAGTTTATCAATAATAGTCATCACACAACGTGGCTGTTATTGTGTACAACGTTCTCTTGGTTCTGCTCACTTCACTCAGCATCACACCATACAAGTCTTTCCAGGTTTTTCTGAAGTCAGACTGTTCGTCAGTACTTATAGCACATTAGTATTCCATTGCATTCATATACCACAGCTTGTTGAGCCATGCCCCAATTGGTGGGCATTCTCTCAATTTCCAATTCTTTGCCACCACAAAAAAGAGCTGCTATAAATATTTTTGTACATGTGGGTCCTTTTCCTATTTGTATGATCTCTTTGGGTTATAGTCCTAGAAGTGCTATTGATAGTCAAAGGGCATGCACATTTTTATAGCCCTTTGGGCATAGTTTCAAATTACTCTCCAGAACGGTTGGATCATTTCACAACTCAACCAACAATGCATTAGTGTTCCAACTTTCCCATATGTTCTTCAACATTTATCATTTTCTTGTTTTGTCATGTTGGCCAATCTAAATGTGTGATGTAGTACCTCAGAGTTGTTTTGGTTTGCATTTCTCTAATCAATTTTGATTTAGAGCATCTTTTCATATGATCATAGATGGCTTTAATTTCTTCATCACAGAACTGCCTGTCCATATCCCTTGACCATTTATCAATTGGAGAATGATTTGTGTTCTTATAAATTTGACTTAGTTCTCTATATATTTTAGAAATGAGGCCCTTATCAGAGAGACTGGTTGTAAAATTCTTTCCCAACTTTCTACCTTCCTTCTAATCTTAGTTGCACTGGCTCTGTTTGTGCAAAATCTTTTCAGTTTAATGTAATCAAAGTTATCCATTTTGCTTTTTGTAGTGTTCTCTATTTACTATTTGGTCATGAATTCTTCTGTTCTCCATAGATCTGATAAGTAAACTATTCCTTACTCTCCCAGTTAGCTTATAGCATCAGCCTTTATGTCTAAATCATGAACCCATTTTCACTTTATTTTGGTATGTGGTGTGAGATTTTGGTCTATACTTAGTTTTTGCCATACTGTTTTCCAGTTTTCCCAGCAGTTCCTTTTTTTTCAGAGAGTGAGTTCTTATCCCAGAAGCTGGGGTCTTTGGGTTTATCAAATAATAGATTACTATAGTCATTGACTACTGTATCTTGCATACTTAACCTATTCCACTGATCCACCACTGTATTTCTTAGCCAGTACCAAGCAGTTTTTGATGATTGTTGCTTTATAATACAATTTAAGATCTGGAATGGCTAGGCCACCTTCCCTTGCATTTCTTTTCACTAGTTCCCTTGATATTCTGGACCTTTTGTTATTATTTTTTCTAACTCTATAAAATAATTTTTTGGTGCTTTGAATGGAATGGCACAGAATAAGTAAATTAGCTTAGTCAGAATTATCATTTTTATTATATGAGCTCTGCCTACCCATGAACAACTGATGTTTTTCCAATTATTTAGATCTGACTTTATTTGTGTGAAAAGTGTTTTGTAATTGTGTTCATGTAGTTTCTGGATTTTTTTGGGAGGTAGACTCCTAAATATTTTATAATGTCTACAGTAAGTTTAAATGGAATTTCTCTTTCTATCTCTTGCTGTTTGGCTTTGTTGGTAACATATAGAAATGTTGATGATTTATATGGGTCAGTTTACTTTTTCTTTAACAAATTACATGCTAGGCTATTCTATATATATATACACACATATGTATATATACATAATATTTGATGTTTTATTGACTAAGGGATATTTAAACATAATGTGGTTTTCCTGTTCATTACTTGTAACAGGATCTACTTTTACTATTGCCTTTTCTGAATTCAAAATACTACCCCTGTTTTTTCTTAGTTCATCTTAACATAAGAAATTATTTTTTAGCCACTTATTTTAACTCTTGTTGCTTAAAGTATGTTTCTTTTATTTCTTTGTTACTCAAATAGATCACATTTACTAAACAATTATGCACAAGCAATTATAATTATAGCATTTACTCAATAGAAGGCAAGAGTAGAAATGATCAAAATATCAAAATTCACCATAACCTTGGGTGATGTATAATTCTTTTAGTCAACCTATTGCTGAATTTTACTTTCTAATCCATACATTTATGTTCTTCCTTTTCACATTATATTAATATTTATAGTTTTGATTTTCAGTTGGGTATTTCACTCTATCCTATCCTCATATATTTTTTCTTTCTCTCCTCAACACCCTTGTCTTCTAAAAATGATGTGGTTGTGATAGAGAAGTTGTATAATTGATGTCAGTTATCTATAGTTGAAATTATATTTAGCTATACTACTTTTTCTTAAAAGTTTATTTTTCCCCATCTAATATCCCCTTTCATGATCCACTTCCACAGTTGAAGTTTGTTTTGTTTTTTACCATTTTTTATTTAGTACTCCAAAAGCAGCCATAAAAAGTCAGAAACAACTAAACAATAAAAACCCAAAAACCTAATACAACAATCTGTCTTGGCTCCTCCAATCCTTTCTCCTCTCCTTATTGAATGTGTTGCAACACCACTTTATGTCTCTGTGTAAGAGTGCATGTGACTTCAACCTTCCTTTGCGTAGTGTTGGTAAGAATGAGATTCATGTGATTCTGCCTTCCCCTGCCCTTCCTCCATGCTCAGAAATTCTTCTTATGTAGTTCATTATGAGAAATGTTTCATGTCTTGGTTGTTCCCCTTACTTCCTGTTAACAGGATTTTTCTGAGCTAGTCTCTAACCTGCGAATGCTTGGAGACTCACAAAGCAGGCCTAGAGATGAGAGTGCTACCAATCAAGTAGTTTAATTAATCAGTTTCAGAGTGAGGAATGTTCTCTTTGCTAAAGTAAAAGCACAGGTTACATACTTAAATCACAGCTGGGGAAAGAGGAATCAGGGAAGGTGGATTACAAGAAATCATTTAGTGGTTTCCTACAAGGAACACATGAGTCCCACAAATACAACAATTCTGGAGTCAAGTCATTGGGGGTTGTGACCATTTCCTCTAAAGTACAGAACCAGAGTTCTGTGATGGGAACAGATTCTACAGTCTTTGATCCACTTCACTTCAGGCACACAGGCCAGTGATTGTGAGCCTTGTCAAAGTTTGATTGATCTGTTCAAGCTCCATCGTGAGTCTGACTCACAAGCTGGAAAAGGCAGCTCTTGAGAAAACTAAATTATTAGTAAATTTGTCATACATGTCATATCAATTAACATGAAAACTATAAATTCCTTTCTCATTTCTTCCTTTGGGTCAAAAAGATTGGAATGACCCTTGAAGGCTGATGAGGAACATATATTTGAAACATGATTTTGAAAGATTTCTTGATTATAGAAATTTGCTATGAAAGGAAAAAAAAAGAGGAGGGAAATAGTTATCATAAAACAGGGAAAAAACTTCCTTAACTCTGTTTGATTCCATGCATGAGTTACATCTGACAGCCAATCATATAGTTCCAGAGTGTTAAAGCAAGACACAAGATTAACCTGAGACTAGGAGTTTTCCTTTTCCAGAAAGGAAATACCAGAATGGGGAAATGAAGTCAGGAGAATCCTATCTAGGCTCTGTCTTAAATCATTCTCACAACCTTTCCCAGGCACGAGTATCCATCTTAGCCATCCTCAGACTTCTGCATGTGCCATTTTCTATTATTGGCTTTGTGACAATTCAGACAACTATTCCTGCAATCAAAGCTCAAAGTAAATTACAATCCCAGGAATTTTTACCTGAAATAGCAAAATTTTCATTAATCACAACTCAAATTACAACTGAAGGAAATAAGTAAACATAAAAGTGAAAGAAAAAATATCTGCCACTTCCATGAACATTAAGAGATTGAGGGGACACTCAGTAGTAAGGAGAAAAAAAGGCTTGGTTCATAAAAGGAGTAACTGGAAAACCCACCCCATGTTCAGTTTCTTGGGTTGGTGGTCTAGATCATCTGTCATCTTCTCATCCTGGGTGTCTTGGGAACAGCTGCCCACCTCAGATGTTGGCTGCTTCAGACCCTTTTTAATCTTTAGGGTCAGGTCACCTGTGGGTTCTGAAATCCAAGTGGGCAGTGCTGCCCTTTTGAGGTGTGATAGGCAGATCCAGCACTCTACTCCCTAGAGTTTGCCTGACATGTGAATAGTGAGCAGGACTTCAAAGGGCCTTTCTATTTGGGCTCAAAGGAATGTTTTTAGAGGTGACATTTCCAATAGACCCAGTCACTGGGTTGGATCAGGGGTTGAGTTTCAGTTGGACTTTCTAAAGAATAGGAATGTGAGACAAGTTGGTAAGTCTCTGATGTATTCTGAGCCAATCCAATGCAGTAATGTAGGATGGTGCCTGTGGCTGGTATGCTTCCTACCCACAGGTAGGGTGGCATTGGGCATCCTATTGGTATTTCATAGAGACTGAGCTTATGGGAACCAAATGGTCTAGACCTAAGACTTAATAGGGCAAAAGGAAAGGCTTTGAGCCAGGGCATATGTAGCTCCTCAAAGAATTTAGCAAGGGAAGTTTTAAGTATCTCATTAACTCTTTCAGCCATTCCTGATGACTGGAGGTGATAGGCACAATGGAAGTGCTGAATGATTGGCCAGGATCAAAGTAGCTTAGCTCCTGTGAAATGGGTACCTCTATCATTATGTGTCTCTTTTGGACCGCCTCCCCCCATAATGTAATGCTTTTTCTAAAAGGACTTTTGCTGTGGGTTCCACTTCCTGGAGTCAAGATGGCAGAGTAAAAAGGTAGTTGCTCTCACCCTCCCCTATCAACCTCTGAAAGCCCAGAAAATATCACCCCAGAAAAAACCCTGGAATAGGTGAACCAGAAGAAAGACAGGGAGCACCAGTGCAGTATCCCAGGTAACTTGAGGGATTAATGGGAAAGGCCCCTTTTACCCGGGGGGAGCAGTATGGAATGGGAGGCATCCCAGCCAGCTAGCAGAAAGCCCCACTTTAGCACACCAGAAGGAGATTCTGGTGCCTTGGAATTCTACAGCAAATGGGTCTCCCAGTGCCTCAGCAAAAAGAAGGGAAACAGCACAGCACTACAAAGGTCCCCAGGCAGATAAACATCCTGCAACATTCGTCTGAAAGAAGCTGAAGAAAGCAACCTAGAGTTGCCTGAAATTTCCAGCCTTGCTGATTCCAGCCCAACACCAGGTAAGCTGTCAGAACCCTACAGCCTCCAATTGCCAACCAGGAGGAGATCTTGAAGCCAAGGTGGTAGAGCAGACAAACACCAATACCTGGACCTCTGAGCACATTAGTGAGGGTGAGGGAACTGGTAGAAACCAGCTCAGATAACCACCAGGTGCCTCAGCATTCTACAGCAAAGGAGTCTTACAGTACCTCAGCAAAACTAAGGGAGGCAGCACTGCAAGGGGCCCCAGGCAGATAAACATCCTGCAGCACCCATCTAAAAGGAGCTGAAGAAAGCTAAAGGAAAGGAAAAGCGGGCAACCTAGAATTGCCTGAAAGTTCCAGCCTTGCTGATTCCAGCCGAACACAAGGTAAGCTGCCAGAAACCTACAGCCTCCAATTGCCAACATAAGAGGCCCCAGCACACAAAGCCAGTGACCAAGACCTAGGCTCCCAACACAAGAAGCTTGGGTCAGTGCCCTCTGCTCCCCAGCGGGAGAGCTCAGTCTCTTTAAGGGTCAGGGAATAAGGAAACACCATGAGTAAAAAGAAACATACCATAGATTCATATTATGAGAAGAGTGAAGATCAAGACAGAAATTCTGAAGAGGACAACATTGTCAACAAACCCACATCTGCAACACCAAAAGGGAATATGAACTGGTCTGAAGCCCAAAAAGCCTTCTTAGAAGAGCTCAAGAAGGATTTTAAAGTCGAGAGAGGTAGAAGAGTCCTTCAAAAATACAATTGGCCAATTGGAAAAAAAATACTGAAGAAAACAAGTCCCTAAAAAACAATTGGCCAATTGAAGAAGGAAGTACAAAAACTAACAGAAGAAAACAATCTGTTAAAAACTAGAATTGGACAAATGGAAACTAATGTCTCTATGAGAGAGCAAGAATCAGTCAAACAGAAACAAAAAAATGAAAAAATAGATGAAAATGTAAAATACCTCATGTAAAACAACCGACCTGGAAAATCGATCAGGAGAGACAATTTAAAAATTATTGGACTACCTGAAAATCATGATGAAAAAAAAGCCTGGACAGTATCTTTCAGGAAATCATAAAGGAAAACTGCCCTGAAGTCCTAGAACCAGAAAGGAAAATAACCATAGAAAGAATCCACGATCACCACCTGAAAGAGATCCCAAATTGACAATGCCAAGGAATATAATAGCAAAATTCCAAAATTACCAGATGAAAGAGAAGGTGCTGCAAGCAGCCAGAAAGAAACAATTTAAATATCATGGAACCACAGTCAGGATTACACAGGACTTTGCAGCTTCTACATTAAAAGACCCCAGGGCATGGAACATGATATTCCATAAAGCAAAGGAGCTTGGAATGCAGCCAAGGATCAATTACCCAGCAAAAATGAGCATCATTTTTCAAGGGAGGAGATGGATATTCAATGAAATAGGAGACTTCCAAACTTTCCTGATAAAAAGACCAGAGCTCAACAAAAAATTTGATCTTCAAGTACAGGACTCAAGAAGACATAAAAAGGTAAATGGGACAGAAAGATACAATATGTTGTTAATAAGGGCTGTTTAAACCCTACAAGGGAATATGACACTTGCAACCTTGAGAACTGTATTGTTATTACACCATGTTAAAGGAGTATACATAAAGAGGGTGGATATTAGTTGACTTTGATGTAATGATAAAAAAAAATCTAATCAAGTGGGTTAAATGGATCCAAATAAGTGGATCAATCTGATCTTAGAAAATGTACTGAGAAAGGAGGAGGCAGACAAGGGTAAATTACATTACAGGAAAAGACACAAAATCCTATTACAGCAGAGGGAAAGAAGGGAGGGGGTGAGCATTGTTTGAACCTTACTCTCATCAGATTTGGCTCAAGAAGGGCATAACATAATCAGTTAGGTATAGAAATCTAACTTGCCCTATAGGCAGTAGGAGGGAAAAGGGGAAAGAAAAGGGAGGGGGAAAAGAAGCAAGGGGAAAAGCAGTAAGGGTAAAGGGGAAGAAAAGGGAAAGGGCTAATAGAAGGGAGGAGGGACTGAAGGACTGAAGGAGGCGGTGGTCAAAAGCAAAACACTAGTGAAGGGGGAAAGGAAAAAGGAGAAAGAAAAGCATAAATGGGGGGAAAGGATGGAGAAAAAGACACAGATAGTAATCATAACTGTGAATGTGAATGGGATGAACTCTCCCATAAAACAGAAATGGATTGCAGAATGGATTAAAAACCATAATCCTACAATATGTTGTTTACAGGAAACACATTTGAAAAAGAGTGACACATACAGGGTAAAGGTAAAAGGCTGGAGCAGAATATATTATGCTTCAGCTGAAGTAAAAAAAGCAGGGGTAGCAATCCTGATCTCAGACAAAGCAAAAGCAAAAATAGATCTAATCAAAAGAGATAAGGAAGGAAACTACATCCTGCTAAAAGGCACCATAGACAATGAAGTAATATCATTACTAAACATATATGCACCAAATGGTATAGCATCCAAATTCTTAGAGAAGTTCAGGGAGTTACAGGAAGAAATAGACAGCAAAACTATACTAGTGGGGACCTGAACCTCCCCCTCTCTGAACTAGATAAATCTAACCACAAAATAAACAAGAAAGAAGTTAAGGAGGTGAATAGAACATTAGAAAAGTTAGGTATGATAGACCTCTGGAGAAAACTGAATGGGGATAGAAAGGAATATACTTTTTTCTCAGTTACATGGCACATACACAAAAATTGACCATGTACTAGGGCATAAAAACCTCACAATCCAATGCAGAAAGGCAGAAATATTAAATGCATCCTTTTCAGATCATGACAAAATAAAAATTATATGTAATAAAGGGCCATGGAAAGATAGACTAAAAAATAATTGGAAACTAAATAATCTAATCCTAAAAAATGATTGGGTCAAACAACAAATCATAGAAACAATCAATAATTTCATTCAAGAGAATCAATAATGAGACAACAACCAAAACTTATGGGATGCAGTGAAAGCAGTTCTTAGGGGAAGTTTTATATCTCTAAATGCTTACATAAATAAAATAGAAAAAAGGAGATAATGAATTGGGCATACAACTAAAAAACTAGAAAAAGAAAAATTAAAAATCCTCAACTAAAACCAAATTAGAAATATTGAAAACCAAAGGAAAAATTAATAAAATTGAAATTAAGAAAACTATTGAACTAATAAATAAAACTAAGAGCTGGTTTTATGAAAAAACCAATAAAATAGATAAACCTTTGGTTAATTTAATTAAAAAAAAAGAAGAAAACCAAATTACTAGTATCAAGAATGAAAAGGGTGAAGCTACCACCAAGGAAGAAGAAATTAAAACAATAACTAGGAGTTATTTTGCCCAACTATATGCCAACAAATTTCACAATCTTAGTGAAATGGATACATATTTACAAAAATATAAATTGCCCAGATTAACAGAAGAGGAAGTAAAATACTTAAATAACCCCATTTCAAAAAGAAATTGAACAAGCCATTGATGGACTCCCTAGGAAAAAATCTCCAGGGCCAGATGGATTTACATGCGAATTCTATCAAACATTTAAAGAACAATTAATTCCAATATATATAGACTATTTGGGAAAATAGGTGAAGAAGTCTTACCAAATTCTTTTTATGATACAAATATGTTGATACCTAAACCAGGAAGAGTCAAAATAGAGAAAGAAAATTATAGACCAATTTCTCTAATGAATATAGATGCAAAAATTTTAAACAAAATTAGCAAATAGATTACAGCAACTTATCACAAGAATAATACACTATGACCAGGTAGGATTTATACCAGGAATGCAGGGTTGGTTCAATATTAGGAAAACTATCAGCATTGAGCATATCAACACCAAAACCAACAGAAACCACATGATCATCTCAATAGATGCAGAAAAAGCTTTTGAAAATACAACACCCATTCCTATTAAAAACACTAGAAAGCATAGTATAAATGGAGTCTTCCTTAAAATAATAAATAGCATCTATCTAAAACCTTCAGCAAGCATTATATGTAATGGGGACAGGCTAGAAGCATTTCCAATAAGATGGGGTGAAACAAGGATGTCCATTATCACCACTGTTATTCAATATTGTTACTGGAAATTAGCTTTAGCAATAAGAGAAGAAAAAGAAATTGAAGGCATTAGAATAGGCAAAGAAGAAACAAAGCTATCACTCTTTGCAGATGACATGATGATATACTTAGAGAATCCTAGAGAATCAAGTAAAAAACTACTTGAAATAATAAACAACTTTAGCAAAGTTGCAGGCTATAAAATAAACCCACATAAATCATCAGCATTTCTATATATTACCAACAAAGCCCAACAGCAAGAGATAGAAAGAGAAATCCCATTTAAACTTACTGTAGACATTATAAAATATTTAGGAGTCTACCTTCCAAAACAAACCCAGGAACTCTATGAACACAATTACAAAACACTTTTCACACAAATAAAATCAGATCTAAATAATTGGAAAAACATCAGTTGCTCATGGGTAGGCGAGCTAATATAATAAAAATGACAATCCTACCTAAGCTAATTTACTTATTCAGTGCCATACCAATCAAACTACCAAAAAATTATTTTATAGAGTTAGAAAAAATAATAACAAGATTCATTTGGAAGAACAAAAGGTCCAGAATATCAAAGGAACTAATGAAAAGAAATGCAGGGAAGGTGGCCTAGCAATTCCAGATCTTAAATTGTATTATAAAGCAGCAATCATCAAAACTGCTTGGTACTGGCTAAGAAATAGAGTGGTGGATCAGTGGAATAGGTTAAATATGCAAGACACAGTAGTCAATGACTATAGTAATCTATTATTTGATAAACCCAAAGACCCCAGCTTCTGGGATAAGAACCCACTCTTTGAAAAAAACTGCGGAAAACTGGAAAAGAGTATGGCAGAAACTAGGCATAGACCCAAATCTCACACCATATACCAAAATAAAGTCAAAATGGGTTCATGACTTAGATATAAAGGCTGATACATAAGTAAACTGGGAGAACAAGGAATAGTTTACCTATCAGATCTATGGAGAACAGAAGAATTCATGACCAAACAGGAGATAGAGAACATTTGAAAAGCAAAATGAAATTTTGATTACATTAAATTGAAAAGTTTTTGCACAAACAAAGCCAATGCAACTAAGATTAGAAGGAAGGTAGAAAATTGGGAAAGAATTTTTACAACCAGTCTCTCTGATAAAGGCCTCATTTCTAAAATATATAGAGAATTAAGACAAATTTATAAGAACACAAGCCATTCCCCAATTGATAAATGGTCAAAGGATATGAACAGACAGTTCTCAGATGAAGAAATTAAAGCCATCTATAGTCATATGAAAAAATGCTCTAAATCTATTGATTAGAGAAATGCAAATCAAAACAACTCTGAGGTACCACATCACACCTATCAGATTGGCCAACATGACAAAACAGGAAAATGATAAATGTTGGAGAACATGTGGGAAAATTGGAACACTAATGCATTGTTGGTTGAGTTGTGAAATGATCCAACCATTTTGGAGATTACTTTGAAACTATGCCCAAAGGGCTAAAAAATGTGCATACCCTTTGATCCAGCAATAGCACTTCTAGGGCTATATCCCAAAGGGATCATACAAATGGGAAAAGGACCCATGTGTACAAAAATATTTATAGTAGCTCTTTTTAGTGGTGGCAAAGAATTGGAAATTGAGAGGATGCCCATCAATTGGAGAATGGCTGAGCAAGTTGTGGTATATGAATGCATTGGAATACTAACGTGCTATAAGTACTGATGAACAGGCTTACTTCAGAACGACATGGAAATACTTTAATGGTTTGATGCTGAGTGAAGTGAGCAGAACCAAGAGAACGTTGTACACATTAACAGCCATGTTGGATGATGACTACTATTGATAAACTTAACCCTTCCTAGCAATACAAGGATGTAAGACATCTCCAAATGCCTTGTGATGGAAAATGCTATCCACATCCAAAGAAAGAACTATGGAAGTTGAACTGCTATTTTTTTCCTCTTCTGTTGAGTTTTGTTTCCTCTTTCTGATGGTTCCTCCTATTGGTTTTAATTTTTAGTTACAACATCACTGATGTGAAAATATGTTTAATAGGATTGTAAATGTATAGCCTATATCAGATTGTGTGCCATCTTGGGGAGGATGATGGGGAGGAAGAGGGAGAAAAATTTTAAACTCAAAGCATATGGAAGTGATTATTGATAAATCAAAATAAGTTAATATAAATTGTAATATAAAAAAAGAAAAAAAGGAAACACTCGTTCCTCATCTGTAAAATAAACTTAGGAATACCATGCATACATGAGGTATTTAGTAAATTAGTCTTGAGATGCCTGGAAAGAAAAAAAGGATTTTTGCTACCCCACAGGCTGTGGCAGTATAATAGGGGAACACTTCCACCTACCAGGAAAACATAGAGACCATAACCAAAGCATATTTGTATCTAAGGGCAGGTGGCAATTGGATAAAGTTGATCTGCCAGGTTTCAAATGGTGCTTCTGGCCATGAGCAGACTTCAGGGGTTTGGATGCATTGTGCTTGAGGCAGGTGGGATACATTTTATAGGCAGCTACATCTTAAGTCCACAAGCTGGATGGAATTTGGTTGAGAACTGGATAGTCAGAAGGGGTTAAGGGAAAGAAACCTAAAGGAATAGGGATACTTCCAGAAGTGGAGGGCATCAGGGATAAAAGACATAAGGAAATGGTCCCTTCTGGGTCAAATGAAATAGTGGACTGTCCAGGTAAATGGCTAGGGCCCTCAGGAACCAGGAGAAAAGGAGGAAAAGCTGTGATCTCTCCAATAAAAAGAGAGAGTGGTTCTGACATATTAGCTATAATGGTCTTATTGGCTGTCCCCACTCTGGGGAAGGGGAGTAGGGAAAGCAAAGTTCCAACAGGAGTCCTGGGGTTAATGGGCATTGCCTGTACATCCCCCTCTTTTTACCACCCCTGATACCAGCCCTCCCCAGAGCCTAGTCATTCTGAGTGATAGGGATTTCAGGGGGCATCTCTCAATGCTTTCTGGGGTGCTTCCTGGCACCAACTCTTAATCTCCCTTTCCTACTGAGAAACTACCGTGAGTTGACACAGATCTAGATACCTGCATCTGTATGAGCACAGGGTGAGTTGGAACTGCTCAGTGAAGCCTATGGGATCATCTCTGGGACCGGGACACTCCTTGGCAACAGCCTGGAGTTCTTCTTGCTGCCAAGGCTTGAAGCCATAGGTCCTGATCAAACCACTCTCCTCAGGGTTTTGTCTGGGAAGAACTTTGGCTTTCACCTTGAAAGGAACACAGAAACTGGGGAGCTGATGGAATCTTTTGGTAAAGGTGAGCATATTTTAGTTATTTGGGTAGTTTGAGAGTTGTTAAGGAGAAGGTTTTCAACTGATTTAATCTTCCTTTCACTGATTCTAACTTAGACCTATGTTTTCTTTGCTTTGCTTCTGAGAACAATTTATTACAGCTGTCCTATTCAAGAGGCTGTTGCTTTATTCATCAGTTTCTACCTTAGATACTCTAATCTGTTATTTTTAATTTTTTTTTAATTTTTAGGCAATTAGTGTAAGTGACTTGCCTAGGGTCACACAGATAGTAAGTGTCAAGTGTTTGGTCTGAGGCCAGATTTGAACTCAGGTGCTCCTGACTTCAGGGCCAGTGCTCTATCCACTGTGCCACCTAGCTGCCCCACTCTGATCTGTTCTTATCAAAGCTGCCCCAATGAGGCCAGCAAAATTTAGGGAAATCACTAGTCAAATCTACCCAGTCCTGGCAATATGATGGACGATCAAGATTATATTTCTTATACATTTGAAAGGCACATGTTTATTCTGGGGGTTTGCTAATAGGAGCTGCTGTATCTTCCCCCATGCCTTTACAACACATCTATCCCATTTTAAAGGTATACATTCAAAGATAATAATACCACTTAACTAACAAGTATACACAATACACAAGTACACTACAAGAGGATATAATAACACAAATACACAAAATACAAGTATACAATTTCAAGTATTCCACACTGTGTTAGCAAATAACTTGAATTACAGAAGTAAATATTCCACAATTCTGCCAAGTGACCAATTAAAAAGTTAATTTCAATTGGTTTAACCACAAATAAAACCAAACACACAAGCAACTAACACACAAAAAATTTACTGTGTATAGAAATAAAACCCCGCAGTCCATAGCTCAGACAGCATTTATAAAATAGAGAAGAAAAAAACTACAGGCCATAGCTGGCACTGCATTAAAATTCATGTGCCAAAAAACCAAAACAAAAAAAACCCCACAGCCTTACCAAAGTGATTCAGATTAAGAAAAGGGGCTCTGGAACATTCCTCACTGTGCAATTAATTAATTAAACTACTTGATTCCATGGCATTCTCTTCTCTAGGCCTGCTTTGTTTGGCTCTGAGAATTCTCAGGTTAGAGATTGACTCAGTAAAAATCCATACTCCTTCCTTGCTGCTCTAATTTGTTTATGACATGATCCTTTATATCTAGATAAGGTATATATTTGGAGCTTATTATGGTATATAGTGTAAGGTGGTTTTTAAAAGCTAATATCCATAATACTACTTTCCAGTTTTCTCAGCAGTTTTTTATCAAATAAGACCATTAATTGGAGTCCTTGTGTCTATCAAACACAATGTGGCTCTGTGTATTTGTTTCTGTATGTTATATATCTATTCTGTTGAACAGCTATTTGTTTTTTTCAGTACCATTGAGTTTTGATGACTATTGCATTGTAGTTTAGCTTGAAAGCTAGTGTCTCACTTTTCTTTGTGATTCCTGACCTTTTGTTTCACCAGATGAATTTTGCTATTTTTTTTTATAATTCCATAATTTCAAAATTATATTTATAAAAATAATTCTGCAATCCTTTTATAGATTGGTTGGTATGTAACTGGATATGTAAATTAATTTGAGTAGTATAAGTCATATATGAGTTTGCCACCAATCATACTTTAGCACACCATACTTATCTCATTAGGTAAATGGACTCTTAACTTCTGGGCTGGCTTGCTTATTTCAACCTGACCTCACACTGTTAGGAGTAGGTTCTTAGAGAAAGATCAAAACACGATTATAGTTAAGCTGTCTAATGTCCCTGTGATACCCCTGTTGTGGAGAGGAGACTTACTGTTTCAGTTCTCCAACTACCATCAATGTACCTCCATTTACAAACCAACTTATAATGATGATGTATTTAGGTCATAAACAGAATCACATGCTAAGCAATAAGGCAAAAAGGTTTATGTCTTTTGCAATAACATATGACTACTTGTATATTCAAGTAAATGTTGGAATAATAAATATGTCACAACCCATATATGTTTGTGTGGGGAAAGTAAGTACATACTTACAGTACTTGTAAAGCATTAGTATGGAAAACCTGGGGACTCAGGGCAATTTACAACTAGAACTCTGCCTTTGTTGTTATTTGTCAATCTGGAAAAATTTTCACCACATGAATCCACTTATCTTTTAATTATTCCCTTTCTGTTTCTCATTACCTTCCAATAGAACAAATTCTCTTCTCAAACCACTGAAGCATTTATAAGCTCTTTCAATTTGTAGTCACCCTTAAGAGGACTATGAGTATATGTTACACTCTTGGTTTAGCTGGTAGTTCCATTTAAACCAAGGAAATGCAAAGCTCATCAAGCTGGCTCATTTTTTTCCAGGGAATATCAACAAGCCCAAACAACTATTTACCCATTAGATGCTGCATCATTCAATTAGCTTGTAGCAAAGAGAACTTACAGCAAAATGACTTAAGTTGAAGTGGAAAAGATCAACTAGTTCATCGATGACCAAGATTTGCATTTTCCAATTAGATCTTAGCATCTCTTCCTACATAGAAATGTGTCTGTGAAGCCTATCTTTCCCCTTTCTGCCTATTTATCTCAAAACAGAGAAGT
Source organism: Phascolarctos cinereus (assembly GCF_003287225.1). Lineage (NCBI taxonomy): Eukaryota > Metazoa > Chordata > Mammalia > Diprotodontia > Phascolarctidae > Phascolarctos > Phascolarctos cinereus. The sequence goes on from NW_027555736.1 coordinate 252,936,026, forward strand.
CAGCAAAAAGCAACACAAATTTTCAAAGGCTCTATTTTCTTATTTTTTAATTTTTACTCAGTTTTATTTTATTTGTATTTTCAAACTCTCCCACTTTGTCCTCTCCTCCACCCCTGGAAAAGGCAAGAAATAAGTAGATTGATTTAGGAGAATTATCATTTTTATTGTATTGGCTCAGCCTACCAATGATATTTCTACCTTCTAAGAGTTTCATCAGGAGAATGATGCAAAATCTTTACCCCATTGAGACCTATGTGGAATGACTGGCAATGATTTCTTCCACAGTGACTAAATTGGGATTCTCCCTTGTCTTCATTCAGTGACTCAGAATTACTATCTAGTTAACTAAAGGATTTCCTTTCTTCCAAGAAAATGCACACCATTACTATATAGCAACATTTTCACCTCCCCCATGCTATTAGAAAGTGAGACAACTGTGAACAATACCATCTCTTGGTCCCCTAAATGTAAGCCTTTTGGGGGAATAGTCCCAAAGAAGAGGAGATCTGCCAATTAAAGGGGTCTGAGCTACTTCTCTAGGGTGTGTGGAGCCCTCTGAGAAGGAAGAACCTTGAGACTAAAGAAGGGCCAGGGAAGATTGACCAGAACTATGACTCAAAACAGTTCATTCTTATCAGATAAAACTTTAGGATCCAAGAAACCATTGAATGAAGGAGCCCTTCCCCTTTCCCAAGTAATTTCTGTTTGTCATGGACATAAGGTTGGAGACCTGCTGCAGACAATCAGATGCATGACAACGCAATTGTTCTTCAGTAAAGGCAACCCTTTCATCCTGGATGAGAGAGTTCCATTTTGCCACTTGGGGATAGGTTGAGGACCAAACAGGAATGGCTGTCTTGTACTTAGTGACAGGGGTTACATGGTTCTGGGCCAGCACAGCATGGTATCACCATCTACCATGGGTACACAAGGGCACAGCACGGCCCCTGAGGAAAAACTGGTAGGAATCAGGCTGATTGTCTTCCATTTGCACAGGAAGACTCCTACTTCCTGTTCCCCCTCCTACCCAGCCTCCTCAAATGAGAAGACCCCAGATAAAGGTGTACTAGAGTGCAGAATGTCCCCTGAAGAAAGGCTGCTTGAGGCCATGTTCGATGTCTTCTCTCAGAGCAGGGAATCTACCACTTCCTGCTGTTGCTTCATAGCCAACCTTCTCAGGTGAGAAGACCACAGACCATGGATGTGCTAGCACTCTGAGCCTTCCATCTCCTTCTGAGTGCACCCCCTGAAGAAAGGCTAGTAAAGGCCAGTTTAGACATCTTCCAACTGCCTTAAAGACATCATCTATACCAGCACAAGGCATCTTCCCCCTTGTACTTCCAGTCTAGTCTCTTAACTGGGTTATGGAGAAACTCCAGTACAATGAAAAACAGCTTTCTTTTTAACTTCAAGCCTCCTATCTCCAGCTGTACTTGTCTTTTGAGGGTAGATGGATGGCACCTCTCAACTCAAAATGAACATTCTCAAACCTGGTTATATCCTTAACATCCCAGTCACTCTAAACTCCTGTAGATCACCATCCAAGCACTTCTCCATACTCCTTAATCCCCAGTTTCTCATTCCCATCCCTATTAATCTTCCTGCCTCAAAGTCTCGACCTAACTCTGCCCAGCTCTTTCACTGCGCCCTCTGGAATGCCTGGAACAGGCAACAAACTTCCCTTCACCTTAAAGCTATTCCATTCCCACTTCTTCCATCTAATAGGTCTTAATAAAACCTGACTTTCCCCTGATGACATAGCCTCCCTGGTGACCCTTTTCAGTACTAGCTGCATTAAGTGAAGACTCATTCTCCTCAGCTAACTGATCATGGCAGTAGAGTTGCAGTACTCTTGCTCCCTACTGCCACTTCCAAGTTTTCCTCCTTCCTCCATCACTCAGTAACCTCTCTTCCTTTGAAGTTCATGGTATTCACATCTACCACTCAATCAAAATCTTGATACATGTGGTCTAAAGACCCCCAAAGTCACTGTCCTTTCTTCCTCAATGAAGGTAAGACCTTGAATACACCCCTTTCTCCCCTCCTTTAGTACTGCCACTACTCCAGCATAGGCCCTCATCAGCTTACACCTTAATTACTGCAATACCTTACTAGTAGATCTGCCTCAAGTCTCTCCTTGCTCCAATCCATTCTTCATTCAGCCATTGAAGTGACTCTTCAAATCAAGTCACACCTTTACTCAAAAAAATAGGAGGCTTCCTATTGTCTCTAGGATCAAATACAAAATTCTGTGAGCCCCTCACAAAGCCTCTCTTATCTTTCCAGTCTTCTTATACCTTACTTCCCAACACATATTCTTCAATCTGCCCTACTGGCTGTTCCACAAGACATCTCATCTCTTGGCTCCAGGCATTCTCTCTGTTTCTCCTCCATGCCCAGCATACTCTCCCTTCTCCACTCCCACTACTGACCTCCCTGACTTTCTTTAAGTCTCAACCAAAATACCATCTTCTACAAGAAGCCTTCTCTGACCTCTCTTTTAATTCTGGTGTTTTCCCTTTTTCAATGATTTTGTATTTACCTTATATATAGCTAGCTTTGTATATATGGTTTGCATATTGTCTCCCCCATTAGTTTATAAACTCCTTGAGGGCAGACACTGTCTTTTGCCTCTGTGCTAAGCTAGAGCTTAACATGGGTGTCTGACACATAGTTTATTGATTAACTGATTGACCAAAATGTTTATTGATAAACAGATTGAAATATCTAACCTGACAATATACCCATTCCCCAACCTTTGCTACTCTTGTAATAACTCCAACAAGATTCCCTCCCCCTTTCTGGTGTGTGCTTACATGCCTTATAAACAACTGTATTTAGTGAGGGGTATCACTAAAATTCCTCCATTGATCTTGACCCCAAAGAGGAGAACCATTGATTTTCTAGTCTCTGCCCTTCAGGCTTAAGACAACTTGGTCAGACCCATGGTTACTGCCCAGGAATGTGTAAAGATGAAGATCTCTGCCCCATCCCTCAAGGCTTTCTCACAGGCCAGCCATGAAGCTGGGAGCTCAGTCAACTGGGAGTACTTCCAGTCCCTAGGGAATACTCCTATTACCAGATTATGGCTGTTGAAGTTTGTTTGAGTACTCTCGTGTCTATATAAACTATATAAACTCTTTCTAATTACCTTACTGGGCAGAACCATTGGATAACTAGACAGAATAGCATTCCTCAAGGACTAGGTCTTTATAGGCTGGAGGTCACCTGGCCAGCAGAGGAGACAGAGTTCCAGGTTGTAGATAGAGGCTCAGTCCTTGGCATAATCACCACCTATTTGTGAAGAGCACTAAACACCAGAGGAACTCAGGAAAGCATGGTTTCTAACGTACAATTTACCAAAAAGTGTTCTGTGCTCTATCCATCTTGCTAGAGGGACTATCTTGCATCACTCTATATCATTTGTTTAGTAGCAACCAAGGCACAGTAAGAAACAAACAACTGCTTTTCAGAAGCAGTATAGTAAGTGGCTGCTCTTGGGAGAATATGGAGCTCCAGATAAGCCTAACAGAGTTATTCTGGCTACCCCCTCGGTGCTCCATCCAGCCTGGCCTTTATGGATAGACACTTCCAGAAACATGAAGCTTCTGAGGTCATAAGGGCTCAAGGGAAGAAACTGCTAGATAGTCTACTTTACATCTTCCAGGACTATAGCCTGTTCTGGGCCCCCCACTTGAAAGACACCGACTTGTTAGTAACTTGTTAAATAGGGATCATCAAGATCTCCAGGTGGGAGATGTGGGTTTTCCCAAAATCTTAAGAGTCCAATAAATCCCTGGACTTCTTTCTTAGACCATGGGGAAACAAGTGTCATTAGTTTATTCCAGATTTTTTCCCCCTAGAATCCTCTGGGCTTTCCCTATCCATTTTATTCCCCCAAACTGAATGTTCTGGACCCTGAATTTTCTTGGGGTTGATTTCCTACCCCTTGTCTCTTACTTGTGCCACCATCCGATCTAGGCTCTCTGTAAGTGTGGCCTCATTTGGCTCAGTCAACATTATGTCATCAATTCAGTGGAGTATACCAATGCCGTCAGGAAGGAGGGGCCTCTTTCAGGTCTCCTCACCATAATGTGGCAATATAAAAGATAGTTCAGGTATCTTTTGGGAAGAATGAGGAAGGTGTATGGGACTTCTTCCTAGATAAAAGCAAGCTGTTGCTGACTGGTTTCAGCCACACAAATAGAGAAAAAGCATTGGTAAGGTTGATAACCCTATTCCACTCACCCTAGTATTGGATCATTTGGTCAACAATATTAATGCAATCAGGAACAGCTATAGAGATAGGCCTGACAATTTTATTCAGTTCCCTGTAGTTTTTGTAAGCTGCCAGGTCTCCTTTATCTTCCTCATAGGTCACACCAGGTTGTTGTAAGAGGATCTGATATAATTAAAAACTCCAGCTTCCTTCATCTCTTTCACTAGAGAAGAAATATTTCATTCCCCTGGGGACCTGATATTGAATAGTATTAACTCTAAGGGTTTCCATTTGGCCCTACACACAGTAAAATGCCTAGAAGTTGCAGAAAGAGTGTATATAAATACTGAGCCCATTGCACACCTTTCCTCAATAAAGTTTCCCTAAATGATCTGAATGGTACAGTGGCTTTGGAAGACATCTCAGGTTTGGGGCAGGGCAAGCCCAGTATGGTGGCCACCTATTACTTTCTTATCAACCACATGTTTCAGGAGCCACACTCAAAGCTCCCTCCTAGGGAAGATGTCCTCTCACTCTGTCCACCTAGCAGGGCAGTGGATGATAGTAGGTCTGAGATTTCCCCCTCCAATTCCTAGAATAACTACTGCTTTGACAATAAACAGTTGCTCAAGCCACAATAGTTCCAATATCCTGTTAAAATTTCACCAACTGATTAATTAACACCTGTACGGTTACATGGTGGAGGAGACTCATAAATAAAGTCTGAAGCACATCTGATGGCTTCCCCACTCAGAAAGAGGGTATCTAATTGCCCCAGAATAGGGCTGGGCATAGAGTGTGGCAGACCTTGGTGTAGTGGATGAGGGAGGGTCCAGAATAAATCTAATTTGTCAAACTCATTTCCTTTAGAAACTTCACCCCATCCCTTGAAGATCCCTATCTGTAAGCTAACTTTAAGCAGAATTCATCTTTAGGTGAAGACCAAGTGCAAATAACTCTCTCTCAGCCAACTAAAAATGGCATATCCCTTCCAGAGGGTAAATTTCTTCAGAGAGTTCCCTCAGGCAATGGAAATCTAAAGCAGAATTTTTCAGCAAGAGTTCCATCAGACCACACTCTAGGGACCATGGACTCCTCAGTTTTCTGTTTGAACTTCTCTAGTAACTGTATTTGATGGAGAGGGTCAATCTACAGCTTGTTACCTCAGGGCAGGGAGTCAATAGTTCTGAAAGGATTATACGATAAGCCAAACCATTCCTTAAAAAATCATTGTATAATTTTTTTTTTTAGGAATTGAAGTCAAGCTCAGAAATCAAAGAAATAAAATCAAAACTATACTTTGAAGAGTGTTTTCTTTCCTTTTGAAAAATCAGGATCAGATTTTATATGTTGCAATGTTTCTTTTTCAATTCTCCACAATTTTTCCAACTTCACTGAAAGCATCCCACCAAGCTTTAGGTCATGGTAACTTACTTTCATTTAGGATAGTTAGAAGCTGTCTTATCTCATGAAGCTTCAATTCCCTGTTAGCTATTTTTATTCTATATTTACAATCATGAAGGTGATTCTTTTGGTGAAAGTAGACAAGAAAAGTGGGAATTAAGTGATTTTGCCTTTCTTTGATAGTTATATTTATACCTATCTCAACCTGTAGTCTTGTTCTTTGGCTTCTTTATTTCCAATATGTATAAAAGCAAATACTTTTTGTTATCATGATCATTCATCATGAAACAGTTTGTTCTGATCTGTTCTAAAAATTATTCTTACAATATCATGCCACTAAAAAAAATCCACTCCATATTCTGTGACCCAGAGAATTAGCTTTCACTCTATTCTACACATGTAATTTCCCCCATCTCCATACATCTGTATTTGTATCTCATACTTGGAATACACCCTCCTTATAAAGCCCAATCATTATTTTACACATGAATCTTTTCTTGATCCCCCTCTACTTTAACTATTTTTTATGTATTTGCATTAGTTCAATTTCTGTCCCATAATACACACACACATGTGTGTGTGTGTGTGTACCATGTTTCTACCACATAGAAGGTGCTTAATGATGATAATGATAATAATAATAACTACTAAAATTTTTATAACACTTTACAACTATTATTTTATTTAATCTTCATAACAACCTATGGAGGTATATCATTTCCCCCACTTTATAGTTGAGGAAACTGAGGCAAACAGTGGTTAAGTGACTTGCCCAGAGCTACACAGCTAGTAAGTTCTAAAGTTTTTTGGTGTTGCTGTTCTTTATAATATTATCATTGAATAATTTTTTTTCTAATACTGCTCAGTGCTGTTCTCTTTCACTGTGTTACTACATGCAGATTTTTCTAGGAAACAGTCCAGTTTCATCATTTCTTATGGAACAATAGTATTACATTACTTTCCTTTACTACAATTTATTTGGTCATTTCCCAGTGGGAGGATAGCACTATGGTTTCCAATTTTTTGCAACCAGAAAAAAAAATTATGGTTCTTTTTTTTTTAAACACATATTGGTCTTTGGTTTATTTTGAATGTAGGCTTAACATTGGTAGAGCTAGGTCAAACGATAATTTGGTTTGGTAACTTTTATTCTTTGCTCTTTATTTAGTATTTTATTTTTCTCCAGTTACATGTAAAAACAATTTTTAACATTTGTTTTTGAAACTTTGTGTTCCAAATTCTCTCCTTCCCTCCTTACCCACTCCTCCCTCATTTAGAAGGCAAGCAATTCAAAACAGATTATACATATGTAGTCGTGTAAAACATATCCATAATAGTTATGTTGTAAAAAAAAAGACCAAAAAACTCAAGAAAAATTAAAAAAAAGTTTTAAAAAGTGTATGCTTCAATCTGTATTCAGACAGCATCAGTTCTTTCTCTGGGGATGAATGACATTTTTCATGATAAGTCCTTCAGAGCTGTCTTGAATCATTGTGTTACTGAGATTAGCTAAGTCATTCACAGCTGATCATCCTATAATATTGCTGTTACTTTGTACACAGTACATTTCACTTTGCATCATCCCATGAATGTCTTTTCAAGTTTTTCTGAGAGCATGCTGCTAATCATTTCTTGTTGTACAATAGTATTCCATCATAATAACATACCACAACTTTTTCAGCCATTTCCCAACTGATGGACATTCCCTCAACTTCTAATGCTTTACCCCCAGGAAAGAGCTGCTATAAATATTTTTGTACATATAGGTCCTTTCCCTTTTTTTTTTGTCTCTTTTGGGATACAGATGCAGTAGTGATAGTGTTAGGTCAAAGGGTACATGCATGGTTGTATAGCACTTTGGGTATAGTTCCAAATTGCTCTACAGAATGGTTGAATCAGTTTGTAATAGCACCAACTGTACATTAAAGTCTCATTTTCCCCACATCACCTCCAATATTTGTCATTTATCTTTTCTGTCCTATTAGTCAATCTAACTGGTAAGAGGTAGTAGTACCTCAGAATTGTTTTAATTTGCATTTCTCCAATCAATAGTGAGCTAGAGTATTTTTTTCATATATCTATTGATAGTTTTGATTACTTCATCATAAAACTGATCATATCTTTTGATCAGTTATCAATTGGAGAATGGATCTTATTTTTCTAAATTTGCTTCAGTTCTTTATATGTCTGAGGAGTGAGGCCTTTATCAGAGAAATTTGCTTCAAAATTATTTTCACAGTTATTCTTGCTAACTGTATTTCCCTCCATCTTATCCCTACCATTTATTTTATTCTCTCTCTCCTTCTACCCTGTCCCTTCTCAAAAATGTTTTGCTTCTACTATGTCTTCCCCCAATCTACCCTCTGTTCTATGACCCCCTCTTCTCATATCCCCTTCCCCTTCTACTTTCCTGTAAGGTAAGATAGATTTCTATACCCATTTTACTGTGTATATTATTCCCTCTTTGAGCCAATTTGGATGAGAGTAAGGTTCACTCACTCTCCCTTACTTTCCCCCTCCACCCCTTTACTGTCAAAGCTACTTCTTGCTTCTTTTATGTGAGATAATTTACCCTGTTCTACCTCTCCCTTTCTCTTTCTCCTGGTACATTTCTCTCTCACCACTTAATTTTGTTTTATAGTTATCATCCCTTCATATTCAACTTACCCCTGTGCACTTTGTCTATATAAACTCTAATTACCTTAATAATGAGAAAGGTCTTATGAGTTACAAATATCTTCCCATGTAGAAATGTAAATAGTTTAAATTTATTGAGTCCTTTATGATTTCCCTTTCTTGTTTACTTTTTTATTCTTCTCTTGAGTCTTTGAAAGTCAAATTTTCTGTTCAGCTCTGGTCTTTTCATCAAGAATGCTTGAAAGTCCTCTATCTCATTGAATATCGATTCTCCTCCCCCCCCCAATCCCCAAAAGGATTATACTCAGTTTTGCTGGGTAGGTGACTCTTGGTTGTAATCCAAGCTCCTTTGCATTCCAGAATATTTTATTCCAAGCCCTCTGATCCTTTAATGTAGAAGCTGCTAAATCTTATGTTAGCCTGACTGTGGTTCTACAATATTTGAATTATTTCTTTCTGGTTGCTTGCAATATTTTCTTTTTGACCTGGGAACTCAGGAATTTGGCTATACAACTCTTGGGAATTTTCATTTTGTCATCTCTTTCAGGAGGTTATCAGTGGATTCTTTCAATTTCTATTTTACCCTCTGGTTCTAGTATATCAGGGCAGTTTTCCTTGATAATTTCTTGAAAGATGATATCTCAGCTCTTTTCTTTTGGTCAACGCTTTCTGTGAATTCAATAATTTTTAAATTCTCTCTCCTGGATCTATTTTTCAGGTCAGTTCTTGTTCAATGAAATGTTCACTTTGTCTTCTACTTTTTTAATTCTTTGGGTTTTGTTTTAGTGTTTCTTGATTTCTCATAAAGTCACTAATTTCCATTTGCTCCATTCTAATTTTTAAGGAATTATTTTCTTCAGTGAACTTTTGGACCTCCTTTTCCATTTGGCCAATTCTGCTTTTTAAGGCATTCTTCTCCTCATTGGCTTTTTGGGCCCCTTTTAGCATTTGGCCCTAGTCTATTTTTTAAGGTGTTATTTTCTTTAGTATTTTTTTTTGTCTCCTTTAGCAAGCTGTTGACTTGTTTTTCATGATTCTCTTGCATCGCTCTCATTTCTCTTCCCAGTTTTTCCTCTACTTCTCTTACTTGCTTCTCAAAATCCTTTTTGTGCTCTTCCATGAACTGAGACCAGTTCGTTCTTTTGGAGGCTTTTGATGCAGAAGTTTTCACCTTGTTTTCTTCTTTTGAGTGTGTTTTTTGATCTTCCTTGTCACCTTAATAACTTTCTATAGTCAGAGGTTGTTTCTTTTAACCATTGCTTGCTCATTTTCTTAGCCTATTACTTAACTTTCAACTTTTTATTAAGGTAGGGCTCTGCTTCCAGGGTGGAGGGTATAACTGTCCCAAGCTTCAGCAGTTTTGTGCAGCTGTTTTCAGAGATACTTCTAGGGACTTGTAAATTTTCAGTTCTTCCAAGATAGTATGATCTAAGGAGAGGTGTTTACTACTCTCCTGGCCTGTGATCTGGTCTGTAAGTGACCACAAGTATTCTTTTCTTACCCTAGTTTTAATCTTTGCATTTACCCACCCTTCTCCTTGAGAGAGTATAGAAGTCATCAACCTTTGGATGTTTATGGATAGATTTTCTCTCTCTCTCTCTCTCTCTCTCTCCCTCTGACTGGCAGAAAGTGAGAATATTTAAAATTCAGTGTTAAAGCAACTAATTATAGAATTAATAACTAAAAATAGCTAATAACTCATAATTCACAGCTAATTTATAACCATAATTTAAATATTTACCCAGAATTTCATCGCAGGAGCTCAAAGTTTATTTGCTCCCTAGATAATACTGTTCAAAATCCTGAAAGGCATTTATTTGGTCTTTTTGGTTTTTTTTGGTAACATGGCAAAATGATTTGATAGAAATATTCAGGGAATAATTCAGGGAAACAAAAATGTCAAAGAAAACATTTGAATAATTTCCAGCAAGTCATAGGTAATTAGTATCCACATTAATATAGATTTCTTACATGTGTGACTTCATGATTAAAAAATGAATATTCTACAAATTCTCACAAAAGTTAGTTAATATGCTTTAACATTCCTTAGTGCAAAAAATGAAAAATACAAATGAACAACTTTAAATTTTATGATATTATTTCTAATTATTCCAAGTGTGTTTCCAGGTCCAGAGCTGAGCTTTCTTTGAGGGTTGTCTGTGATCCTTTTTTGCCTTTTTGTGAATTGTTCCAAGAGTACTGAAACCAGAATTTTCCATATATCTGTGTGTCCACACACACACACACACACACACACACACACACACACAGATAGTTGTATAGTGTGTGTATATATACACACATACGTATATGTATGCATATATGTACACACATATAAACATACATACTTGGGAAAGTAGAAAATTGTCCATCAAAAACTCAATCATAAGAATACTGACCACCTGACTTTGGTAGAATATCAGTAGATCCAGAAGGCACTAAAAAAGGAGTAAGGAGTAAAAATTAGGAGTAAGATAGAGTTCTGGTACTGGTCATGATTTCACAGGTGCAGGGAATGGAGCTGGCTGTGGTGACCCCCATGCTACAAGTGGGCCACTTTCCATGGAATAGCATTGGTACTTGGGGAAGCTCTGAAGATGGATATAACATACGTCCTTAAAAACTCCTTAAGAGAAGGAAATATCTTTTACTTTTCTTAGTATCCCTAGTGTTTGTTAAGGTGCCCATTATAGGAGGCTCTTAATAAATGCTTGTTAATTGACTGACTGGAATTTGAAGTATAGGTTTTTTTTCTAATAGACATGATCTAGGGATTATTTTGATTAGTGCTTTTTCCTCCCCTTTTTTCCAGAGGATTTGTATAGATAGGGAGAAGGAAATGAAAATTTATTAAGCATTTACTATGATCCAGATACTGTGCTAAGCTGTGAGAGGCAAATATAAGCAAAAAAGGAAGACAATTCCTTCCCTTAATGAGATTAATGGAGGAAGATAACACTTTTTAAAAGGGAACTAAGGGGCAACAAGGTGGCACAGTGGATAGAGCACCGGCCGTGAATTCAAGAGGACCTGAGTTCAAATCCGGCCTCAGACCAAACACTTGACACTTACTAGCTGTGTGACCCTGAGCAAGTCACTTAACCCCAATTGCCTAAAAATAAATAAATAAATAAAAGGGAACTAAAAGGTAGGGGGTTGAAAGGAGAGAGAGGAAAAAGTTACTTGCATTGGGACAAAGTTTTGAAATTTAGAAAGTCAGGAACAGGGCTGAAAGAGAAATGAAGGTAAGCCTGCCTGGACTTTTCCACAAAAACAAGACTCCAGGAGGAACTCATCAATAGGAGAAGTGGGGTGGACTTTGCAGAAGGATGCTTCAGAGTGAGTGGGCTTCATTGTGATGCATTGTTCTAAGGCAAGGAAACCCTGAGGGAAGTGCCAGGAAGAAGTAGAGGAGGCATAATTTTGAAGTCTGCAAGTCAGAAATAGGGTCATTTTGGGGACATTATTTTTTGCATTATGGAGTCTATTTCATGAGTTTATTTGAGGGAGGTTTTGTCATGTTCTGGGAGAACTATGATCTTTAACATATCTCTGAATATCCTGTTTTCAAGTACCTTTGGGTTATATAGAGTGATCATATGTTCTTTTCAAGTTGCCTTTTGCTTATTTTCTACAAAATTTTCTTCCACTTCAGTGCTTTTGTGTTCCAGATCTTCTTAACTTCTCTTTTGCTACTTAATTTTTTTTGTAATCGAATCTATTTCTGTTCTAAAACATAAATTCTGACATATATCAATCTTATTTTTTTATTCTGAATTTCATTTATCTTTTATGCCATTCTAGCATTTCTCATCATTAGTCCTTACTCTCATATTCCAAAAATTCTGTGTCATATGTGTGAAAAGTTTTGTAACCTCTTTGAGAATTTGGTAATCATCTCTCACTCTAATTTTATGATTCTCTCTGTTGTTATCTCTTTCCACTCTAGGGTTTTATTTAACTCTTTAGTGTTTCAACCTTTTCTTTTTATATTCCATCAGTTATTCACTTTCTGACTTTTCCCCTTTGCTGGTAGACACAGTCTTAGGGTATAATTGCAGAACTGCCTGAGCTTCATATCACATTTGGGGATTCTGTGTTCTCTGACCTATGTCCCTGCTCTCAGAAAGGATAAAATTGGACCCATGTTGAGTTCCATCTTTTTAGATCTTGTATGCCATGCTTACTGGCCTTTGCTCCAGTTTCTCCCTTGGTTTTCCTTTCAACCTGGGGGAGAAACTGGAGCAAAGGCCAGTAAGCATGGCATTTAATTGCATCCAGTGATAAAAATGCTACCTGGTCAACTAATATTTTCCTTGTCCTAGGCCTAATCCTTAGAAATGTTTCCTAGTCTTCATATCATTCATGTTGGTCCCCGTGTCATTCTTCAGAACTAGAATTAGTTTTTAGGTTTGATGAGACTGAATTCTCTACAACACAACTAGAGATTCTTGTCTGGTCACCGTAATTTAGTATACCTCAGCAAGAATTGACAGCTGCCTTGACTTGTATCTTGCTCCTGCAATTAAAATTAGATGGTCTTTTACTGATAGAATCATGCATTTGAATCATCATTGAATGGGAAGCTATTTCCTCAGATGGCCTAGCTCTGAAGAGTTTCAAATGTATTTTAGCTATTGAGGTTTAGGATTTCCTTTCTCACCTTTCTTTTCTATGTCATATTCTTACATTAAGTTTTTGACACAGGTTTTCATTTTATTTTTTCTCTTCAGTTTCTTTTTCCTAGTTGTTTTTCCTCTAAAATGCTCTTTCCATTCTTCCTAGGAACACAAAATTGTTCCCTGATAAACCAGAGTTGAGAAATTCCTCTAATTCTTTTAACCTTCTCCTTAGCTGGAAAGACCCATCTATATTTAATCCATAGTAGTTACTTGGCACAAAGAGAAACAAAAATATAGCATAATCTCTCCAAACTGTTGAAACATCAATCTTATCCTATAATTTAAAAAAAATTACTCTCATTTCTCCAACACCCTTGCTACTAATTCTTGCATGAAGTTGCTGTGACAAGCACTTACTTCTAGAGACTACTAAGTAAGACTTTTATTTTTGTTATACTAGACTTTTCTGCCTTTTTCTCAAGGCTTCTCCTTATCTTGTGATACTTGACAACATTTGTTTTCTAACAGCACCCTAATGTAAACACAACTACCTTCTTCTGGTAACCTGCCTGCAATTCTAAATAAATTCACCTTCCAGCCACTCCTAATCTTATTTCTCCTCTCATTACTGATAAGAAGCCATACTGCTTCCATGAATCTTGCTTCTTCACTATAGCATTCACTTATGAGTCAATTTCTCCCTGATATGTAATTCAGTTACATTAATTCAGAAATGTGCTACTGGAATCTCAAATTTATAAATGAGTTCTATTCTAGTAATTACTCAGAAATCAGTTTATTTTGGAAATAGACTTGTATTTTATAACTAATTTGTATTTAAAAATGCCTACATTCCCAAAACACTCTAAAAAAAGCTTAACACATAAAATTGGCTATAATAACCACTTATTAAGAGCTAAAAAAGTGCTTATTTATAATATGATTTCTATGGAGAAAATGGTGTTAGGAGCACTCTGGAGTATATGGCACAGTGAACTACTTCACACTAATCTCTATCCTGCTTCTGCTGCTATAGCTGTACCTGTTTGAATTGTATTAAGAAGAGAATTGAGTGGTACCATTTTCTCCAATACAGAGTGTTGTGCACTGATAACTGTAACTATAACATCTGAACTCTCAAAAAGTGTTTTATTTTCTTAGAGGGAGGGGGATTTACTTTTATAAATGTCATCTGGGATGTAAGTGAATTATTGTCATCACAGACTCACTGTTCAAGTGAAAAGAATTGTGGCTTCTCTTGACAGACTCACATACATGTATATGTGGTCACTATCCAGGGTGTAAGCACAATCACAGTGCACAAGACAACACCATGATATACAATATTCCTTGAGAGAGAGAGAGACTTGTCAGACAATTCTATAATTATCTTCTTTTTTTCACTTTCTGGTACAGAGCACACTAGAAAGCACAACAAAATGCCCATATAAAACATTTCCTTACAGTGCAACTTTGCCATTCTCTCTCTCTTCTCAATGGGGCATTTCTACTCAAAGATATCAAGCTTGCAACTAGTCTTATGTAATCTGACAATAATGGCATTTATCCATTTTAACCATTTAAATGTCAGATTTAAAATACAGAAAGATGGCACAATGTCAACTATTTCCCATGTCTTCACTAGTGTTGTTAGGCAACATGCAAACACACACGCACACACACACACACACACACACACTGATATGTATCTGACAGATAGAATATGTATATTTTCTCTGATATATGTATATATATATATATATATATATATACACATCAGTATATATGCGTATATACTGATAAATTCACATATTTGTTTTTATATTTATACATGCCTATGCTAATGAGTGGGAACACAAATATAAGTTTAAAAAAGATAACAACTATCCTCAAGGAGTTTATATTCAAATGAAGGAAGACAACACCAAAATGGGAGATGAAAAATGAGATTAAGGAGTAGAAAGGAAGAAGGAAGCACAGTGGGATATGGAATTAAAGTCCAGAAAATCAAAAGCATATCTTAAAGGGATATGTAAGGCAAGTCTGGGTTTCTCCCCAAAGTAAAGACTGGGGAGTAACTCACCAATGGGAGGGGCAATGTTCCAGGGTGAGATGTCGGCACTTAAGACACCATCAGTGCCCCCAGTCGATTGTACATGATTGAAAGTTGGAGAGAAGATAAAGGCTTGCATTGGTAATGGAATTTCCTTAACAAGAGGTTCTTATACTATTAGAAGAAGCAGCCTGAAATACTATATAGATCGCCAAATGAGACTTGGGTTCAAGTCCTACCTCAGACACTGATTAAGTGTTGTTGGGAAAATTTATTATCCTCTCTTTGTCTCAGTTTGCTCATCTGTAAAATTAGAGGTTTGGACTCATTGGCTTCTAGGTACCCTTCAACTCTAAATCTCTGATCCTATGAAATCACAACTCCAGTCATAGAGACAGTATATACTTATTTTTAATATACTTATATGTGTACATTCACACAGCTATTCTGACCAGATTGCTTACAAATTTATATTATGTAACCTCATATGGGTGCCCATACTGCTAGATAATCCTTTACATTTCCCTAATCAACAATACCCTAGTGATTTTTCCAAACATTTTCATTCCTTCTCAAACCTTCTGTGGTTCCTCTTATCTCCATCCTCTGAGCTGAGAACTTTGCCTTATATTTTACTGAAAAAACTGCAACCGATTTTTGAGCTCACCAAGAGCTCCCTCTACTTTCTCCTTCTTATCTCACGTCATCCAGATGTCTTTATCCATTCCTACCTCTTCTATCTCACAATATGAGGTGCCACTTCTTTTTGCCAAGGCCAACCCCTCAACATACAAGTAATCTAATTCCACTTTTTTCTTTTCTGACCCTTCTTTCATTCCCACTGTCTCACTTATATTCAATATCTCTCTGTCTATTGCCTTCTTGCTTGCTGCCTATAAATATGCTTATATGTCCATCATCCTCAAAAAACCCTCATTTGATCTGTCTACCCATACAAGCTATCAAATATATTTCTTCTCAATTTGGTGGCTAAATACCTTGAAAAGGCCATCAACAATCAATATCTCTACTTCCATTCCTCAAATTCTTTTTTTTCAAACTTTCTATGATCTGGCTTCTGACCTCATCATTGAACCAAAGCAGCATTTTCCAAAGTTGTAAATTATCTCTTAATTGGTAAATCGAATGTCCTTTTTTCATCCCACATCATCCTGTACCTCTTAGCCTTTGACACTGTTGATCACCTTCTTCTCCTTGATTCTTCTTTCTACATTTTTGGGACACTACTTTCTCCTGCTTCTCTTCCTACCTCTCTGGTCACTTCTTTGTTGGATCTTTGCCCATTAGATATGGGCTTGTGGGGTTATTTCCTGGCTTCTCTTCCTCTTCTAAACCATTTCATTTGGGGATCTCATCATCTCTCATGGATTAATTTATCATCTCTCTGCTGATGATTCTCAAATGTACTTTTCCAATACTAATTTCTCTACCGACCTCCAGCTCCCATCTCCAGCTCCCTGTTGGATATCTCAAACTAGATAACCTGTAAACATCTAAAACTCAACATGTCCAAATGGAACTCATTCTCTCCCCCTAAAAAACCCTACCAACTTTGAAACTTTCCTATTACTATCAAAGTCATCACAAACCCCCAAGTCTCCCAGGCTTGCAACCTTTGTATTGTTCTTGACTCACTTAGGGTTTTTACCCCCTGTTGTAGGTGTGGCTCTAAAGTCAGCACTCTCTTAAGTTCAGATTTGATTTGGGAGTGAAATGAGGCACTTTTGAATGACTGAACATTTAACAAAGGAGAGTGTTTATTTTGTCCTAAGAGAACAAGGAAATGCAACAAAGATATATAGCAAAGATATAGGTGGAAATTAGCTCCTTTTTTTTAATAGTACTTTATTTTAAAATTTATTTTATTTTCAATTCATGGAAGAAAACAAGCATTTCCATAACACAGTACAATAAAAGAGATGATTGCACATGAAACTTCTAATCTACCATGTACAACTTGTTACTCCTTCCAAATATACAACAAAGTTATCTTGTAAATTTCTTTTTTTCTTTTTTCTCCCCTCCCCCTCCCTACAGACATCTACCATTAGACCCAAATGTGTGTGTGTGTGTGTCTATACACACACACACACATATATGTAGATATACATATAGATATAGTGTGTATGTGTGAAATTATTCTATATATCTATTTGTCAGTTCTTTCGCTGGATGCAGATAGTATCTTTCTTCATATGTCTTTTATTTTTAATTTATGTATTTATAATAGTCAAAATGACTTAGGTTCTTCTCATCTTGCTCTTCATCATTTCATGAAGTCTTTCCATACCTTTCTAACATCATTGAGTCCATTATTTCTTATAGCACAGTAGTATTCAATCACAACCATACACAACTTGGTAAGCCATTCCTCAATTGATGGGGATCCCTGCAATTTCCAGTTCTTTGCCTACACAAAGAGAGGGGCTATAAACATTCTATTCAGATTAAAAATTATAATTAGTATTTGTAAATATTTTCTTTCTCAACTTCTCTTTTTATCCCATTCTTGTCACCTAATCTTCTCTGCCCCCTTACACACCTCTCCTTACTTTACCCACCTTTCCAATCATGTCTATTCCCAGCTTACTACTGTAGAAACTTCAAGGATTAGCCCTTTGGGTGAGATCTAGGACTGTCTTGGTTGAGGTGAATTGTCTCACTCAAAATGGGAGAGCTCCTTCACTTTCTATTGTGTGGTGTATATTCTCCTATATAGACCTTCTCTGATTTTTGTTTTGCTATGATTTGGATAAATTAGTTTCTTTGTTAAAAAATAGTATTTTATTTTTTCTAATTACATGTAAAGACAAATTTGAACATTTACTTAAAAATTTTAAGTTCCAAATTTTCTCCCTCCCTTCTTCACTTCCCCCCTCCCTAAGATGGTAAGCAATTTGATGTAGGTTATATATGTGCAATCATGTAAAACATTCTCATATTAGTCATGTTGTGAAAGAAGAAAGAGATAAAAAAATGAAGAAAATAAAGTGAAAATAGAAACCTTTGATCTGCATTCAGATTCCATCAGTTCTTTCTCTGGATGTGAATAGCATTTTTACTCATGAGTCTTTTGGAATTGTCTTGGATAATTATATTGCTGAGAATAGATAAGTCATTCACAGTTGATCATTGTATAACATTGCTGTTACTGTGTACAGTGTTCTCCTAGTTCTGCTCATTTCACTTTATATCCGTTCATTTATGTTTTTCCAGGTTTTTCTGAAATCTGCCTGCTTATAATTTCTTATAGTGTAATAATATTTCATTACATTCGTATACTACAATTTGTTCAATTTATGGGTATCTCCTCAATTTCCAATTCTTTGCCACCACAAAACGAGCTGCTATAAATGTTTTTTGTACAAGTTGCCTTCTTTGCCTTCCCCTCACCCCTAACCTTTTCATTTCTTTTGGATACAGACCATTTAGTGGTACTGCTGGATCAAAGAGTACATCCAGTTTGATTGTTCTTTAGGCATAGTTCCAAATTGCTCTCTAAAATAGTTGGATAAGTTCCCAACTCCACCAGCAATGCATTGTGTTCCAGTTTTCCTGAATCTTCTCCAACATTTATTATTATTTTCCTTTTCTATCACATCACTGGCACTTAGTTTCTCTGGATGTGTTTCCCTTCATCTCCAACTGGAAACCTATCTAGTCAGTTATCCGAGTACAGTGATTTGTGAGGTCACAGGCACCCATCAAGGCATGGAATCCACATTGCTCGGCTCTTTGTTGGCCCTAGTTCAGGAAGCTGCATCAGAGAAGCCAGGCTAATCATGTTTTGTGAGGGAAGGAAGCTTTGATAGAAGGGAAGGGGTTGTGTGTGAGGAAAAAGCTGTGTCAGGATAAAGGGAGCTGTGAGAGGGAACTTGGACACACTCCACATCCAATATGCTGCCAAAGCCTATCAATTTTACCTCCAGAACATCAGATAAATACTCTCCCCTTCTCTCCTCTAATACTACTACCTCCATGATACAGGCCATCATCATTTCATGCCTAGGCTATTATAATAGCCTGTTGGTTGTTCTGCCTTCCAGAAGTCTCTCCCCACTCCAGTCCATTCTCCACTCAGCTGCCAAAGTGATTTTTAAGGTCTGACAATGCTATTCCCCTTCTCCATAAACTTCAGCTGCTCCCTCTTATCTACAGTACAAAAAGTAAAATCCTCTGTCATTGTGAGCCCTTCCTAACCTGCTGTCTCCCTTTCCTGTCTTCTAGACTTTACCTTCTTCACATATTCCTTGATTTAGTTACATTGGTCTACTTGTTCCTCAAAAAAAGATATTCCACCTCCCATCACTCATTGGCAGTCCCTCATGTGTGGAATGTTCTCCCTTTCATTTCTACCACTTGGCTTCCCTTGATTTCTTCATGACCTACATAAAGTCTGACCTTCCATAGGACCACTTTCCTAATGCTTGTATTTCTGATGCCCTCCCTCTATTAATTACCTCCCATTTATTCTTTATATAGGTTGCTTGTAAATAGTTGTTTGTATATTGTCTCCCCCAGTAGACTGTGAACTCCTCCACATAAGGGACTGTGTCTTGCCATGTTTTGAATCTCTAGCACTTTGTACAGTACCTAGCACATAGTAGATACTTAATAAACATTTATCAACTGACTCTTTGAAGACAAGGAATGTTTAATTTATTTCTTTGTATTCCAGTCCTAGGACAAAGCCTGGTTCATAGTAAGTGCTCAATAAATATTTGATTCATGTATTATAGATTCTTTTCCCCAAGAAGCCCATTGTGCTTCTGGATAGCTGTAAATCTAAAGAAATTTTCATTTCTTCTTACATCTTCTTACATTGTAGGGAACTTAATATTGGGAGGCTGTGTATTCAGCTTTTATTCCAGCAATGATCTGAAAAAACAACAACAGATTAAACAAAGACTAAAAACCATAAAGGGAATTTTCACTTAAAAAAAAAAAAGGACCAGCTATAGATGCTGGAAGTGATAAATTCTGGTAAAAATGTATCATTCATCCAAATTACAGGAGCAGCTTTAAAGCCAACACTCTTATTTCAGGTTTAATGTAGGGACAAAATGAGACACAATTGAAATGAATATTTGACAAAAAAATAAAAGTGGTTTACCTTGCCTTTAAAGCAAGAGTAACAGAAAGGATACTGTGGCAGCTAGCTTCTCTGGGCATGATCTCCCTTATCTCTATCTGGAAACTGCATCTAGTCAGTCATCAGGATATTGTGACTCATATGGTCTCAATTATTCACTAACTCTAAGGGGGCCCTGGCTATACACAGCTAGATCCTTTTATGTCCTCAGACTGGGAAGCTTTGTTAGGGGAACTGGGACAAATTAGGTTGTGTGAGAGTGCAGAAACTATGTCAGAGATATCTGGGAAGTCATGTCAGGAAAATACTGGTATTCTATCACATACCATCCTTTGGTGGTAAGGTTCTAATGATCTTCTAAAGGAACTTCTACCCTTTGAGTTACTAGAAATTCCTTCTGTTATGGGTAGTACTAAAGGAGGGCAAAGGAGGGAAAGGAAAAAGCAAAAACAAAACAAAAATGTGGAGAACAAAAGCCAATAATCCTAGGTCTTTCCTCCTCCCATTTGGAAGGACCAAGCCTCAAGTCTTATTAGGCAGTCCTCCTAGCATGGACAGATCTAAGGGAAAAAGAGGAACAGAAACAAACAAAACAGAAACAAAACAAAAATGCCAGAAATAAAATAAAAAAATAAAAGCCAGACATCTTAAGCCTTTTTTTCCTTCCTTTAGAAAGGCCAAGCCTCAATTTACAGTGCAGTCCATGTGATCCATGGTATACCCATCATGCCATATCTTTAAGTTTACAGTGGGTTTCCTCATGCAAAGTGCTAAAGATTAACCAGCGCCATAGGGACAGTATCAGAGTCATAGCATGGATTTTGACATCTCCAGTATAGTCATAGATTTTTTCCTCAGATGTGAGATGGTGATCATTCACAGGAGCAGCTCCAGGAATATCAGGGCCTCTGCAAAGAATTTTCCATTACAGTCAATAATTCTTCATCCTGTATCAAAGTTGTCTATAATAAAGTGGCTAAAAAGTTAAAAGTCTCTTACATACTTGTCCCAGTATCTAAGTTGATACTGAGACTCTCCCTGTACCACTATCATTAAATATTCTCATGAAGAAACAAGGAAGGAGATAGCTTTCATAACTGTAGGTAGGGGATGAATTCATGACCAGATGAAAGATAGAAAAGATCACAGAAGACAAAATGGATAATTTTGACTTCAAAACATTTTTTTAAAAAAGTACAAAATCAATGTGCTTTAAAATTAGAAAGAAAATCTTCAAATTTACATGATAAAGGCTTAGTACCCAAAGGAATTGACACAGATACTTAAGAATAAGAGCCATTAGGGGTCTGCCCTAATGAGTTAGGCAAACTCAGGAAAATGAGACAAAAATTTTTTATCATAACATACAAGGCAAACATGTTCTATGGTCTGGATAGCAGATTCTAACTATGGTACTTTTAAAGATACCTTTTGTAAAAAGACAATCCTGATAGCGGGTGCACATTTCTAAAATGAGATGGACTAGTATTGTTTCAGAGACGAGTCTACAGTCCAGGTACATGCAGATTTCTAAATAGGGGATCAAAGCAAGTGTGACTACAATTTCCTACAGGTTACCACCAACTGAGGTTGCCCTACACTCATATTGACATACACTGAAAGAGCGCTGGCACATACACCTAAGGAAGGAGGATCGTGGATTCACTCAAATTAACTCGACATCAATGTCTAAATTCTATACATCACCAAAAATAAATGTTCAAAAAATAAGAATAGTGTTCTTGAGGAAAGACTACAAGGTCTCAAAAGGACCATGAGAAAATGGTTCACATCTCTGATAATTACAGAAATGAGATTTAAAACAACTGTATACACCTAGTGATACCACTACTAAACTTAGAAGAAAGCAAAGAGGCAAAAGACCCAAATATACATAAAATATGTATGGTAGTACTTTTTATTGTAGTGAAGAATTGGAAGCAAAATGAGTGCTCATCAATTGGGGAATGGCAAAATAAATAGCATATGGATGTAACAGACTATTATTGTGCCATAGGAAATGATAAAAGAAATTAATTCAGAGAAATCTAGGAAGATGTCTACAAACTGTTGCACAGTAAAACAAAACTAGGAAAATAATTTCTGATAATTTTAATATTCTAAAGACAACTTTAAATAATAACTTTGAAAGAAATAACTTTGAAAGATTTAAGAATTCAGATTAATAGAATGGCTAGCCATGACTACAGAGAATCTGTGATACATCATACTGCCCACTGTCTGACAAAGAGGTGAAGTATTTCAAGGTATAGAATGAAACATGCATTTTGGATATGTCCAATGCATGGAGTTGTCTTACTTTTACTATGTTTTTTTTTTTGTTATTGTTGAAAGGGGGTCTTTTTTTTTCCTATGGGTGGGAGGATTTGAGAGAGGGATTCAAGATAGTGATGATAGTGAAAGGGAAAAAGAAAGAAAAAACCTTTGTAGAAATTTTGCAAATGAACAGAAGCCAATGGAAGGTAAGGAAGGAAATAAATAAGTAACACAACTCTGAAATGTTATTCACTACATAATTTTTAAAAGAAATTCAAACTATATTATATAATAAAAATATGGGATTTCATATTCAACCCATTTTTCCTTATTTTTTTTAATGTGGAAATGCTCATGTTTGTTGACAAGCTAAAGAGAACAAAAAAATTAAAATTATTTTAAAAATGAAAAGACTGAATTTGTATATATAGTACAATATAGATTTAAGGTAACCCACAAATTATACTCAGAAAAAGTTGTTGCCACATTTCTGTGAGACACTTAAATGCCACTTCTATGAAATTAGGGTGGAAGATCAAGTTAATAATTTCTCCTAGAGAAAGACATTGTCAGTTTCAAGGATCACTTGATAGATAAAGCATTTTAAAATGCCTGATTTTTCAGTATAAAACATGTTTTAATGAAAGACTTCCCATTGATCCATGATTAGCTCTTTTTGAATCATTATGTATGAACTACCATAGACAAAATTTATTTTAGTACCCATAAAATATTGAAATTTTGAAGGAAGGGTTTTAGTGCTTTGGGAGGATTTTCTTTGGAGGATTTAAGGATGGAAATTAAAAACATGAACGATTTCATACAATGAAAAGGCATGAAGGATATTCAGTCTGCACTGGTAAAGGGAGAAAGTATTGATAGAAATAAAATCACAGATTCACATAAGCACAAAGTACAAAATCCTTTCTCCTTAGAATATTCCTCTTCTTTTTTCATTGTTTATATTTTAATAGACATGAATATTTCTTTTAATCTCTCTTTCTCTCTCTAGTCTGTGTCTCTCTCTGCCTGTTCTAATTCTATGCTTTTTTTCTCTACATGCTTGTACGTGCAATCCATGGTAGCTGTCTGAAATGGTGAAATCATTCACAGGGTGATGAAGTTCTACAGGGTGGAATGTTATGGATTATATTAGATATTCCCAAATTTTCTCAGTTCATAGTTTCCATTAAGGAATTAAATAATTTTGTTCATGGCTCCTCTAGACCAGAAGAAATATCAAGCAGTTCCATTTATTAAGTAATTAAATTGAAATGTCTCTAACAATTTAAAAGCCATTTGAAAATATGATACCCCTAAATGGAAAAAAATATTTTTATTTTTTCTTAAATAACCACAATTACTTACTGATTGGCACCACACAAACCTTGAAACCAAATTGGGCACCATCATACTCATATCCTGTTCCACACCAATTTTTGCTTTTATCATAGTAACTGAGGAAAACTCAGCTTTATAAATGTGAAGTTATGGAGTATAACAGTTTGTTCTGACATCTATGGCTGAAGCAAGTGCTGCGAATGTTTAGTGTTTGTTTAAAACATCAAAGACACCAAGGTTATCCACTGCATCCCAGGTCATAGCCAGTCATCTTGACATTTGTCTTGCCATCTGACTTCAATGACTTTGGAAGAAAGAGCGAGGCTGATGACTTTTTGCAACTCTGCCTCACTTAAATCCAATATGCAGGAGTCAGGACCACCCTGTGGTGTTATTGGCCCTCTTTCAAAAAGAAGGACAAACAACAACAATAATACTGGTGTAGCTAAAAATGAAAGTAAACAAAGCATTCTCAGAACGTAATCAAAGGGAATTGAGCTAGTAGCTTGAAGGGTACCCTATAGATATCCAGTATCACTGTATTTTCCTCAAAAAAATTGAATATTTCTGGGGACCACAAAATTATATGCTTCCCAAAGCAAAGCAAAAAGCTCATTTAGGGGCTTTCCTCTTAACAAAAGTCCAAGTTGTAAACAAGATTTAAGTAACATGAAGTAAACTGAATTAGTGAAGGAAAGGAGATAATTCCATCAGAGACAATTGCCTAGTTCATTTCTCCTATTGTTTGCTATTGGCCTGGTCTTCTTCAAGAGTGGCATAGTAGAGGTGTTAAATAAAGGAAATCATTCCCCTAGAGCCCACTGAAGGGTGGAGTTGTGAAAGGATTGAATCCTTCTTTGTGTGGTTCTGTTAAGAGGGAAGAGCCTGTTGCTCAGTCTTTTCAGCCCCCTCCAACTCTTCCTGACCACTTTTGGGATTTTCTTGGCAAATATACTTCAGTGGTTTGCCATTTCCTTCTCCAATCCATTTGACAGATGAGAAACTAAAGCAAATGGGATTAAGAGACTTGCCCAGGGTAACACTGCTAGTAAGCCTCTGAGGCCAGATTTGACCTTAAGAAGTGAGTCTTCCAGACTCCAGGCTGATACTGTATCATCTGTGCCACCTAGCTGCAGGGAATAGCCACATTAACTAATTATTAAACTAATTTTATTAAATTAATTGCTAATTATTAAACTAGTTTATTTAAACTGAAAGTCAACTGATTATTGTTTTGAATCAGGTGGTAAAGATTGGTAACCCCACCAAACATTTGTGATCTTAGTCAGTCTGTTACTATTCATATGTAAAGCCCACAAGTTGCATAAACTAAATCATTAAACTAATCATCGCTAGCCACACTCACAGCTTGGATAGATAGATAGATAGATAGATAGATAGATAGATAGATAGATAGACAGATAGATAGATAGACAGAAGACAGACAGATGATAGGTATGCCTGCATGTGCGATATATAATATACATGATATGTAACACATTATGTTTTATATAATGTCTTTATATTATAATTATTATATCATGTTATATATAGCATAATTACATCATGTAATTACATGTATTATAATATCACATCATCTATTTATATTTAAATATTTGTTATACATTATTATATCTTTAAGTTATTATACATTATATATTTTATGAATATGCACATATCTATCCATACATATAGATAAATAATTTTACATATTTATAATTCTATCATCTCTCTCTGTCTGCCTGTCTCTCTCGTTCCCATCATGCAACTGGTCAAAATGCTATGCCATTTATGGTATTGTATTTTGCTTCCCTACTGTAATGCAAAATGTTAATTTTAATCAACAAGAAATGCACAGTTCTTAGTGCCTTTAACAGGCATATGCAGTAACAACATTATTAGTCAATTCTTTGAAAAAAAAAACCAAATCGGTTTTTTGATATCATAAAGGAATATTTTAATTTTTAATGGTTAAACGATACTAATTCCACTAATTTCATTAATTGTACTACCTTATTTTAAGCCTAGAAGAATCTAAAATATATGTGGTTTCATCTTCCACAGTTTTAGTGAGTTTATTTAGATGAAAAGATGAGTTCAATCACAATTGCTCTGAGCTCCAGTTAAGAACATTCCTAACACTTTAGGTAACCTTTTCTCTCTTTGTAGTTGAAGCAAAATTCAGCTTGCTGGAAACATTTGAGGAAATATTACATTATTGTGTTTGTAGATTGACTAGAACCAGGAAGGGAAAATAGAAAGGGAGCAAATTTTTCCTCAGGACTTCACTCAGTCCTTGAGTAAATGAGTAGATTGATGTATCAGCTTAGTCTTCTGCTCTGTGATGCCAGTGAACACAGGTATTATTGATTTCAAGCTCAGCATTTTTATTCAACATGTTTCAGTGCTTCTGTAACAAAACTGTTAAGCTAAAAGAGTAAACAGAGACTTTGCAGTGCTTGAATGTCATTATAATTTTTTGCTAGCCTAAATTAGTTAATTTAATAATTTTAAATTAACATGAACTTTGCAACAGATTCCTTAGTTATCAGAAAATGCAACTATCCCCAACTACCCTTGAGGACAAGACAGACCATAACTGAACTGATTATAATTGGGATACAGGAATTGAACATCATCTCTACAGTTACCCACTAACTTTTCTTTAACTGAATTTACAAGGTGGCAGTATAATATTATTTTCTAAAGAATAGATTATAATCTCAGCTCATTATAAAAAGTAAATGTGCTTACTATTTCTTTTTCTAATTGTCAAATAATTCAATTGAGGATTTATAATGTAATAGCCATTGGTCAAAAGATTGCTTAACCACTAAAAAACTGTTTTCAGTTTGAGGGTGTTTTCTTTATTTGGAAAATGTGTGTTGTGTGTGTGTATACATATGTAGTGCGTGCTATATATAAAATGAAGTTATTTAAATAAGTTTTTATTTCTCTGCTATTATAAGTATTGCCTTGTGTTTTGACAGAACTGCTATTTTGTCAAGACTCTAACTCAGATATCACAAGTAGCAATCCTAAATTTGGTTCAATATGCAATTTATAGAGCAGATGGATTTTTACTTTTAAAAAATCTACTTCCAACTTGAATGTTGGAACCAAAAGATCTAGATTCTGACTTGAAGTATATGATTACCTAGCTATAGCATCTTGGAAAGGATAGTCCTGTAAGATTTCATTTTATTCATCTGCAAAATATGGGAAGTGAACTAAATGATCATCAAACTGTCTCTCTCCTCTTGAATTTTATTCTAGGTAGATTTATGTTTTCTCTCTGGGAAAAATATTATATTTCAGTCCAAGTAAGACAATGTCTCTTCTCTTCTATCTGATACTCCATCATTTTTCATTATGCCCACCTTTTACCTTAATTTATAAGAAATTTCCACCTTTAAATTTCTACTTTAGAACTTTTCACAAAATTTCCATATTAAGAAATAATTAATGCCTTGGGATCTTTTAAGTCATTTTTTAAAGTTGTTTATTCTTGGTGAGGTAAAATTATTATACTTAACCAAATGTTAAAATAATGTTTGAGATTTGGTTTATATTTCTAAACTTCATAATTTTAATAATGTATCAAATAGACTAAAGTAATTCCTTTGAAGCTTTGTCATTTGTGCTTGATAACTTGTTATATAGTGGAGGATTTTATTCCTTTTCAGAATATAAACAACAGAAATGTAAATGAAAACACACTTTTTTTAGGGTCTCGGCTTTTAAAGTACTGACAATAGCTATATGAAGCAAGTGCTATAAATGCTATCCTCATCTTACAAATCATGAAACTAAATTCAAAAAGTTGTTTGGGGTACTAAGCATTTAAAATTCACATATAGTCATGCTATTAGTATGGGTCCTAATTAAGACTTGAACTCACCATGCCTCAGAGCTTCTGTAACAAAGTTGTTAAGCTATAAAATTAAACCAAGACTTCACACTGTTTAAATGTCATTATGATTTTTTGTTAATCTGAATTAATTTATTTAATAATATTAAAGTAACATGGACCTTGGAACAAATTCCTTAATTAGTTATCAAAAACTGGTAGAGAAATTTAGTTACTTTCTGTGTTCACACATCAAGCAAATGCTGAAGCAAGGCCATTTTCAAACTCCAAATCTAGTTCTCTTTCCATTACTCCATGGCGCTATATAAAATCCAACATACTGATTGGGCTTTAGGTTTTGGTGCTGGCTCAATGGATGTTTATGTTCTGCTTGATAAACTTTATGGCAAATAATCGTTCTAGAGAGTATATGAGGATCAATTTGTCACTACAGTTAACACTATATTTTGTGTCCTCTTTTATAGGATTCTAAACTTGATCTACAATGGAAAAACTGCTTTTTTCCCTGTTGTTCATTGGCATAGTCGTGAGAGCACAGATCTGTCCAAAGCGTTGCGTGTGTCAGATTTTGTCTCCTAATCTTGCAACTCTGTGTGCCAAGAAAGGCCTCTTATTTGTTCCACCAAACATTGACAGAAGAACTGTGGAACTCCGACTGGCAGACAATTTTGTTACAAATATTAAAAGGAAAGATTTTGCCAATATGACAAGCTTGGTGGACTTGACCTTATCCCGGAACACAATAAGTTTTATTACACCCCATGCTTTTGCTGATTTACGCAACTTGCGAGCTTTACATTTGAATAGTAACAGACTGACCAAGATCACAAATGATATGTTCAGTGGGCTTTCCAATCTCCATCACCTGATTCTAAACAATAATCAGCTGACTTTAATTTCTTCTACAGCATTTGATGATGTTTTAGCCCTCGAGGAGCTTGATTTGTCCTACAACAATCTCGAAAATATACCTTGGGAAGCTGTTGAAAAAATGGTTAGTTTGCATACACTTAGTCTGGATCACAATATGATTGACTACATACCTAAAGGGACTTTCTCTCACTTGCACAAGATGACTAGATTAGATGTAACATCAAATAAGTTGCAGAAGCTACCACCTGACCCTCTCTTTCAGCGAGCTCAGGTACTAGCAACCTCAGGAATCATCAGCCCATCCACTTTTGCATTAAGTTTTGGTGGAAACCCTTTGCACTGCAATTGTGAATTATTGTGGCTGAGACGCCTTTCAAGAGAAGATGACTTAGAGACTTGTGCTTCTCCTACACTTTTGTCTGGTCGGTACTTTTGGTCAATTCCAGAGGAAGAGTTTTTGTGCGAACCTCCACTCATTACTCGGCATACACATGAAATGAGAGTATTAGAAGGTCAAAGAGCCACATTAAGGTGCAAAGCTAGGGGAGACCCAGAGCCTGCAATTCACTGGATTTCTCCAGAAGGAAAGCTTATTTCAAATGCAACAAGATCTCTTGTCTATGATAATGGAACACTTGATATACTTATCACAACAGTAAAGGATACAGGTTCTTTTACCTGCATTGCATCTAATCCTGCAGGGGAGGCAACACAGACAGTGGATCTTCATATAATCAAACTCCCTCATTTGTTAAATAGTACAAATCATATTCATGAGCCTGATCCTGGGTCGTCAGATATTTCGACTTCTACTAAGTCAGGTTCTAATACAAGTAGTAGTAATGGGGATACTAAAATGAGTCAAGATAAAAAAGTTGTAGTAGCAGAAGCAACATCCTCTACTGCACTACTTAAATTCAATTTTCAAAGAAATATACCTGGAATACGTATGTTCCAAATTCAGTACAATGGTACTTATGATGATTCACTTGTTTACAGGTAAGAAAATGTTAAGCAAATTCTGCATTCTTGCTAGCAGAGTTCAGTGTATGACTTGCTATTGTTTACTCTTTTGTTAACCAGTTATGACATCGACTAATATGAATAATGTGTATTTCTGCTAGTAATTATTATAAAGCTAAAAGATAGACACAGCAAAATATTTTCAATTAAATAAATGGTTTTAAACTGTCTTTAATATCATAAATTTACATATGAAGTTTTTCAATCGCATGAGACCTGACTATGAGACAATGAGACCGATTTTAGTGTACATATCAGAATTTACTCGTTCAAAGGATCATTGTGTCTTCACAGACCATTTTTGGAATTCACTTTTTGAAATTGTCCATAGAGACTAATTTCATTATTCTGAATGTGCTTAATAATCAATCAATAGGCATTTATTAAGCATGTATAATGTGCTAGATACTGAGCTAAGCATTGAAGATACAAATAAAAAGTAATAACTGTCCTTTTACTTCCCTATTCTAAGGTATAGGACTGAACCTGTAATTTTTTTGGTATAGGAAAGTCCTAGTTGAAGAAACTCTATCTACTACTATTTCTGAAATGTATAATCTTAGAGAATTTCCTAGCAGCTGAAGTGGGACTGAAAAGGGCTACCATAAATGGCCTCCTGGTACAAGTAAGTAGGTCAGTAAAGTAGGAGGAGAACCAAGGGAGAGCAGTGTTATGAAAACCCAGAAAATAGAGAATATTCAGGCTTAGGTGGTCAATCGTGGCAGATGTTACACAGTGGTCAAGAAAAATGAAGATTAAGAAAAGGCCATTATGTCTGGTAGTTTATGAAAACCATTGGTAACTTTGGAGAAAGCAATTTCAGTTAAATGATAAAGTAAAAAACTGGATTGAAGAGGATTTTAGATAAGATTGAAGACAGAGAAAGTGGATGTATTGCATGTAGATGGCTTTTTCAAGGAATTTAGCTGAAAAGGGAGAGATATGACACAATAATTCATGGAGATTGTATGATCTATGTAGTGATTTTTAATGATGAGGAAAACTAGCATGTTTCAAGGAATCAGGGAAACTGATAAGGAAGACTGAAGATTAGAAGGAGGGGTCTTGGTGGGGGAAATCAGATGGAAAAAAATGGACGATATCAAATATATGTGCGAGACATTGTGTTAACCTGATCTTGGTAAGGAGAGGGTTTTCCTTTCTATCAGAGACCAGGACTGGGGAGAAGGTAATGAAGGATGATGTCAGGAGAATGTGAGATGAGATTGGCAAAAGGAAGAGCTTTGGCAAATTGCCAAAAAAAAATTCCAGTGAAGCATGGGGTAAGATTCTCATGTGAGAGGTTGTGAGTAGATGATGCCTAGAGAGGAGAAGAGCAAGTTTGGAAAGTCACTATTGTGAGGCTCAAAGAGTACTAATTAGAGGAAAGTAAAAAGATTACCTTATTGCAATGAAGGCCCAGTTGAAATTAGATGACACAGTAGTGGGAAATCTTTATTCTTTGAGCATACATTTGATTTTTGAGAGCAAATAGTCATTCAGAATCAACTTTAGTGAATAAAACATACGATTGTTTAGTTATTGGTTTAAAGTATTTCTGATTAAAAAGTAATTGGACCGATTTTCCTTGTTAGTTCTGAAAGCAATTCCAAAAAGGAATTCCAAACAGGTTTTGAGTTATAGGAGCATCACTGAAATAAATATATGATTGAATATATATATGTGTGTGTGTGTGTGTGTGTGTGTGTGTATGTGTGTGTGTGCATGTATATATATATATATATGGTATATTATAAATGTGATAATATATTATATTTAAATTATATAATAATATAACTATATTTTTAGTATAAATATAAATATAAGATTATGGCTTTGACAGACAATACATTTAGAGATATAATATTTGGTGTGTTTTAATCAGGCTAATTTATGGTCACACTTCATGTAACATAGCTTCCAAGTTTAAGAGGAATATATATTTTCTTACATAAATTCCCTTATGCTTAACTATTTTTCTTTTTTGTTACCTGCTATAGGCAAATTATAAATCTGAAGTAACGTTATTTGTTAGAACTTTTTTTGTATATAGAATGACACAACAGTTCATCTTAGTGTTCCTGTGCAATCATTTGAACACTTAAAAGTAAGAAGTCTTCCCTTTTGAGTAAAAATGAAAAGGATTTTCAAAATTTAGTACAATGAAAGAGAGCTTAGCTAAGATTCAGTAGACCTGAATTTGCATCCTGCCTCTGCCATTAACTAATTGTATTACCTTGAACAAATTACCTTGCCTCTCTCTCAGTATTGGTATCTAAAAAATAGAGGATTTGGACAAGCCAGTCTTATGACCTATATATTAATGCAAGGAAAAGTATCCTTGTCATTCTAATTTCTTTGCAATCCATAAAACACAAAAAATGAATTTACCATCTTTTGGAAAATTCAACAGTGATTACTTGATCAGCAGTTTATCTTTGTAGAAAAGTTCTTCCTCCATAATTATAGCATTAGCTCTGAAAAGTGGTATGTCTAATTTTATTTTAAAATTTCAAATTTTATTTTATAAAGGTTATTTTGCCACAGAATGTTGAAGGTTTTGCAATCCATTGAGAAGCAACACAGATTTTGTAAATTTACTTCTAAGTCTTGGAAGTGTCTACAAATTGACATACTTCTGACATGAAAATTATTTTGCTATTCAAAAATGCTAGTTCCAGATCTATTAAATTTACTCACTCTTTTAATTTCCCTTTGGAATAATATTTAATATTTGAATGATTTTCTTTATATTTTTAAATCAAATTCTGGCTTGTGGAGTAGTTTGATGCCAATGGGAATAATATATCTTTAGAAACTAATAAGGGGGAAAAACAGATTTAATGAAAAGGTACTTTAGGAAGTATTCATTCAGTTTTTCAGTTGCACTTGTCAAACCTTCAGAGGTTCTGTCTGAAGGATATTACAGCAACCCAGCACAAGGGAAATTGTTCTGGGCTTGCCAGCATTCATCTTGTCAAAGTAATATTTTCTTACTAATACCTAAAATAGCAGACTATTTTATCAGTAATATATTGGTTGGGGGGTGGGAATGAAAACATTAAAAATATTTGAATAACTATCAGAGGAGTTTTTGAGGTTCATTTAAATGACTAACATCCCTCAGAAATCTGTGAAATTGTTAGAAAATATATGTTTGCAAATTTATTTCTATTCAGGCTTTGTAATCTTAGCTAGTATTTTCTCATTACTTCTAATCATCTTTTCCTTCTTAGTTGGAAGTTCTAAATGAACTTTCTTTGGTAGTCAGATGTCACAGTCACAACATTCAAAACCAACTTGTCAGTTGTTTTTAGCAATAATTTTTTACTAAGAATTCTGTTTTACCACATCATACAATAACATTATTAATAGCCAAGTAAATGACAGATGCAGACATCATTAACATATTAGTGTAGCATCCAGAAAATGACAGCCAATTTTTTTAAAGTGGTTGAAGATAAGGCCAGGTCATTTGTCCATCTTTATTCCTGTTAAAAGCATGTGTTTTGTCAAAAAAAAAACCACACTGAAATAAAATAAAACTAAAGTTACAATGACTGTGGGTTTATATTTTTTAAATACCTATATTAACACAAATTCCATTGTCCCTCAGAATGATACCTCCTACGAGCAAAACATTTCTTGTCAATAACCTGGCCGCTGGAACTGTATATGACTTATGTGTCTTGGCAATTTATGATGATGGCATCACTTCCCTCACTGCCACAAGAGTCGTGGGTTGCATCCAATTTACCACAGAACAGGATTATGTACGTTGCCATTTTATGCAGTCTCAATTTTTAGGAGGCACCATGATTATTATAATTGGTGGCATCATTGTAGCTTCTGTGCTGGTTTTTATCATCATTTTAATGATCCGCTATAAAGTTTGCAATAACAATGGGCAGCACAAGGTTACCAAGGTCAATAATGTTTATTCTCAAACTAATGGAGCCCAAATACAAGGCTGCAGCGGAACAATGCCTCAGTCAATTTCCAA
This sequence comes from Phascolarctos cinereus, assembly GCF_003287225.1. Classification (NCBI taxonomy): domain Eukaryota; kingdom Metazoa; phylum Chordata; class Mammalia; order Diprotodontia; family Phascolarctidae; genus Phascolarctos; species Phascolarctos cinereus. The sequence goes on from NW_027555736.1 coordinate 252,969,462, forward strand.
ACAAGCTGTAGGACATGATGAGAACATTCAGTGCTACAAAGGTCCCAGTGAAAATGTGACTCAATCTTCAGACACTTGTTCAAGTCAGGACTCTTCCACCACTACCTCTGCTTTGCCACATACCCGGACTTCAAGCACTTCTGCATCCCAAAAGCAGAAACGAAAGATGGGGCCAAAGCCAAGTAATGATTCACAGAATGAAGCTCTTTCAAGTGTCGAGTCCCAAAATGCTAACAGGAATAACTCAACTGCATTGCAGTTAGTTAGCCGCCATCCTGATTCTATCAAAGACGTTCCCACATCTAAAAGAGCACAGTCAAAGACAAGTAAGTTTCTCACTGTGCCTGCTGAAAGATCCAGAGCAAGGCGCAGGTACTCTCTGAATGGAAAATTAATGGAATACCATTGTTATGTTAAGTCAGAGAACACAGGTGTATTGTGGTTTAAAAGAAGCATGTCTATGAATGGGATGGTAATTCAGGCAGGCATTTCTGACCTGGATAGTGGAAAAGCAACTTTTTCAAGATCTGAGTGGATTTTAGAAAGCACTGTGTGACCTGCTTTTTAAATTTTTTTAATATCATTCTTTGGGAATATTTTCATGGAAATTGGAATTTGGAATTCCAGTCTTGTCTTGCTGATTTATGGCTTATACATTCAAGTTTGTATAAAAAGCTGCCTAGGATCTGGTGTGTATATGTACATGGAGAATTAGGCACACGTACACACAATGCAGATAGCAACTAATGAGAGTGTTTAAAAATAAAGTTTATCATTGGAAGGGGAATGAAGTAGCATCAATGCTTTCCCCTACTGTAGGACTGGCTTCCTGGCTCTATGCTAACAGACAACAAAAAAGAAAGTTTTTGCAAGGAAAAAAATAACCTTTCATAAAGGAAATTATATTTCCTCCAAACTAACAAAGACCACTTATGGGAAAAATTGATATTTTTAAATGACAAGACTGTATATTTACTTCTGGTGACAGTAATGTTGCCTTCCTTTGAGGCAAAAGCTATACAGAACGACTCTGTGCTGGCATATTGTGTAAAATAAAATATTTAATAAGTATACACAATTGGTGTTAAAGTAAGTACCCTCTTAAACATCATTCTTGCTGCAGGTACCTTAGTGTATCTGTGGCATGTATCATTAGGAACTTCAATCAGTAATGTTCAACGGTTAAAAAAGAATTCAGCTCATTTTGTACCTATCACCAACAAGAGTCTAGGATGTGGGAATGAATAAAAGACACCAATTTCTAAATGCATGCATTTGGACATGTATGGGTTCTGTGTAAATGTAATAAAGGTTAAAGGGAGAGTCAAGAAGCCTTCCTTTTTCAAAGTAACATTTTAATCAATGTCTAAGAACGGTAGAAAAAAAACCAATTTGTTACATATGTAGGAGATTTAAAGCCATTCCTTATTAACAGAATCATTTGTTTTCCCCCTCTAAAATCAATAATGCAATAATATTGCCACTATTTTAAGAATTTTATTATTATTTTATCCAATAACTGTGATGGCATTTATTAGGAATCATTCTATTTAGCAACACTATAGCAACAAAATCTGGGTTAAATTTGATCAGACCCTGCCACCATCATTCAGGTAATTTGACATTACCCAAAAAAAGGATGCTTCTAGAGTTTGCATATTGAAAAATCTGCTACATCAAACATAAAGGTATTGATTATGTAACAGAGTCAGCTTAAAGACATGTTGTAGGAGGCTACTGGTTCTTGTGTGTAAGCTTTCACAATTAGCTGATAAGTAAAGTAAAAATCATGGCCAGAGTAAGTGAAATTGATTTTTACAATATGTAAACTACTCTGTAGCAGTAAATTAGACAGTTGGTAAAGCTTCTTATTCAAATCACTGAAGTATTTTGTTTTGAGACACAGCTATGTCACTTCTATATCTTGCTTAATTAAATTTTAAAAAAATTACATAAAGCAAATAAAGTAAATTCTAGGGCATGTGATTAACAGACCATCCTATTTGCATATAGTTTGCCATGTATAAGTAACTTAAAATATGTTACGTTAAGACTTTCAGAAACAAGTATAGATAAAATTTGTCAATGGGTGAAGTTTCCTCTGAATTCCTCTCACCTTCTTGTTTTACACCCCTACCAAATCCCAATTCCTCCCTATTCTTCTATCCACATGAATTCAGGTGCCTATTTTATGTTCCATTATTGAAGGACCTTGGTCAGTCATCAACTAATAATTCTGAAGGCCCTGAATCTTAGTAGGCACTATTGACTAAAAAGTCATTAAGACCTAAAGAAATAAATCAGTGAGTATGCAATAGCTAACATTCTGTGCAGTTGAAGTCTTTTTGAGAAAGAAGCACTGGGGGCAGCTGGGTGGCACAGTAGATAGAGCTCCAGCCTCAGAGTTAGGGGGACCTGAGTTCAAATTTGACCTCAGAAAACTTGACACTTACTAGCTGTGTGACCTAGGCAAATTACTTGACCCCATTGCCTAGCAAAAATTAAAAGAAAAAAGAAAAAAAGAAAGAAGCACTGCTACCCCTTAAATCAAATCACATATCTACCTTATTCACTTATAAATCCAGTCTTGATTACTTCAAGATGTGTTTTCAAAGTGCTCCATTATTTCTAAAAATCTTTTATTTCTTTCATTTCTAATAAAACTTTACTGAAATCTATCATTTCTCATTGACCTGCAGTTTTATGCTCTAGTGTACATTTTTGAGAGAAACACATAGTTTCTTACTTACCTGTTATGTACTTTAATTTTGTTGTTACATAGCCTCTTTCAAGCTTCATTTTCCTTGAAAATTGCATGATGTTACAAATGCTGATTCTATTTCTTCTCATGCAAATTTTACTAAATTTCAAAAAAAAAAATGAATTGAGCAGTCAATTATTTCACTTGCTCAAACCAGAATAAGAGTTAGAGCTAATTAACCATTCATTCAACCAGCCAACAAATATTTATTAGGTGCCCACTGTGTTCCAATAACCGTGGAAGGTATTGGGGATAAAAATACCTGAATTAAGTAACTCTTGCTCTTAAGGAGCTATACTTTCTCTGGAGTAAGGAAGAATAGTACCTGACCTTGGATAATTTCATTGTAAGAGGAGTGAAGCTCTTGAGTGAATTGGAAATATGATGGTAGACTGTGGTTGGAAATAAGTGAAGAGGCTCAGTAAAAGTAATCAGAGAATTAGATCTTTTCATCTGTTACCTTCTAGTTTCTTTATAACTGTCTCTTTTAATGCCTGTCCCTTTATCTTTGTTATTTTTTGCTAGTTTATTTTTAATTGGTAGTTGGCTATAACTATGGAACTGAAGTATACTTTTGTCTACTAGATACATTTTCATGTTCCCTGCTCTTAATATTTTAAAAATTATTATTCAGCTATTATATGCTATGGTTTCAGTTTCCTTAAAGTTTAAAAGAAATGCTTTCTGATCAATTATTTTTGGTTTTGGCCCTCAATTAATTATTTTTCTTCTATGACCCATGATGGTGTAGGAGGGTGGGGATGATTATCCAACTCTGATTTAAATATATACTGTAATTTCATAGTGTATTAGTATTTTTATATGCTAAATAGTATCCCAGTGGCCATAAAGAGTTAATGTAGTACTCAGTGTGATGGTTTGTTTTGTTTGTCTGTATTTCTTTGTTACAAGAGAAAGTTCTAGGAAGATAGGGATGGTTTACTGCAAAATGATAGCCATGTAAATGAAAGCATGAATAAAACTTTTTTTTAAGAAGAGAAAAAAAGTTTAATGTAGCTTTCAAGGGAATGCTTTATACCCTGGATTGCACTGCTTCAGTATTATTTGTTGAGGTGCCTTTGTTTGATGCTATATATCTGATTAAAATTGCATACACGTTCATATCTGCATTCATACACACATATATGTGCATATTGAAATAAGTGGGGGAGGGGAGAAGAAATTGGCAGCTGAAGTGTGTGTACTTGCACCATGTCAGAATGGTTCAAAGAAAGGTCCAAATGTTTTGATCTGGAAATAGGGTCAGAATAATACATGATTTGTGGGCATGCATGCGTGTGTGTGTGTGTGTGTGTGTGTGTATGTGTGTGTGTGTGTGTGTGTATGTCTGTGTGCAGGCAAACCCCAATAATTGATTTGGCTGAAAACTGTAGTCACAATGAATTGTGAACCATCTTGAAACCATGTGTATTTTACAGCCTACTTAGAAGTACCACAGGGCTGGAAGATACTTTAGAGATCATCTTTTCAACCCCCATCATTTTATGGATGAAGCAACTGGGGTACAAAGAGGAAGTGATTTCTGCAAGATCATACAGTGAAGTATAAATATTTACACATAGACAAATGAATTTTTTTTTCAAAATAATTTTTCCAATACAGAGAGAAATGTATTTGGGGCTTTTTATTATTTTTTTTTGGAAGACTTTTCTGCTTCACTTGAAATACTTCATATAATAGTTTCCCTGGATACCGACTAAAATAGGAATACTAACTTCTAGGATCTTCGCTTTCATCAATGTAGACCCTAAATTGTCATAGAATACAGTCCCCTTCCCTTAGCAGGTGGTTCCTGTGGCTAAAATATTAATCATGCAGTAATCAACTTTCTGCTGAGGAGCCACACCGAACTGAGCTAGGTTGCTCCTCAGATGAAAGACAATGCTGGACATATTCTCAAAGATTTCCAGCTTGTGCCTCACTGGCCTATCCTCAAAAACATAGGTGAATTTCATGCCATTATGAGGATTTAGAGTAGGATTTGATTTAAGGAAAATAAAAGTATTTTTTACTTATTATTCATTTTGCTAGTAATTAGTATCTTCATTAATAAAATGATATGCCCATTCCCATTTCTCACAATGTAGACATCATTTTAATTGCTTTCATATTCATTTTCCTGTTTTATTCTTAATCATGTAACAAAAACATACCTTCCTCCTGTACATATTTTTTTAAATGAATACATAGTTTATGCAGTTAAGTCTAAATATCTAAACATGCTTTAGTTTTCAAGTATCACAATGAAAGCTAACCCACTTCTTCCTGAAGGAGCACATGCCATTTCTGAATTGCTCTAAATATTTAGAAATTTTCCCTACATTAAGCCTAAATCTTCAGAACTTCTACCCATTTCTCACATATGGTACCAAGCAAAATTAGTCAACTAAATAACACACTTATTACCCTTCAAATGCTTAAAGCTGCTAGGTTCCTCTCAAATCTTCTTTTCTACAGGCTAAACATCCTCAGTTCCTTCAAACAATCTTCAAATGGTATTATTTTGAAACCTTCCACCATGTTAGTTGCCCTATCAAGCCCCCTTACAACTCTCTAGTATATCAATTTTTACCTAGGTGTCTACCATGTTTGTCCACGTTAAAATGATGAAACTTTTATCTAAACATTTAATTTTATACCAAGTATAGCAAAAAATTTTATTCTGTATTACATTTATATATTTTGTCATGAAGTTTGAATTTAATGATGAGTCTGAATGAAGACATAATTGGAATGGCTCTCAAAAAAGTATATCTCACCAAATTCTTCTATATACTATACTTGGTATGTATTTAATTACAACAGAATGCAAGTTCTCAGTAAAAAAAATCTGTTTCTAATTTCCTGTACACAATATTTTCTAAGGTTTCTTAATCCCCTCAATTCTTTCTTCCTCTGTGACAACTAGAAGAGTAGAATTCTTTACTCAAATAGAAAACACATTTTATTTGAAATATACTTTTTTAAAAGCCAGAAGCCTAGAAAGAATATATGTCATTTTACATGAAACTTGGACTAGGCATAAAATGATACTGTTCAAAAATCCATCAATAGATTAAAAGTGATAATAAAGCACATGACTTAATGATAATATACAATGTTCCTTTTGACGTAATGCATTTATCTAATGAAGTGCTATATGTGTAATATGAATAAGTTTTTTTCAAAATAATTTTACTAATGTAGAAAGAAGAATGTGTTTTGGATGTTTTATTGAAGAAATTTTTGCTTCTCTTTCAATAGTTTGTATAATAGTTTCTCTAGATAACAAACTCAAATAGAAATACTAATTACATTAATGTAATCATAAGTGTTTATATATCTGAAACTTTTGAAGTAACTGTCAGATTCCCTCCTATCATGCTGTAACAAAACATAGATATGATTGGCTATCAGAAAATTCCTTTTCCCCAAATTCTTTCCATTATATAGGTATGTACCAAACTTCACAAGGATTTGAGTTGTATGGTACAACTCTCATTTTCTTTGTTCTCAGATATTCTACAAAGCTTCTCAGTATGTCTGTGTCCTTGCAATGTGCTTCACCCTTTGACATCAAAGAAATGAGTGCTGGATGGGGGGGGAAGGGAATCTTTGAACTTTACAGAGAAATCTTATGCTTATTTGAAGGGAGAATGTGTGATTTCATGGCAGAGGTAGGAAGAAGAAAGAAAAATGAGTTTTAATATGAATAGATATGGAAATGAGTACTGAAATTGGGAAATATGTACTTTTCTTTGTCCCATATGATGATTAATGCTGTAAAGTGAATTTTTTTGGTAAATTTAAAAATAGTCTTTAAAAATATATATCCATGCAAGCCTGCACTTTGAATTATGATTAATAAGTAATAAAAAGAAGAGCAGCCTAATTCACATTATCATGAAAAAGCCTGCAATTCAGTGAATTAAATGTTATAGATATTTGAATAACCTTTATTAAACCTTTAAGTTTAATAAATTGAGAGATAAAGAAAAAAGCCATCAGATGTCAAAGGGGAACATGGTAGCTAACCAAAGCAGAATTTATACATTAAGAATAGTGGATGACTTCATCTATGATAACTTTTAAAGATGAAGCTTTTCCAGACTCTTAGGGGAACATTTAATAGGGTGTGCATTTTAATGAATAAATTAATTTTCATGAAATTAAAATTTTATTCCCAGATGCATTGCTGCCTAATGTTGACAAGATTGCCCACAACACACAGGTGAGCTTGCTATTGCATATTGAAGGCACTCTGTGATACTTATTTATATGACAGATACTTAGTTTTAAGTGAATTTTTGGTTTGTTTGTGGTACTTGTTTAATACAACGTGCTTGAATTTCATGTCAAAGCTTACTAATCTCATATATATTCTCAAAAATTAACGTCTGAAGGTATTACATTGACTGGATTTATAACCAGTCATTTCTGTGTTAACCATTAATCTATCTACTGTAGCACAATGTGTTTGGTGAAAAGAATGATTTTGTGTGTGACTTGAAGAATCAATCTCATTAATTCTATGCTCAAAGCTTGTCTAATTTACATTTTTATAAATTTTTCATGACCAATTAAAAAATTTGCAAAGAGAATCTTCATTTTTAAGTCCATATTTCCAGGGAGAGCTGAAAGCCTATGCTATGGCTCATTGACAGATAAGCTAGAGTGTTAGAATTCTATCTAAAGTGGGGAAGGTATAAAATGCAACGAATACATTTCAAATATTTATAGTAGTCCTTTCATCAATATGTAGTTATTATTCCTGGAATTTTTTCCCCACAAAGCTTTGTCAGCATTCTAATCCTGAATTTTGATTGTTATTGTAAATATCTTCTCAGAGCAAAGCAGAATTTTGACAGTCTATTCAAATGGATGAAAGGAACAGCTCTTTGCCAGAATCTGAGCACAGAAGAACATGCAACTTTACCAAATTCTGGAAAACCATGTAACTTCCCTTGTAATAAAACCAGGATATTGTTGTTTTGCAATACAAATTTGAAAGATAATACACCATTCAGAGTTTAAAATTTCATCGGCTCAACTTATCTTTTTAGATTATTTCATGTTACTTATAGGAACTCCATTACTCTATACACACTCTACATCCCAGCCAAACTGGCTGATATTCTCAAAACCTGAAAGTTCATTTCTAAATTCTGTGTTTTTGCAAAGGCTGTTCCTCATGCCAGGAAAGCACTCCTTCCACTCTTCCTCTGAGAATCCTTGACATTCTTCAAGGCTCCACTCAGGTGTTCCCTCTTTTGGGAAACTTTTTCCAATGCCTGCAGGTATTTGTACTCTCTCCATCTTCAAGGTATCTTCTATGCATATATATATATATATATATATATATATATATATACACACACACACACATATATGTATATATATGTGTATATATGTATATATATATGTATATATATGTATATATGCATGTATATATGTATATATACACATACATACACACATATATGTATATATACACACACATATATATGTATATATACACATACAGACATATATTACATTATATATATACATAAATACATATGTATGTATACACACACACATGTGTTGTATCCTCCTAGTAGAATGTAAACCTCTTAAAGCACTGTTTTGCTTTAGTGTCTCACACATAGCATAAATAATAAATACAGTATGCCACTTTAAAGCTTGCAGAACACTTTAAATTCACTATGCCATTTAAGCCTCACAGCAAACCTTTGAGGAAGGCACTATAATGATTATTATTCCCATTTTATAGATGAGGAAATTGAAGCTCAGTGAGGTTAAGCTAGTAAATGTCAGAGACAAGATTTCAATTCGTTCTTCTTTGCTCCAAGTCTAGCATCCAGTAGACTATACTGTTCTCAGTTTCATGGAACTGGAAAGGGTCAAAACTTCAAGAAAAGTTAAAGATCATATAGCCCAACCTTCTCTTTACATCACAGTATGTTGCTTTGATTTTCCCCCACTATTTTCCATGATGAATATGCAACTTTTTAAAAATTTTCTTTATTTTGAAAAATAGGGAAACTGGTACTTTCATAGAAGATGCAATCTGTGTGTGTGTGTGTGTGTGTGTGTGTGTGTGTGTCTGTAGGGGGCAATGTGTGTGTGTGTGTGTATGTGTGTGTGTGTGTGTGTCTGTAGGGGGCAATGTGTGCATGTATGTGTGGTTTATTATATGGAATGTAGTGGTCTATATCTGGAGCACCTCAAAATGCTAAACATATTTCAGTTTTAGATGCAACAGACATCATTAATACTTTTGTTGTTATTCTTTTTTTTTTTTAATAATGCCATGAACAAAGTTTCCCAAAATTCAATTTTATAGAAAATTATTCATGTAGCATTTTAGGGCTTTTGTTTTGTTTTTACTTTAACTGCAGAATAAAATTAATACTTGCATTATAAGTGAGAATTGTTATTGTGATAGTTACTTCAATAGGTTCATGTTTGTAATAGCATGGGTGATTTTTTCACTGATGAAAATCACAGTATTCCATATCTGTTGATTTCGTGTGAATCTTATCCATGTCTTCCTTCCTTCCTTTTTCTTCCTTCCTTCCTTTTTCTTCCTTCCTTCCTTCTTCCTTCTTCCTCCCTTCCTTCCTCCCTCTTCCTCCCTTTTTCCTCCCTTCTTTCCTTCCTTCCTTCCTCCCTTCCTTCCTCTTCCTTCCTTCCTTTCTTCTCTTCTTTCTTTCTTTCTTTCTTTCTTTCTTTCTTTCTTTCTTTCTTTCTTTCTTTCTTTCTTTCTTTCTTTCTTTCTTTCTTTCTTTCTTTCTTCCTTCTTTTCTTTCTCTTTCTTCCTTCTTTTCTTTCTTTCCTTCTTTATTTTTTCAAATTTTATATATTTTATTTTCCCCAAATTATATGTTAAAATAATTTTAAACATTTTAAAAAAAATTTGAGTTCCATATTTTATCCCTTCCTCTCTCCCTTCCCTCCTTCTCCCTGATATGGTAAGCAACCCAATATAGGTTATATATGTGCAATTATGTAAAACATTTCCATATTAGTCATTTTTATAAGAAGAATCAAATAAAAAGAAAAAAAACAGAAAGAAAGAGCAATTTGGCTATAAAAGCTATAAAACTATTCATGCTTTAAATTCAAGCTATAAAACTATTCATACCCTTTGATCCTATAATACTACTGTTAGGTCTACATCCCAAAGTCATCAATAAAGGGTAAAGGACCTTTTTATCCATGTCTTTCTATACATTTTCCAAAAAGTATTGCCCAAGGTGCTGGAACCCATCCTTTTGTTATTTTAACATTTTTAAATATTCCATATATATCACATCATGGGTTGTTTTTTCATTACCCCTCCTCTTACATCAAACTTCTGACCTGTTCAACTTCTTTTTTGGTCATGTTAATTCAACAGATTAATTATAGTGGTTTTTTTTAACCAAATTTTTTTTACCAGAACCATTAAATGGTTCCAAAGCAATCTCCAGCTTCCTAATGACAAAAGCTGTTCTGACACATAAGTTCATATATCAACGTTTTGGGTGGAACAGGAAAAAAATGTGTGACAAATTCTGCTCAAAAACTTTATGGAGGTAACTCTGTGATCTTGAAGCCTATGGGTAAATATGCATATACTAGATAAAGCCTTTATTCTGCCCCATAGAAAACGCAAAAGCATAAAATACATAAGGAAAAATTCTAGAAAACATAAAAGACCTACTATAGCCTATTAATAATCATAGGATTCTTCTCTATCTCCAATGAGTCCCACTTTCCACAGAGTCCCAAAGTACTGCAGATTCATAGTCTCTTCAGAAAGAAAATGAGTTTGAGGTTTCTAAATATTCAATACACTGCCTTTCTGGTGAGTACTGCTTTCACCCCACCTAGACATATACAAGTTTCCATCCATATGTCACTAGTCTAAAGTTTGGATTCTTATTGAACTAAAACATATTTGAGGCTGCTTCCTTTCCCTTTACACCTATACTTTATGAATAACTCAAAAGTAAAAAAATGTAATGTAAAGTCCAGTTCATTTACTATTTCATATGATGGTTTTTAAACCTTGCTTATCCTGATGTTTTGAAATGAATGGTATTCAATCATTTTCTGTCTCTAAGAAATTAGAACTCATTTTTGGCTTTCATGTTAAAGCATTGTTGAAAAAGAAATTAGAGATGTAAAGGACTCAAGTTGAATAAAAAGTGGAGAGGTCTGGACTTATGAATAAAGAATGAAATTAAATTTAGAGCAGAGAAATTGGGAGAAATTAAGGAATATTTGAAGGACAACACTTTCCAGATCCAGATTTTACATCCAACTTCTATGAGAGAAATTTGAAGGGTAAGAGCAGGATAAAGGGAGCATCAAGGAATATTTAAAAGAAAGGGATAACTGAAGAGAAAGAATGAAGAAGTATTTAAGGAAAATGAGAAGGTAGTTGACCAGTCAAGGTAAGTAAAAAAAAAAAAGGTAAGTAGAAAAAACTGATGCATAAAGCAAATTGATAGAGTGTATTAGTTGAGGTTGGAGGGAGATTGGCAAAACAACTAAGAGGTTGAAACAAAAAAAGGAAGGAATGTGGACTATTTCTGCTGTGGAGTTATCAACATTAAGGAAAGAAAGGCTAATGTGTTGGTTAGTTCCAAAAGATTGTAAAGAATTACTTGACAGAGAAAAACAATAAGAGCAACAACAACTCTCAATCATTATGGAAAGCTGGGGGCAGCTAAGTGGTGCAATGGATAAGAGCACCAGCCCTGGATTCAGGAGGACCTGAGTTCAAATCTGACCTCAGACATATAACACATACTAGCTGTGTGACCCGGGGCAAGTCACTTAACCCATTGTCTAGCCAAAAAAAAGAAAAAAGAAAAAAGAAAAAAGAAAGCTAGACAAATTTTACAGTGATTTGCATTGTATTTCTTGGTTTTTTAAAAAGAATTTTTTTGGTTCAGTCAGATACCTCTCATGTTTAGGCTAATCTTTGTTCATAGAAGAAAAGAAAAAGAGACTCAAATAAGGCCTATCACTGCAAGTTATCAAGGACAAACAAATGTCCCTAAAACAACAACAATAAAGCAGAGCTTTAATGGAAGAAAAATATGAAGTCTCAGGAAACAACATTGTATAAAGTTAGACTGGAAGAATGTTATACAGAGAAGGAAGGAAGGGGGAAAAAGACAACTGTACTCTTGGAGCTAAAATGAGGCTTTTCCAAGAGGGAAGGGAGATGGATGCTTTGAGAAAAAAAAGAGGAAACACAGCTACTTCTATTCCAATAAGTGATAAAGTAGAGTCACAGAAGCTATCTGATGATGAGAAAAGTTTCAGAGAAGAAGTGAAGAGTAGTGGTAGTTGCTGACTCTTTTCTTAGGGATATCAAAAATAGAAAAGGTTGTTATCTTTGTAGGACGTGTACATAAGGCGTAAAAGAGCCTTTACATTTAGTAAGAGTACTATCCACTTCTGGTGAGTCTTAAATGATACTGACAAGAAAGTATTTCCAAATATTACAAAATCTCTTGCTAAAAGCTAAGACTGTAGGGATATGGGTTTTGTTTTTATCACTGCTGGCCACTCAAGGCAAGAAATGCTGTGTGTGTGTGTGTGTGTGTGTGTGTGTGTGTGTGTGTGTGTGTGTGTGTGTTGGGGGGAAGTTCTTGTCTTTGAAAATGAGATTTGGATTCTGGACTAAGGCTAAAAATACAGGAACTTCTGTCCAGTAATAGAGTGTATCTAAGGAAGAATACCTGGTGCCATTTAAATCTAACCAAAGAGAATAAAGCTGGAAAGGAGGAATGAGGGAGAAAATAGCCTTATGTATATTCATAAAGTTAGATTTCCTAGAGAGTAAAAGAGTAGCTAAGATAACCCAGAAGTTTAAAGATTTTTTAAAAATCAAATAAGCCATGGTTTCAAATTTCTATACACAAATCTCTTTCAAATTTCTATACACAAATCTCTAAAATGTATGCAACAAACAAGAGGAACTAGAAGTCCTAATACAAGAAGGGAAATTTGACTTTATGGTATTATTGAGACTTTGTGTGATTATATCCAAACTGGAAAGTGGTTTTGCATGGGTATAACATAATGAAAAGAAAGAAAGTATGTGTAAAGTGTGGTGAAGTGAAGTGCCATTGTATATTGGAAAAAGTATACATATATGCAGAAAGACAGGAACCAGAGAGGGAAATATCCAAAGCATTTGGGAGTAGATCAATGGAAAAATAAAGGGAAGTCATCCTGTCATTGGTGTGTTCTACAGACTACCTAGACTGAAGGAGAAAATAGATAAATAAGGAGTTTAAGAAAACAGGCATTGAGGTATGTTATAGTAGTGATGAGAAATTTTAATTATCCATAAATTTATTGGAGCTCTTCTTACTAATAACATAAAAGCTTTTACCCTTCAACCAACAAGGGGAAATTCTGTAAGGTATTTGGGGAAGTAGTTGTCAGGATAGAAATTATGTGAACCTTGGACACGGTGGGGTGGGTGGAAGTGATTACTCTCTGGTTATATTCTGATAAAGAAAAGATAATTAGGAACCCATGGACTAAAATTCTACATGTCAAAATCACCCAGAATGGTTAGAAATTTTTCCAAAAAAATTCCCAATATGCAATAAGATCAAATTCTGAAGCTGATAAAACAGGAATTTCTGAAGAGACTGGGGTGGATACACAGGATAACTACGTTTCATTTTTAAAAAGATATGTACAGAAGATTAAAGCAAAGGCATATGAAAATATGACATGAAATTTGCATTCATGGTCTTGTAAA